>NC_063198.1:18381361-18981361 GCF_017589495.1 Alosa alosa | reverse complement strand
CACTCACATCGAAGCCAACCCGTGACGCTAATAAGAGACTCACAGTCGCTTCTACGCTATGTCACATCTATGAAACTCCCGCCCTGCGTCCTGATTGGCTAAACCATAAAGTTGGTTGGAGAAATCACTCTCAATGGAAGAGGTCCCAGATGGATGTGAGTGAAGCTAGGCGGAGCTAAGCGGAACGACATTCATCTGGCTAGGGTCAGGTTAATCCAGTGCTGTTGTGTTGCCAGATGTTGATTGGGTAACCCTCTTATGGTACAGATTAGATGCCGTCATGGAGAGCAACAAAGTGTTCGTCGGCTTAAAATCAGGACACCCACCTGCATTCTTCATTTTTCGTGAATTTGTTTTGATGAGATTAACTTTGGAGAACAGCCGTTCGCATGATGCATTCGAGTGGGGAAACACTAGGATATTGAGGACAAACTTTCCCATTTCACTGAACGCGGCTACACCCCCGAAAATCCTCCAAAATAGAAATATGGTGCCAGAATTCATCAACACCCATTTCCTTTGTGTCTTCACTTAAGGCCACGAGAGGTAGTCACCTCCACTGGCCATCAATTGCTTGGAGATGGTCTGTGTCTGACATGTCAACCGTGACACTTGTGTGAGGGGAAGCAGAGACGAATAGGCTACTCTGCTAGTGTGTTTGCATTTGTCACAAGCAGAGGTGGAAAAAGTATGAAAATATTGTACTCAAGTACAAGTTAAAATACCGATCTGAAAATGTACTCAAGTAAAAGTAAAAAGTAGTTCATTTAAAATGTACTTTAAGTAAAAGTTACTTAGTTACTTTTTTTGGGGGGGTGGGTACCAGAACAACCAGTTTTACCAGAGACTTTCTAATGAGGAGATATAGCACTCAAAAAATCCTCCATAGTAATGCATGGGGTTAGTTTGTAATGCAGTTGTCTACACATATCACAACCCTTCCGCGGCAAAACGTTGACATGTGAATACATTGAGCCAATTTCAAAGTCAAAGTCAGCTTTATTGTCAATTTCTTCACATGTTCCAGACATACAAAGAGATCGAAATTACGTTTCTCACTATCCCACGGTGAAGACAAGACAAGTAAACAAAAAAGTAAGTAAATAAGAGGGCACATATAATAATGAAAAAAAATAAGAGCAGCAAAATTTGGTTGAAATTGTGCATAGACAGTCAATAAAATACTAGTGCAAAGTCAGGCCAATAAAAGGCTTGGGTAGTTCTGTTTGACCTAAGTAAGAAAGAAAGTGGCATAGTGGTGCAAGTTATGTAAGAGCAGCAGAAGTGTTGTGTTTTCAGGACAACAACAACAAGTTGTAAAGTGTACAAGTGTGCAAGTGGAGTAGTGCAGGCGGCCATTGTGGGTCCAATGTCCAGGATGTTATGTAGCTGAGGGTGGAGGGGGGAGAGGAGGGAGAGAGTTCAGCATCCTTACAGCTTGGTGTATGAAGCTGTTGGTGAGTCTGGTAGTGCGGGAGCGCAGGCTTCTGTACCTCTTCCCAGAGGGCAGTAGATCAAACAGACTGTGAGCGGGGTGACTTGCATCACTCACAATTTTGGTCGCCATGCGGGTGAGGTGGGTGGTGTAAATGTCCTTCAGGGAGGGGAGTGAAGCACCAATAATCCTTCCAGCTGTGTTCACTATGCGCGCTGCAGGGCTTTCCTGTTGTATTCAGTGCAGCTTCCGCCCCACACAGCGATACAGCTGGAGAGGATGCTCTCAATGGTGCCTCGGTAGAATGTGGTCATGATGGCTGGTGGAGCACTTGCTCGCCTGAGTTTCCACAGGAAGTACAGGCGGCGCTGAGCTCTCTTCGCCAGTGATGCAGTGTTGGTGGTCCAGGAGAGGTCTTCACTGATGTGCACCCCCAGGAATTTGGTGCTGCTCGCTCTCTCTCCACCACAGCACCGCCGATGGTCAGTGGCAGGTGTTGGGTGTGACCTCTCCCGGAAGTCAACAACAATCTCTTTGGTCTTGCTGACGTTCAGCAGGAGGTTGTTGTCCCTGCACCACGTGGTCAGATGGTCGACCTCCAACCTGTATTGAGTCTCGTAAGCCCTTGGTGATGAGACCCACCAGAGTTGTGTCGCCAGCAAATTTCACTATGTGATTGTTGCTGTAGGTTGCAGTGCAGTCATCGCCAGCAGAGTGAAGAGCAGCCTTGGGGGGGGCCCCTGTGCTCAGTGTGATGCTGCTTGAGGTATTGTTGCCAACACGTACTACTTGAGGCCTCTGACAGAGGAAGTCCAGTAGCCAGTTGCAGAGGTAGGTACTCAGTCCCAGTTTGTCAAGTTTGCAGATGAGTTGTTGTGGTATTATGGTGTTGAATGCAGAACTGAAGTCTATAAACAGCAATCTCACATATGAGTCTCTTTTTTCCAGGTGGGTGAGGGCTGGGTGGAGGGCAGAGCAGATTGCATCCTCTGTAGACCGCTTGGCTTGGTATGCAAACTGGAAGGGGTCCAGGGTGGGGGGGAGAATGGATTTGATATGTGACATGACAAGCCGCTCAAAGCACTTCATGATGATGGGTGTCAGTGCCACAGGGCGGTAGTCATTGAAGCAGGATGGAGCAGTTTTCTTCGGCACAGGTATGATTGGTGGCAGCTTTGAAACATGATGGGACGATGGCTTCCTTTAGGGAAGTGTTAAAGATGTCTGTGAAGACATCCTTAAGCTCCCTTGCGCAGTCCTTCAGCGCACGACCTGGGATGTTGTCTGGACCTGTTGCCTTACGGGTGTTGATAGCAGCAAGTGTCCTCTTCACGCTGTCGGCAGAGAGGCACAGGGGCTGCTCATGTAGAGGGGGATGGGGTCTTCTGTGGGCAGGTGCTGTTTTGTGCTTCAAAGCCGAGCAAAGAAGCGGTTCAGGTTGTTGAGCAGAGGGATGTTGCTCTCACAGCTCTGTGGCTGCGGGCTTGTAGTCCGTGAGGGCCTGAATGCCCTGCCATAGGCTTTGTGCGTTCCTGCTGTCTTTGAAGTGGGTGGTTATCTTGTGAGTGTATTCCTTTTTGCTTCCTTGATGCCACGGGACAGGTTGGCTCTCGCTGTTCTCATGCCAGCTTCATCCCCAGCTCTGTAGGCTTTGTCTCTGGCCCTCAGCAGCCTGAGGACATCCCCTGTCAGCCATGGCTTCCAGTTAGCCCAGTGATGATGTCTTTTGTGTGGGTCACATCATCGATGCACTTGGTGATGTAAGAGGTTACAGTGTCTGTATACTCCTCTATGTCTGTCCGGTTGTTGTAAGTGGCTGCCTGCTTAAACATTTCCCAGTCTGTTGTGTCAAAGCAGTCTTGAAGAGCATCGGAGGCTCCCTCAGGCCACACTTTTACCTGCTTACGAAACCGGTTTGTTCGCTTTTACCCTTTGTCTGTATGCGGGCATTAGCATAACAGTGATATGGTCTGAAAGTCCAATGTGGGGAGGGGGTGGCTTTGTATGCTCCTTTGTGTGTAGTGTAGACCAGGTCCAGGATGTTATCTCCTCTTGTTGGAAAATCAACATGCTGGTGTAGCTTTGGAAGTACAGTTTTAAGATCAGCATGGTTAAAATCTCCAGTGAAGATGGTGAAACCGTCTGGGTGTGCCGTCTGTTGTTCACTGACAGCCTGGTACAGTTCACTAAGAGCCGCGTTCTTATCGCTGTTGTTGTTGGTAGGCGGGATGTATACTGCGACTAGCAGAATCGCAGTAATTTCCCTTGGCAGGTAAAAAGGACGGCACTTTATGATCATAAACTCTGCCAGTGGTGAGCAGTGTTTGCATACTACTACAGTGTCCCGCACCATTCGTCCACGGATGTAAACACAGATTCCTCCTCCTCGTGATTTACCTCCCTTTACAATGGCCCTGTCTGCTCGATAGCATGCTAGCTGCTCCAGTTGTACAGCAGAGTCCGAATGTTGTCATTTAACCAAGTCTCAGTGAAGACGAGCACACAGCAGTTACTTCCTGTCCGGTTCGTTGATCTCAGCAGTCGTTATGTGATCCATTTTGTTGTCCAGTGATCGACATTTGCCAGGAGAATGGATGGTATGGCTGGGCGAAGTTGGGCTGGCCGCTAGCCTGGCCCGGACGCCTCGCTTGCCCCTCTTCTGCTTCCTCGCACACCGCTTCCGACGCTTTCTTTCGGGAGGAGTAGCAGGCGAAGTCCCGTGTTGTTGCAGGCCGCAGTAGTCCGGAAGTTCCTTTAGCGCCTCTGTTGCAAAGTCCAGAACGCTGCAAAACTTGCTTTTGCAGATGTCAATTAAAAACTGCCTGCTGTACTTGTAGTACGACGTAGTAAGACGAGACGAACACGTTAAACTTTCGGACAAACACTTTTTAAACGAACAAAACACCGTATGGTTGGGACAGAGAGAGGTCGCTGCGTGTGTACGCGCCGCCATTTTGGATTCTCTGCTCAATCATGTGGTGTGTTGTAAAATACATTGAGCCAATCATGTGGTGTGCTGTGAAGACATTGTGCCAATCATCTGTTGTGATCTCGCTGCTGGAGCAAGATTGGTGTCGTGAAGCCTTTACGCGACACGCATTTCTGCCGAAATAGATGCACGATAAGTGCCCAAAAGTGTTGCAATATGGCCGCCGAGTGGAGGTACTTGCCTGATAAGGATGTTGAGAAATGGAGATCTATGTGAAAAATCACCGGAGTTCTCCTTTAAGTTTGATCAGTAGTTGATTTTCAAAGTCAGTTGCACTCATCCTTGGGTCGCTTTGCAGTGAACAGTAATCCAGCACAACTGAAAAGCCCCTCACAGGCAGCTGAGTTTTTTTATATTTGGAAACGAGCAGAAGGTTCAGCAGATTAAAGGGCGTCGAACTAGGGGGGAAAGTGGGAAGTATAGGGCAATGGAGGAGAGGGCCCTTGAAAAGTGGAATACAGGGGGCACAACATTTTCATCAGGCATTAGTAATAACTCCAGGTAATCCACACATAAAAAATCCAAATAACTCCAAAAGTAGAGTCATGTGTAATGAAGTGGAATAACACAGGGAAAAAGTATTGAACACGCTAAGAAAAAGCACTAAGGCAAGGAAAGGGAAGGAACGAGCTGGAATCTGTAAGTAGTTAGAGAGTAGTTATCCTTTCTATCTGCGCAAATTACAATAAGCTTGGTTAGTAGCTTACATATTGATGGATTATAAAAATGTTTTTCATTACCAAGGTGTCACACAAGAAACATTTCATGATGGATAAAAGCAAAAAGCTCAAACAGTTCTGGAAGTAATCTGGAACTAAAGATCAGGCTTCACAAGAGGGACCCCTGGAATCTGTTTAGAACAATGGACCAAAATCACACCTGATACTGCGACTAATAAGTTTTGTCATACAGGAAATGTCTTGAAGCTGTCTTTACAAACAAAGGCTTTTCCACAAAGTATTGAAGAAATTTCAGTAGGCACGTTGAATACTTTTTTCCTGTGTCATTCCACTTTAATACACAAAACAAATGTTTGAATTTTTTATTTGTGTGTTAATATAATGTGTGGTGAAAATTTCGAATAGACTCACTGGAAGTTTAGGCTAATTACTGAAAAAAATTAAATAAATAAGCGTTCAATACTTATTTCCACCAAAAAATTTTTTTACCTGAATATTTTAACTTCCAAATTAAATGTAAAAATGAATGTCAGACGAAATGTAAAGTTTGACTGACTGGATTTTGTATACAAAACATAGTGAAAACTGTCTAAGGTCACTCTCACTCTCCCTTGCTAAAGAGCTAAATGGTTTAGTCCGCCTGCACGATTCATAAGGTAGTCAATCTTTTGTTTATTTAGTTGAGCATAGCTAGTAGTGGACCGCTAATTGTTGTGCTGCTGGTGCAATGTCTTTCTCCAAGAAAGCCAAGTCAGGTTACTAAAAACAAAGGCCAAAACAGGAAAAAGAGAGACATCAAAATGAGGGGAAACAACTGCTAATAAACTTCTTTCCAAAGAAAGGTAAGCACAAACGTCAAAACACGAAATCCCATGGTGTTTGCTTGAATATCTCCGCAATCATTGGTGCTAAAATGAACTGAGACAACCCATTGGAATAGCGGAAATACACTTTCATAGGTTAGGCTAATCTGATGCATCTCGTGATCCAGCTCCATCTCCATCACTTTCAGAAAGACTGCATGGCGTCAGCTTGATTCATGTCCTGTTGTAGGCTACATGCTGATCATTATCACTAGGCTAGTGGTTTAGGGCACGATTTGTTTTTCTCTCCCTTTCTGTTTTCGTTAGTCTTAACTTTTTTTTTTACTCAAGTTAACGGATGGGATTTTTGATGTAGCGAAGGACAATACTTCACTCAAAAAGTAATCAAGTAAAATTTAAAATACCGATTTTATTACTACTTAAAAAATACAAAATACACAGAAAAACTACTCAATACAGTAACGTGAGTAAATGTATTTCGTTACTTTCCACCTCTGGTCACAAGTGGCAGGGGAGAGGCATACAATCTGAGTCAAGAGGGCATCATCAAAATCAAACCTTTTCTTAATTTCCCCACAGGCAACCCGGATAAAGTTCTGACAGCGCACATAAAAATCTGTCAAATTGGACAGGGAAATGTTGTCCTGCTGCACATGCTGCATCACCTTTAGGGCTGAGCTACACCAGGCGCGTAACTGAAGCATTCCGTTCGCGTTGCGTCTGCTGCAACAATTAGCTTCCATTATCAATGGAAGTAGCTACACCAGACGTGACAGTGGCATACATTCGGAAAAAAATAGACCATTAATCTAAAATGGATTTTACGCGTCGCGAACGGAACACTTCAGTTATGCGCCTGGTGTAGCTCATACCTTATACTCAAGTACATTGTATTCAGTCTGAGCTTCAGACCGTCACTGACGTCGATCTGATTCAATGGAGTGTGCATGACAGTCCTTATCCATGAATGTCAGAAGGAGATCTTGGTAGGTCTCGCAAACCTTGCTTCTCAAGGAAGTAATCTTATTCACTTTGAAAATACTGATTAAGGTCTGTGAATTTTGGTAGAGCCCACTTTAGAAAATAGTAGAACAGGCGAAGAGACTCGTCATTAAGGGAGTGAAAAATATTCTCTGCAGCAGTCAATCTGGCCTCAAGCCACTGGTCAGTGAAAAAAGGCAGAGGGCTTTCCACTGGGTGGACGTCTCACAATGTCGTTCAATGACAGCGATCTGGTCTGTGGGGGCTTAAGTAGTTTGTGGGGTTCAACATGCAAAAGTCTTAAAATTCACAGAGCTGTGCAACACTTTTTTCACTGTTTTCAAAGTATCCATAAATGTCTCTGGCTAAATCCTCACGCCTGCGAGGGAACTGTTTGCATGCCTCGCTAGCGCACAGGTGCAACAAATGGCACACACAACACTGCACTGTGATGCCTGGCAATTCACTCCTAAGGCGGCCGGAGAAAGAGCTGTGTTTCTCCATCATGATATTGCAGCCAACCGACCAAATCCCCAAATATCACAGCTACAAGTGGCACAGCTACATTAGCCATCATCTCATTGTGACCTGTGGCCGTCTGTGTTGAGAATAGCTGTACCAGTTTCCAAAACCTGGTATGAATCCTGCCCTTGTCAAAAAAACAAACAATCCCAGATAGCAATTTCCTTTGGGCCGTCAATTGTTGTTTGTGTCAGATCTAACAGTGCTATGAGACAACCCCATATTCTTGCCACGCATGCAGAAGTCCAAGCAGTAACGTTAATCAAGGATCTTTGGTTTGCTCACTATCAATCTTTTGACATGATTTGACAGCCTGGGGTTGGACTAGGACGCAGCCCAACTTTTTAAGGTAGGCTATCTGCTTTTTATCTCTGATAGTTTTTTTCAGAGACAACAAGCAGCCAAGCGATTAATAATTTACTGTAAGGTTACTAGGTTACTATTATTTTCCAGCAATATACTAGCTTAGCTTGAGCAAAACGCAATACAATCACAATCACAATAGCCATCACAATAACTGTTTTTGGAAAAACGGTGATAACGCTAACAGGATCACTGATGATAAAAAAAACGAGTGTAATTGTGAGGAATAAATGGCTAATGTTTATTTTGTGTTGTTTCAGATTGACCATAATGACTGAGGAAGACAGCCTGAATATCGATGGGAACAGTGGAATTAACATGACTTAAACTTTGTCTGGGATTGCAGCTTCTACAGCCAGATTGTTGAATAAAAAAATAATAAGACACTTATGTGTAGGCTAAAGTTTATTTTCCCCTATTGTGTTTGTAGCCTAGCTTATGTTTATTAGTTGAGCTGTTGGGAAAACTTTATGAACTTTAGCCTGGGTGAACCTATAACGAACCTGTTAGCAAATGTGTAGCAAACAGATTTTTCTTAGGATAATTAAAGAAGCCCTATGCAGGTCTGGTTATTCCTTCGCTGTTTCTGGGATTTTGCCTGATTTGGCCTCGCATTTGTCATGACATAGCTCCCTCCTGCTAGCCTAGAAATCTAGACGCACCCTAGCGGCGGTAAATTAATTTGCTCAGCCTGTACATCTAGTAGCAAACCATAGGGATTTCTATTGGCTGACGCCGTGGACGTCATCCAATCACAGCGCTCTATTTTGTTAGAGAGTCTTAAGGCGGGCTTAACAGGATGACGACAGTCCTGCGACGGTGAACAACAAGGAAGGTGGCTATTGCGAACGAAGAGCGGTTGTTTGAATCGACGTTGGCGTCAACTTTGGAGGAGTTGGACTTGTGCTTTTCTTTGAAAGTTGAGCAACACAATGCACTTAAGTCATTCCTTTCGAAGAAGGATGTATTTGCCGACCGGATACGGATATGGTCATACCGCTGGTCTATTGCATGCCTAGGCAGTTTGAAAGACAATTCTCTGCCCGCCCCTTGGATTAAGCGAGGTGAATGGGTCGATTCCAGACTATACATTTCAATGATATAGGATGGCCCGCCAGGCTACCCCCCCTGCAGCTTCGGTAGCAAGTGACTGCTACGCTAAACCCCCACAGGGCTCACAATAAAACAGTCGAGCAAACACATTGTTCAAGAGACTATCAAATCACATTACAAAAATGAAGTTCAAGTTTTGCAGTGTTCTCAGAAACTACAATCTGACTACATTATCGAGTATTTCCGCCGAGTTACATCCGGATGTGTTCGGACCGTGACCAGAAAGTTGCATATTCAGGGTGTCCGCGGGGTTGTAAAAAGTATTAAAAGGTAGTAAATGAAATTAGCCAAATTTCAGGCCATTTAAAAGTATTAAAAAGTAATAAACGTCATCTGATGAGGTATTAAATTTTCGAACCACTAGTGTTAATTTCGTCAGACGAGACGAGAGGAAATATGTTCGTCAACGACCTTTTTTTTCATGACTAAGACGAGACGATGACGAGACGGCAGTAATGTCCTGAAACACTGACTAAGACTAAGATGCATTATTGTTGAGGAAAAAAGACGAGACTAAAATGTTTTGCATGAAATAAAAACTAAGATAAAATCTCTATTCATTTTTGTCTACAAAATGAGAAGACAGAATATCTAGCTGTTATGTTTTCAAAATATTCCGAATGAGTTCATACGCAACAGCTTTCCTGTAGGCTAGTCTACGTGCTGTTGCTGCAACCCTGTGGACCCTGAAGCTACATGGAACAAGAACATTGGAGATTTCTGCCAGAGTTAGCAAGCTAACTACCTAAGCTTTATGCCACAATGCTACATACCCAGAAGTTGAAGCTTCTCTCATACAAATTAACATCCCCCAGAATGTCCATACGAAAATGTTCATCATGTAATGTCAACTATTTAACTAGTTAGATGATGCAAAGTTTGCTAGCAAGTAAGCTAATGTGGAAAGTTCGCTAGCAAGTTAGCTATGGCTAAGATGGAGAGTCTGTTTGGGGAATGTGTTATGTTTGGGCGCATATCGCCATCTAGCGAGGCGGAGTAAAACATTAATACTTTGGCCTATGACAGTGTTTCTCAAACTCTTTCAGTTTCAGGACCACTTAACTAACCCTAGCTAAGATTAGACCTACTTCAACAGCAGCCTATAATTAGTCTACACAATAGGCCTACTCACTGAACCACCTTGCTTATTGTCTTTGCACTTTGCTTATTGTGTGGACTCATACTGTATGATTTAAACTGGCATATCTTACATAGACAGTGTTGCAGAACTGTTTTTACATACAAGTTGGTTCAATATTGCAAACAACTCATCTATATTATATTTTACCATGACTACTTGGGATAGCTTGCGGACCACCAGTGATCCCCGGACCACACTTTGAGAAACACTGGTCTACGAATATGACAGTGGTCCAGTCAAATCTTTTACTGTCTATGGTCAAATCCCAGCCGAGCTATAACTGTAGCTCGACTTACCTGTGCATGCAAACATACTGACTGACAAAAAATCAGAATGAGTAATTATAACAGACGAGTAGCCCTGTGGACACACAATATTGTTGGGAAATTGAGATGTGTGAAACACTATTTGACTCAAATGGTAATCAGAAATAATTTGTTAAAAAAAAAAGACTAAAAATGTGTTGACTAAAACTGACTAAGACTAAGATACCTTTAGTTTTCTTTTGACTAAAACTAGACTAAAATGACGAGACTTTTAATCGACTAAAACTTGACTAACAAAAAGGATATTTGAATGACTAAATATGACAAAGACTAAAAAGGACATTTCGTCACAAGACTAAGACTAAATTAAAAATAGGTGACAAAATTAACACTACACTATGATGTTTTCCATTTGTGTTAAGTGCAGGCCTATCTCCTAAAATTCGCGTGAATTTATTTATATTATATTATTTATATAAAAGCAGTAGGACCTGAGCTATATGTCAGTGTGCGTTCGCGGTAAAAACTTTTAGCGCCCCCTCAAACGCTATGCTCAAACTGGATATACGGCTGGCTTACTGCCTAACTTGTTGCCAAAAGTTCGCAACCATTGACGATGTCATGGGAAATTTAATTTTTTCGGATATTTGGTTAGAGGACTCGAGACTGACTGGCTTAGGCTAGTTGGCAACAGCCAAGAGGCTTATTACCACGTCTGTAAAAAGACAATAAATGCCCCTGGATGGGAGTGAATGCTGTCAGGTCACATATGGAGTCTACCAGAGCCGTTTTTCTACCACTCTGGAGTCTACTAGCCAGCAAACAAGAATGGGCGGACGTAATCAGAGGTGGAAGAGTCTGCCTGGCTCATCGGCCACGTAGGGCTACTGTCTCCACATAAATATGCGTCATTGAAGCTATCAGTAAGTCTACGCTACCAGCTGTCATTGTCATCCAAAAAAGTAATAATTTGCGCCATCGCGTTTTCAATGACACAGGCTGTAAGAGCAGCAGACAGCCTAAACTAGGCCTAGCCTACATACAGTATCACAATAACCCAATTTCAAATTAAAAGTCCTCATAAAGGCTAAAAATATATAATTAAATGCTTAATCCTCATAAAGTCCTCATAAAGGCTAAAAATATATAATTAAATGAAAGGGGAAAAAACAAGAATATAACATGTAAACATATGCACATGTTATAAGGGGTTATTTGTAATGAGCTACCCCTGCCTTAACTACAGAATAGAGGTTAAATATAGGCCTGACAGTGTTGCTTTGTTTAGGCTATAAGATAAAGGTTTAGGCTATAAGATTTAACATTTTCTACCCTCAGTAAATGTCATGTTAAGGTTAGTTTAACAGGTGTTACCTTTGCATTATTCAAAGCTTGCTCAGGAGCTATAGGGTTACTCCCTTGATGTAGTATGTGATGAGATCAAAGTCCCAATTGACTTGCTTAAAATTAGTTGAATATAAGAACCTGTGTAGGTTTGTATAGGCTGTATAGTAATATGATATCAATATATTATAATATAATACTGTATATTTTAAGTCAATTTGTCAATTAGTTTCCACAAAATTCCCCAGAAGTCACCATTTAAGGGGTTATTTTTCAAACATTTCGTCACAGGGAGCATGCAGGCCCAAAAGTATTTTATCACATGGGGCCCATATTCTCCAGCAGCACCCAATTAATAATTAGTATTTTCTGTAAAATGTGACAGCCTATTTTTGAATGTGATACCTTGACTGGCAAATTATATGAGACAGCAAGGGTGTGTGTGTACTGTGTATGGTCGTGGGCCTTTTTAGAAGAAAGTCCAGTATACCTTTTCTTATTTTTATTTGTCATTTTGTCTTGATTGAGAGAGAATGATAGTGAAAGAAAGAGTGTAGTGCTGGAGAAGTGGTGTGTGCTCTTCCTACACATAACAATGAAATAACTTTTTTATCTTGGGTTAGGATTAAATAACAAATAATTGTGTGTAGGCCAGTGTTTTAATTGAAGCAAAAAAGGAACAAAGTATCCAGTAACTGTAATAAGATACATGATTTGAATTGTAAGCATTGCTACACTTTCTTACTCAGAAAGTTAAGTAACAAAAATGACAGTAATCTGTTACTTTATAATTAGTCACCTCCAACACTGAATTTCGAAAGGTTGCCGCTAGTTGCAGCTCGAAGTCATGTTGGTATTAAACAATATTGTGAAGGTATTAAAAAAGGTATTAAATTCAACTTAAGAATTTCTGTATATACCCTGATATTCGTTTTTTTTATGCGGAGAAGCACTAGGGGGAGATGAAGCACCCACCAAACGACCCAAAAAGTCAAAATAAAGCCGGCTGATATCTGATAAACGGGTCCGTACCACACGCAATAAGTGGACCCATATTGCATATGATAAGCAGATCTGGAACACGTCAGTAACAGACTATCAATACGGAACTGGGCCAGTCTTAGCCCTTATTGGCACCAGATCCGTCAAACGGATCCAGACCAATTTTGGGCCGATGTGCGTAGTTGGTAGCCTGGGTGCCATTCCGAACTTAGTCCCGGCCCACGGGAAGTTCGGTCTGGCATTGCTCCATTGTGGTGGAAGTATAGAGAGCCGAAGTCACGCCCTTCTACTTCCGGTCCATGGGACCTGTCTTTCAAAAAAATATGAACGGGAGTTAATGGAGAGATAACAATTATTTTTTGGTCCAGTTTGAATTGTGCCACGAATTTCACATATGATGTGTGTGAATTTAAAAGATAATTTTTCATGTCAAGAAAGTACTGTTGTTTGATAGACTTCAAAAGTTATGTTGGTTTTGTGCGAATCCGCTCAGTGGACTACATCTCTCGTCTCGAGCGATGTACGTCACCAACGTAATGAAACGATAAGATTAGCTGATGCTAGTTAACGGTTGCATCTTGCTGCCTGCTATGTCACTTAACAGTACCTAATGTACAGTCTATGGACGAATACAACTTACCTGATGTGTTTAATCCTCTGACTCATGGTATTTTCATAGGCAAGGAAAGCCCTATTAAGACCTGTTGCTGGTATGCTTGTACAATCTAGTGTGGCTGTGAATGAGCCAACGTCAGTAGCGCGACTGATGGGTTTGTAGTCGTTGGAATTCAAGGCACAAGTCAACCGGGACCAGAAAATAATTTATTTTTCGCCATAGACTGGCGTTCAAAATTTTTTGAAAGATAGGTCCCATGGAGGCAAACGGAAGGGGCGGGACTTCGGCTCTCTATGCTCGCCCTAGCTCGCACGAGTTTAGTGTTGGGCACGAGCGTCCTCGCGCGTCCACGTTGGTTTGCATTTCTGGAAGACGACAAATAAACAACTAACTACTTGGATTAAGCTACTGATACCTGTCTTAATGCCTACATGGTTAGGCTGTATTATACCGGACTTTGTGGTAAATAAAAGAAAAAGTAAATGTTGTCATATCAGGATATTATTTGCCTTATGTGTGGGTTGACAAGGTAACTGATTATGACCATACATTTTAGCAGATACATAGCAATGACCTATATCCAATTATTAGCCCTTCTCATTGCATTGTGTATGAAAACTATTTTAAAACGTAGACTGTATTCCTACCTGTAGTCCATAACAACGCAACGTCTGGATCATGTAACCTATCTCCTCAAGTGATTTAAAACGAAACAAATGGCAATGACTTATTTAGTTTGCTTTCTTGCAACATTCACATGATTAGGCTATGCAAGTATTTTAAAAAAAAATCCTAAAATGAATGGGCTTCTATGGGGGTTAGCAGAGAAGTGGTCCCTCCAGCCACTATTGATACTTCTACTTCCGGGAATTTGCCTGCCCCCTTGGGAGACAGTAGGGGGAGCAGGGAAAGCCGCCATTTCCCCCACAACAGGTAACTTAACCACCACAATGATTTCTAAAATGTTGAAAATGTTGCATGGTTCTCCTTTAAGTAAGAGCAACTTTCTGGAAGATATCAATTCCATTCCATTCAAATGTATTAGTCACATACAATTATACAGAACATTATCATATAACATTACATAATATAATGTAATGAAATGCTTTGTCCACTCCCTGTCTTCATGACTGTGAATCTTCATGAATTCTTAGGTTTCCACACATATAGTATATGTCCAAAACACATCACTGAATGGTTTGTTGTTTTCATATTCCTGGTAATGTGGTGAGGCCATTACAACAAGACTGTTTCTGGAACGTTCATACCTTTTAGGTATCTCTTGAAAAAAAGGCTTGACTACACAGACAAACGACTGGGTGGACATCTTGCCTCCAGCCGCTGTAATAAAGGGTAGAAAACCCTTCAATCACATCAAACATCCTTAGTACCTTTAATTAACATAACCGGCCAAGTCACTTGGGGGCTGATGGGATAGATATATTGGAGCAGACTGGGCAGGTTTTAAGTCATTGTTAGGTAATAAGGCAAGCTGTCGAGGTCATTAACGGTCATGGCAATAAGCTAACCTGTCCACCCTCAGTGCAGTGTTAACCTCCATGTGTCTCTGTGGAGCTCACAATGCATGCTGTATCCTTACCTGAAGGCAACATTAACCTCAGGGTCAACTGACCAGCCCATGGACCTTGATGGTGAATTTCATGGGCAGATCCTAACAGAGAGTCATTGCTTTTCACAGTTGCTTTTGCTTTTTTGTGTCAGTTGAAGGCGGGGAAGCACACACAGATCTGCTTATTGGTGCTAAACACCCCATAAATTAAATAACCTCAGAGGATGCCTCAACCCAGTTGGGAATTACACCTCATTTGGAGGGGGATTTGCACGCTGTACATCTCTCTCCCAGCATGTCACCAAGACGCCCAAGTGTTTGTGTATGAAATTTTCACATTTGGATAATGTATGTATTTTTTTTTTCTTTCTCTCTCGGTGCTAACAAATCCAGCTGAGACTCTGACTGTGTGGATTGCAGGGATAGATTCCCAGCAGGAGCTTGCAACGCTGTCCAAACTGGGTATAATATGACAAGAAGCTGGTAGACCACAGAAAAGGTCTTTCACTCAGCGCTCCGCAAGCCTTCTGATCGACACTTCGAAGCAAGTGTTTCCTGATCCCTTGGAGAGCACTTCAAGGAAAGTTAAGTATTGCTCCGTACTTTCACTGGCCTGTGAAGAGTCATCTAAGAGTAAGCTTTAGTCACCCAGCATACAGAGAAGACACTCATCATCTGCTAGTGATTTGTGAGCTTACAATAGCTTGAGCTGGGGGTAATTCAAAGCAACCTAATATATAAGATAGGTTTGACCTTATGCTGAAAAACCCACAAATCATGGCAGAAAAATACTAGTAGGTCATGTTTCACCGTTTAAGTTAATATAAGACCACACAAAGCAGGGTCATTCATGTTTTAACACAACATTATGTTTTCAATTTAAACAGATATTAAATAAACAAATATCATCATACTCTTGCTTATTCTCACTATCCTTCCTCATTACTAAATTATAAAATCCAAAACAGTGACTTGTTTGGCTTATTTTGTAATTGGACTGCAAGCATAATGGTGTCACAGCCAGGCCAGGTTCCCAAACGAGCAATCAGTCCAACTTAACCACACCTGCCCGTTCACTCTCCCCTGCTTATTAGTTACTCACCCCAACCAATCAGTCTCCACTGCTCATTCTCTTCCCTCCTGATTGGTGATCACTTTCACCTGCACTTCATTGAACCACAGACTACTTAATCTCCATTCACCCAGCACTCTGTCTCTGGCCTCATCATCGGATGCTACAGAACTCCAGGTCACGCTGTTCCTTGAAATCTGTTCTGAACTGCTATTGAAGCTGAATCTCCTAAGTTTGCCTTTTGGATCTTCTGTGTTCTCAGCGTGTGGTATGACACTTCTGAACTTTTGCCAGTAGGCCATGTTTTTGTGAAAACCCTGGATTTTGCCTGTGATGTTCTGATGCCTGTAAATAAATCTCACTCTGCTTGACGTCTTGTCTGTCTCTGTGGGTCCTGACAAATGGGTCTAGTTCATTATTAATTCTGAGGACACACTCTCTGACAGACATCTTATCTCTCACGAGACAGGCAGATCTTAGAGCAGCGCAAAGCTAAACCTCATGCCCAAAGATTCATTGTTAGTGTCCATTTCCCACCTTAGAGATAATAAGATTGGCACTCAAATGCAATGCAAAATGACAGTTTAGTGCACAATATAATTATGACCATCTACATTTACTCACAGCAGCATGAGCCAGAACATATGAAGAGCTCTTTTCCAAAATGCTATAAATCCATTTTTGAAAACATTAAGTCATGCTATTTTTGTGTATTTTGGGTAATATCAAGTGCAGTTGTGGTGTTTTGATTGAGTAAAGATAAATCAAATAACAATAACCCAATAACAGTTCCACTGACTTGGAAAACAAAATAAAAATACATATTTATGAAAATACATTAAAATGGTGTATTTATGGGGTGGGGAGGGGTGGGGCGCTGTAGGGCAACTGGCTACAGTGCTCCCTCCTACCACACTTGGGTCCAAATGACTCTGGGGACCTGGGTCATTTCCCGATCCCACCTCATCTCTCTCTCCCACTTGCTTCCTGTCTCCCTCTTCACTATCCTGTCATAATACTGTAAAAGTCAAAAAGCCCAAAAAATAAAAATGGTGGATATAGCGTTTTGGAAAAGAGCTCTTCATCTCTAACTGGGTTAATGTCATTTTGGTAATGAAACTGAATAAATGTAAAGCAGTTGCAGCACATTATTATTATTATTATTATTATTATTATTACCTGATGAATAAAAAACTGAGACAGAAGACAACACATTCAAAATGAAGCACTCAGATTGTTATACTATGCTCTTAGACTTGGCCCTTTAAGTAGCCATAAAAATGTGCTGGTGGGGCCAGTTTCAAAGATCCTGCTGAGGACCTCTGAGCTCCATTGGCCAGCGCTGTCTAGTTGTATTACAGTCAAACATCTTGGTTTTGAGTTATAAGCATAGGTTGCGCAATAGCTATTTCTGTAGACCTACAGAAGCAATCAACAATCTATAGGATGAGTCTAGCCCTGCTACATACTGGCCAACACTCCCATTTTTCCAGGTCTCTCCCGTATTTCAAGGCAAACTCACACTGCCCTTTCATTTTGTTATATCGCCTTGGAAACTCCCATCATTTCCAAGGCCTTTAGATGTTATAATCTTAAACAGGTCCATGAATTATATATGTTGATCTGACATTATCCTAGTTGCAAGGTGGTCTTTGAAGCACAATCTATAGCCACAATCAACACCACAACATAGAATTGCAATTATTGGAATATTACAATACATTATCAGCTCTACCTGCCTGTGTAGTGAGACAATTACTGATTGATGATACAAATGATGAAGTCTTGTCTTTAAATCAGCTGAAAATGACACATATAACTCCTCTGTTAGTTACCATAGACAGTAAAAGAAATGGACAGAGCCACCCCATAGACTTCAATAGAGACAAGTGAAGTCAATTTGAACTCCTTTTCCGGGTGAAGCCTTATTGTACTGCACATCCTCAGTGTCAGTTGAGTGATAATGTGATGTCTGGTAGCCGCCTAAGAAAATTGATAATGTGCAATTGACATCTGATCCGAGTTCAAGTGCAGCTTTTGGTAGGTGATTTGATTTGTTCCCACGTAGTACCAACCCAACAAAACATTACATAATTGTTTGTTTACCCTTAATGCTTTCCTAAATAGCTTCTTGGGCTGCCCTCAGTTTCTCAAGTTCGCCTACAAAAAAGCTACCATCTTTGCCCAAATAAGGAGATCTAGAAAGTATCTTGAGATTTTTTCTATGGAAAAATAACATGGGGATTGTGAATTATCACACCTGTTAAACTCTCGCGGGGACAAAGAAATCGGAAATGCAGACATTTTGCTCTACACAGTTTTGTACTCTGCCTTCGAGTAGATACTGTGATCTTAGCACATTTTGATCTTTGCTACTTCAAAGCTAACTTACAATGCAACCCTTGCCGGGGACCGCAATTCGTTCCGTCATACCCCCACTCCGTCATTGACGTCTAATTGTCGGAGTGGCGGCACTTCCATTGTTTTCAAACGTCACACCACTCCCACAATTTCCTTTTCCATTGTCTGAGTGGTGGTACTTTACTTTTTTTCAAACATCCCGCCATTCCAACATGAGGTCATTAATGTAAGTGTCATCACTATTATCATTGTACTTTAATTAATTAATGTGATTATTTCTTAGTTTCATGCACTTTATGCTGAATGCAATGCTGCTTTGCGATTGTTGGACTTTTATTTTGACAAGTTGTCATCGTTCTGTCTTCCACATTCATAAAAGGTTTGGTATGAATGTTGAGTCATGTCTCATGAAACAGTCATGAATGCTTTATGTGCAGTTTATGACAGCTGCTATGAATGTGTTATGAACTCACCCATCAAGTGAAGTGTTACCCTTTCTTCTATAAACTTAAAGTCCAATCAGACTTCATTCAAAGGCAGTCCATAATTCTCTATTCAAGTGCTTCCTAATTATTTAGGAGAGGCCTGCCCGCAACGTCGGAGATTGTTTGGTCACAGTGCATTTGCCTATTGAAGCTCGGCCTCTATGGGCTGTGTAACCGAGGTCGTAATTCGTCCGCCGCTCACAGCCCTCGAACTTGCACACCTCCACACACACCGGCATGGTACAGACTTCAGAGGTCTATTACGGAGCCGTGAAGTGAGATACAAGGTTATGACGCTAGTTACACAATGTTGTGTGAAATGTTTTATATAAAGGCTTAAAACGCTTCAGATGTAAAGTTATTCACTGTCAAAGTGATGCCAAAATGAATGGGGGTCAATGGAATGCTAACTCTAGCATTAGCATCAGAGCATAGCAGGGTACGCCTTCCGAACGTTTGCTTGTCTACTGACCAGGGGTGCATTTCCCAAAACCATAGTTGCTAAGTTAATTAGTATGTTAGCATGTGCACAATTTAGCTATCCTGCGTCAAAACACCCAGAATAGACAAGCTCTGTGCCACTCACCATGGTCAGGCCTCTCACATAGGTAAACTATGAAATATTTCATTTTCCCTCCTTAATTAAAATATAAGCCTGATGTAGGCTAACAGTAAAGCTGATGATACACAGGGACATTTTTTGGGCAATGTTGGTGTTGTGTGCCTTCTGGTTTCTCCACCTACGCGTGCTCGCGTTGCTCACCACAGCTGCAGGAGTCAGACATTTACAAACAAAGTTGTTTTAGACGGAATATAAGGTCGCATTTCATATCTACGCCATGAGCACTACTCTACAGTCACTCGGACAACATCCCACTGAGGTACTTCAAACCTTCAACAACATATGATTTTCAATCAGCTATCAATTAATGCTAGTTGATTGAGGTTTTTGGCTGGGCTCTGTTTGACATATTTGTAGCCTACTCAACATAGGCTCTTGATTTATTTTCCTTATTGAGATAAGTAGAAACACTCTCACAAAAAGCAATGAACAAAAAATAAATCCCTTCAGGGTCTGAACAGCAGACCTCACAAGTCTGAAAAATAATTTTGGTTCTCATTTTCAGAGCACCCAAACACCTTGTGGGAATATACAAAGATTGTTTTATATTTTTTTCTTTATTCTCCATGATCCATTCTTTTTAAAAAGATTTTTGACTTGTCCTATGCAAATCTTTCTTTTTTATTTTCCACCCTGAACATGGGCAAAATGCACCATTGAGATCATATGTTTTGTATAGAGTTACCACAGGTTTCTCTATACAACCACAGGTGGCATTGTGGTAAGTCTGTATAAAACATATTGATCTCAATAGTTTCGTTTCAATTTAAAAGCGAGAAAATAACTTGTTGCGGCCACTTTTTTTTAAATCTGTTTTTGATTATGGGGGCATTCTCTTTTTGATTTTAATGAAGTCTGTGTTTTGTTCTAAATTATCACTGAATGCTTTTAGATTGTCTTATGCTATATTATCTTATTCTGTTTACACCATATTTGTACTTTATATGTTTTGTATTCCTAGTTCTAGCTCACATTGTAAGTCACATTGGACAAAAGTGTCTGCCAAGAACCATAAACATAATTGTAACCCATCATTACAACCTGGCAACCCACAACCCTATTTCACGGTATGCTTGTGTAGCTGTTCTTTGCACAGGCACGCACGCATGCCACTCGGATGTTGAATGAATTAGTCAGCTAACTTAACTGTTACTTAACCTGTCAAAAATGCCAGGGCAGGACACTCCCCACACCGAAAACAAAGTACCATATGTTGGAACCTACATGTTGGCAGGTATGGATGAGCATTGTACTGTGGGAATGTGGGCTTCACGGGGGAGTCTCAGCCTAATGCAGCGCAGACGTGTGGTCATAGCCCAGACCACGAGCTAGCCATTGCAATCAAATGCAGGCCAACATCTCTAATCCCACCATGTACATCTTTGCCTTTAACCCTTAAAGGAGTACCGTCACACCGGTGTGACGGGAATGTTGAGAAATGAACATTCTAAAGAATATCTGGGTTCATTGAATTCAACATAGAATTTTAGAACCTTCAATTGTTGCGGAACTTAGAATGTTCAAAAACCTACACCTTTAAGGGTTAAGAGTCATGAGATTAGGAGTCTAGGAGTTGTATTCACTCCGCTCTCTCTTTCCCTTTTCCTCTCTCTCTCTCTCCCCCGCTCCCTCTCATTGGATTGATGTTCATGTGATCCGGGCCACCGGGACGGTGAGATAATAAAACAGCAGTCCTTTAAACAGCAGGAGTGGGAGGCTTGCAAAAGCACACCCCCACAGTCCCCTCTCCAACCACTCGGGCTCAGGAAATTAACGGCAAGAAAGGAAAACTGAACTGAAAACAATTTCCTGTGGCCGGCTATGCCAACAGTCACCTCGTTACCGTTCAAATGGCCGAGAGTGGAGGGGTCCGGCTGATCTTACACCAAAAAATGAATTAAATTAATTGCTGAAATTGAATTACCACTTCATACTTGTTACTGTTCTCCATAGATCAAATAAACTTCCTAATGCTGGAAATACACATCTGTGCAACGGAGGCACAGTGCCACTTCAGGAATCAGAATCTAAATGGTTCTGATGAATTATCATAATCTCATGGTAAATGAATTAGAACCAGAAATGCATTTCTGCCAGACAGGCTTTCACATTCAAGGAATATGTCTTGGTCATGCATTGCAAAAACTTACACAGACAGAGGAAAGACCCCAAGCCATGTTCATTAAAGGGACTCTTCCTTTATGCTGTATGGATGTTATGTACTAGGGACACAATTTGCTGGACCATTGACTGTCCAGGACCCTGGTCATACAATTTCACCAATTGCCTCCCACGCACAGCTATGCCAGGACTGACAGTTACGATGTACTCTGGCAAGTTGTTGTCCGTGTCCCATAAGCTTTTATCACTTCTGTGGCATGGGATCAATTGCTGTGGCTCGGCTTCAAAGGGATTCGATTTCGTTCTTTCCCTTTCTGTTTTATGTCCCTAGGTGAAGATGTAGCCAAAGGTGATGACCATTGATTGAAAATTAAATTGAGTGCAATCGCTGTGAAACAATATCCTTTTCTCTGGGCTTTGTTGTACTGTTATGTTTGTGTTTGTGTGCGTGTGTGTGTGTGTACGGTGTGTTTGGCATTACATGGAACATTTTAAAGTGTCCAGTATTCTACACATTACATTGTCATCATATATCCATTTCCTTTACCAGCACCATGCATCACTTACAACATTTTGATTTTGCTTTTATTTGGCGGCCTAAGGGTGCTGAAGATTGAGAAGTGATCTTCAAAGAAACTGAAAAATGAGTTAGGGGCTATAGAATATCAGTGAATAGACTGTGAACATGTATGCCAGGTTACTTATTTATTTTGTCCACTAAGTCATTCACCAGTCGATTCTTTGTCATTACATTTAAATCAACGACCACAGCACAGTACATTCAGCTTGATGAATGGAACAGTCCCATCAGTGGTGAGTGACTTCTGTGAATTGACCATGGCTCCTGAATCGCCCGCTGATGCAAAAGCCAGAACATTTCTTGCTTAAAGGTTTTGGCTATACTGTATCAACAGCTTCACTTGCTTACACATACAACCTCTTTCTCAAGACTCAGTATAGCATAAATAAGGATTCATAAGCCATTTTAAGGCTATGAGGGGATTTTGTCATGAAGGGAAAAAAACCTTATGATGGAACAAAAGGAACAAAAGAGTTTTAGGAGTGTAGTAAACTGTTGGAGTCTGACTGTAAGGATGTGGTCATGAATGGTCATGAAGGATGTGTTGTCAGAA
Organism: Alosa alosa; assembly: GCF_017589495.1. Taxonomy (NCBI): domain Eukaryota; kingdom Metazoa; phylum Chordata; class Actinopteri; order Clupeiformes; family Clupeidae; genus Alosa; species Alosa alosa. The sequence continues at coordinate 18,958,721 of NC_063198.1, read as the reverse complement.
GCCTCTGTGAATATAAACCTGAATAGAAATTTAAGATGGATTTATGGAAGGCATGACTTCCCTTTTCTGGAACTCCTGGAATTCAAAACAGATTGTGTTAAAATTATAAAATAAACTATAACTATAAAATAAAACTATAATCTTTAATAATAATGATTCATTTTGAACTATCTCCACAGCATTACAAAATATTAGCATCACAATTTAACCCCTCAACAAAAAAAGTTGACACAGATTTTCTGGTTACAACAAGAGTCATTCATCACAGATGGGATCCTTGTCTGACAGAAGATAAACAGCCACCATCTGCATACCTTCCTCCTGACTACCTTATGGCTTCATCACTAACCCCATGCACCTGTGCTGGATCGGGGCCGGCCTGATTTCAATTAGACGCAGACTAGAGAGACAGATTCAGGCCCAGGTGAATTTATGATGACAACTTATTTTACGTGCAGATACTAGATGACAGTTAATTCATCAGCTAACACCAAACAATGGATGGATCTCGGCCAGTTTCACACCAAGCACAGAGCTGAGTCATCTGCAGTCTTCTCACTAGTCTATGGGTGTAGTTCAATATAGACTGAAATTTGTAGACATGTATCATGAATAATTTGCCACTGTGCGATGATAACAATAATAGCACACTAAAAATAAGATATTGATATAAATTCCATCCTCTTTTTCCATTCACATTTCATCAAGGACCAAAGAATGCTCCTAAAGTATACTTCTGCGGTGCCCCCAGCTTCTAAACAGGGTCTATCATGTCATATAAATTATTACAGTGCATGAAAATGTTCCGAAGTCTTCTTCTTCTTCTTCTTCTTCTTCCCACCAAATTTCTGCGTCTAATTCAGCTTCAACCGTTTAACGTAGAAACTTCGTTCAAACTTTGTAACGTAGGTCTTGCACTTGAGGAGTGTATTTTTCACTTTTGTAAACTTTATACTTTTTGAGATATTAACAAAAAACAAGCTTATTTTTCCCCATAGACTTTACATTAGCACTATGCCATCACAATGGACTAATCAACTTGATTTGCACCTGTATCAACTTCCAGCTGTTCAACTAGGACCCATCAAAGGGCCAGTTAAACTGATTGCACCTGTATCAACTGCTTTTTGCTTAACTAGGCCAACTTTGTGTCTCTCCATTCTACAAGGATATAAGGCACATTCTATCAAACTTTCTATCCATTCATTCTACCATTCAAACCCATTAAACTATCCATCAACATCCATTCAACTTTCTGTCTATCAACATCCATTCAAACCATTCAACTTTTAAACTATATCCTCTGTCTCAGGCCCAATTAAACTACTATTTTTCTCTGCCCACAACTGTTTCAAAATAAACTTCACTACAATAATTCACTATTAAATAATTTAACCACCCTATTTAACTGTTCAGGCAACAATTGACCATTTTATTCTATACAGTATGTTTATATTTTCATGCACTGGTAATTTCCTCGAAATTACATTTTCTAGTTTTTATTATATTATTTGTTTTATCATGAGTTATTTTCATCATACTAAGTGCCTAGCATCTGATTTTCTCTTCTCTTAGGCAACAATTGACCTTATTCCTTTCTGAGAGCTTAATAAATAGTACAGTCTCTTCTCGTGTGAATGGAAATATAACCTGTTTACGCATTCAGGACTGCATAATAGCCTTGAACTGACACTTAACGACCTCCTTGTTTTTTACCCTACTCAACACCAAGGAATTACTGAAATGCTTCAGAAAAATAAAAGTCCACGGACAGAGCTAGTTTATATTGATCATGCTATAGACTCTCCCAAACCGACATTCTTCACTGTATCTAGCCAATATCCTTGTTGCGCCTCCACAATTACCCTACTCTGTTAATCCGCTTTAAATATGGAGGAGACCTCAGGATTGTAAGTAAGCAGAAAATGTACATTGTCTGCCCGATGTTTTCCTGTATCTGCTGCCAGTGAACCATGTATGTAGATTTCAGTGTGCACCACTGGGGCCAAGTCAGGCCAATGTGGTCAGCCCAGTGCTTATTTTCACTGCTTGGAATCAAATAGAAGACAACACACTTGGGGTGGAGATGGAGTACTTGTTGGCTGGTTTCTCGCACAACCTAACAGAAACACCATTCAGAGAGGTAAGAGGATGTTTATGCAAAGATGTCACATATAAAAGATCCCCAAGAAGGACAACTGAACTGTTGTAAACCATTTGTTTTTCTCCCCTGCAAAGGACTGTTCAACCAACACATCTATCCTTTGAAGTATCATTAAGAGATATGCCTTACATTTCTTTTTAAATCTACATAAACAACAGACTTAGCTTTCTAGCGCTTTAATAAATAAGAAATCTACAGGACAGCATTTAGCTGCAGGATCCTCATTACTGCAAGCAGGGGGGTGCATCTAAGTCTCTGTTTTCTGGACCTTGGGGGCAGATATGATACCAAGTTGTATACTGTATGTCAACCCCCTTTAGGGAAGGGCCCCCTCCAGCCACTGTTTTCCTAGAGATTAATTTCCTAACGGGATCAATGTGGAATGGGGATTTCAAACCCCGGCCCCAGATTCCCAGGAGGTTCAAGGTGACTTCTGAAGTATCCCTTTTTTCCAGTGCAATCTCCTCTGTTCCCAAGACTTCATAATCTCTTTTTCAAACACAAGGCAGTGGCTTTCCAAACGTCTACGTAGGAGAGAGAGAAAAACGTGAAGCCTGTGTATGTAGCTGACAAGTGACAACGAATCTACCCTCACGTGTTATTGCAAAGGTACCTATTTTTCAAGGAAAAGCTACACTAATTTTTCAAAGATATATGACAGAAATGTCAAAGAGTGAGATTAGGTTATGTTCATCTTGTTTTAACCTCTATCATAGATTTGATGATGTGCACATTTCCTACAGCTTAGCTACACTTTCCGTAAACCAGACTCCAATACTTACAGACAAATGGACTCTGGCTAAGGTCTTTGCAGAGGATAAGAAATATTTTGTCAACTCATCTGGAGATGGTGTTGACAAGCTATTGGACAAGAAATGTAAGATTGGATTAGAACCACATGTGACGGAGAGACACTAAGAATCACTGGCACCCTTTGAGTCAAGCTAGGAGGACTTCTATCTCCAATAAATGTTTCCTGATATGATATACTGAGAAAATGGCATGATAGTTGTGATATTACAAAAAAGTTAGCTGAGTGATGATGAAATAAAAATGAGGGCACCCTGCACTCTTCCTTGACTTCAAGCCCAGCGCCATTAGCACATCACAACCTTGAATCCTGGAGCTCATGGTTAACCATCCTAAATAAAAACTATTTAATTTTTTCCCCTTAAGGCTGGAATAGCTATACTACAATTCATCATGTCACATTTGGCTGATGTATGACTTCTCTCTACTGAAGACAACTGCATGAGCAAAATGGAACTTCCATCCAAAACCTTGACACATTCAGTCAAGACAGCAATGCTGAAACAGGGGTTCCTGGCATTCCTTTCGATAGTGTTTATGAACCCACAAGTCTATCTATCTATCTATCTATCGTTCTATCTATCTATCGTTCTATCTATCTATCTATCGTTCTATCTATCTATATCAGCCTGTATCTCTACCAGCCAGTGATCTCTAGTCTTGCATGGCTCCACCTTGGCCCCAGTGGTACCCTGAAATGGAAAGGCTCCTTTCCAAAAACAGAGTTGTTTCTTTTCCTCTGTCTTTTATGACTAAATCATAAAATGTGTGTGTGTGTGTCAGATACCCTTGTGTTATCCTCAAATCTTACCGACACTCTTTATCCTTGGGGTCAATTTGACCCCAGCTAAATAAACCCTCAGAAAATGATTATAATTAATATTGCTACCCAGTTTTTTGTGACAGGTACTTAACAAGAGTGTAATAACCACCATCAAAAGCCCTACAAAACAATCCCCCTCCCACACCACTTTATGAACCTTGGAACCCTGGCTGGCAATATTGCCCATCCAGTGTCAGCCGCCCAAAGGCTTGCTGTTGCTTCCCCTTTTGACTTATACAGTCCTGCCAAAATGACTTATATGTATATACTTGTGTATGTAATAATGATAATAACAATATGTTCTCATACTATTCAAATATTAATATCCATAATGTGTCAAATATTCATGTATCCTTTGTTTCATACAGCTGGGGTCAAACTGACCCCAAGGAACATCAATGTACAAAATATTTGTACAGGACATTGAAAACAAATTATTGTACAAATGTCATGCTAACTCTGTTGTACCCTTCAATTGAGGAAAAGTCATGAAACATGAAGCAAAAAAAAAAAAAAAGTGAACCATATATTTTATGATGTTAAACGTTGCTTGGGGTCAAATTGACCCCAAGGATAACATGAGGGTTTTAAAGGGTAACAAGATCTAACAAGACATCTGGAAAACATCAGCAGGGGGTGACAATCATTAGTTTGTCATTCCTACTGTTCCTCTTGTAAGAAAAACATGAGGTGTTCATAGGAAAAATTATATTTCTTCGGTTAATGCAGCCTCAATCTTTATTCTAGTAAAAGCAGTCACGAAGCATGTGAAAAAAACATACTCTGAGCAGATTGACTCCAGAGCTTCTCAAACTCTTGTCATATATCAGATTTTGTTCCGTATGATAATTATGTCTCCACCTTGACTGGGATGGTTCTCGATGGCCTACCCCCATACTACAATTGATTGGTGTTTCTCACACCACAGTTGGCTTCCTGATCCTGGATGGCAACTGGGTGATAAGTGGGATAAAGGCCTTCGAGGTGTCTGTTAGAATGAATGGACTCGGCGGAGGAAGTCAGGGTAAACTGTAAATCCTTACACTCTTCATATTGTTTGGGGAACAGAGTCATTTAAAAGTGATTTTGAACCCTAATTGATTGAACAATAAAACAGACTTAGGTATGTTGGGCTGCCTCCCTGACTTAACTGGTATAAAATCAGTTGAAGGAGCTAATTAGGTCTAATAAACTCAAGCATCTTAAACGGCAATATTGATATTTACTTCTTTTTCACCATTATAAATGGTGAATAATGGGAACGGGAATGTTGTTCTTGCATATAGCTAGGCATTTTCCTTTGAACAGTAAATGAGCAGTGTTCCAAGTAGTGCAACCTGATATGCATGTACTGTATGTTGTATATGTGCTAATTTTGAGCATTTTGTGACATTTACATCTACATAAGCAACACTATGAGATTCATTGTATAAATGTATCACAAACTTTTGAAAAACATGTATATATGAAATGTAGGAGTATTAGTTGGTGGCAAGAATGTTTGAAAGCAATGCTAAATGTATAGTATTAAGGCCAGGACACAATGACAATAAGTTTAGTTTAGCCATAACCAGCAATCATCGGGGTCCAGCAGACGTGCAAACACTGCCCAAGTAGTGAAAGGTTGAATAATTAACAATTTGGTTACTGAGTTGCTAATAGAGACAATACCAGACAAAATATCAATCTTATTTTCTTGTTTGTTTGTTTGTTTGTATCCTTCTTTAATGTATGTCTACATGTAAACACTCAAACATACAGTCTGAATTTGGTGTCTTATGTGTAATGGTCCCCAGGGGGAAAGTGAACTGTAAGTTACCAGAAATATTCCTTAAAATGTGTTACACTCATTTTTCTCTGTCTCATATTTGATGAGGAGGAGGATGATAGTTTTTACAGCACATGTTCAATACAGCAGTCCAGTGGTCACCAATCACCAACTCTGCCAGAGAGGATTACTGTAACTGTATTACAGTGGTGAACGTTTTATTTTTCCGAACTATCACTCACCCAGACATCCTTGGTCAAGAAAACCACACTCATAGTTCTTATCATTTACCATGCATATGAGCTGTGCTATAAATTCTCTCTTTTGGCCCATAATGAATTCCATCTTAGAGAGCTCCTCTTAAAATCAGACTCACCCCCCCCCCTCGTTCAAGACAAGTGCTCTCATTATGGCTCATTACACATGTGAGTGAGTAAGTGGCACTACAGAAGCTCCTGCCCTGTCAAAGAGCCTTCAGAAAGGGCTTCACTAGATCATTTCTTCTCCTCCTCAAAAGAGAAAGTTCTTTGAAAGGAGAAATCAATGGTGAATTGCACAATTCAGACTTTCCTTTGTTTTTAAGCTTTATGGCCTTGTATAGTCTTTTGATTAGTTAGAGTGTGTAGGCTATGTTCAACACAGTGTTCTGTGTTCGCTTCTAAAAATGTAAATATGAGTAAATGGGAATCTTCATATGAATCTTTAGTTGTACATGGAATGTCAACTAATACAACCTGTTGGGTAATTAAAAATGTGTCAGACCAAACGGATTGGGTTGCGCGAGAGTGCTCCCTCTATGAACCATCTGCGCTCGAACCAGCGGGTGGTGCTTTGTAGTGAATGCATTACGCTAGTCACGGCGTATAAAGACCAGGACGGAAAACTAAGCATGTCAGTCTTTGCTCTCCACCTTGCGCGCAGAGTCAGAAGCTACTACACGCGTTGGTGTCTGATTACTCGTGATGAAAACTGCTTTATGCTTCAGACATAACAATGTCAAATGGCAAATGTCAACAATCCAGTGCGCGCAGTGTGAAACACCTTGTTGATGGATGTCTTGAAGTCTACAGTTTATTACTGACTTTATAGTCGTGACTTACCCGGTTCTACGACTGACATTTTTACTACGACGCATATTTGGATCTACTGTGGAATGGCTAAAGTTGCTTTAATGGATTTGTGCATTTTGTTTCTTGTTGGACTATCAGCAGCTTATGCAAATGGTAAGTTTGAAACCCCCAAAGGTAGCCTACCAGTTGGCTGTGAAACGCGTCGATTTTAGGATGGCACGGACGTGGATGCAAGTTGTAGAGGATGCAAACAACAAACCCTACACTTCTGATCCCTTTCCGGACGATGTGAAATACTGGGTCGACAGTGGATACAAAACGTGGACATGTAGCCTACTTGCGTTTTAATGCGCATATAGGAGAGGATTGCCTCGAACACCCTCATACGTTCTGTTGAAAAGCTACTAATTGCCAACCTAGGTGACATTACCTGGACTGAATATTTAATGTAGCCTATGTGCTTTGTCATTCTCAGTAGGCCTATTTTACAATTAATGTCATTGTGTTATCACAGATGATATCAATTCAGCCTCAGTCAGATTGATGGGTCTCGTGCTACTCCCGTTTTACGCAAGCGAAAAGATTTCGTTGTATTGCAGCCAAGTCGACAAGTGCGCAGAAGATTGCTAGGCTATTTAGCCTAGGCTACTAAAACTGTCTGAAAGCACGTGTTTATCAATATTATAATTTGCATAGCCTAACTATTGCCGTTGTCTTCAGCATTGTTCTTGTGTGTTAAGTAGCCTATGTAAAAGAAATCAAATGCCATTGAAATTAAATGCCACGTCAATGTTGCTACACCATAAAAGTGATTTGCACTTTGCAAGTTGAAGTAACCGAGATGCGATTACATAAGACTGACATGACAGATTGTGTGATCGGACAATGAAAGTATATGCCCAGTGCACTGTCCGTGTCGTAGCAGGGGTTACTGTCTGAAACTGACGAGTCTATGGCCGCCGCTTTCCCGCACACGCGTGGAAGAATAAGTAGCCTAAACCTGGAGTAAAAGTTTGTATTGTATGCAGTGGTCTGAGTCACGAAAATGCATGTGTGGACAGCGTTACAAAACAAAAACTCATCAGAAGATTTTTAAGGTATGACAAGGTGCGTTTCCATTAACCCTGAAAATGGGCAAATCTAAAATGCGAAATGAAAAGCGAGTAATGGGAACACGCAAATGTCGCAACAAAGATTTTACGCTCGTATGAAGTGTTTTTTCAGGCGTATCGAAATATCTCTATATCGCAAAAGTGCAATGGAAACATGTTTTTCGCATTTAGGTGATCACATGAGCCAGGCACTAAACGCATTCAAAAAGGTGGCGCGTTTTGTGCGGTCTAATGACTGGATTATTTTGAGTTGGTTTGAGGTAGTTTAGTGCAAGTCTACTCTAAGCAATATCAAAATGCAAGCATGGACTATGTCCTCCCAGAATTGTCACACGGCCAACGAATGGTTTCGCTTATTTTCTCCCTTTGACTCCCTCAGTTGAAATGTCACGGATTTTGGTGGATGCAATTGAAGATAAACTGTCAAAACTTGTCAGATTTTGGGAAATCCGTTGTCACATTAATCTATAATGACTATCACGAGAAGATAACACCCATGTTCAATCGCACTGCATCACATAATGGAAACACCGACCATTTGCTATAGTGCTTTGTCGAATTTCGGCAAATATCGCTTTTATTTTGCGCAAAGCTGTAATGGAAACTCAGCTTCTGCATTTCTGCGTGTCCACATTTTCGCACCACAATACCGTCCGTCAAATTCTGGAATTTCGGTTAGTGTAGAATACATGTAGGTTAAAAATGAGTCACAGTCTATGTCTAAACGTTCCGATATTTCCTCTTTTTTGTTAATATATACGTGATGTTCATGGTGAGATGAACATCCGACATGCCTCTCGTGTTTTCACAGGGCTTTCACAACCGCGCGTAATAAAAAAAAAAAGAATTAAAAGCCAATGATGCTACTTTGATGAAACGCTTTGATGAGCGACGCTAGAGGCAAAACACAAATTAAACATTGATTAATAACGTTACACAAAGGAGAGTGAAAGGAGAATTTACTGTCGCTTGACTACGGTGTTGACAGGATTTTAGTCCACACAGAGCATGTACAAGGGCAACACTGTGTGCGGACTCTCGACAAGCCACTCGGGTAAATGACATTGCATGTGAGGTCGGCTGACTGCAAATCGCCTATGGTGTGAGTTTGCGCAGCGAGAGAGTACATTCAAGAAAAAGTGAATTCAATGGTCCCATCTACCGCTGCCACCTTAGGTTTAAAGGTGCGATTTGTAGGATTGTTACCGAACGTTCTGCAGGCCAAAATCAAAACACTGGTGAACGTTCTCAAGACTACCAGAAGCGAGCCTTTTTGCCAGATGTAATTAAGACTTAGCTAACGTTAGTTGACCTGCAGCTGCTTTAACGTTTCTCCAACCATGACCCAGCTACACATTACGGAAACAGTGAAAACAAAAAATACCTCTCTAACCAACGTAACATATTTATCTGAAGTTAGCGATGCAGATGAAGTTTAGCCTAGGCTACCTGTTGTGGAGAAATATGGCCAGCTCTGCGTCAGACTTGATATTCTTCGTTTGACGAAGACGTCACCATCTCAGGAAGCTCCTCCGATGTCCACTTAATTTGTTTCTTGTTTAAATTTGGGAAATTTGCCTGCCTCTCGTAGGCGTTCATGACTACAACTGACAGCTGTTGACAGTTGGCCTTTGCTAATTTGGCAACCCAAATAGGAGGACGCGCTAGCCCATTATTAATACGCTATTCTAGAATGAATCGTTCAAAACATAAACGAAAATTCCAAGACATTCCGCCCCGTAACTCATTTTTTTTCATGGGTTTTACGGGTTTTACGGGTTAGAGTAATGTTGTCAAATAAGCCATTACTTCAATTCATTGTGTTTCCTTACTCTCTGACAACATATGGAATGGTTACAGTTTATTTTCCATTATTTCCTACATACTGGACCTTTAAACCAATTGTTTGACGTCATAATCGCTGGTATAACCGTTGTAAGTCTGAAAAAATGCAGTTATCAGCATCAGCTGTAGCCTGGGTGAACCCAGACAAGCCTGCAGAGCAAATTCAAATTTGATAAGTTCGTCTGGGTTCACCCAGGCTACCTCAGCTGTGCAGAAGAAATTAGACCTCACAGTTTAGATTTTTCAGAAAGGTATAACTGAAATCTGTACAATTATTTGGTTTAATCACAGAATCTGATAAAAAAAGTAGACGAATAGCTCATATTGCCTGAATAGTTAATGACATGCTGTAATCATTTATTGGTTGTTATAATAATTTTGATTCCTATTTTTTTTTTAGGTTTTCCTCCTTTACGGCAAGATGAGAATCAGGAGAGTGAGATTGATGCAGTGCAGCCAGGCGTACCTTCAAGGAGCTCAGCTGTGAAGTCCACGACATCTCCCGGGCCCACCGATGCCGGGGGCCCCACGTGCCTTTCGTGTGAGCTGTCAGGGCCCAAAAGACGAGCCAAGCGGTGTACGTGTTACACATACAAAGACAAGGAGTGCGTGTATTACTGCCACTTGGACATTATCTGGATCAACACGCCAGAGTAAGTTTATCCTTGTCAAAACTATTTCTTTCCTAGGCATTTGGGAAATGTAGAAGACATGAGTTAATGGCTTTATTGGTGTTTGTTTATTGACTTTATTGGTTCAGGTGTTTGATAGCAAGCTAAATGGTTGATATCTAAGTTGATATATAGATGTACGTTAACTTAAGGGAGACGAACTGATGGGCCTGCTGCTGAATTCCTGTTGATATATTATAACAGGATAGCCATGCTTACATGTATCAGTTGTTTACTCACTTATTCTTTTGGCTGACGCTGTTATCCTACATATGTCAATTATTACAAAGGCTACTCTCCCCAGGGCAGCTTGGTGTTAAGTGCCTTCCTCAAGGGCACAATGGTGGCAGCGGGGAATTGAAAGCACAACTTCTCAGGATACTGGCTACATTTCTCCACACACACTACACAACACACGCCGTGATACACTGTGACACACCGTGACTGACTGTTGGCAGACAGATTACTACCTGCTCTGATTGGCTATACTCAGAAGCCCAGTAATCATATGATCTTATCCTACGGAGAGGCAATTCTAATTGGTAGGGTTTTGCCACTGGATGATTGAACTGATCTGTTTCTGCTTGTTTTTTGCCTCTGTCTCTTCCTTTTCTTTTTTTCTCAACCAAAAGACCATGAGGTGACAGCATCATTTACAACTTCTTATTAGACATAACATTAAAAGTAGCCAAGCTATATTACAAACCATCTGTTGGGAAGGAGAGAGAATGGTCATGCTCCTACCGGTGACAACGATGCACAGTGCAGGGCATGCATCGACAATGTCAGAGAGTCCATTTTCCTTTTTGTTTGTCAGTGTGCCATCAAAATGTGTTTGAAGCCATTACTTTAAGGTATCCAACAGATGGATTGAATGTTTTTTAGAAAATGTCCCCTTTATCTAATAGTTGCAGTTAGAGTTTGAGCTGGACAATCTCATGATTGTAGAGCAATTTTTGGTTGGACCCATTTGCTACACTACTCAACCAATTCCAAATCCTGATGGAGCGTATCCAGGCAATGAAGCACGTATTGTGAATTGTGGAAGTGACAACAGCAGCAAAATGTTTCAGAAAAGGGTGCCTTTTAATTTTTATTGACTCAGTTTTATAGACACAAACCAGACACAAGTTCAGCTTCCTACATGATGAGACCAGATGCAGGAAAACACCTGGTTGGGTGTTCCACAAACTCAACATTGAAAATGTGCCACTTCACACTCTATTTGCCTCCCAAGAGAGGCTTTCGTTTTCAGCATAGAGCCTTACAAATTAGCTTTTGAAGCAATGTCAGCGTGTTGTGTTGTGTTGTTGTTTCAGACAAACATTATTGGACTGTTTGCACAACTGTGGGCCTGTTAGTGTTTAACTGGCCTTTCTTTCTTTCTTTCACAAATCTGGGGCTGTGATGTAATTTGGAAGAGGATGATGATTACCACATTAATGTTAAGATAAGTCAGGGATGACTAATACAGACTTCAGAAGAGCATTTGTTATGGACAGAAACAGCAGGATATCCTTAAGAGTATCTGGACTAATATAGGAAATGTGACATACTTGATAACAGGTGTACTTCATCATGTTAACTGTGATTGCCTTAAATGACCCTTTACTGTGTCAAAAGATAGCACTGTCCAAAAAATCCAAATGGTTAGAGTTAAGAAATCAACATTAATATTCCTGAAACATTCTGTAAACACTATTCAGGATTATGAACAATGTGCTAACTGCTGTACATTATTATTTATTATGTTCACTCCTTCAACACAAAAACTGCACTGCAACAAATTTAAAGCAAATCATGATTTATTCATAAACAAATCCAAAGACCTTCTTTATGTCATTGGACCAACAACAGTTATTTATTTTGAGATGCTTGAATTGAAATTGAATGTTTATTGAAAAACGTAGTGTACATTTGTGGATAGTTACAGTAGCCTGAAGATGGATTTGCTGATGTAGCACGACTCAGACCATGTTTGATTGCATTGACACAATTACTGCTATTGCTGTCATGACATGGACATTATTGCTTACAGAGAAGCCTGTAGACATACTGGCGAAGGCGAACAAATAAGGACACTGTGTGTGTGTGTGTGTGTTTGTTTCACTCTGCAAGATGCTGATACAGACTTTATGGTGCCATGTATGTGCATCATCACCAGAACCCATCACTTATCCTGTCAAGCTTTTGGAGTTTGGAGACTAGAATGTGAAGAAGTGCTCTGTTGAATCGTTCACCTCAAATTGGACACAGTTTGCAATCTTAAGCCCCTTTTCATTTCACACATGTGGTGTCTTGAGCCGACGTGACCCATTAAATCATCATAGTCATCTTCTTGTGATTTTACTGTGAATTATCTTGTCTATTAGATGTTTGAGGATGTTGAAGGCTACACAGTACATACTATATTGTTTTCTAGGTCTTTCTCGGTCCATGCTTATGCAAGAAGTAGTGAGTGATTCCACTCAAATTTCATGTCGAGAAAGATGACTTAAATAATACCCTACTTAAAGGTGCTCTAAGCGATGCCACACATTTTTTAGGCTAAAACATTTTATGTCACTTACTGCAAACATTACCTAACCAACTGCTAGCTGACTGTGTCCTGAATACAAAAAAATTGATCTCTGTGGACAGCCCAGGCTCCAAAAACGGCAACAAAAACAACCTGGGCAAACCTAGCCCATAAAAACATAACAAACTGTTCCAGCAAATCACAGACGAGATGCGCATTTAGGAGTATTGAGAATTTCAATTGCACGGGAGCAGCACAGGAGGTAGGGGAGAAAGTAGCGAGCTAGCTCTCTGTTTTGTTTGAAAGTCAACAGGAGTGACGTTACCCAGCATCGCTTAGAGCACCTTTAATTAAGACTGAGCTAAATCGTTTTCAAAAAGTACCAAGCGTGCCACTTAATTCTTATGTTGTGAGTTGATCAGAGTGAAGAGGAATTCAGACAGGGTGGGTCAGAGATCAAAGGAATCCTGTCTTGACAGGATGATTGCCAGAGTAAGTCTTCACAGATGAGCCAGTGGGGAGGTCTCTGGGTGTGAGCTCCCAGTTTTACGGAGTGTAACAGCCTCTGTTGTGGATTCCCATATGGTGTGAATAACTTTGGCCTAGAATGGTGTTTCCTCCATTGAAACTGAAATCAAGAGTTCTAGATTTTTCATTGCTTTTAGCACAAGGAGTATGTCACATGCTTCAAGTGGACTTTCACTGTCGGGAGTATCCAGGGTGAATGATGTAGTCTTTTAGAAAAAGCCTTGCTGCTGAGCAAGATGGTAATATCACTGATGTGTATTATTGTCTTGGGTTCTCACACCATGCCCCCTTCTTGTCTATGTAAAGCTTCTGTATGTCATTCAGAAAGAAATCTGCCTGAGTGTGTGAATCATATTTCAGCAGTTCAAGCAGGGAATGCCAGCCAAACCCCCCACACACACACACACGTCCACGGTCACCTCTATTTTCTCTGTTAACCATGGAGAAAAAACGCCCTGCGGATGCCTCTGACCCCCTTTGAGGTCTTAAGACATGCTTCCTCCTTGTCCTTGCATTAGTGGTGCAGAGCCCAGAGGAATGTGCCTCCTTTACCTGCACCATGTTCAGTCCAGACGGCTTTCTCCTCCCAGGCTCCTCCAAATGAAAGACAAACAGTCAAATTGAGGACAGTAAATCATTGAGCACGTACGGGACACCCATTAGAATCCCAGTCTGGAGTGGCTGGCATATTCTCAATGCTATTAATTGACATATTCACACTGTTGAGTTTGAGGATATTGAATAAAGAACCAATATTCGTGTGGTTTACATGAAATAAAGTGAAGAAATGAAATTCCCAGAGGAAATCTGGGATTGATCACAGTATTTGGAGTCATCCATGCAATACAACTGGGGTGTATTAGAAGTTTGATTGATTGTCCTACTAATTTTGTCATTATTTCTCTGGCAAAAATGCACCATTCCAGAGGGACTGTGGTTGGAATCGCACAATCAAGTATCTCCTCCAAGGTGGAGAGATTTTTCTTCCATTAAGTGAAATAAGACACGTTTTCCCCTCACATTTAAGAAATTAATTTGACGGAATGAGCCCGATTTTCTCCCAAATCTGCCTGGTTTACTCTCCTGGTTTGTTCCATGCTCTAGTCAAGTCTAGTTTTAGGATTTTATAATATAAAAGTTGATAGAAATATCTTTAAACACTTTCTGGTTGTAGTTTAAAGAATATAACAATCTCAGTGGAATCTTGGCAGCAAATTGGTTTACCACCAAAGCGAATGCTATTAAGGTCTCTCTGTACCTCAAGAAACCTAATGCCTGTTAACACGCAGTCATAATATAAGCTGATTATCAAAACAACAGTATATTCAGTAAATGGCTATTTTATTGTACAGTACAACTAAGTTCAAAGCACAGTTCTTAAATAGTCTTTTCAGTGTAGTAGTCATAAAACAGTTATCTCTATTATAATTAGCACTATATCACATCTATAAAACCATATGTAAAACAGAGTTTTATAGTGCCTACAGTACATGACTAAAGACTCCATGAACATGTTACATAACAGTATGCATTTAACAACCTCTCTGCTTGCCTTTCAGCTTCTTTATGTAATTGTTACATGAGCCTTGTGCATGTAAACACATGCATCTCAATTATTTGTCTGTGGTAGTCATCAGTTTATTGATTCAGATGATAGATGTACGGTTGAAAGACAAAATCCAGAATGCTCTGCTGGTTTCACAGAAGCATGTGTATGGACGTCTCCAGTTTAATAGGCTGACCTATAAACTCAGCAGGAGCTGTGATGTTGAGGCTGCCGAGCAAAGTTTTGGTTTCAGTTTTGTGTGTTTGGTGTCATACTCAGCGTGAGTAGTTTAGAAAACCCTACTGGGAGGACCATAAGGGTGAGGTAATTTTATGGCTCAAACCCTTTTTTGTTTGAAAGAAAATTGTTAACTAGACTGCATTTCTGGCGGGAACTGCGAAAGTGTGCTTGCCCTGGTGCAGTCACCAACGTGAGCAGACAGTGGCATACGCTACGCTGAACCTGGCTTGATCCAGGCATTGTAACAGTGCCTTTCAGTGTTGGAGCAGTGGCAATATCTCAAAAGCTCTAGGAGAGGGCTATTCAACTATTGGCTTGCGGGTTGAATGCGGTTCATTGGATTTTACCTTTGGCCTGCCTTCAAATTTAGCTTCTATGACTGAGATCAAATCAATAAAATAAAATGACAGCAGTGATTGGCTGCAAAAATAAATAATGTCACGCGTCTTGCGCCTCTCAAACTGGGCTATCAGGTAACCTACAGAGGAATTGAAATTATGAAATATGACCAAGGCATTAAAAAGCTGCTTGTTTGTCAGGATACTTTTTCACTGATTTATTTAAAAAAATATGAGCTATGAGTGTGAATGTTATATATTCCATCCCACAAATGGTTTTACTGGTTTATTTGGCAAATAATCTATATGGATTTGCTCTATAAAGACCTTATGTCTGTTTCGGATTGTTTTGTGAGCCTGGGGTTGTTTTGAGAGCCTATTGATGTAGCCTATCTCAGATGTATCTCAGAATAAAGGAATACTTCATATTACTCACCACCGTCTGTAAATCAACTGTATACTACTGTCTACATTGCACTATATTTCTTGACTTGTCTCTGTATATTTCATCACCTTTCTATACTTTGCCTCACATTGCAACACAGCTCAGATCTTTGGTTGCTGTGAAGGCCAATCGTTCTAAATGGATGGTTGCTATGGCCAAAGGCCAGTTCTATCTCTGCCGTTGTCAAGCGGGCATATCTTAGAATTCTGATTAACCTTATTTTATTTGAAACATCTCTATTTTACTTAGCTCACTTCCATACAGTGCGTCACATTAAGAAGTGGCCACTTCATTCGCGCTTACCGTGATTCACACAGCAGCATTATTAAATTAATCTGTCACCATATGCCTATGCCTACGTTTGCAAAGAAAACATTTTAATTTGATTCACATGAAACGTTACATTTAATGTACATGTTGACAATGAGTAGGCTAGTTTTGGTTGTTGGTGGTGTTATTGCATCCCTTAGTTATGCCTACAATGCAAGTTCCCTCGCGATTGGAAGCTCCTGTACACAATAGTAGAGCATTTCAAAACATTGCGTTAGGAGTTAGGAGTCCTCGCCATTTCTTTTAAGCTGTCACAGACTTAGGTGCTACTTTTAGGGCTAAAGTGCCAAATAGCAGTCCTAAAGTTAGGTGAACGCAGTCCTAAAGTTAAGTGACGAAGTTAGGAGTGCAAGCATCTCATATCAAATGACCATGGCATTACGCTAAACAACATAAATCCCAATTAGCAACATACATCTCCTCCCGATAGCTAGCTATCGTAACACCCCCAATTATCACCACTTTTGTTCAGAAATTCTAAAACAACGATGTTTTTTAACACTTCAAAATAACATTTGTTAAATTAACCTTACATTTTTTAGTAGCTATAGGTGTATAGATTTGAACAAAATCTGGTTTGGTTCTTAACGGGAGCATTTACTGCCTGAAATATTCAATTTTGTTTACCACGCTCGGAGTTATAGTGCTGGCCAGATGCTCGCCTATTTACACCGTTTCAACGGCACATGAACGGTTAGACCGAGAATTCTCGTCGTGAAATTAAAATTCCACTGGAGCTCCAAGCGGTTGTGTACACGCAGCCTTACAACACTGTTTACACCTCTTTGAGTCACGGTAAAATGTCATTTTTGGTACATAGCTAATTTAGATACACCTATGGTGTGGGTGGTTGCGTTTCTTTAGGAGTCCGCTGTCTTGGTTTGTATAGAAATGGATATTAAGTGACACATACACGCAAGACGGTGGAAATACGGGACCGACGGTAATAGGGGGAGTTCCGATAGTAGCCACACAAGAAATGAATGATACTAAATCTCTGCTTAGCATGCTTCTCCGCTTAGCATTCTAATAACAGAAGGGGCACATTTATGTTGACCACTACAACATGACTCATTATGTCTGTAACTCTATAAAACACTTACTTTCATAAAGGAAGCACACCATCCAGCACATACACATGGAAACCGATATTTTAGGTACTTGGCCACAAATTCAAAACGTGTCTCTCTGAAGCTCTGTTCTAGAATCTTTGCTCTGAAGGCTGCGTTGCTAGGCAACATCAAATAAACGAAATGAGAGTCTTTTCAAGGTATTAAAAGTGTACGTGTGTTTACTAATGGATGTGTGTGGTTTGCAAATAGAATAAACAAGAAATAACATTTCCAATAATTTCCCATGATAAATTACATAATATTTGCACCTTCCTTACTTGTGAAGCTCACACTTATTTAGTGAAATGTAATACAACGTTGCCACCTAGCGTTCAGATGTAGGCTATTTAACATTAACGTGACATTTCCTGCTTATTCTTTCGTCAACTCCATGCTTTTAGGAAAACAATCTTTTTATCATAGTTCCCTCTTCAATGAGCGATTACCAGCTCGTTTTTGTGACAGAGATAGCTGTTTATTGTTCCTAGGTTTACAGAAACACCTATTCATATTAATACGTATGGAGTGCTGCCGACCACTCATTACATGGCCCAGAATGCCTTGCATGTCTTTACAACAAAACAACACAGTAAAACCTAAATGCCCGTAAACATATGCATTTGCATACTTGTAACATTTTTAATAATACTCTCCCATCATGATATTTAACAATAATGAAAATTTTAATTTGAATACCCCTCAATGTGAAAATAACTGTAAGACGTCAGCAATAAATAGCTAATGTTCTCCTTACCATTCAGTTTGTAAGTCCATACTATCCCAAGGATTTCATGATTGGGCAAGGTTGCCCGTTGACATTGTGACTGCCCAGAGACATTGTGCATACTTGGAAGGCATTGTGATAGATGTACAACTGCAAATGTGGAAGGTGAAAGTTACCAAATACAGGTGGGTGGTTTGCCAAATGCTGGAAACTTTTGGAATGTTTTCTCTCTTTTTTAGCCTATGCACCCTCACATTGGAGTCCCGAGTTCAAATGCAAAATTTGGTATCGATATGTGACTGTTCCTGAGATATGGACGACTTCCTGTTTCGGAGCTTCGCCGCCGATTTCGTTTGGCTGTGACAGACAAACGCTTTCGAAAATCAAAAATCCTTCTGGTAACTTTTGTGAGGCTTGGTCCAAGGATAATGTATGTCAAGTTTCGTGGCGTTCGGACCAAATTTGTGACCTTAGTTTTAGTTTCGCTTTCTGTTCAATCCAATATGGCGGACGAACGACACACCCACCTGACATCATCTTCGCGAGCAACTTACACCGGTACTGACCGGACATTTTAAAGTTGGAACAGTGTCTCTGTCTCAAAGGGCCTAGGCGCTAGAGCTGACAAAAAATTAGGGAGACGGGAATAATAATAAAACTTAAGAAGAACAATAAGTGTGCTGCTTTGCAAGCACACTTAATTATTCCTGTTTGAGGTGTCCTCTGGATGGTTAAGTTAGTGTATGAACATAACTACACTGTCTGGCCTAGTGGTCCATTCGTACTTCATTATTCACCTACATAGGACCTAAACAGAATTTATTGCAAGAAATGTTTAGATGAGCTTCCCTGTTTTTATTGGCTGTGAAATAGTCTCAAAGCCACACTCAATTTAATGTCTCACTCAATAAAACCAAAACGAACCCTCTTTTGGTTCAGGGTTTTTTCACGACTTCTTTCAGCTCTTATTATGTGTTTGTATAACCCAGTTTATAAGTGCTTTTTGGCTTTCTGGCTTGACTGGCGGCAGTAGATTGACCGGTGTTTCCTCCCTGTGCTTTGGTGTTGCCAGACGGACCGTGCCGTACGGCATGTCCAGCTACAGAGGCTCCCAGCGGGTGCGGCGCTCAGCCTTGACCTCCGACTCCTCACACGCAAGCTCACAGCGCTGTGTGTGTGCACAGCAGGTGGACTCTGAGTGCACAGCCTTCTGCAAGGGAAGGTAAGCATCACTGTTATATAACCACCATGCGCAGTGCACAGTGCTTGTCAACACCAAGAAGACCACTAGTTTGTCTTGTTGAGTGTCAAGATATGATTTCACCAGTTTGATAGTGTTGTGATGCTAGTCTCACACCTGTATGCCAAAATCTGAATCTCAGATAAAAACCCACAGAGGGTACTTTTAACCGGAATCTGTTGACACAGACATGATATTGACTACTGTTTAATTGACTTTAGAAATATGACCAATGTCACCACAAGAACAGGTGCATAAAAAGCCCTGGTTTTATATGGATTTCTGAAGTTGTTAAACATGTGCTTTGTGGGTTAGTTTAGCAGTTCAACTTCCACATTCCAGATTTCTGAACAGTTAAGCCTATTTCAAATTCCTCTTGGCTTGAGGCAAAAGCACTCCAGAGAAGTCTCCAGAGAATCAGACACATCTTTCTAATTGTAGATAGTCCACTGGTCTGAATGCCTAATCAGTTCAAGAAGATAGAGACAATCTACAAAGGAAATCCAGCACAAACACATACTTTGTTAAAAGTCACTGCCGTGCATTTGTCACTAGACAGGAAAAGAGTTTTTTTTTATAAAGAATGCATTTTGTGATTCAAAAGCTACAGCTGTGTAGCTGCCCTTGTTATTGCCCAAAAATGTTATCATTTTTGATCTCCTATATTTGTGAATGCTTGATTAATTGTTTTTGTTTGTTTGATTTGTAAAGGGGAGATTCTCCATGACATTGGAAACTACCCAGGCAACCAGGCATTTAAAACTACCCAGGGAGACCTCTCTGGAAGTTGACCTTTGCAAGCATTTTCCTCTTCCCTTTAAAGATTTTCCAGTCGTGTTCCTTTTATAAAGAGAGAGATAAAAGCACTCCAAGTAGAATGCTCTGGACAGCCCGCTCAAAGAGAGACTAGATATTGGTGGCGTTTTGAGAGTGCGTGGCGGGAGGCACCACCTTAGGAACCTGCCTGACCCTACGGACATTTACAAAGGACTGACCGATGGCACAGCTGTCAGCAGATCAGGAGATGAGGAGAGGGTAGCTTCATGACTGAATGAGTTTTTTCTTCAACAAGCTGGAAGTGTGTGGGTCCAGAAACCAAGGATGTGTGTAGTAATAAGACAGTTCTGGAGTGAAGTCTGGAATTAAACAGCAAATGTCACTGACATATATGACTGTCATTGGTAAAGTGGCATTGTAGAATGGATTCAAAGACTGAATAAGAAAGAGAATTATACAATCATATGCAATGATGTCCTCTTTCAAAATATCTGGTGTCTGCCTTCTCTCACACTTTTTTGTATTTTAGTTCAGGTAGAACTGTCAGATTGATGTAACTATGTCTTATATTTTTATACTAATGTAAAAATGTGCAAAGCATGAGTTTATATTATTTTAATTCAATATACTGTATAGCTATATATTAAGCTGGATTGTTTGGGTATTTTCATTTTCAGTCAACCCCTCCCCTGTCTCCCTCTTCAAGAAGTGAGTTTTGTCAGAATGCTGTTTTAAAGGGAAAGTACTGGTAGATTCTTTATTTGACAAAAGGAAGCCTTGCTTTCTAGCCTTACTTGTCGTCTTGATTTGATATTACCAGCATCATTTGCCTGCATTGATTTACCCTATTCCTAATGAATTTCTGAAAAACTGTAATGACTACAGTAATACCTACAGTATGCATGCAGCCTATCTAAAATATAATGCCGAACAGGTCCCTGTAAGTCTGCAAAACTCACCTCTCATTCAGAGATATTTCTGTAAAAATCAGACCTTTGAGTTTGTGTCTTGTATAAACACATCATCTTTCATATAACCATGCAGAATGCACTGTAATTTGTTATAAACCAACATGTTTTCACACAAGCACATACACACACACACACACATGCACAGACTGACACACACACACACACACACGCACAGTGCAGAATGTATTTTTCGCATGACTTTGCACATAACTACTCACTTGATAAAAATCTGTTGTAATGGTGAGTAATGCAAGGCAACTCAAGAGTCAACAAACAGAGAAAAGGGAAATAATTTGAACTTGGTTTGAATTTCTTCTCAATGTTTGAGTTGAGGGCAGACATAATCCACATCACACAACCGATTGACAATGCTACAGTAATTCTGTAATGAAAGTCAAAATTTTGTGCCAGTAATGAAACAAAAAGTGTTCATGTTTTTAGTTTATTGCAGATTTTCCTGTTTGTAATGCTGAAGGCTAAATCCTGTTTAAAGTGCATTTTGATTGTTTTGTCTGAATGTATAATATTTAAAAAAGGGACAACCACATAAAGAACATAATCCACAATGCAATTGTATTTCTATTGTACTACATGAGGTAGTTTGTTTTTCCCCCACACAGCAAATATGCTCACCCTGTACAGAACAAGTTCAGCTGTAAAAAATAAAAGCTATATGAAACATCCTATTGTGAATTGTCCACCAGTCAACAATTGGCATAGGAGTGTAATTTATTTTTTGTGCTAGTTGTTTGTGGATATTTAGCCTAAAACAGTTCAGACAAACCACCAATCACAAACTTTCTGAATTTAAACGATTTTACATGGCATAATTTAATATATAATCATATTTATATATCCGTATATAATATTTCCATACATTCTAGATATTTATTGTAGCAAATGTTGTAACATGTTACGGCTCCTGTTACCTTTGGGATGTCACAGACTACATGCACATTTCAAAGACTTTCAGATGCTTAATGAGGGTTTACAGCCTTCATGCTTTCAGATGCTTAATGAGGGTTTACAGCCTTCAAGCTTTTTTGCCTTTCTTAATTGCACATGAACTGTTGGGAAAATAAGATTTCAACTTTATCATATTTCAGATGATCCCAACAAAAAGGTCTCACTCCTTGCAGTCCAATCCTTAAGATGCAAGAGTATCTTAAAGAATGCAGAGACCCATGTCTCATTGGTTAGGGTAGAAGGTATATGAAATTATAACATACCCAGAGCTAGTTTACAATATATTGTCTGACATCTGACTGATATCTTTCATACGTGTCGGTTCATGCTGGCAAATTCTGTTACTCTGACAAAACCCCATTATTTTTTCAGCTTTTTTCCTTCATAACATTCCAAATATTTGGCCATAGCTTCAACACTCTGATATGCCACATCATGTTTTAACACTGATAAAAATATTCTTCACCCAAATTATAAACATAGTTTGTGGATGTTTACCTACAGACACTGTTGATGTTCCAGACACAAAAATGCATTTGGTAAGTTCTACAAATATGAGTGCTTTCTTGCACCTGGGGCCAATTTGCTACATCCAGAGTATAGCCAGCTCAAAAGTGTTGGTTAAACAATAGCACAGCCATGAGCTTTTCTGATTTCTGCAACATCTAAACATCAACATCTAAACAACGTCTAAATTCCTCAATACTTTGCAGTGGTTCCATAGGGCCAACTTCAACTACTTTTATTCTAGATTTTATTTGAAGCCAGAAATAACTATAAACGTATTCAGGGACCTTAATTTTGGTACCAGGCTGTAGGCTTCCTATGGCAGTGGAAGTCAATCTTTTATAACTGCACAACCTAATTTTTCCTTAAATAAAAATCCAAACCAAAAAGTGTTTCTGTTCCAGTGAGTGCAGTTTAAATATTGCCTAAGTGCAGAGACTTTGGTCTTAATATTATGTACTGAATATGCGCTCGCTGAAAGTAAATAATCCACCATGGTGTTAGATCCATCCGTCCATGATGTTCGAAAGCAAAGGAAATCACTGCACCAGTATCTAGCCAGGGACAGGTGCAACTCTCAGCTGAAGGAAAAGAATGTACTATCAAATTACAATAAATACCCCGCCGCTGACCTTTACCGTAATTTACCTCTGCAGACACTAAAAATAAAAAAGATGGCTAACTCTTAAACCCATGAGTATGAACTGGGATAGATACAGTAGGTTTGGGGGAAGGGGGATCTAATAGACCTAATAGTTTGTTACTTGCCAACAACAGCAATCAGATAGAGGAGGGGGATCTAATAGATCTAATAGTTTGTTACTTGCCAACAACAGCAGTCAGATAGAGATACAGTGATATTACATTGATGATCAAATGAAAAAGAATGGAGGCTTTGAAACGTCTTCCTCAAATTTTGATGGTTTTGCATTAAGGGTATGTTCCACACGTCAGGAAAGATAAATAGCTAAACATTTTAAGCCCTATCAACTGGAGCACCATAATCTAATAAATATCAAGTGAACAGCATGATATTGTCGTAGGCCATTTCCATTTTACCACAAGCTACAATTTCCCTGTACACATTAATCATCAGACACATCAAAGTAGTGTACATTTTGAAAGTGTACAGAGAGGTTGTAATAAGGACAGTTTATGAAGTTAGTGTATAACATTCCTTCGTATTTCGTTAGCTTCAAATTAGTGGGCGAGTTTGAGTTATTGCAGCGCTGCGCATATCTGGCTGAATGTGATGCATATTTACAATACAAACATGCATCACATTTAGCCATATCTGTGCAATACTGCAATAAGTCATGTCCACAGATTTGAAGCTACCGGAATACGAAGGAAGGTTATATTGACTTCATAAATCATCTATCTCAAAACTCCCCGACGAACGTACGTTTGGTCCCAAATTAAATGTTGAACTTGTTATCAGCCATAAATAGACTCTAGGTTGTGTTTACACCAAACCAATCCTTTAACTGTATCTCCATAGCAACCATGTAAACATATCGCACAAAGTGCCATGCATCAGGCCAGGCAACTGAATGCATAAAGTGGTCATTATTTGGTCTGAGTCATACCACAGGCATTTCCATTAGATGCCCAGGGATCCTAATGTAACATTGAGACATTCCATGCCAGGGACCTAATAAATACATGTCTGAATGCCCAGGAACTGGTGCTTGCCAATGTTGTTGACTCTACTGAGACAGCAGACTCTGTAATGTAATGTGATGAGTCTGAATGCAACGAAAATAATGTCTCTATATATGAATGAAAGGCGTGGCAGACTCAAAGAATCTGGTGGCCTTGCGTAATATAATCTTTAGATCTCACATCAAAGAGATGTGCCTATGAGTCCCAGATTAAGCCCATAGGTTCTGTATTTTGAGGCAACAGGTTCCCCTTTATTTAATCTTTAAGGACGTACAGTCTGCCTTTCGGCCAAGAAGCATACTGCCAAGGAAATGTCTACAGCTATATATTTTATGGCAGATCTTTCTTTTATGTGTCTTCACAGCATGTCTGGTTCCTGGCGTCTGCACAGCATTGAACGTTTACCAGCCTAATTTAAAAAGAAACTAGATGTACCGCATAGCGGTACAAAATATGACCGCCGCTCAGTCCTGTACATCCGTTCCGCGAAAATAAATCACACTTCAATTTGTCTCCATATTTTACTCCATCCCCCACTCTTCAAACTTTTGAGTATGCTTGTTTGGCATGCCTGAGTGTGTGTGTGCGGCTGCACAGAAAGTAGCCTACTGGTGCTGAAAAGGTGAATAGATTGTAGAATAGCCAAAGAAGATGTAGCATTGTTATAAAACCTTTAAAATCTCTAAACAATCACAAGTAGGGCAGTTCATCACAGTTCATCCATTGCAACTGGATTGATGAAAGGTCACTTACACCTGTAGGCTACATTGTATTTGGGAAAAGCAAAAGGTATCAGCATAATGTTATTTATTTATTTTATGTTTTTATGTATTTATGAACAAAAACATCTCTGTCAGTTCCATGCCGTTTTCAACAGCTATCAAAAACAAAGGTCATTTTTGGATGGATGGATTTTTTGAGAATGTTTCTTCTTCTACATAAGATTTTAGTCATCTTTAGTTCATGTAATACTTTATTGTCAATGCACAAATTAAGTAACAGTAGTCTGAAACGTTATTGTTAATGCACAAATTAAGTAACAGTAGTCTGAAACGAAATGCTGTTTTACATCTAACCAGTGGTGCAAAAAACTGACATGTCCAAATGGGCCTTGATGAAATGCGTCGCTAGACTGTTCACACATTTTAACGGGCCAAAGTTGAAGAGCTTTTGTCCGTTATTGTTCGTGCAAATATAGGCTGATTCGTGTTCCCTTGCATTGTGTAACTGAGGTCCATGGCTAGTCTGGCTTTCATCAGACCAAGCTCAATCTTTTAAGAAATCAAAAAATAAATAGCGGGCAGATCAGGCTGGGTTCACCCAGCCTAGTCCATAGGCACCGATATTGTTTAATTTTCCGATTGAGATATACACGCCTGGCTATTCTAAATGCAAAAATGCATCAGGGAGTTATGACAAAACTGTAACTAACAAACTAGATCCTAATAGAAAGCTGTTAGCTTCCCTAAGCTACAGGTAGGATTATAAGGTAGGCCTATTTACAACATAAATTGTCAATAGGCTATGCTGGCGACACAAAATAAAATCTCCTTTGAAAACCAATGGCTTACGCCTTACAGTATCAAAGCGGACTTAAACTGCCATATCGCGGATCTAAAAGTTGTAATAACATTCACGCAGCTCCATGAGTCAAGGAAAGCGCGAATGAAGTAGCCACTTCTAAATGGGACCCACTGCACAGTAGCTTAAGGTGTGTTGCTAAAGCAGCCATAATGAAATGAAGGTGTCATTGTTTGGATACTTCACACACACGTGCTTTTTAATTTCACAGACTACAACTACCAAGCTGGAATCAAAGCACATCAATTCCCCTCTCACACCCTGCACGCACTAAAAACAAAATAAACAGGCGTCTCAGTCTCACGCATGTATAGGCAAAACTGTATCAGACCGGTGTAACGTTGGTAAATCTTCCATTGCACAGAATGATTTTGTAGCACGTGCAATAAATGACAGTCGAAAGATACAAACAGTGCTGCTATCAATTTGCTTGGTATAACCGCATTTATAGTTTTCTACAAATGCAATCAATCAAATTGGCCTCCATCACTCAACCAACGCTAACGGTAACATTACCTAGGTACCTAGGCTACCTTGATAACGTGTTCACTAACTTTACGTAATAGAAAATGGCAAATAGCCTAATGGCATGCAGCTAAAGGGATACTGTGCATAGTTGGGAAGGTATGGTAGGCCAATTTGGTGTGAATATACACACACACACAAGGGAAATGTTCTGTTGTTGAATAGCTTGATGGTATGCACAGTGCGTACGGGCGTACACCTGCAGGCGCGCCTGCCTAGGTCCTTATTGATATTATAAGATTAACGTACCTGCAGTAAAAACCAAGCATGTCCGATAAACATCCTCAGATTTATTTCGGTTTCAAAAAGAAATGGGAATTACACTTCATGTGAACATCGTCCTATCCTTATTAGATGTTCGCTGCGGTAAATTACAGTCCTTGTAGGAAGCGTCCATTGTTTTTCCAACCCACTTTTAACTTCCAACAACATTACGTCTCACTTCAACGATGCGCCATCTAGTGGACAAACGACTACTTATCGCCAATACTGAAAATGCAGCCATGATGATGATGATGATGAATATTTATTTTGGCTTTCTTTTAATCCTACTGAATTTGTAATTATGTATCGGCAGTTCTAATACAGATAGTATGTGGGTGCCTGTGTGTGTGTGTGCATGTGTATATGTGTGCACCGCCATCTACAGGCCAATGAGTGTACAGTCACTAAATGTACACATAACCTAATTTTTTTAGACCCCCCCATGGATGAAATTCTATGAAACTTGGCATACCCCCAGAGAATGCCAGGTCAATCATACACATAAATACTCATTTGGTGCAGTTCTGAACATCTTAACTGAAGATAGGGGCGATTAAAGCAGAATAATATTGCATTTTCATTTGTTACCGGGGCAAATCACAAATGAGTGATTATGGGCCAGGTTGATGTGGGCCCTTGAGACCAACATACCATAAAAGATTCTTCATCCTCAGTGCCACGGTTCAGGTAGTTATTTAGGAAAAGCTGGGTTTTTTTGCGGTTCGGGGGGCCCAGCACGGGGGGGGGGTATGGTGGTGGCCCCCGGGAAATGGGGGGGCTACAGATCAAAACATAAAACGATGGTTCCATGCTATCCATATGGGGTTACATGCCCACCAAGTTTCGTCTACCCCGGTCTTTCAGTGTCCCGGGAATCCTTGACGGAAATTTGGACATGCGAAAAAGAAAAAAAAAAAAAATCTGACTAAACCTATATGACCGCCGCTCCGCTGCGTGGCAGTCATAATTACCAGCCCATTTAATTATGTCTCTCAAATACTTTTTTATGACAGAAGTACTCTTTTTTGTGCTGAGAGACAAAACAGTGTTGGCCTTTTTTTAGCTAGATGTACTTCAAAGTGGTACATAACATGACCGATGTTCAGTCCTGCCCATTCTCTCCGCAAAAATAAATCACTCCTGTCAATTTGTCTCCATCTCCTACTCCACCCACTACTCTTGCAACATTTGTGTATGTAAATGAGTGTGTGCATGTGTGTGTTCGCTTGTGCGTGTGTGTTTATGTGTGTGTGTGTTTATCTGTGTGTGTGCGTATGCCTGCATGTGTGTGTGTTTTTAAGTGTGTGTGTGTGCATGTGTGTGTGCGTGTGTGTTTGTGCATGCGTGTGTGTGTTTATATGTGTGTGTGCACATGTACGTGTACGTGTCTGTGTGTGTACGTGCATGTGAGTGTGTGCGTGCGTTTATTTATGTGTGTGTGTGTGTCAGTGTATGTGCGTAGTGTACAGTCACTAAATGTACACATATGTTAGTAAATGTACTACACATATATTATGTACACATATGTCCTAAATGTACTACACATATATTAATTTATTGTATTGTATGGCCCCTAAGAACGGAATTCCACAAAACTTGCCATGTATTCAGAGGGTGTCATAATGTTCCTACACTTTTGCTTTTAATTTTTAATTAGGTGGCGCTACACCTCAAATG
This sequence comes from Alosa alosa, assembly GCF_017589495.1. Lineage (NCBI taxonomy): Eukaryota > Metazoa > Chordata > Actinopteri > Clupeiformes > Clupeidae > Alosa > Alosa alosa. Next base: position 18,930,504 of record NC_063198.1, on the reverse strand, counting down.
AGTGGATATGGGATGGGTCATCTTAAGCCCTACAATTCTCGAGGGTCATCCTAGGCCCTATGGTTCTCTAGACATCCACAGAAAACTGTCCTACCATCCTTTTGGGGGGTCCGGTGCGGCGAATGGGCGACAGATCAAAATAAAAATCTATGGTTCCGTGTCATCCTTATGGGGTTACTTCCCCTCCAAGTTTAGTGCAGCCCGGTCTTTTATGTCCCGGGAATCGTTGACACAAAATTACTGAAAAAAAAAAAATTCCAGAAGAAAAAAATGCTCTGACTAAACCGATATGACTGCCGCATCGCTAGCACAGTTGTCAAAATAAAACAACATGGCAGCTTCACCCAGCTTCACAACACTTAACAATTTCCAGGATAACTTGCACAGGCATCCCTCTACATCTTGGGCCTTCACCTGAGTGAGGTGCATGGCCTTTCATTGCTTAGACGTTCCACAGAGATACCCTTTTGTAATCTTTCACCCAGTTTATCCTCAACACAATGACTGGAAGAATGACTTGGCCCTGACACAAGCACATCCAACAGACACCACCTGTATCTGACCTCCCGAACAACATCCCAGCTGATGAGAGTGAAGTGAAGGTTTAAGTGGAGGCAACACTTCAGCTGCAACACACCCACCCACAGAAGACAAAAAAGTAAAAAAAAAAATACTTTCCATGACATTCATCAAACCTTTGCAGGATATTCATCAGTCATATAGGCCCACACATATGTTGGAAGCCAAGTTTCTGTCCAACTCTAGACTTCCATTTAGATTTTAATTATATGACCTGAGTTCCTTGTGTGAACCCATCCCCACTATATAGTTGTAACCTGCCACCAGAGCCTTAAGGCATATTTTTTTACAGCACAAGCTTTTTTTTACAGCACAAGTGGGATTTTTAAGTGGACCAAATGTTTAAGCAACGGCCTACTGCTCATTCCTTTTTGACTTTTGCATTTCAACCATGATGCAGGCAATATCAGAACTACAAGTTGATGGACCCTAATAATTACGCTCAAGATGGAATATAAACAGCTGAATTTTGCTGTAAAGTGGATAACACTTGGTTAATTTAATGGTTTCATAAATTAAACAGATAATAAATTATAACCTCAGAAAAAAACATTGCATTTAACCAATGAGTTTCAACCATCACTGTCTTCATGAAGTCTCACACAGCAGTTTCCGAGTTTGATAGAAGTACTTACCCCAGAGTATGCACCCTCCTCAAAGTTGATACTTATTTCTCCCCTGAAAACCACCCTGAGAGGATCCTACAAGGGCGGTTCCTTTAGTCGAAAACAGGCATAAAGGTACAGCACACTAAAGACACCCAATGCAAGCCCTGCACATGCAGTGGAGCACTTAATTGATGCCTACATTACACAAGGGATAACCAGTCCCTGTGGGATATCTAGGAAGTAAAGGCAAAAAAAAAAAAAAACTTAAAGGGTATCCGGTGTAAATGATTTAACAATTGATCTCCCTTAAATATCAACAAATGTGTGATTGGTCTATTATTTTGTATTATATTCTGTAGGCCCATTCTGTACAAAGTGGAAGGCGCTTTTCCAGGCTAATATGTATATTGTGATTTACATCAGGCTCTATGCCTTATGGCTGGCTTGCAAAACACAAATATATCACAGTCTACTGTTCAACCATGCTTCCCAGGCTATATATTTAAAGTTGACACACAGACATAGTGTACTTTTGTTGTGTGCATTGAGAAAGTAATTTATTTACATATTAGAGCTGACACCAAGAACAGCAGTGAATGAGATGCTGAGAATAGCAGATGTTTCCTCCTGGGCTGTTATTGTGTCTGTGATGACATTCATAGATCTCTCTATATAAAATCCAGGCAGTAAGCCAAATCCTTCCACAAAACTGCCATAGGCCTACTTTCATTTACACTTATCTGTATTTAGTCTGAATTGTAGTTGTAAATAGAGGATTAGGCCTACATTAGAAGACTCTGATTCTACATAGGGTAATTGCTGAAGATAACGTGACAAGTTAAACAATTCATTAAAAAAACATTCAGTTCTTCAAGTTGTATTATGTCTGTTTTTTAAATGATCCATGATGGCAGCAATGAGCAATTCCATTTCACAGATATCCCTGGAGGAGAAGACATTTTTTTTATCTTTACAGGAATTACATCATTGCATCTGGCTTAATTATTGTGGTCTTTTATTATGCTGGAAATTGCATTTCTACTTGCCGGTTTTACAGTCGCTCAGTAGATCTAAGTTATACTTGGAGGATCAATTGAATTCAAAATGCTTTATTTATCCCCGAGGGGCAATTTCATCATGCAAGCAAAGTGACATACAAGACATAGCATAACGTTTAAGACAGGACAATAACATAACAGGACAGACGTAAGTATGTGTTGGGGGGGTCAACAAGCCAACTCCTATTTTCACTTTAGGAACATAATGTAAAGCGATTTCAGACACCTGTGGACCGTACCATTTTTAACCACCGTGGCGCTAGAAGCAATGCAAGCAACGACAAAGCAACGACTTCAACTTCTCAAGCAAGTGACAACGTTGAACTAGAATGTAATGCCAGAGGAATTACAATAGTGGATGGAAATATGCTGGCTTAATGTGGGTGGGGAAATTCCTTGAAAAAAACAAAACATTAAATCACTTAATCTTTGAGTTCATACAAACCCTCGTACCAAAAGACCTTGTGTGTCAAAGCGTTCTTGAGATATAACACTCAAGGTGTTTTTGACCCTGACGTTTGACCTTTGACCTCCAACATCAATTCACTTCATCTTTGAATCCATACAAATACTCATACCAAATTTCAGGCATGTATGTCAAGGCATTCTTGAGATATCGCACTTGACTTGACTTGACCTCCAACATCAACTCACTTCATCTTTGAGTCCATACAAACATTTCTACCAGATTTGAAGCACATGCGTCAAACCGTTCTGGAAATATAATGCGCAAAGCATGAGATATGGCTGTGACTTTTATTTTGACACACGGGAAACACTTAAACAGGATGTGTAGTTTTAGGGAGCACCAGATTGTATGCATTAGAAGCTGAGACAGTTGATTTCACAGGTGACACCTGTGTCAGTGTTCTAATTAGCCCAGGAACTACTCTGGGCGCTTAACAAGCGCAGCCAAAGATCCTTGATTACTAGCAAGATAGAGCAACAATAGTAGTTGAAGGACTTCGCTTAAACTTAATATACTGTTGCAAGTTCACTTTAACTAATGTCAGTAATGTTATTCAGCTAGTTGTCATTTAAATAAAAATTACACTTCTCCGTTTAAAATGTTACCTTAGCTAAGAGGCTAGCTAGCATGCTAACAACCAGACAGTAACTGACAGCAGCATGGTCTGATATTAAGTTATTTTATTACAAATCCGAACACTAAAAAAAAAACACTATTAGGTTTGAAATGATCACAAACACTTACAGATTATGACACAATTTTCCAAATAACCCTCAACAAATCCAGAAAGACATCATGACCAATTTATTGGTAAAATTCCACAAGTCTCCATTGACATTAGTGCAGCGAGGGCTTACTCTGGTCTGCATAAAGGGGGATTTTCCCCCTCCCCCTTGCAATAATCGAACGTGGAAGTTGTCGAATGTTTGCGCCTCTCGCTCCGCTTTAACCCTCTCTGGCGCAGCTGCCTTTAGGCCGTTATGACATCACAGCCTTTGAAGTCTAAGGGGGGGAAATTAGCTTTTAAACATTTTTAATCCCCTATTTCTCAAAAAGTATAAACTTTTTAAAAAATCTGAAAAATAACTCTCTTGCCCCACTCCAGACCTTCACAACAGTTATTTCAACATGTCTGTACGTCAAGCGGTTAGAGTCGCATTCATTCTTGAAAAGGTAAAAAGAAAAAAAGGTTATAATAATAATAAGCCAGGAGATTTCAAGATAGTGGATTCCATCCACTATCATGACAAAACGCTGGGTAAATTCCTCCAGTAGGCTAATTCGGTTTGCTGCTGACGTGCATGGGTAGATGTAAATTGCTAGCAGACATCTAGCTTGTTAAAAATGTGTTATTTTACAACCTTCATTTATTAACTTGTTTTGTTTTTTCATGGCTCATGTCACGTCTTCATACCACTGAATTAGGCTATACTGGCTACTTACCTGCTAGTACTTACCTACTGAGGCTAGAAGTGGACCTTGGTTAGTTACCAAGGTTAGTTAGCAAGATAATTCTCTATTTAAATCAAGCTTTACATTGTGGTGAGGTAAAATCGATTGTCATTTCTAAGGAGATGAACTCCATAGCCTAGGTGTCCATTCTCATTTTATCTTGAATAAATTATTGTGCCCATTTGAAACTTGTTTGGCACAGATCCTGTGTTGTTTTTATATTATGCACAAGAGGGTCTGATGTAGCTAAGCCTACATAACATCAGTGAAACCTGTGGAAACATAAAAAGAGCCAAGTAGCCTATAGGCTAAATAGTAGCCTACATGCTAGTAATTGGTTAGTATTGTTTTTACATTCTATTATTTCATATTTTAGTTCAATGAAAGCTGTGAGCAAGCCACAGGGAGGTGATCAAAACAGTTCTCTTTTGGATTTATAACAATGAGATATTCTGTAGCGTACTGATTATCAGTTTGTCACATGTTTAGATCTTGTATGTGTGTTGCACAACACATGTTGCACTTGGCGATCACGGTGGGGATTGATATGGTAGTGGGCCATGATGGTCATAGAAGAAGTTAAGGAGCAGTACCCCCCAATTATGGTGGGGTAATTCACACTCTGCTCGCTCCAAAGAGGCCAAACAACCATGCATCCTTCTAACTCCATGACTTGCCAGCTATCTTGCACACACATAATTAAAATCTCTTTTATTGCGTATCTTCAGTCAACAAACAAAGCCAAACATGTTTGAGTTCCTTCACTTTTACAGGACACACTGAGCCAAACAGTAAATATTGGCTGTAACCAACATGGATCAGAATCTAGGCCAGTATTTCTTTTGTTTTTCCAGGAAGAGCAGGCCCATAATTAGCCTGGCCCCACCCATCTTAGATCTCCTTTCAGGGATACTAGTCTGGAACATGATATCAGTTTTTCAAAGTCAAGGAAGCATACTCAACGGCCGTCTTTTGAAGGACGCCACGTCATCAAACTCCAACGAGCACTGTTCCAATGTCAAGAATACTCAGAAATTCGCCACCCTTCATTCTGAGAATTTTCATGGATGCATCTGTGGATCCTCAGGTAAACAAAAATACCCATAATCCTCTGGTGGAACCACATTGATATGCACATTACTGGTACACTAGCTAGTCTGTTCCAAAGTAGAGTCCGAGAACGCTAGGGAGGCCTCTAACCTCATCTTCGTAGAACCCGACTCGCAAGGAAGCATTCTATCGAGGAAGCATGCACAACTTTGGGAAACAACCAATAATTCACTAACGTGAAAACTAAATGTCAGGCCAATCAGTGACGAGAAGGGAAGACAAAACCAACTTATTGTGATAAACAGTAGCAGCAACACCTGCAAACATCAAAAAATGCATTTGGAAAAAATGCAGATATTTATTTTCAGCAAAGGTACACTATACATTGTTGACTGTTGATGCTCATTATTGTCATTGGGGTGTAAGCCACAAGAAGTTTGCTATTTACAACAGCAAAGTACAATATAAATATATCGTCAATCTAGCTCTACAGTCGCCAAACATATCTAAACCTGCATAGTGTACCTTTAAAGCTTTAAATAAAGTTAATAATTATTTTCAATTATTTTCTGTGGAAAAAGGTATCGATAAAGCACATGGATTTGTTTACAAGCTAGCAAAACGGTTAGCATAAGTTCGGCAGACAATGTGGATGTTACAAGGTAAGAAACACGATTTAAAAACGAAGTTTCTTGTTTCTCACTTCTCTTTCCGGGACGGTAGTCTCAATGTTGCAAGGTTGGTTTTCCGCCTGGGGACGCTAGGGGCAGCGGGAAAAGTCACCATTTTCACCGGAACAGGTCATTTAACCATCCAAATGATTTCTAAACGGGTTTATTACGTTGAAATAGTTGCCAAGTTCTCCTTTAAGTTGTCCTCTGGCTCCATGGAGCTGTGTGTAACAGTATGAATGAATGCGCGTGTGGGCCGGCCCTGTGTGTGTGATTTTTTAAAATCTTTTATTTCTTTATTATGACCGCCGCTAGCGAAGCGGTCATATAGGGATTGTCAACGTTTTTTTCTTCCCCCCGTCATCTACTTCCTGAATTTTTGGTCAACGATACCCAGGACACCGAACCACCGGGGCACATGAAATTTGGTGGGTATGTAGCCCAGGGGTGGGCAAACTGCGGCCCGCGGGCCGTGTCCGGCCCGCCAAGCACTTTCATCCGGCCTGCCGAGCATTTCATTTTGTTATCAGGCTGCTCGCTATTTTTTTCCTGCGATAGAGACGACGTTGGTTAGCTTTACTGCAAACTGCTTTTCACTCTCCTTAGATAATGTTTACAATGTCAATGTCAAAACATCATGTTAAATAGAGATAACATCAAGTTAACTCTTAGTTATCTCCTTTGCAGCAGATCTAACGTGAACATTATGCAATCCATTTAATTGGGAACGCGTCTGCACTCACGAGAGGGAGAGAGAGCCGCAGGTTCCAGCTGGCTTGTGATTGTTGATAATTGACCATTTAAAAACTGTGAGAGGGTATAGCACTAGCCATAGCGGAGCAGGCAGAGGATCATTGAGAAATAAACGTGAATTAAAGCGACTGTCTTAAAGCGACAGTGCACAATTTATACATTTGTTAAACAGCATAAAATTAGCAGTATTGTGCGGCCCGCCGGCCAATTTTCAAAACCCAATGTGGCCCTTGAGCCAAAAAGTTTGCCCACCCCTGATGTAGCCCCACTAGACTTTTACGGAAAAATTTTGTTTGGTCCCCGGGGGCCACTCCCCCTCTGCGCTGGGCCCCCCGAAACCCACAAAAAAAGTTTTTCCTAAATAACTACCTGAACCGTGGCACAGAGGATGAAGAAATTTTTATGGTATGTTGGTCTCAAGGGCCCACATCAACATAGCCCATAATCACTCATTTGTGATTTGCACCCCCACCCGGTAAAAAAATGAAAATGCAATATCATTCTGCTTTAATCGCCCCTCTCTTCAGTTAAGATGTTCAGAACTGCACCAAATCTTATGTGTATGATTAACCTGACATTCTCTGGGGGTATGCCAAGTTTCGTAGAATTTCATCCATGGGGAGGGTCTAAAAAAATTAAGTTATGTGTACATTTAGTGACTGCACACTCATTGGCCTGTAGATGGTGGTGCACACATATACACACACACGCACACACACACACAGACACGTATACCATCAGTATCGGCAATTAGAACGGCCGATACATAATTACAAATTCAGTAGGATTAAAGGAAAACCAAATATTCATCATAATAATAATTTGGCTGCATTTCCATTATTGGCGTCACATAGTTGTTTGTCCACTAGATGGCGCATTGTTGCAGTGAGACGTAATTTTGTTGGAAGTTAATCTAATCTAAAGTGGGTTGGAAAGACACTATGCTTCCTACAAGGACAAGACTGTACAGTAGTTTACCGCAGAGAACGTCTAATAAGGGTAGGATGCTTTCTGCATGACATGTAATTCCCATTTCCTCTTGAAGCCAAAATAAATCTGAGAATGTTTATCAGACATGCTTGTTTTTACTGCAGGTATGCTACGTTAATCCTATCAATAGCAGGTAAAATAATGTTAATGTTACCGTTAGCATGGTTGAGTGATGGAGGCCGATTTGATTATTGATGTATTTGTAGAAAACCATAAATGCGTTTATAGGCTACCAAGCAAATTGATAACAGCACTAATTGTATCTTTCAACTGTCATCTCATTTGCTTATGACCATAACCTAGGCTACTAACAGGAGCTAAGTGAATTAGCTGCTACGTGATGGTTTTCTAATGGAAAATATATAGGCTACCTGAAAGATAACCTGTCTATGATGCATCCTAAACACATGGCACATTTCTGCTCAAAGTCTCAAAAAGCATCTGAGTCAACGTTCATTCCCAAACACCCATATAGGCTACTTCAATCCTCTATTTTCAAAGGTGATTCAAGTAAGGAAGAGCATGGCTCAAAGTAAAGTAACTGAAACTACATAAATTCGTCAAAGTGAATAATTTGTGTCAACTCGCCGCAATGTAGATTTATTAACGCACCCGTGATCTACATCTCCAAAATGCGTCAGCCTAATGTAATGTACATTTAAACCAGATGTTTTAGAGCGCACGTTGAGATGTATTCAGGGCAGGGCTGTACCTACACATATTTGTTGCACGTGCTACAAAAATCATTCTTTACGATGGAGGATTTAGTACCAACGTTACACTGGTCAGATACAGTTTTGCCTATGGCTATACCGTGAGACTGAGGCGCTTTTTGTTTGTTCGAAGTGCGTGTTTAGGGTGTGAGAGGGGAGTCGATGTGCTTTGATTCCAGCTTGGTAGTTGTAGTCTATGCGATTACACGTGTGTGTGAAGTATCTAAACAATGATAACGCTTTAACTAGATGTACCGCATAGCGGTACAAAATATGACCGCCGCTCAGTCCTGTACATCCGTTCCACGGAAATAAATCACACTTCAATTTGTCTCCATATTTTACTCCATCCCCCACTCTTGAAACTTTTGTGTATGCTTGTTTGGCATGCCTGAGTGTGTGTGTGCGGCTGCACAGAAAGTAGCCTACTGGTGCTGAAAAGGTGAATAGATTGTAGAATAAAAGAAGATGTAGCATTGTTATAAAACCTTTAAAATCTCTAAACAATCACAAGTAGGGCAGTTCATCACAGTTCATCCATTGCAACTGGATTGATGAAAGGTCACTTACACCTGTAGGCTACATTGTATTTGGGAAAAGCAAAAGGTATCAGCATAATGTTATTTATTTATTTATTTATTTATTTATAAACAAAAACATCTCTGTCAGTTCCATGCCGTTTTCAACAGCTATCAAAAACAAAGGTCATTTTTGGATGGATGGATTTTTTGTGAATGTTTCTTCTTCTAACATAAGATTTTAGTCATCTTTAGTTCATGTAATACTTTATTGTCAATGCACAAATTAAGTAACAGTAGTCTGAAACGTTATTGTTAATGCACAAATTAAGTAACAGTAGTCTGAAACGAAATGCTGTTTTACATCTAACCAGTGGTGCAAATAACTGACATGTCCAAATGGGCCTTGATGAAATGTGTCGCTAGACTGTTCATAGACATTTTAACTGGTCAAAGTTGAAGAGCTGTTGTCCGTTATTGTTCGTGCAAATATAGGCTGATTCATGTTCCCTTGCATTGTGTAACTGAGGTCCATGGCTAGTCTGGCTTTCACCAGACCAAGCTCAAGGGTCATTCCACGTCAATTCAACCAGGGCCCACGCACTTCAAAAAATTCTACTGAGATAAGTAGAAACACTCTCACAAAAAATAAATTAAAAAAAAAAAGAAAATAAATCATTTCAGGGTCTGAACAGCAGACCTTACAAGTCTAAAAAATAATTTTGGTTCTCATTTTCAGAGCACCTAAACACCTTGTTTTTTGTGAAAGTGTTTCTACTTATCTCAGTAAGAAAAATAAATCAAGAGCCTATGTTGAGGAAAAATATGTCTTCTGAAGGCTTAAACAGAGCCCAGCCAAAAACTCCAATAAAATTTGTATCAACTTTGAGGGACAGCTATGACCATGCAGGATTATACAGACCAAACGTGACGATTTTGCTACATACTATTCCTATTTATGTACCAGCATGCACAATTTGAGCCTCCTACATGGTTTAGTTCTTGCGCTGTGGGCTTGTGAACTTTGACAAAAAAAAGAGGCCGAGCAAAATCGACACCCCCTCCCCCTATAAAACTGGCTGTATCTTGGAAAGTATTGATCTTACATAAGAGTAATTTTACAGTGTGTCTCCTGGGTAACATAGGTACATCTGGTAATTTTTTCAGAATTTTTTGAGACCTAAGTGCGTGGGCCCTGGTTGAACTGACATGGAATGACCCTCAATCTTTTAAGAAATCAAAAAATAAATAGCGGGCAGATCAAACTGGGTTCACCCAGCCTAGTCCATAGGCACCCGATATTGTTTAATTTTCCGATTGAGATATCCACGCTCTGGCTATTCTAAATGCAAAAATGCATCAGGGAGTTATGACAAAACTGTAACTAACAAACTAGATCCTAAAAGAAAGCTGTTCGCTTCCCTAAGCTACAGGTAGGCTTATAAGGTAGGCCTATTTACAACATAAATTGTCAATAGCCTATGCTGGCGACACAAATAAAATCTCCTTTGGAAACCAATGGCTTACGCCTTACAGTATCAAGCGGACTTAAACTGCCATATGCGAAAAGTTGTAATAAAATTCACGCAGCTCCATGAGTCAAGGAAAGCGTGAATGAAGTAGCCACTTCTAAATGGGACCCACTACACAGTAGCTTAAGGTGTATTACTAAAGCAGCCATTATGAAATGAAGGTGTCATTGTTCGGATACTTCACACACACGTGCTTTTTAATTTCACAGACTACAACTACCAAGCTGGAATCAAAGCACATCGATTCCCCTCTCACACCCTGCACGCACTTAAAACAAAAATAAACAGGCGCCTCAGTCTCACGATGTATAGGCAAAACTGTATCAGACCGGTGTAACGTTGGTAAATCTTCCATTGCACAGAATGATTTATGTAGCACGTGCAACAAATGACAGTCGAAAGATACAATTACAGTGCTGCTATCAATTTGCTTGGTATAACCGCATTTATAGTTTTCTACAAATGCAATCAATCAAATTGGCCTCCATCACTCAACCAATGCTAACGGTAACATTAGGTCCTTATTGATATTATAAGATTAACGTACCTGCAGTAAAAACCAAGCATGTCCGATAAACATCCTCAGATTTATTTCGGCTTCAAGAAGAAATGGGAATTACATTTCATGTGACAATCATCCGGTAAACTACAGTCCTTGTAGGAAGCGTCCATTGTTTTTCCAACCCACTTTTAACTTCCAACAAAATTACGTCTCAACTGCAACGATGCGCCATCTAGTGGACAAACGACTACTTATCGCCAATACTGGAAATGCAGCCATGATGATGATGATGAATATTTATTTTGGCTTTCTTTTAATCCTACTGAATTTGTAATTATGTATCGGACGTTCTAATACCGATAGTATGTGGGTGCCTGTGTGTGTGTGCATGTGTATATGTATATGTGTGCACCGCCATCTACAGGCGAATGAGTGTACAGTCACTAAATGTACACATAACCTAATTTTTTTAGACCCCCATGGATGAAATTCTACTTAAACTTGGCATACCCCGGAGAATGCCAGGTCAATCATACACATAAAATTTGGTGCAGTTCTGAACATCTTAACTGAAGATAGGGGCGATTAAAGCAGAATAATATTGCATTTTCATTTTTTACCGGGGAGGTGCAAATCACAAATGAGTGATTATGGGCCAGATTGATGTGGGCCCTTGAGACCAACATACCATAAAAGATTCTTCATCCTTTCATGAGTAATCGTGTAAATAATAGTGTTTTGTTATTGAATTTTATATTTATGATCGTGTATTTTATATCGTGTGTGTGAAAGCGGTTAACGTTAACGGCAGTGCTTTGTAACGTTACCTGACTCATCCTATGCTGTCATCACTGCTCAGTCGGGCTAATGCATGGTCTGCTCTTGGACTACCATATTCAGTTTATTAATTTGCCGTGAATTATTACACAAAATGTTCATTAAATGCACAAAGTATTCCTAGGTTAATGATTGATATGAATCATACAGTATGAAGGCTACAGTAGCCTAGCTAATGTTAACTAGCACTGCTAGCAGCATTAAGTTACCAACCAGTTACCAACCTCCCTGCTTAACTCACCACAACTTTGTAGGTCTTGTCCCTCATGCTGGCCCTTACAAAACCCACAAACTGACTCTCGGACACACAACAGTCAATAATGTGACCCGGTTTAAAGTGGCTTTCACCCCTTTGGACACTCACTAAAACATAATATATTTCATACCTGTGTTGCAGCATGTAGGCTAATGTTAGCTGCATTATGTAATGACACACAATGTCAGAAATGCTAAAGGTTAGCCTGTCGGCTACCTGAAAAGTTTGAGTGTTTAAACTAACATTTACAGTGGTCTATTTGATAGTGTATTGGCCCTGACTAAGTTTGTGTGATGTATAAACCCCAATCCTTGTTGATACAAGTACCAATATTCGTCAAGAAAGTTTTTAATCACATTAAGATTTTCGCCATAGGCAGTAAAAGACTCCGCCATCTTTGTCAATATTTTTCGCTGAGAAAGTTTCAAACTATGACCATAACGGCCTTTCCACCAATCAGAGGCATCACTGTGGGATTGTTCAGGATTGTGGGTAATGAAGTACTTATCCAAGAGATCGCGAATAAAAGGCGTAAACTCGTAGCTTCGTTGAGATTCGCCAGTTTTATGGCGGGAGTTTCGAATTGTGAGATTTGCATAGGAAGGAGGTGTCGATGGGGTTTTGAAGTTCTCTGTATCTCCATTTCACCCACTGAACTATCGCTATTCATCTGTGACGAGGTAAACTCGGTTTTGCATTCTATGACCCCTTTAAAAAAAAAAGATTGACCAGGTGCTGCTATGTTAGAAGAATCCATAGGTGTGACTGTCTCCAATTGAGAAACTGAAAACATTCAAAAACATAGCATACTTTTGATGACTTGTGAAACTGCATTCACAAGACACTGCTTGACTCTGTTTACACTCACACTAAGCAAACATCTCAGAAGATCCTTTCATGGACCAGACAACTCCGCCCTGGGCTTAGGTACAGCCCAGAGCAGCAGCAGTGGCCAGTCATTGGACGAGACGAGACTGGACGACGCTCAGGAACCACAGGTCCAACGGAACCTGTGGCAGAACCAACTGCCATGACTCTGGAAGCAACAAAACTGGACTGACTGGAATCAACAAAAGAGGGTGCCGAAAGCAGCCTCGCACTCCCGCATCATCAAAGACACTCATGGCACATTGTTCACTGCCCGCAATACATGTGGACATATTTGGACAGACACAAGGGTGCACGCCGAACGCGGCTTGCCATGCACACCCTTTGCACTCGCATACACTTACACTGAAACAATGCAGACACATTCAAGTTTCATAAGAGGACCCTTCTTCAACGGAAGAGAAACGCAAGAAGGGATGTATGCTGAACGCTGCTTTCCTTGCTCACACACACACCTACATTGATTATGGACTTTATAAAAAAAATGTAAAATTGTTCAAGAATGCTCATGTTTATGGAATCTTATGTTAAAATTCAAGTCATTCGGACTTGAAAAGGGGGAATTGATAGCAATTATTTTAGGGTTTCAAAACTACTTTTAGTTAGCCATGTGGCCTCTCTTGGCATTAAACAAAGGCACCCTCCCCTCCCCCAATGAAATGCTAATGTACTGGTTCCAAGGGCTATCAGATCCACAAGACAAAGGATGTTACCTTGCTATAATGTATCCATATGTCATGAAATGTAAATATATTCATGTTTGGTATCATTGTAATAGTCTCAGTACAAGGATTGTAATGATTTGATTGTGATAATGTTTGGAACATTCTATAAGTGATATTTCTGATATATAAGATATCTCTCCTCATGCTATTCAGATAGGTGTGAAGTAGAGTAGAGTAGGTGTGTCTGATGCCATCTGGAGAACCAACCATGTGGGATTGTTTTGGCGCCAATTCTTTCTTTGTTTAACCCATACAAAAGTGACTAACTTGCATTGTAAGAAGAAGAACGATGGAGAACTGAAGAAGAGAGAGAGGTTGATCCAACAGAGGCCTAGGCTACATAGACCATAGACCATTTTTTTGTACCCTCTCTGCTTGTAACAGAATAAACCTGATTCCTGAGTTTTCCTGAAGTTTGCCAGTCTAAGATTAATATTAAGTAATTATTCACCACAATTACTTTCAACACACAACATTGATCTCAGTAGTTTATGCATTTCCTGATGTAACACACAGAGGGCCAGCTAACCCCCATAGTACAGCAGATTCCCACTGCTGAAGGGGAAAGCTCCACCACTAGGGGTGCTGGTGAGTCCCATGCACTTCTGACCGGAGCAGAGTGGCTGGACAAAAACAAAAATATTGACTTTGTGCAGACCACCACAACCATGGCTGAGGAATACCATTTCTGTTGATGAAACAGACTGGCTGTCACATTGTGTGAAATGTCGTCGATCCACAGCAATGCAATGCCAGATGAATAAATGAAGGTGGGGATATATGATTTCCACACTGCGGTTAAACCCAAGAACCAGGCCGAGAGAGGGAGACCATTATTGTTCCCAAAGGGCCTGTCTGCATGAGGATGTCTTTCCTGATGGTCTGCTTTAAGCAGAAGATGAAAAGAGAAACGAGGCATTTATTGACAATATGGATTCACTCCACATGTGCCACCACATGCTGGTTATTTGAGAGTGTTTAAGACTTTGACCCTATGAAGCATAAGGCATTTTATTTCACTTTACATCCATCGCAATGCCACATGGTAGGCAGTTCTGTGGGAACCTTTGTGCGAACCTTCACAAAACCACAACTAAAAATGATGTACGACTTGTTGCTCGTCACTTATTCTCTCTAAGAACACTTAGTGTTTTATGGTAGTTGTAGTCATGATTGTAAATGTCATGTCAGTGCAAACACTAATACAAATTAAATTGAATCTGGACAGATTTGACTGATACTCCGCAACTGGTAATATGTAAGAGATAAGAGGAAAAGCATAATAGTGACATTTTGACCCAAGACCCAAAAAATGATTTATATTATCAATAAAGTTGATTTAATTACTTATACATATTAATATTTGTAATACAGCACTTATTAGACATAACATATCGTCTTACTGAAATGTAACACTACCTGCTCACAGTTCAAACTGGACCGGCAGCAGTTACTCTATAGCAAACATGCAATTTAAAGATAATACTTTCACAGACATGCTCCTCCACAGTTTTCCTGCCAAAAGATGCAATTTGCACATTTTTTGGTGAATGTGCTACTTGCCTGTGGGTTTGGCTCAGGAGTGGATTTGATTTTGTGTTGTTTATGATGGGCCGGTTGGGTGAAGCAACTGTAACCACAGAATCCAGTGACTCCAAGGGTCAAGCACACAGACTGAAAAATAACACCTTACCAAACTGAAGACCATTAAGGCAAACTGTGTTTAAATTGTAAAACAATGTGGCTGAAATGATACAAGTCAGTGGAAGCGATAAAGAAGGTAGGCTATGTCCTGTCAAATGCAGTCATTTCAGGTCAGGATTTTAGATCTAATTCCACGTTTCCTTCATATTGTAACTGCCTCTGACCAGGAGGGTTTTTTGCTTGTGAATAATTCACACATGATTCCCAACAGTGCCAGACCTATAATGCATGAGGTACAGAAGTACTGTATACTGCCCTTCAAAATGAGAAGACATGCCTCAAGAGATTTTAGTCAGTGAACTGATATGAAAGAAAGAGCATTGTATTGCCCTGCCCTCTATGCAGACAATCTTCCAACTCAGTTGGCAGTTAGGAGATGGTCTGGACGTTTTTTTTCTCAGTCCTTCAACTTCTTCCGCCATCTCTCGTGTGTTGGAAGCCTCCTAAAACATTGCTGGGGTTTTTACAACTGGAATGTTGGCACTGACAGTAATCAACTCTGATTGGTGCAAAAGATGCACCCAAGGCAACAACGATTGTGTTATTATCCTGACAGGAAAATATCCCATTGGGAACAGCCATCCGCTGGGATAATATTTCCTGATATAAGTTTTCCAGGCCTGCGGTTGCAACAATGATTATCAAATCATAGCCTGTACCAACCAGACAGAAGAGGACAGAGTTCAGTTCCTGAGACAGTTCTGACCAGTGACCAGGGGCCGTATTCACAAAGCCTTTTTATCTTACCACTAGGAGTACTCCTAAATCGCACTAAAAGATTTTAGCTAGGAGTTTTCTCTTAAAAGTTATTCACAAAGCCTTTCAGACCTACTCTTAGTAAGGAAAAATGACATCTCCTTAACTAAGAGTGAGTCTTCGTTGCTATGGATGACGTCATTACTCATGCACGAGCTTGACTGCAGTGACCACCTTGATTTGCTGATGATTGTAACGCAGGAATGATTCCAAACCATGGAGGTATTATATATAACTGGAGAGAGTGACTGTCCCGCCCTCCATACAAATGAATGGTGGAGGCTAGTAAATCTGGCCAATTCATAGTCAACGCCATCTTGAACACTGGGGTTCGGATCCAGCGCCAGTCGGCTCTGACCATGCGTCAAGTTACAAAGCTGGAAATGACGCATGGACCAACGTCGATTTTATTGATATTCTGTAAAAAAAGAGAGTCGTCCTCCAGTAAGAGGGTGGCGATAATGCACATAAAGTCCTTGCCTCATAACAAGAAGAAGAAAAAGTTGCTCGGGAACGCGCATGGAGTCCGAGTGGAGTCACCCTGAAGCGCAACTTAATTTCATTGGATAACACAGCGGCTTTAACTAAGAGCGGTCTGCCTGCTGTCCTGCTGCAAATATGCATTCGAACATGACGTGAAATATCCGTAGTCGAACTATAAATAAACTATTCGGTTTTAGTGCCAAGTGTAGCGCATTTTACAGTCTATGATTAGTTTGTTTTTATTTTATTGTTTGCCATCTCATAGCGGGTGCTCTAAACGTATTCTAGCGTTGGCCCATGACCAAATCAAGCCAATAATAGCCAGTAGCCACAATAATGACTGGAGCCAGAGCCCTCAATAGCCATCCTGTTTAGAAAATAATATTGAAGATATTCAATATTATTGAAGATAGTATTGAAGATATCGCACAGAACGGTCAGTCTGAGCGGACAATTACGTCCCCAACTCATCTAAAATGTGGTGTCTTTACTTTGAGTTGTACACCGCAGATGGTAAAGTAATGGTTAAAGAGAATGTTGTCTGCGGACTCAGCAAAAAACAGTTTACTTACGCATCCACGGCATCCAATCTTCGCGCTCACCTGTGGAGTTACCATCCAAATGAGGCAGCGATGTCAGAGGTACATTAGACGGCCAGAGCATCGCCAGGCGTCCAACATCGTATGATTGCATACTTTCCGTAAATCCTAAATTATGTCCGGGGTCTGCTATTTACTTAGGCTGCAAAGCACAGGTATTTATTTGAGGTAGGCTTATTCGAGGCAGACCTTTATTTTTACATTGTAACGCTATTGTGAGACATGCTTTGTTTGGAGCGGCATACCAGGCTATCAAACGCAGACGATTTTCGGTTTTGGTATGGGATTTAATTTACTTTTTGACTTTTATTATATAGTTAAATGTTGAGACTGATGGGCATTTAAATCTAGAGGGTATTTGATGATCACTGTAAAGTTTTGTGTAGTTGAAAAAGTGTTGGAATTTCCAGCTGTTTATTGTGAGACAAGGCCTTTCCTTCATTCATTGAATGTGCGCTGTGCTCTAATGGAAACCTTATTGCATAGCGAAGTAGCCTAAATTGAGTTTTTTTTTTTTTAATTATGCATGGTTTACTTTTTATTAAATTCGTAGGCTGGAACATAATATACATAGACGCCGCATTGGCTGCTGGAAACAAGAAATGCGGCCGCCATCTTGGACCGGTCATACTCCTCGTTGTGTTGCAGCAGAAAACACAAGATGACAGCACTGTGCAGCATGTTCCTGCTCAAATCGGCAGACCATACTCGGGGATTTACTTTTCACAAGTAAGATTTAACATCACCATACTATTGGTTGTATTTAGTTTTTTCGAACAATGTGGCCTGTATCATAGCTACATGTATGACCTTTGCAGCAAAAAAAAAACGCGTGAAAATCTGTTAGGTATTCAGTGAGGTATGATTAATTTAATGCGCTGACAGCTCATTGCACCAGCCAAAGAGATTACACTGAGTGGAGTGGATGACCGATCCAAGATGGCGGCCCCACGTCTCGTCAGCGCTAGTAGGGAGTAGCGGTCGATGCGGCGTCTATGTATATTATGTCTATGGGCTGGAATGCCTCGCGGCAATAATTGTGTTTAAATGTAGTAGCCTAGTGATTCAGCCTCTGGCAAGCTCCAAAGGGGGCGGCTATAGGTTTAGAGCAATGTGTTGGAGACCCATGGTGTAACGAGACAAGGTCTTTATGCCGCTGTTGTGTAATTTATTGTCTTTAATCATGTTTAGGCTGTTTGTTCGGGACAAACAACAACGAAACAAGATCAATACAATTTTCTTCTTTATTTATCATATGATGGATAAACAACCGTAATATGCACATCTTCTCATAGGCTCCTCAAGAAATACGCACTGAATAACGTTTGGTTGTAGCCGCCGTAAGGTACCCGCCCACCAACATGTACGCGCATGAGAGCTCGTGCCCAACACGGATTTTCGTGCATGGAGCTGGTTCCAAATGCTCCATGCAGCGCCATGTTTGAAAATGGCGTATGCTAACATGCCGAAGCTAATCTGCACACTCTTGACCCCCTGTTCCAAACACCTCCCTTACGATGATGAGTGACAGGTCTGAGAATGCGTGCGCTACACAAGTGCGAAGGACGGAAGATGATGAATAACTGAATAAAAAGGCCTAGCCTAAATGAATAAAGAGTAAGGCAAAACAAATAGCCTAGTAGCCTAATGAAACATAGGCCTACGGATTGATGCAGTATCTTTGTAACATTATTACATTAATCTGTCACCATAGGCTATGCCTACGTTTGCAAAGAGGAGACCATTTTAATTTGATTCACAATGAAACGTTACATTTAATTTACATGTTAACAATGAGTAGTTTTGGTTGTTGGTGGTGGCGTTATTGCATCCCTTTTATGAATGCAAAATTGTTCCCTCGCAATTGGAAGCTCCTGTTACAGATAGGCTTAATGATTTCAAAACATCTAACATGAAATGCCACAAAAGCTGTTTGTGAATAGGTCTTAGTGAGTTAGGAGTCCTCTCGACTTCTTTTAAGCTGTCCCAGACTTAGGTGCTACTTTTAGGTCTAAAATGCTTCGTGAATTACTTTTAATGAAAACAATTAGGAGTCCTTCAGTTAGGAGTGACACGCCCATTATTTTTAGGAGTTGCTCCTAAATTCGCCACATAGGAGTCTTTTAGCCTTAAAATTCTTTGTGAATACGGCCCCAGGAGTACCACGTTGTTGTTATTGTTGTTTTCTATACCATCACCTGAACAAGCTTGTCAAAGTCCATGTGCATAATAAAGACTGAATGAAAATTCAGATGCACAATATCCCTTTTGGCTCTGGTGACAACTTCTTGCCTAAATAGTTACTCTGAAGTTAATAAGAAATGATTGAACACTGCACTGGAACTCACCTGCCCTTGAAGATTTTGTTGGCACTTGTCGGATCATTTGCAACATTGTCCTCATTTCTCCTCCACACTGGGAGAACACAAGCTGTGGTGTCTGCTTTCCGAAAAGGAGAGAGAGAGGGAGCGATAGAGAAACAGATAGATAAAAAGATGGAGAGAAGCAAAGACAAGAAGAAAGGGGAAGAGGGTGAAATTCCTTTCAGGTTGGGTCATGCAACACTGGCACTGACTTTGGCTCTGTACGACCACATCTGACAGCAGCTCTTGGCTCCAGGTTCTATATCCTGGCAAGGACACTGATGTACTTCACATAACCCACCAAATCCGCTTCAATTTAGCACAAAAAAACCAAGCCCTTCCTCCTCAGAGCACTTTAATGTATTCTTGTTCATCAATCAACCATCCATCAAGTGTAAATCACCAAGAAAAAAATCCCAATAAATCAAAAATACCAACTTTCACCCAACTAAATGGGTTTTACACAGGATATTGGATATCGACTAGACTGTGCTGAGGGAGCACAGACATGCAACACCGTGCCACTGTCAGTCATCACAGAGTAAGGTTTTCCCATTCTCAGAATATAGGCTGTTTTAGACACAATAGTAAGACTCCACCTATATGTTAAATAATCTATAAGCTGGATACTTAGCCGTTATTACTAAATAGCCGTTATTTGTTTTGAAGTAACTGTCAAATAACTGTCAAACTCATGTAATCAAGTAAACAAGACTGTAATGGTAATCCTCAAGCCAAACCCCAAAGCTGTCCTTGAGGAGAACTAGCACTTTACCATAATCCTAGCCTCAGCGCCATGCCTTTTTGTACTGCTGTCTGAATAGCGTCAGCAAAGAGAGACATTGAAAATGAAATGGGACCCATTGTTAAGTGATGGATGTCATCCACCTGCCAAAAATTGATTTGATTGACAGGTTTTTGGAAACCTGCCAGTCACTCAATCTGTCATACGCCATCTGCTGGAATTTAGCATCCCCCACTCATCAACAAAATGGGCTTCCTGACAACATAAACATCTTTAGTCGTTTCTTCGCTGCAAGAAGCCCACTCCTTTGTGAGTGTTTTGACTACAGGAACCTGTAGGACCCCTTTCAGGACTGTTTTGGGG
Source organism: Alosa alosa (assembly GCF_017589495.1). NCBI lineage: Eukaryota > Metazoa > Chordata > Actinopteri > Clupeiformes > Clupeidae > Alosa > Alosa alosa. The sequence goes on along the minus strand of NC_063198.1, from coordinate 18,909,890 downwards.
GAGAAATAAGTACGTACTCTGAGGAAGATACCTCTGTGACCCTGAAGTTGCTGGATGGGGCTTACAGTGATGGCCGATGATTATCGGTTAAAACACAATGAGAGGGAGGACAGCCTTTTCACAGGAGAAGCCCGCTTGGGTCACAGTTGAGTCTGGAGCCCATCTGACCTTGGTCTGGAATTTGACAGACCTACACCAGGACCAGACCAGATCTGCTTCAGAGGAGGGAGAGGCAACTTTACTATGCACCTGGCACGGGGGGCACAATAATAAATAGCTTGATTAAAGAATTGCTTTGGACCATGTTGTAAGGGCAAAGTTCCTCCCAAAACAAACAATCTCAATAATGTTCCTTCCAAAAGCTCTTGGATAAACAGGCAAAAAGCAGTTTCTTTTCTTTTGTAAAATTTGATACATGTTTTATTTCTCTGTGTATTTCTTTTAAATTTTGCTGATTTTCTCATTGATTGGCCTCTCTGGTATTTGTTAAGGATCTTTGGCGTAACCAGCAGGGAAATTAAACTTAAATTGGTGCATTAAACTCTTACCAAATAATTTCAGAAGTGTAGCAAACACATCTTTCTTGTCAAGAAAGGTTTGTGTTGTGTTGTTTTAAAACACATCTCTATGTCCAGATAGGCACAACACAGTTTGTGTTGTTTCTAACACATTTGTTTTAACAATGTACATTTGTAATTATTAACAATCAACGAACTATTGGTAATGGCTACTTTACTATTTATAGTAGCTTGTAAAGTGTAACTGAATTTAATTATCAGAAATGCTGAGGTGTCCATTGTAATTCCACATCTTCAACCATCTACTGTGCAATGGCAACACCTGAAAAGTGAAAGTTTTGACCCCACCCCCCACTCCTTCACGTCTCTCAATCTCTACCTTGTTTGTGCAGCAACCCGAGTCCCACTGCCCTCAGCCCTTTGGAGCAGATTTTCAGTTGGGGCAAAGGGCCCAGGTGGAGACAGCTGATTCCGTACAAAATCAGCCCTCGGGCGATCTCTGTCCATTTGCGTTGGAAAAACCCAACAACCCCGCCGAAGCCTGTCCAGGAGCCGATGCCTGGGGCGGACTGATATCCCCTGGTGCCCATCTTCGCACAGACAGCGTGGTAACATCCCTGTCTGCGCCCACTGGACGAAGTAAACGGGATTACCTGGCCTGTCTTGGATATCACAAGACCTGCCGGGCAGAGGAGACCTGACACTCCACAGCTGGGTGTCTGCAGGAGGCTTTAGTCCCCTCAGCAAATTGGGAATGTTTTATTGTCAGGAGTCCAGTCTCTGAACAATCAAGGGCACACAATGTTTTTTTCCGACGTCAGCACTCACACACAATAGTGCAATTGTACTCTCCCACAGGGGTCAGGCCATGGATAAGTTTTGCTTTTTCCCATCAATGAGGATGCAGTATAATTGTTACGTGGGTGGCCAGCTGAAGCATAAACACACAGGGTGTTTTTACACAGATTTCTTGTCATCTTCTTGTACATTCAGACAAGACCTGGCTGGTATTTGCTATTTGCATTATAACACTGAATAGGGTTTATTTCTCTAATCTTTACTCGACCGGCTCCAGGTTGCATACCAGGGGAAGGTGGGTGTGGAGGATGCCACCATATACTTACTACACAGACTGCAATCTCATCTGGACAAGGGGAAAAGTGCTGTGAGAATCACCTTCTTTGATTTATCTAGCACCTTTAACACCATTCAGCCTGTCAGATTGAGAGACAAACTTGTGCAGATAGAGGTTGATGCTCACCTGGTATCCTGGATAACAGACTACCTATCTTCAGGTACAACTCTGAGTCATACCACATGCAGAAGTTTTCGCAATTGTGGGATGTATCAGGGATGGACAGGAGGACGAGTACAGGAACCTGGTGGATGACTTTGTGCAATGGTGCAGGCTCAACCATCTGCAGCTGAACGCCACAAAGACCAAGAAGGTGGTGGATTTCAGGAGATCTAAGCCACATATGCTACCAGTCTCCATTGAAGGAGTCAATGTGGGGGTGGTCAGCACATATAAGTACCTGGGTACTTATATCGTCTTTACTTCCTGAGGAGGCTGCGGCCATTCAATGTCTGCAGTAAGCTCCTCTGGATGTTTTACCGGTCAGTCATTGCAGTGTCCTTTTTTATGCTGTGGTGTGCTGGGAAGGCAGCATTAAGAAGAGAGATGCTGAGCAACTGAACAGGCTGGTAAGGAAAGCTGGCTCTGTTATTGGCATTGAGCTGGAGTTACTTACAACAACTGCAGAGAAACAGACCATGAGGCTGGTGGACGTGGACAATGACCGCCACCCACTACACAACACATTCATTAAACAGAGGAGCTTGTTCAGTGGCAGACTTCTATCACTGTCATGCTCAACCGACAGGCTGAGGAGGTCCTTTGTACCCAGGCCCATCCAACTCTTCAATACCACACAAAAGGGGAGGGGAGAAATGGACTTTTCAGTATGAGCCTGTCTCTCTCAGCACCCATCATCATATCACTTTGTCTGCTGTACACCTGACTGTCTTATATTCTGTATTAGCCCTCTTACACAATCTAGACTGTGGTCATAACTGTGGTCAGATCTACATCGTATATATCATAAAACGTATTGCCTGTTATACATTGTTCTTAAAGTATATTTATTTTGTTTGTCAAGCAATTCTATTATGTTCACATTCTTGTCTTTTCATAGTCATAGAACATATTTAATAATAAGAAAGCTATTGCACTGTTCAATCCCTGCACTGTTCACTTTGCATACACTCTACCATAGCACCATATCATGGTCAGTCCATACCAGACCTTTGTAATCACTTCACAATTTGTTAACTCTTAGTTGTCTGTGAGTGATGTTTATGCATGTGATGTGTGTAAGTGTGTTATGGTTGTCTAAGCTACTGGATGCCTAAAATTTTCCTCGGGATGAATAAAGTGTCTGTTTGTCTGTCTGTCTGTCTGTCTCTCTCCAGATGTGCAAATGGGGCTGTGGAGGGGGCATGGAGTGGATGAGACTTCCCATGGTGTGAGCCTCAAAGAAAACATCAGCATACTGTGTTATACGCCTAATTCCCACTCTACGCCACCGAAACACTGCACTGCATTGTCCATGTCTGCTTCTCACCTTCTGAAGTACACATGTATGTAAGTATTCATGTCTATTCATGTATGATTACAGTGTGATCAGCCAGAACATACTAACAGATTAGGGGGTAGTTAAGGAACTGTTTCAAAGTGAAGGGTCCAGTATTAAACAAGTAAGCTTTAAGATTACCGTATATGAGGCACACATAATACAAACTCTCAGAAAGAATGTACAAACTATAATAGACAGTGAGACAGTTACCCAATGTGACTGACAGGTGGGAAAAAACGTATCCTCTGAACTCTTGGATTGAAACTGAGTAAATCAGTTACAGCAGAATGCAAAAAGCAGCTTAAGATATATCCTGCGCTTTACATTAGGATACAAGTGGAGACCTTTCCATCATTTCATAGGTCAAGCTTGAACCACTGTCAGCGAAGGATAATACATCCCAAAATGCTTGCAGGCACCATCACCACTGACAGAAAATGCATTTTTCTTTCTGAGACTGTTTAGCATAGGCCTACTTTAAGACCGTGACCATTTCCCGTGTTGAGGAGCAATATTGTGATAATCATTATTCCCTAAAGAAACATTTACACAGCTTAATGTGATGCCTCTTTGAAAGACCATGGATAGTGAAATGACTGACATCTTGTCATGAGCCGTTGTGGACATCGGGCCTGGAGGCTGATTTTCTGCTTCATTCTGTCTGGTTTGAATAGTTTTGAATTGCACGTCAAAACGAAATAAAGTGCAATGAAAGCTGGTCAGGCTTATCATCGGCAAATCTTCACCCTAGGGAATACTGTGGGGAGCTTTTCATGGGAAGCAACCGCTGGTCAAAAGATTTTGGGCTATGTCACTCACTGCCAGCCAGAACTTTTGTGGTTGCGTTGTTCCCCACCAATATAATTATCTTCTGGATCAGTGTCTTATAGCCTCTCAGTCTCGTTCAAATCCACCCAACACAAGGAAGTAAAACAACGTTATGTCATTGAGAAAACACTGAGATCATCTGCAATGTGTTTAAGGTCTGCAGACGGACCTCACCTGTCTTCCCTGGACAAACAGGTTTCCGCTCATCTGCGGCGCCAAAATGGTTTTCCGTTTGTTTTTGACGAGCGACGGCTGTTCCGCCTCAGCTGCGGCGCAAGCATGAGGAGCCTCACGCAAGCCTCGCTGCCTTGTTTACATGACCTATGGCTTACTCTGGCATTGTCACAAGGAACCAGAGGGGTTCAGCCATCCCCCATTACCTCTGACTGGGACAAAAACACTTTACTCACTGTGCTCAGACCTGGAAATAATGTCGCAATTGGCCATGGGATCAAAGATCTACATGAAACTGACATCCTTTGATTTTATGGGGCTGTGGGTTGTTATGGTTCCTCTCTTCTGAGCATTGCTATTGGAGGGGGGCATACAGAATCTATGTGGTAAAGATGTATGAGGTGATGAAGGTCTTTCAACATGAAGCATTGCTTCACAACTTTGTGTAAAGTAAACCGTTATGTTGTGAGCAAACATTGCTGTGTTTTATCAGCACAGCAAAACCATTAGCACATACACAGTTAACCGTGATATAGGCCTACTCAAGGGAATCATTTGGCTAGCCCTCTTATTATAGGTTTCAAGATTCAAGAAAATGGGAGCATTCTTATATTGTGACAAGCTAAAGCTTAGTTTTCAACTTCATGTACACTCTTTTTCTCTAAAAGGTTTGTTAAATGGAGTATGATTAAGTTATTCATTGAATTCAGTTAGCCAATAATATGGTAATACCTTAAGGTAGAGGGTTGCCTACTCTATTGGAAAAGTTTAGAGATTGTCAATGTTTAAAATGGGGGAGGAGGGGGCACCTTGTGACTTAACATGAGGCAATATAATGCTCTATACAATGTTTCTATACAACCACAGAACCATAGAGATTTTTTTTATGATAGCTTACCATAGAAAATAATTGTATGTTATTGTTATGAATCTCACATCGTGGAAGTATTCTGTATGTGTAGACACAGCTGTACAATGCTATGATGTGGTTCCTCTTTTCAGACAAAAATATGACTTTCTTGGCTGGATTTACTCAAGAATTGCATGTGAATTATGAGAATAATGTTCATTTGGCTTCAGGGCAGATAGAAGGTAAACACATACAAAGCAAGGTTATAAAAGCAGTGTATAATTCAGATCGGCGCAAGCCATCATTCATGTGCTAACGATTTATGTTCTTCCCTCCATAGAATGAAAACATGTATGAGATGCATTCTGTTTTTCCTGGTGTAACTTTAAACTCACACATCTGTAAGTTGTTAAAGATTATGTTATTAGTTTTACGTGTTAAACAATGAATGGGAATGAAAAATCTCTTGACATGATCATACGTCCTGGTGATGGAATATGGGTGTTCCATTCTTTGACTTGGCCAACATTTACCATATGTTTAAAGACAGTTAAAGCTAGACACATTCAAGGTTTACAATTAAAACTTAAAGTTAGTTTGACAGACTGAGTTGTTAAATTACTGAAGCAGCCATTTCATATTTCAGTAACATAGGAATCCAAAGGATAGGGGTTTTCTTAACCAAGTCAGAATCAAAAACATTTATTTAATATCCCACACATTTTCAAGGCGATGGAGAGGAGGTCAAGCAAAGATGGAGGTCAGTCTAAAAATGCAGAAGACAAGGACAATGAGCACCCTCTTAGTATCAAGAGGAAATACAGGGCTCTGACCAGGATGAGATCAGACAAGAAAAGGTCATTGCCATGACAGAGTCTAAACCAGTGACCTTTACAGTGATCTCATCACAACCATGTAGACATATTGCATTGAATAGGTAGTCAATGCCATAGATGGGGTGAACTGTCCTCAAGTTGGTAAACAAAGATCTTGGATAAGTATTCAGTAATGATCCACTGCATCGAGAGGCTGTGGTGTGTCATTAAGAGGAAGATGTGAGAGGGAGGAAGGAAAGACACAGTGTGTGTGTCTGTGTGTGTGCCTGTGTACACACATTTAAACATATACACACACACACACACACACACACACACATGCAGTTATTTATTCATGGATGCATGCTCTCATTAGGGCCTTGTGCCTGAATACAACAATGAAATCCCTGTAAGATTGTTACATTTTAGGCAACGACACAACATAATGTTGCTATCTTGTGACTTTGAGAACAAGGGAAAATAGGTTTCAGAGAGAGAATATGTTATGTTCCCACAAACTGTCATTCAGGCACCTAAGGCTCCGGACTGCTAGTTCTTTCCCAGGAAAAGTAACCTCTGTGCAATCTTCTGCTAGACATGCTTGAGGTGGACCACAAACACGTCCAATGAAAATAAAATGTATCAATTTACAAGTTTATCGTGAAGTGTCTGAGGGCTCACCGAAACTAGAGGAGTCACGAAGACAATTCTTAAAATTCTTCTTTTTCTGTCTTCCTCTTACTTGTTATCTTCATCACCATCAGCTGCATCAGAAGTCAAGTCAAGTCATATTTATTTATATAGCCACAAGTGCTTCTCATAACACCCACCACTGCACGTTGTATGCCACAATTGGCTGGCCCTCGCTTACTGAGAGACGCTTTAAACACTGGATTCAGTTTATTTATAAAGCCATCATAGGTAAACTCCCGTCCTATCTCCTTATTATTAAATTGCCACTCAAGTGCTTATCAGACCCGCTCCAGCAGTTATTTCTTACTGACAGTTCCCAATGCTCGCACCGAGCTGGGTAAGTCAGCTTTCTGCTTTGATGCCCCCATGTCCTGGAACTTAATCCAACGCACCCTTAAACTCGAGTTATTAATACCTTTAGAGCAATTTAAGGCTTTGATCTCAAACCTCCCCACTCCAGTTTGTAACTGTTTTCTCTAAATTCTATCTTTACTAATTCTGGTTTTACCTTTTATTTATTTATTTATTTTATTGTCTTCCTTATAAAGTGTGTATAGGTATACATGTGTTTGTATCCACATTTGCTATAGCTTGTGAATATGCTTGTGCTATAGCTTGTTAGTATGTATGCAGGTTTGTGTGTGTGTCTGTGTTGACATGATATGTGTGATGTAAGAATGTATATCTATGCATATTCTAGTTTAGCCTGTTTTTTTATTGTTGTTATTGGTCAGACTACCCACAGCCTCGATGCATAACCCTTGTTGTATCTCAGCTGCATTGAAAAAGAGGGTTGCCCTCAATGTAATCCCGAGAATGTTAAATAAAGGTTTCAATCAAGCAGAATTGCAATTTGAATTGTGCACAACCCTGATTCACAGGAAGCATATGTTATTGTGACTCATGTTCAATAAAATCAACTTAATGGATATAAATCAAGGAATCCCCTGCATAATAAGCTTGAACAAATGCCAATAATTTGCCATGGTGGTCTACCGATGATGGAGCATGGCCTAGTTATTGTTTGATGTTGGACTTGTGGTACAAGCGAAGTTATTGAACGGAATGAGACATTCAAACTTTGACCTCTCAGATTAGTGATTAGTTAATGCCGTTTTTCTTATTTTCTTTTTTGTATTTGTTCTATTGCCCTAGTTAAACATACACAAATAAACAAAAATCGCTTCAAACTGTGAGGAAATAATCATAGGGAACATGAATAATATATTTTGTGTGGGGGAAAAACATTAAATGTTAAAGATGTAATTCTAGCAAACAAATGTTCAACACTTGGGTCAAATTCCATGAGACCGGAGTGTTGGTTTGTCTTAATTATCAACCACGACCTGAAGGTTCCAAAAGCCATAGGTTACAGTGGTAAGAGCCCATGAACTCAGCGTAACATATGGATTGGCATTTCAACACAATCGGTGGCACATTTATTTTACTTCAATCATTCAAACTTTACATGCACTCACACAGCTCTCTGGCTCTCCTCCTGTGTTTTTATGGTTCTATTCCTGCTGTGAATGTGTATAGACCCTTTCAACAATAAAAACAAAAACAATGCTTGAACGTTCTATTTGGGCCCCAATCTACTTCCTCTGCATTAAGATAACATATGGAATGTTAAAACGGAAGCCTTGTGGGGCCAACTATGATGCTGATAATGGAACTCTCTTGAAAGGGTCTATATCTGTTCCATAAGCGCTGGTAAGGACAAACATTGAGAGTTGTGTCTGCATGTGTGTGTGTTGCCGTGGGGGGGGGGGGTTATAGATAGGTCCCCTGGGCTAAGAGTATGGATGCTTTTTTCTGCTCACTATTTATTGAACTTGGCGGTGTAAGTCTGTCCACCAGGGAGGGTGATCCTCAGGTCTACCCGGTGTGATTTACCTCACAACCACAGAGCGAACTCTACCTGCAATAACTCTTGACACCAGGGGACATCTTCGTCCGCACACTCAGAAGTTCAGTCGGGACATGCTATAAATGCTTGTGGGGGGAGCATGTGGTATTTGAGGTCATGGTTGATTGAAATGTGCATGTTGGAAACAATCTCTTGAAGAAGTTGAAATGTTTTTGGTCAGAGCTGTAAAAGTTAAAGCCACATTCCTGGAAAGTGTCTGAGAACATGCTGATGGCCATATTTACACAGTGGCCCCTGTGTCCCACACAGCAGAAACACATTCATACTTCTCACATCTGAGACCGTTCACAACAGAGAAAATAAAGAAATATTTTGGCTGAGGTTATTTGTCTCCTTTGTGTGTGTTGTAACGTAATTGTGAGTTAATGGTATTTTCCTAATTTACACATTAAAATCACCATTAACTCATAGTTCAGTTTAATCATATGTTTACTTCACTAATATTGATTTATGCTGTCTATTTGTGGTTTTCTTTGTATGTCATATTTGTAAATGTATTTGTTAGCTCAATATGTTCACAAAAAGGTTTACTTCCAGGATTCGCAGGAAGCCAGAAATGTGCCATGTATGCTGGCTCAAATATAGGAAAAATATAAAGGGGCATTATTGACCCTACTGAAAGCCTATCATCTTTGGTCCTCGGCAAGCAGCTGTTTTCAAACCACCATTATATTCATTAAATGGACAGTATCCCAGACAACTCCGGCGACTCATTGCCCAGCAGACTATATATGTATTACTTTTGGCAAGGCATTAGCTTCGAGCTGGAACATCTTTGAGCATATGGCCTCCATAAAATGCCTCAATGATGCCTTTTGCAGTGGAAAAGGTTTAAGTGAGACAGGAAACCTTCCTCCCAATCTGTCATTCATCATACAGAATGAGGTGGGAGAAGGGCATTGCTAAAAAAACAACAGGTACAATATGAAGAGATTGATCATATGTTTTTTGAATGACATTAGGGCCATATTTTCAGCGGCTCATTTGAATGAATCTGCTTGCACGCGAGACCGTATGGAACAGGTTTTCTACTAAACAATGTGTTCTTTTTTTTTGTGTATTGTTTACTGACCACTTGATAGTATATATAATTTTGATTGCTTTATTTATGATTTGAGAGCAGTGTTTGATTTTGAGCACAGGTAAAACTGTTTTGAGGTGAAAGTTTGATTTTTCAAGAGGAGTCAGAGGTTTTGTAAATATTGCTTGAAGATTAGGTTTTGTGTGTTTTAAGAAAATGGAGCAAGGTTTCAGAAATTGTGTTTTAGCAATTAAGAAAAACTGTAAGATACTCCGAAAATCAAAGAGTATTTACAAAGACTATCAGACCCCGTTTACACAAGCATGTGTATTTTTATAAACGAAGACATTTCCCTACGTTTGAGCCTTTCATTTAGACGCAAACGGAGTATTCACCCGTAAAACGGTTATCCAAAAACTCCGGCCAAAGTGTTTTTTTTTTTTGAAAACTTTGTTTATGCGTTTGGTTGTAAACTGTAAACAGAGTTTTGGGCAGCCAACGTCACAGTATGCGACAGAAGTACACCAAAATGTGCGACCAATGTTTACATTTACATGTTCTCACGTGCGACTTTTCAGGGTTCTGATTGGTTAATGTGAGCTTGAGCTTATCGTTAGACTGCCACTGTGGTTTGGCGTGCTCATGACAGCATGTATGTACACAGGTTCGTGTAAACACATTTTAAAAAAAAAACGGTCTCGTGTAAATGCAGTTTTATTTGCAAACGTAGATGGCCAGATATTCGTTTAGGAATACCCTGTTTCGTGTAAACGTAGTCTCAGTATTTACAAGTCTTGCCATGCCTTGAGGGGGGTAAATACAGCGTCTTACTCCTGTTTCCTTCTCTTTTCACTACAGTGAAGATGACTCCAGTCTACAGCTCCATACTCTATTTTTCCAGCTACAGTATCTGTTGTGATCAGGACGTTCTCTAGCCTTGTGGAGTGAATGTGTGTGAGTGTGTGAATGTGTGTGAGTCTGTGTGTGATAGATAGATAGATAGATAGATAGATAGATAGATAGATAGATAGATAGATAGATAGATAGATGGAGATAGATAGATAGATAGATAGATACTTTATTGATCCCCAAGGGGAAATTCAAGGTCTCAGTAGCATACAGACATCACACACAACATGCACTTACAGCAGAAAGAGTAATATACATATAAGAAACCTCCATTGTACAATAGAGACAGTAGAAGATAAACATTATACTAAAATACTAAATACACTATAAAAACTAAATCAAATATCAAGTATCAACATAGTGTGCTTAAGGATGATCAAGCATGACAGGGCAGGGACTGAGCCTGTAATTCAGAGTGCAGCTGAGGATGATCACTTCCTTGTTGTCCCTGTCAAGGGTGCCATGGTCGTGGACCCCTCCACATACACAAGCAAGATGCAATATACAGTTGAAAGGGTGGGGATAGTGGAATATGGACATATAAGAGAATAATGTATAATGTAGACAGGTAATAAGAGAATAATGTATAATGTAGACAGGTAATAAGAGAATAATGTATAATGTAGACAAGTAATATAACAAAACTATGTCAGTGCAAAAATAGGTTGAGGTAAAAGGGGTAAAAGGGTTACAGCCATTGGTCAAGTATTGAGTATAAGGTATTAAGCATAAGTACAGTCCAGGAGGAAGGGAGGGGTTGTGCAAATGTGCTAATATAGCATGTACTGTAAACAGACTATGCAGGGGGTTGTGCAAATGTGCTATTATATTGTAGCATATAAACAGACTATGCAGAGAAGTCTATCTCTCCTCTACCCTTAAGTGAAGCGTTGAACAGTTCAATGGCCCTGGGGACAAATGACTTCCTCAGTCTATCAGTTGTGCATGACAGTGAGCGAAGTCTCCAGCTGATCAGGCTCTTCTGCTTAACAATAGTGCTATGGAGTGGATGACATTCATTGTCCAAGATGCTGATCAGTTTGTTCAGGGTCCTTTTGTCTGAAATTGAAGTGATGCACTCCAGTTCGGCTGCCATGACAGAGCCAGCTTTCCTTACCAGCCTATCTTGTCGCCCGGCATCCTTCTTCTTTGTGCTTTTTCCCCAGCATACCACTGCATAGAAGAGGACGCTGGCAACAACAGACTGGTAAAGCAGCTTACTGCAGACATTGAAGGACCGCAGCCTCCTCAGGAAGTACAGCCTGCTCTGCCCTACAGTATTGGCTGACCAGTCCAGTTTATTGTCCAGTTGTAAGGCCAGATACTTGTAGGTGTTTACCACCTCCACATTGACCCCATCAATGGAGAGAATGCAGAGCAGGCTTTGACCTGCGGAAATCCACCACCATCTCTTTGGTCTTTGAAGCGTTGAGTTGAAGGTGGTTGAGTTTGCACCAGGCTTGGAATTTCACCATTTTAGGGGCAAGGCCACTTGGCCTTCAGTTGGGCATATTTGGTGGTGGGGCATAAAGGCCACATGTCAGGGCACCAAGGCCAAAGTTAACTATACAGTAGGCTATAAAAATGATCAAAGTTGTATTTAGCCTATTCACAGCAGTAGACCTGCATCACTGTATGAAACATTACAAAAACATGAAACATGACATATTACGTAGAACTGTAAATTGGATCATCTAATATTTACAGATATCTAGGCTATATTTAACATTTATTTTATATTTGGCCTGTTATGAAATCCTGTATTGAACAATTTATGCACAGCTCAGCTTTAAGAAACTCAAATAGCCTAGATGTATGCTTAGCATTTTGTGATCATTAAGGCTACTTTCACAAACTCTTAGTCAGCTGTATATCCTCTGATTTTAATATTTACTGATATCTAGGCGATATTTGTAACATTTATTTTGTATTTGGCCTGTTATGAAATCATGTAGAAAAATTTAAACACATTGTGAAACTTAAAGCCCAAATTTGGAGACATGCATGTCAACGTTTTGTAATGTGTGTGTGTGTGTGAGTGAGTCTGTGTGTGTGTGTGTGAGTCTGTGTGTGTGTGAGAGTCTCTGTGTGTGTGTGTGAGTGAGTCTGTGTGAGTGAGTGAGTCTGTTTGTGTGTGTGTGTGTGTGAGAGAGAGAGAGAGTCTTTGTGTGAGAGAGAGTCTGTGTGTGTTTGTATTTGTGTGTGTGTGTCATTCACTCATTGGTTTTGTTTTAAATGGGCAAATTTAAAATAAAGGACCTTTTAAACCTAGAATCTCTTTGTCTCTGTATTTTAAATCTCATATTTTAGATATTTTAGAGTAAGGAAGAATTGCTGTAAATGAAAATACAGTAGTTAGTATTACTGTATAAATTCACTGTATAAATTGCAGTAGTTTATGTTGTTACTGTAGTTAGTTGTTACAGCCAGGGTGTGATTTTTCGCGGGGGATGGGGGGGATTTCCCCCTCTGGTCTTGATATCCTCACCTCTGCTTAATTATTTTCATCGCCAGGGGGGACAACATTTATCCCCCTCTGCCCTTCATATTGATTAATGCTACTTCATATAAGTAAAGCGTTGCAATGTGAGAACAGTCTAATACATAATTATCTGACATCAGAAACACGCCGTCACTGTCAGCGCTTGTGCTGCTGACACAGTGGCTCTGTGATGACTGGTTAATTTGGCCTTGATTATGCAGGAAATTTCAGAATGTCGACTTTGTATGCAATCATAAATGGTGAGTTTCAATGGAAAAGTTAGCTGGACAAATGAAAGAAAATGAGAAGGATACAGTGCAGCATATCGTCATATTTTAGAACCTTTAAAATCATATAGGCCTAACTGATGCAACTGAGATGGAGGACAACTCCACGTAGAGTAGAACATATTCCGAAGCAACTTACATTAGGTGAGGAGATATTTGCTGAATGTCACAAAACGTGTTACATATTAGAAATTGCTTGGCATCGCTTATTCAATGGCTCTACCGAACTACCTGTAGTTTCGGAGGACGAACGAGAAACCACTGGTTTGATAAATTAGCCAATTGGCCTAGTGGACAAATAACTTATAGCCTATAATCTGTAGCTTACCGCAAAAACAAATGTGGGTGGCTATTTATCTAGCTGGTGTTTTAACAACTGCAAGAAATAGAGGCTTCATGGTTATAACCCATGGTTCGCAAATTATTATCATAAAACTCCAAGTTGCCCTATCATAACTTCACTCTCCAAACTTTTCACTGCACTGTAGCCAATTAACTGACAGTGTGACAGTAGGCTATTTATTTTCTGTACAATAATTGATTTTTTCAACTTTTGCAATATTACGCACTTGGCTACAGAACGCAAATCTGCAGGAGAGAGAATGCACATACGCAGCGATTACAAATAGGCTATTTGGTTACCAACAAAGAATGGAACCAATTCACTAACTCAAGACTTCAATGCCATCATATACACAACGTTTTTTTACACAACAAAAACAGAATGGATGGAGGCAGTAAAGGTAGAGGAGTCATTTCAGATAAGAACAAGGCAAATTTATATGCTTGTCAAAATGTACCCTAAGCATCAGAGGAGCTGATTATCATACCGAAAGAGCACACTCGTTGTTTACACGTGTCATACACAACGACAACGGTAAACTAAACTAAACTAAACTAAAGGTAAATGTTAGAAAAGTGGCAAAATTAATATAGGCTATTGTTGCCTTGAAATTACTAGGCTATGAATCGTTCGTCCTAATTCTACAGTAGCTTTACTGTAGAGTGAATCACATCAAATTACAAGATAATTGCTGCCAGCCAGTTGCTTTACATTTTACATTAAACTATATTCGAGTGTAAGATAGGAATAAACTTTGCGTTGGAATAATAATCTGCTTTCGGCCAGGTTTTGCATCGCGAAAATAGGGCCTTTTGAGTGTTCGAGTGATAACTTTGTATCACTGTACCATTTGCTGAAGAGTTTATGAACTAAAGATACCATGAAGGCACCACTGCTAGAGGCTTTATGGGTAATTTCACAATCAGGGTGTGTGCGCTTTGTTTAAAAAGGGTGAAAATTAAACCATCTAAAAAGTTCTAAATTGTTTGGGTTTTCAATATATGTCTGTAGAAGGACAGAAAAGTTATTTCAAGGCATCAGCACATGGATAACCCTGAAAAAAACAAGGGATGATATTCTACATGAGTAAATATCCCATCTGAAGCATTTTAAATCCTACTGATGGGTAGTACACAGTCTATACTGCAAGAAATATTAGTGATTTCTATGTATATATGGGATATTTTTTTAGTTAAGGCATTAAGATCAATTTCCAAAAGATTTTAGTTAACTTTAGCATGGGGCTGTAAACTTATGCAACCCACTGTAATAAGCAATTAAGGTTTTTGTGGCAAATACACCCATTTCTAAAAATATTTGGTAAAACCTTACTTGAGTGTCTACATAAGAGTGACATGACACTGTCATAACTATGGCATGACACTGTCATGAACATGTCATAAACGTTATAAACAAGTCATAAACGTTTATGACTTCTGTTATTTAGTGTCATTCCGTTTATGACATTGTTTGCATTTTCTTGATTATGACAACTTGACATGAATCACGTTGTCTTGGTCATGGGCAAACTCAACCTGTCTTGGACAAGACAACCTGTCTTGGACACCTACAACTCAACACTGCGAAGACCAAGGAGATGGTTCTGGATTTCTGGAGGTCTAAGCCCGCTCTGCTGCCAGTCACCATTGAGGGGGTCAATGTGGAGGTGGTAAACACTTACACGTATCTGGGGATACATATGGACAACAAACCGGACTGGTCATTCAACACTGATGCACTCTACAAGAAAGGGCAGAGCAGGCTGTACTTCCTGAGGAGGCTGCGGTCCTTCAACGTTTGCAGCAGGCTCCTCTGGATGTTTTACCAGTTGCCAGCGTTCACTTCTATACTGGGTATGCTGGGGAGGAAGCACTAAGAAGAGGGATGCTGGGCGACTAAACATGCTGGTAAGGAAAGCTGGCTCTGTCGTGGGAGCTGAACTGGAGTGCATCATTTCAATATCAGACAAAAGGACCCTGAACAAACTAATCAACATCTTGGACAATGACTGTCATCCACTCCACAGCACTATCATGAAGCAGAAGAGCTTGACCAGTTGGAGACTAGGCTTACTGCCAAGCACAGCTGACAGACTGAGGAAGTCATTTGTCCCCAGGGCCATACAACTCTTCAATGCTTCACTTAAAGGAAGAGGAGAGCTAGACTTCTCTGCATAGTCTATCTGCCTCCACACCTCCCTCTACACTTACACTTCCATGACCTCTGACTGTACTGACTGTCCACTAGCCCACTGTGTTACTGCTTACACACTGTTTACTGGCTATATTAGCCCATATGTATGTACAACCCCTCCCTTCATCTACCAGTCTGGACTGTGGTCTAACATCACATCATACATGACCAATGGCTGATACCCTATTACTGCAAAGCTATCCTTGCACTGCTGCTTTAATTCTTACTATGTTTAATTTTTTCTCCATTTTGTCCATATAATTATACTATAACTGTTATATTACTATGCTTATTTTTTTCTATTATATTGTCCATATTTAATACTGGTCTCTTACATTGTCCATATGTATAGCTGGTCGCTAGAACCCTGCACTGTTGGACTTATTTGCACTACCACCATGACACACACCTTACTGAGCACCTTACCACGGCATATTGAATCACAGAGTCACTCCCTGCCCTGTCACTGCAAGTGCCTCATGCTAATACATTACATTACATCCATGTTGATCATTCATGCTTATACAGTACAGTACATTCATGTTGATCCTTGTTATAGTATCTTTAGTGTCTTTTACTGTTCATTTTAGTCATGTGGATTTGTTTTTTTATCATCCTGTTTATGTTGTTGTATGTGGTGTCGCTACTGGGACCTTGAATTTCCCCTTGAGGATCAAGTAAGTAAGTAAGTAAGTAAGTAAGTAAGTAAGTAAGTAAGTAAGTAAGTAAGTAAGTAAGCAAGCATGTATGTATGTATGTATGTATGTATGTATGTATGTATGTATGTATGTATGTATGTATGTATGTATCTATCTATCTATCTATCGTATGTCACTTTGATTAATGTCAAGTTGTCAAAATCAAGACAACTTAAACAATGTGCACTTTGTTTTGCACTGAATAGCCATGGCACTTATAAATGATTGCTTCCCTTTCATTGAAAGCTTCTGATGTTGTCGGACAACTGTACAACTTTTTTCTGATATATCTGATTGAGCTGTGTCATGGACTGTCAAACATTTGAGTTGGAGTGGACATTTTGGTGTTTCTTTGTCTAAACATACAGATAATTAATGCTCCCCGAGCGCCGCTGTTGTTGCAGGCAGCTCACTGTGCCGGGATTAGTGTGTGTGCTTCACCTCACTGTGTGTTCATTGTGTGCTGAGTGTGTTTCACTAATTCACAGATTGGGATAAATGCAGAGACCAAATTTCCCTCATGGGATCAAAAGAGTATATATACTTATACTTTTCTGGGTAAAATTTGGGTATCAAAGTGCATGTTTTCACATGTGCATAATTATTCTATTTTAATTGCATTTGTAATCACAATTGTCATTTCAATCAACTGTGCTTCATCCTTCTGCGGTAAGAAGGTGGTAAATAGAATGAATTGTGTGTCCAATCTACAATAACTAAAGATGAAGATGTATTTACTGATGCTGATGAAGGCAAACATCAGTCTAATCAAATTATTGCATCGGAGTTTGTATGTGTCATGACAATTGGTTCCTTGTTTGATATATAGAACCTACCTCAAAACTCATTAGAGAGACACGTCTGAGCATGAGATTCCAAACACCTCAAAGGTGCTAGCTTGATTTATTATGAATGCCGCCAGCGCTAACGTAGCATGGTAATATAGGCTTTGGTGGAAGATTCCTGGGACACTGGGACACTGAAACACTGGGGCACACTTGTGCAATTGTGTCCATAGGGGGTGCTGCAATTGACATATTTCATCTCAAGACCATATGTGATATTGGTTCAAAGTATCATTTCACATGCTCTCACACACACAGGCACACTGGCAGTACACACACATTTGTAAAGACATATGCACACACGCACGCACTGGTACACACACATGCACTAGTACACACGCACGCACGCATACACACACACAGACACACACACACACACACGTGCTAGAACGCGTACACGCAAACTCACACACACATGTTTGTATAAACAAACACACACACACACACACACACACACACAAACTAGCAGTGCACCTAATGCTAGAAGTGTACTTGTGTGGATACAGTTGAATATTTGTGAGTTACCAAAATATACTTTATGCAGACTTAGTAAGACACTGCACACAAACACACTCTCTCTCTGACTCTCTCTCTCACCTACTCTTTCTCTCTCTCACACACACACACACAACCAAGGGCAATCTATCTAGATGATATGCCATTTTACTGATCACCAACAAGTATTCTAACTGAATGGAATGGATAAAGTCCAAAAGTACTGTAGAGTACTGCTTAGTTTTAAAATGTGATGCACACAATGTTCTATTCCTTATTCACTTATCTATGCGTCTCCTATAACTTTGGCTAATTTAAATAACTGTGGCTTGGTTATTGATTGTTTTCTTTCTATTTGTTCAGGAAGGCCAACATGTCTACATTTCAAATAAGTAAAAAATCGGACGTGGTATACATACGGCTATGTTTTCTTTCAACTGAATTGATTTATTTATTTTTATCACTGTTGTCTTCTTTTGTCTTTATCATGGGACAGTGGGAGTCTGGAAATCAGAGGTATTTCCTCAATTATATATTTTCCCTGCTCTTGCACCATAAGAACCATTCTACCTATCTTTTAAGAAACCATGTAAGCTCTGGCCTTACTCTGGGGGTACATTCATGAACCCCCATGTTCATGCCCCCAGAGTGTAGCACAGTAGCTGCCTAGCAGCTCTAGCTGTTAGCTGCAGCAATTCGAGCTAGATAGAACCGATTGTTTTCTTCTTTTTTATTGTACCGACAGTACTCGGTGACCTCAAGAAACAGAGATCTATGAAAAATCACTGAAATTCTCCTTTAATCTGCCGTATCATCCCTACATGCAGTGGGTGTGGGAGTAAATAGTGTGAGAGAGAGGAGTAATGAAGGACAACAAAAAATATATTTGCAATATCTCTGTGTGGTCTGCCATCATTGTGACTAACAAGGGCTGTAAAAGGGAAACATTAAGTTTGTGGTTGGGGCTGTTTGCTTCATCGTTGCATCATAGGCCTACCTTTCACTCTCAAAGCTGACTCATTTAATTGCTCACTTGTTTAAAAAAAAGCCTCCACAAGTTTCTGTTACCCTCTAAACTGGCCTTTTCAAAAATGCAGACCACAAGACTGTCCGTGCAGATGCAAAAATCAGCACAGCAGTGTTATTGTTTAATTTCATCTATGGCTCCCTTGCCAAAAATCAAATACTACATAGAGGCCTTTTCGAAATCTCACTGTATCAAAAGCATTACTCCTGTTAGGACCATTGTTAACATGGATTATAAAGCAAACAGGGCACACTGACCCATGTCTTAATTAGCGGTTCTCCAGAAATCGGCACTGGCAGACAAGTGATGCCTCCAGCCTATTTTTGGCCAGTCTGGCTCACAGGAGAGACCAATTTGCAGAAAATATGGCCGTCGCATGCAGCTAAACCAGGCTGGCCTCCTGGATTTGGTTATTTATTTATGAAGAAGCCCAGTCCTCTTCGTGCCATTCATACCTTGTTTTTGCAAAGTGGTGAAGTAACTTAAGCCAGTCTGTATTTTAGGCCCTGGCATTTTAAAATGTTTCAACAGCAAATAAAAAGGCCTTTTGTGGTATTTGTGTGTTGGTGCGTAATGCAGATTCAGTGTTGTGCAATGAGACTTAGCGAAATATATCCTGTTAATACAATCCATGTACAGTAGGATTGTTGCATGGTGACATGCACCCGACCCCCACCACCACACTACGCACAAACACACGCACACACGCACGCACGGCACGGTACGCACACACCACACATACACGCACGCACACACAGTCAGGCTCAACCTATTGTCGCTATAGTAAATGCTAAGTGTAAGAAAGCTGGGGGGAAATTTGGCTTGGATGAGCTCTGCATTAAGTTGGTGGTGCTTCCACCAAAAAGCAGGGAAAAAAAGTGATTGCAGATGTCCTCTCTGCTATTTTTCCAGGCGTTTAATGAAAGCCAGAGACCAGCTTGTGGAGAGGGCCAGGACCTTCGTCTGGATGCTAACCAGGGGAAACCGGCTCCAGCTCTGCCCGAGCTGGAAGCACTGAGGTACTGCGGGTTTCTCTGAGTCACTGTCCTGGCCAACGGGACGGGTCACACCAGAACAGCCTCACAAACACATAGGCCAAAGGATCAGACAGGACTATGCTGATTGGTTTCGGCCCAGAACACAGGGGTGGGGGCTTATGTGTGAGAGAGAGAGAGAGAGAGAGAAAGGAAGAGATTCTTGTAGCTTTTTACAGTAACAGTTTTATAGAAAGCCCAGAGCAATGCCCTGCCAAGAGTTTGTTGGTCAACATGGCTCCATACATGAGCAAACCACAGCAGCAGAAGCAATTCTGACATGATGAGGTTGCCTGAGGTTATCTATAGCCCATTTAACTCCCATCCGAAATTCATTACAGCACACAAGTCCTGGATGAGGATGGAGGTTGCATGGGATCATGACAATTTATTGTCTGTCTCTCTTGGTTGAGGAGGCGCTGGAAATGTTGTACATGAAATCCGGATGATGCAGTTATTTGCTTTTAGATTTAGTGATGAGAAGTCATTTCAATAGGTCTAACTTCAGGGTGCCATAATTCTTGACTTAAAAGTTATTTTTGTGCTTAAGACAAACACTACACTTTGGACAGACAACAGAACAGACCATGGTGGTTCATGAATTGCACACATGCACGTATATGCTGTCATTTGAACTTCCCTCTACTGATTTGTGTCAATCTCAGACCTGCCAGTCCAGCTGGTGAAGATGAGTCCCAGAATAATCTGCCATTGTTTCCTTTTACTCCGTCTAGTTTGTGTCTTTTACACTAACTTATTTTACATGCCAAGTATATAGTTAACTAAGGAGATCACTTCTTCCATTCCTATCTTATGTTGTCAATCATGCTAAACAGACATAATTAGAGTCTAGACATACATGACCAGTAACAGTCTAGCCCTGCATTAAAAAAAGACAACAGAAAAAGCTTAAAACAGAAAGTTTTGAGTGTGGTTATAAATGTCAGAATTGCTAATCGTGATACTAACTCAATCAGTACCTACTTCCCACTATTATACTATTTTCTTGTCCAGCATGGTTGTCTGTGTAGCCTTGCAGCTCTGGTCATTTTCATTGTGTTTGTGTTTGCTCTGGGCTGACAGCTGCCCTATCCACCCTGCCCTGTTTGTGAAGTCTTATTGCAACCACATTTGAAACATGCAACCCAAATCAGGCCTGAGTGTTAAAACTCCAGCCCTCTTTTGTGCACTTCCAACCATGCTGCAGTGCTTAGAGAGAACAAAGACAAAAATACTTGGCAGTGGGATCACTTGTTTTACTGACCTGGGCGGGAAACTAGGCTGTCTTGTCAGGACAAGACCTGGCAATGCCACTCCAAATCACATCGCCTACTACTACACGACTGTAAAGACACAGCAAAGGCGAGAGCACGGCGGTCTGCCTCGATGTCACATTGCACAACATCCAGCAACCCAACACCCACAAGGCTAAACGACTGTGAGGAGGAGAGCCTACATATACATTCACTGAGCCAAATGTGGAGTTGCATGCGGATACTCCTGTAGACATAGGATGGATTGCCTTTAGGATAGGGGCATGTCGAGGCTAGCCGCAGTGGTCTGGAGGAAGGTTATTAAAGTGGGCCAAACAGCATAGCCCCCGTGAGGTCCACCAGAACGCTGTTAAGACCTGTGTTGAATCACAGCAGTTTGCCCCCTAAACAAAACCATAAATAATAAACTTTAAGATGCTGATTATTATACAAACCATATGAAAAGGCACTCTGAAAATACTATTGTTTTGTTTAATACTGTTGTAAGTGTGCAATCACAAGACACCAGTTTTTTTCTGTCATAAGAAGTTATTACTTTTTTTAAACATCATCCTTCTTTATGAATAGTAAGTGGGAGTCAAATAGGACAGGTTCCATCTTTAAGAAGCCACTTCAGAGAATGAGGTTTCAATTCCTCAACTTTACAGGACTCTGTTTGTCGGGTGTGGAAAAGATAACAGCACAAAAGGTTACACTGTTCTGGCGAGGTGATATTTATTCTAGTCTGAGCCCTCCTCCACTGCCCCTGGTGAGCAATAATATAGTCTCTTTACATTTGCGTGAATGAACTTTGTATTAACGAGGACAAGTGCCTCCAACATCAGCACTTTTCGGCAGGGGAAGGACAGCCTCTTGCCAAGAGCAGGATATCTCGGGGCTTGGCTGGGAATGTAGAAGAATAACAGCTTGCAGCAAGGTACGCCCCAGGCTTATTTATGGTTTACTTTAGATGACTACAAGCATGGGAATTCATGACAAATCCCTCCGGTGATTAGCCACCAGCAACATAGATGGCCGAGGATGCAGATGGATATATGGACGGATGGATGTGTAGACGAACGGGGGCTACTGGCTCTTTCTGTGGGGTGAGAGCAGCAGGGGAGGCTGCATGAGATTCCCGGGGTATTCATGCACTGGGGACCCTCACAAAGTGGTGATGCGAGGAGGGTTTTGGACCAGAGCCCAACGGCGTTCTGCACTGCAGCTGCAGCACCGTAGCTCCACCACACTGCTCCTCTCCTCTCGACTGCGGCAAATGCAAGAATCAGGTAATAGCGGTCCTCCACAACCCCCAACCCCCTCGTCCTCTTCATCCACCCCAGCTCGTGGGATGGGGTCACGTCGAGTTGAGCATATTGAACTGCTTAGCTGCTGTCAGATGCTTCGGAGTTGCTGTGCTAACAGAGAGAGAGAGAGAGAGAGAGAGAGAGAGAGAGAGAGAGAGAGAGAGAGAGAGAGAGAGAGAGAGAAAGAGAAAGAGAAAGAGAGAGAGAGAGACTGTCCTCATACCTCAGGCCTGCTGGCAGCTTCCCACTTTCTACCACAGGAGCTGTTTACTCAAAATACTCTGCGACAAATGCCTGTGTGAACTTTTCCACCAAGACACTTATGCTGTGGGACATGAGCATAGGCCAGATCTGAAATAAGCTATCAGACCCTAAAATGAGTTGCCGCTAGATATTACAGTAATAATGGCTATTATTATGATATTACAGTATTAAGTCATTAAGGCTTTTTCACCAATTAGTGGCCTGGGTTGTTCCAAACATTCTCAACTGAACTCCTGTTTCTTATTTATTACCTTACCTTTCATACAAAAAAATCTAATCAAACTGCTTTCCACAGGTGAATGATTATTATATTATTATAGCTGCACGAATTAAGCACCTAATAACTCTGGACATCCCCATGGACATGGACATCCCTGTAGGCCCCCTCTGGCTTGATCTCAGGCACCAAGCTCAATGTAAGATGGAGAGTGTCATCTACTCCAAAAGGTCATCCTCTCAGTCACTCCCCCCTCCCCCCCTCTCTTTCTCTCTCTCACACACACACACAGCTAGGGAAAGAAGAAGAAAAATAACTATGACAACTTAAGGTCAGAGCCAAGTAAAGGATTACTTCTTTATGTTAAGGAAGTGTTGTGAGATAAACAATAGGAGAAAAAGTTAGATCTCATCTGGAACATTTAGCATCAGAATCTCTCATAGGGCCATATCACCTCTAACATTTGTTTTTACTGCTACAACAACACCCCGATGAAGTGCAAGACTCTTTTAAAGAGGATTTTTCCACCTTTGAAAATATTCATTTCCGTTAAATGAGTAAGTATTTGATTAACTTAGCTGACCTGGGTGGTTTCCTTCCACTGCTCTGTAAAACCCTTTGTTTGGGGAAGGATCTGTCAGACTTGTCAAGTGGTATGGTAGTCCTCACCAGTATTAAAGCTTACACCCCTGTCCTGTGAAAGATTATTTTTGTCGAGGGGAGTTCAAAGTTGCAAAGCCAAGGTAAAAGACCACCCGCTAGACTCACACTACAGAATCTGTTTCCCTGCTCTCTGCTCCTCTAAAGGAACACCCCTGACACTCCTAAATCACCCTGAAGGTATACTGTGTGTGTGTGTGTGTGTGTGTGTGTGTGTGTGTGTGTGTGTGTGTGTGTGTGTGTGTGTGTGTGTGTGTGTGTGTGTGTGGAGAGAGAGAGAGAGAGAGAGAGAGAGAGAGAGAGAGAGAGAGACACCCCTGACACTCCCAAATCATACCGAAGGTAGACTGCCATGATGAAAGATGACTGGTCTGACCTTGCTTAGTAAAGAAACATTAAGGTTATGACCATATGGTTTGCATAAGACTAGACAAATTTGCCAATGAATTTCAAAATCGTCACAACAATTCAGCTAAATTGCTGGAAGAGGAAGCAAAAAACGCCCACCACACCCACGACCAGACCGAGGGAGGAGAAGGAGGATGCTGTGGCCTGACCTTGTCTATGCAGCACTGGGAACTGTGAATCCCAGACTGTCTGTGTTCAACCACCTATCCATGACACACACAGCCACAAAATGTTAACCATGAGGCCATTTCAAGGTCACGATGCACCACTGTTGACCTTGCATAAGTCAATCTCTTCATTCCGTAACCCCTATCAGGGACTTGTATATTCTTTATAATCTAATAAACAACAGTTACGGAATTTCTGCTAAATCATTTATATGTCCTGCAGTTGAGCACATCACACTGATTCACTCTTTAGACCCTAGGTAGTACACATTTATATGTTGCAGGACTATAATTGTACAGACACATAAATATGTTAAAATCAGTTCAGCATATATATATTTTTTGGGGGTTATGCCATTAATCAGACAGGACAGTGGAGAATGACAGGAAGTGAGTGGAGGAGAGAATGGGGGTGGGATCCGGAAAGGACCACGGGGCGGGAATCGAACCGGAGTCGCTGGTGTATGGTGCAGGTGTCCCAGCCAGTCGCGCCACGGCCCGGGGCCAGTCAAATCAGTTCAGCATATAACCACTTGCACATAGCACTTACACATCTGTTTGGTTCAAACACATAGTAAATAAGTAGGACCTAATCACACCTTTCATTAGAGTTGACGGGATTACGATGCTGGGCTTGATTAGTCACACTCTTTTTAGAGGCTGACTGACTGAAATGTGAGTGGTTAATGACCGCTCAGTTTGACAGACAATTTTGACAACCTCTGCATCTCTGCAACCTTACTTCACCCCTATAGGAAGGCGAACAGATTTATAAAAAGCCAAATGGACATGGTATCCGTGACTTGTGTGAAACTGCAGGAGGCAAATATGTTTTCACATGTCGTAACAACCCAGAGGAATGCACAGGGTGTTGTGATCAAATAAGCAAGAGACAGACTGTTTGTTCCTACCTCCAGCAGCTCTGACTCACTCGTAAATGGCCATGGTGGCTAATGCCATGACATGCCACCTCAGCAAAGAAGAGGAGCATGCCAATTGCCTTCTCACCTCCTCTCAGTGGAGCTTGTCACCTCGGCTATTTGGTATCACTCCAAGTTCCATACAACAACGGAATGTAAAGGTGCTAGACCTACGCACACAAAAGATTATTCATAAGCTAATGTTTTTCTAACTCTGTCATGGACTTAATTACAATGAAAAATAATGAATTGTAAATTATATTAATAGTGTATATAAAAAGACATTTCCCTGAATTGAATTTCTGGTAGTTGCTTTACTGTGCAACCAACCTCACAAATCGTAAGTAATTCAACAAGACACAAGTTGTGTAGAGGAAAAGTCTTTCGGAACACGTTTTCAGTGGTCTATTGCAGCGGTTCCCAAACTTTTCCCCCCGCGTACCACCGCCTACATTCCGACTCGGCTCGCGTACCCCCACCATCCGACACATAAACACATAAAAACGTAACGCATTCTATAACCCCCATGTTTAATAAGCTGCCCTTTTTTTGATGAACACATACAGAGTTTATAAATGATATCCTTTAATTTCATGTTTCCATATCATTATGACCTGATTCGAAATTATGTATTTATTGATGAATTACTTACAAAAGATTTAAAATGTTAATTTTACACCTGTCCGCCATAGCCCTTTTCATCTCGCGTACCCCCTAGAAGCAGCTCGTGTACCACAGTTTGGGAATCCCTGGTCTATTGAGATACACCACCACCTAGAGGCCAAAGCCAGATTTGCATGTTACTCTAATGTAAGCATGGACAGTATAGTTCTATATATACAGTCTATGAATGGAAGCAGGGGAATGCTTTACACCTTTGTATTCGGTATCGGTATCTGCTATAAGGTCTGCTGTTTCTTCTAATATATGGTTTGTCATGTGTTCGGGAAAAATTTGTGAAGTATTCCACCGAGATGAATGGGTAGGGAGATGGGCGCAGAATGTAACATGATAAATTAAAGTTACTTTTCTCGCGAACCGTTTACCACAACTTGCGGCCAACATCGTTTAAAAGCTGAGCTCTTTTGTGTGATGTGATACATGTAATATCTGTGTGAAGAGTAGGCTATCGGAGTATAGGCTATTTCAGCAAAGAATGGGTGAATTTGGACGCACTTTCTTTCTTGCCGTGCGCGGTCACATTCTCCACCGCGAAAAAAGACATAGGCTAAATTAATTTTATGCTTGTGAATGCTAAGCTTAATCAGGCCATAGGCTAAATAAAAATCGCTAGTCGGATGCAAAGCAGAATATAGAAAGAAATGGGCACCAAGGCAACAGTGGCCTGTGAACTTCCGATTTTCAAAGGGACATCACGGCCAACGCAAGGGGCAACGACGTGGCCGCCGTAAAATTCCCACCCTGAATGGAAGTATCGCCTACAGTTACACTGCATTGTTCCATCAACCCCCTCCACCTCCCAATAAAATTGCAAAGCATTGCATAGATAAACAAATAACTCTTTAATAAAACTTCACATATGAATTGAATGGACATGGTTTGATTTTGGTCTTTCTACGGTCTTCACCACATGCTAGAAATTAAACACAAATTTTTTCCCAACCATCAGCCTTAAGAAATATAGATAAGAAACAAAAAAACTGTGTGCAAAACGTCTGTAACTCAACTTAAACTTGTCGCCAAAATGAAAAAGTACCATGACTGACTGACTCCACAACAGAGTCCATGTGGGAGAGGCACCCAGAGTGGTCTACCATCTGCCGTGTGTGAGTGAGTGTGTGTGAGTGAGTGAGTGAGTGAGTGAGTGAGTGAGTGAGTGAGTGAGTGAGTGAGTGAGTTTGTGTGTTTGTGTGTTTGTGTGTTTGTGTTTTTGTGTGTGTGTGGGAGGTCATGTCCTCAGGAGGCTGCTTATGGCTTTCATCTCCTCGTTTGAGAGGGGGCAGAGGTTGTACCCTGTGAGTTCAGGCTTCCCTGAGGGAGAATGAGAGAGACGGGGAAAAAGCTAAATAAC
Organism: Alosa alosa; assembly: GCF_017589495.1. Classification (NCBI taxonomy): domain Eukaryota; kingdom Metazoa; phylum Chordata; class Actinopteri; order Clupeiformes; family Clupeidae; genus Alosa; species Alosa alosa. The sequence continues at coordinate 18,882,884 of NC_063198.1, read as the reverse complement.
TATGTGCTTCCGAGAACATCTCAAGCACTTAAACACACTAATACACTCTCCAAACATTCATTAATTTTTCCATTCCTTCATACACATACACACACACACACAGAATAAATCAATATGGCAATAGGTCATTTTACCTTGCAACTCATTTAGACGATTCACTTTGACCTTGAGTTTGTTGCGGAGATCAATGATCTCCTTGTCAAGTTGTTCTTGGTCTAGGGCACAGTATATTGTAAATTCAGGCAACCCTCCCCCAATCCACAAATAATAAAGGGACATAGAAATGCAAAACAGAAAGCATGTTAATACCTTTTTCAAGCATCTGTTTCGTTTTGTCTTTTGGAAATTTGATGAACATGTTGCCCAGACAGACTTTAGCTTTACCTATGGGACAAAAGAAGACCAATATCTAGCTAGCCTATCAAACAAAATCTCAAAAGCGTGTAGTCTTAATGCTTATTTCTGAACATAATCTGGATGTCTTTGTTAAAGGAGAATTCCGGTGTGATATTGACGTAAAGTGTTTTGAAACATGATACCGAGTGTGAACGTTTAGGTCAATATCACACCGGAATTCTCCTTTAACGGTCAGTGGATAGGACAACATTCTACAAGACTGACTGGTTCTCCAGAGTTAGACATCCTTTATCAAATGCATCTTCCATCTGATGTTTCGCAAAAATGATGAACATTGTGTAACTTGAATGCATGGGACGCATTTTTGTAAACGAAATTAGCTCAGCTTGCAATGATATGCTAACCTAGGCAATTGGTTCCTGCCACGCCATTCCCACGACCTAATGTTATATTAGGTTGTTATGTTCGAAGGAATCGAGTGAAATTTAGGTTATCCCAGTTAACAAGTCTGCAAGCAAGCAACTTACCATTACCGGATAAATCCTTTCGAAGTGCATTGAGTGCCTCCCTGTTCGCGTTTCTTTTCTTATCGAGGTCTACCATCTGCAAGAGAAACATGAAACAATTATATCATAACTTTCTGATATCATTATAATAAGCTCACCACTTTCAGTAAGATTACGCTACCTGTTGTTTATCTGAGAGGACATCTTCAGCAGCTTCTTCAACCTCTGTCAGGTACTGTAGAACACGCTCCGCGGTGGCGTCCATGTCTGTTCTAGGACTTCAGCTTTCAAAACAAGTCCCTCTTGTGGGGAAACATGGATGTGCCAACTTTTAGTTCCACATTTAAAAATAACGGACGCCTTATAACTGCATACTAATCTCATAGCTTATGTTATGTATTGCAATATTTTAAACCCATTTTTTTTCTTCGCCTTAATTTTTCATTATTTTTTTTTTTTTTTTTTTGGGGGAAGTAATAATGACCCAACCACTGTTAGAATAAAAATAAAATGTTACGCAAACTTTTTCTGTCATTCCCCACTTTGGAGGTGTGTAATTTTCAAGCCCCACTTGACCCCATCAACCCGACAAAATGATCATGTTAATGTTAAATATTATTATTATTATTATTTTTTTTTTGTATTTTGGTTCCAAGTTCCCGTCTCAGTCCGCTGGATCAGATGTTATTTTAATTCATATATTGGTCTGTTTATGACTCTTATGTTTGTGTGTGGCTGTTTTGAATCTATGATCTTCCTTGTCAAAATAGAAAGGCATTATTACAGATCGGCAAAATTATTATTATTTTCTATTTCCCCTGTTCCTCGTGCCCCACCTGTCATGTCTCTATTCCACACTAGTGGGGCCCGCCCCACACTTTGAGAACCACTGCTTTAATGGAATATGAATCAGTAGAGTGTTATTCTACAACAAAGTATGTGGATATGAGGTAAATGGTAATCAGGCCTTCCACTGCCACTCACAATTCTTATAGGCATATACAGCTGTAACCCCTTTTGCAGGTTGCAGTGGCCTTGTCACTGCTGAAAGACATAGGCTATACAAGCCAAAGAGCAATTAGTGATAAAATAGACCATGATCTTTGAAGACACCAAGCCACTGCACCCCCTATCGGATATGGCTTTACAATACTGAGCTGCTAATCTGTTATTTTCACTTCAAGGAAGTCAGTTACATGCCAGTTGCTACATTAATAGCCACCAACCACTTCACACTCAAAAATACAGAGGATATCCTGTTGCACTATGGAGGACCACAGGTGTCACTTAAATGGCAAATGAAGTTGATTAATTTGCCATTATAAACAGTATTAAAAAATATAATTTACAAAAAGTATTTTGTAAATCAATTATTAAATGATCAATAAATGCTCTAATTTTAGAAAGGGATTTGCAAATATAATTGCAAAATCATTTGCCAAATCCATTTGCAGAACTAGTAACAGTTCTGTAAAATATTCCTCAGTAATAAATATAAAAAATGTGGCAACACTATCAGTAAGCACAATAATGGACTTCATTTCACATGGTCATGGTAGTTAGTGGATGCATAGTGGGCTTAGGGGGCAGCCGTGGCCTACTAGTTACCACTTCAGACCTGTAACCGAAGGGTTGCCGGTTCGAACCCCGACCAGTAGGCATGGCTGAAGTGCCCTTGAGCAAGGCACCTAACCCCTCACTGCTCCCCGAGCGCAGCTGTTGATGCAGGCAGCTCTCTGCGCCGGGATTAGTGTGTGCTTCACCTCACTGTGTGTACACTGTGTGCTGTGTGTGTCACTAATTCACAGATTGGGATAAATGCAGAGACCAAATTTCCCTCACAGGATCAAAAGAGTATATATACTTACTTATACTTTACAGCTTGGTATTTTCTATTTTCAGCCCTGGAAAAAAAAGTTTTTCCTAAATAACTACCTGAACCGTGGCACTGAGGATGAAGAATCTTTTATGGTATGTTGGTCTCAAGGGCCCACATCAACCTGGCCCATAATCACTCATTTGTGATTTGCACCCCCCCGGTAAAAAATTTAAAAATGCAATAATAATTTGCTTTAATCGCTCTATCTTCAGTTAAGATGTTCAGAACTGCACCAAATTTTATGTGTATGATTGACCTGGCATTCTCTGGGGGTATGCCAAGTTTCGTATAATTTCATCCATGGGGTCTAAAAAATTAGGTTATGTGTACATTTAGTGACTGTACACTCATTGGCCTGTAGATGGCGGTGCACACATATACACATGCACACACACACACACAGGCACCCACATACTATCGGTATTAGAACGGCCTATACATATTTACAAATTAGTAGGATTAAAAGAAAGCCAAAATAAATATTCATCATCATCATCATGGCTGCATTTCCAGTATTGGCGATAAGTAGTCATTTGTCCACTAGATGGCGCATCGTTGCAGTGAGACGTAATTTTGTTGGAAGTTAAAAGTGGGTTGGAAAAACAATGGACGCTTCCTACAAGGACTGTAGTTTACCGCAGAGAACATCTAATAAGGATAGGACGATGTTCACATGAAATGTAATTCCCATTTCTTCTTGAAGCCGAAATAAATCGAGGATGTTTATCGAACATTTTTACAGTTTTACTGCAGGTACGTTAATCTTATAATATCTATAAGGACCTAGGTAATGTTACCGTTAGCGTTGGTCGGTTGAGTGATAGAGGCTTGATTGATTGCATTTGTAGAAAACTATAAATGCGGTTATACCAAGCAAATTGATAGCAGCACTGTAATTGTATCTTTCGACTGTCATTTGCACGTGCTACAAAAATCATTCTGTGCAATGGAAGATTTACCAACGTTACACCGGTCTGATACAGTTTTGCGTGAGACTGAGATGCCTGTTTATTTGTTTTAAGTGCGTGCAGGGTGTGAGAGGGGAATCGATGTGCTTTGATTCCAGCTTGGTAGTTGTAGTCTGAGAAATTAAAAAGCACGTGTGTGTGAAGTATACAAACAATGACACCTTCATTCCATTATGGCTGCTTTAGCAACACACCTTAAGCTACTGTGTAGTGGGTCCCATTTAGAAGTGGCTACTTCATTCGCGCTTTCCTTGACTCATGGAGCTGCGTAAATTTTATTACAACTTTTCGCCACGATATGGCAATTTAAGTCCGCTTGATACTCTAAGGCGTAAGCCATTGGTTTCCAAAGGAGATTTTATTTGTGTCGCCAGTATAGCCTATTGACAATTTATGTTGTAAATAGGCCTACCTGTAGCTTAGGGAAGGTAACAACTTTCTATTAGGATCTAGTTTGTTAGTTACAGTTTTGTCATAACTCCCTGATGCATTTTTGCATTTAGAATAGCCAGAGCGTGGATATCTCAGTCGGAAAATTAAACAATACCGGGTGCCTTTGGACTAGGCTGGGTGAACCCAGCCTGATCTGCCCGCTATTTATTTTTTGATTTCTTAAAAGATTGAGCTTGGTCTGGTGAAAGCCAGACTAGCCATGGACCTCAGTTACACAATGCAAGGGAACATGAATCAGCCTATATTTGCACGAACTATAACGGACAACAGCTCTTCAACTTTGGCCCGTTAAAATGTGTATGAACAGTCTAGCGACGCATTTCATCTAGGCCCATTTGGACATGTCAGTTATTTGCACCACTGGTTAGATGTAAAACAGCATTTCGTTTCAGACTACTGTTACTTAATTTGTGCATTAACAATAACGTTTTAGACTACTGTTACTTAATTTGTGCATTGACAATAAAGTATCACATGAACTAAAGATGACTAAAATCTTATGTAGAAAAAGAAACATTCACAAAAAATCCATCCATCCAAAAATGACCTTTGTTTTTGATAGCTGTTGAAAACGGCATGGAACTGAAAGAGATGTTTTTGTTTATAAATAAATAAATAATATTATGCTGATACCTTTTATGCTGATTTTAATGGTTTTATAACAATGCTACATCTTCTTTGGCTATTCTACAATCTATTCACCTTTTCAGCACCAGTAGGCTACTTTCTGTGCAGCCGCACACACACACTCAGGCATGCCAAACAAGCATACACAAAAGTTTCAAGAGTGGGGGATGGAGTAAAAGATGGGCACGAGAGTTAGAAACTCAAAACATATGCTATTGGAGAGATTTGCTAATTGACATTGAAGGTAAACCCTTGAAAATTGGGGATCCCCTTTGGGATCAATAAAGTATCTATTTATCTATCTGAAAACCATTAAATAAGTGAGGAGAAGTGTATGTGTTAATGTGTCAACTGTTATCCATTCTTTTATTGCAGAAGGAGAATGTGCCCCATTGACCCTGGAGAAGGTCATGGAATTCATCTCAGGCTCATCAGTCATCCCACCAAATGGCTTTTTCCTCCAGCCAACCATAGAATTCCTTCAGCCTGAAGCCAAAATTTTTCCAGAGGCAAATACCTGCAGTATCATTCTAAAATTGCCAATTCACAAAGACTACGAGTCTTAGACGAAAATGGCCAATGGAATTTTGTGGGCGCCTACTTTTGGCACAGCGTAAAAATAATTGAATGGACCAATGCTAATTTATTTGTTAATACTGTTGTGAGTTTTATTTATTTATTTTATTTATTTATTTATTTTGTTCACTCAATTAAAGAACTGTTATTAAATTATTTGCCTTTTCATTAATCTGATCTGTCTTTTAATATGATGTTAAAAAAAAATCAATTTTCCATCAAGTTTTGAAGAATGCGTACAGTCTGTATTTAAGTTGGTATTATCTCTGGAAAAGGCACAGATGGGTTTGGTATGGTGGCCGAGAAGGGCCATAACATATGCAAACGCCACAACAAATGCATATTCATAAAACAATTACATATTCATAAAACACCTCCAAATTCATAAAACACCAACATCGATTTCACAACACGTGTGCTACAAATGACAAAAACATCTGCATATTCAGAAAACGCCTGCAAATTCTGAAAACATTTGCATCGATTTTACCTCACGTATGCTGCAAATATTCTCAACACGAGCAAACGAGGTTAACAACATGCAAGTTGAAAAGACGACAACGGAAATGTTTCCAGCGGAACCATTACCAGTGAAGACCTGCTTCCGGTTGGCGCTTCTTTTTTATGAATGCGGTTGAGGGTTGAACGTGCTATTTTCTCCCATCCATTATTGACTAACGTTACAAGAGGTAAGTGAGTTTATTATGACAGACTTGTCTATGTGCTCTGATACCGAAGTGGTTTGGTATTTTTAACATATTAAGGCATTGTATTGTAAGGCTTAGTGCTAACGTATTAGTCCATGCAGATAAATGTTAAACGTTCTGCAAACGTTGTTAGCTAAACGTTGTTAGCTGGCTAGCTCGCTCGCTCCTGGTTACTAATAGATGCATTACCGGCGTTATTACATGGTTGTCCTAAGCACTGTGCCCTTTTGCGCACCACGACTTTCGAAAATTGTCACTGTCACATCGTATGTATGTAAACTCTGATTTCATGGTGCAAGTTCGTGGAGATACCTTGCTCCTTTAGCACCATTTCCCGCTACTGGGACTCTGGCACTAACGTTAACGTTACCTCTTGGTTAAATCGCTAATGTATCAGCTTAGCATCATGTTGCCAGGGGTCTCTCTTAACAATAAAACAATTTAAAAAAGCCATGTTAATGCAAGAGTATGCCTGATATCTGAACTATTTATTTATTTATTTATTTATTTATTTTTCAGATTGAAATGTTCTGCCCGTTTTGTGGTGTGAAAATGGGGGACGCTCCCAAGTTTTGCCCATCGTGTGGCAAGAATGTGGGGTTTCTTGCGGAGCGTCTATCCACATCAAGTGAAGGCCGTGGGCCTACAGGTAACATTCCCTTAGATTAGATTAGATTAGATTAGATTAGATTCAACTTTATTGTAATTTAGCAGAGTACAGACACAGAGCCAAGGAAATGCAGTTTACATCCAATCAGTAGTGCAAATAAGCATTAAATTCCAAAGTGCAGGTTGAGTACAGTATTCTGTGCAGTTATGTAGATGCAGTTATGAGAGATTAATTATGTGCAACAGTGTATAGTTAGATAAATACAACTCTTCCAGATGTTTTAACTGTCAGCAAGGCGACAATTTATCAACCAATCAATAGCCGTAGCTATAATGCATCAGTGTATGTGTGTGTGTTAGTGAATGAGACACATATCCCAGGAAAGGCATTCATGAGGTTCAGGGAAATTAAAGAGCAAGAGAGGAGGACCTTTTCAAAGGCTAAAAAGAAAACAAACATTTCGGTGAAGGTAAGTCAAGATGGAGGTTTAAGGTTGTAATGTGGCTATTACACACAGTAGTCTTAATCATGTTTGTTTTTCTTCTTTTCTGATTTCTATAGATTTCAATTGGCATAATGACCAGGACAAAAAATGGGTTAAAACCTCTAAGAGGGAAAACAATGCCATTAAATGTTGAACCCCCATGGTCATCAAAAGAAATTTTGCCAGCTGCTATAAAAAAACAGCGAGATTTTAATCAAGATATGATGTTCGATGGAGAATATGTCCTGGTCTATCCTGATGGCACTCAGGTACAAAATATATACCAGGCACAGACAGAAAATTTGTTCTTGAGCAATATAAAGAAGCCATTGGCAAAGCCTACCAAAGGATTACGCTCTACATCTGCCCCCTTCAGGATTTGAGTAAGTATTGAAGTGTAGTACATATATGTAAAATAATAACGATAATAATTAGGGCTGATGAAATAACGTGTTAATTTCGATTAATTAATTACAGAAAGAATAACACATTGAAATGCATTTGACCCAGTGCAGTCTGGCTACAGTGACTGAAAGAGGCAGATGAGGAAGCACTGCTTTCAATGAAACATTTAGCCTATATTTAATAAAAAAAAAAAAAAAAAAACGTCCAGACCACTCCTGTTTACAGGAGCATCAATCTACTATTTCTGCAGTAACTTCACACATTACATTTCCGTTTTCACTTGTAGGCTATGCTGCTTTTCTGTGTCGTTTTTCCTACTGTTTAGAAATCTTTTTGTCTACGTGAATTGCTCTATTTCTTATCCTGGACTGCCACCTACTGGATAGAAAAGGCAAAAACTTGTTTTAGTAATTGTGTGAATAAAAATCTACATATTTGAATGGCCAAAAAATTACTAGTCATGGGGGGGGAATACCCTTTTTACTGTCTATGGGTTAGGTAGCCTGATGCATGTGATTAATTTACATTAATTAATCACAGAGTATATAATTAATGACATTGTTTTTATTGATTGACAGCCCTAGTAATAATAACAATTGCTAATTGGTGGTAATTGACTGAGTCCTCAATGGGATTCAAGCTGGTTGTAAAATTGCCACATACTTTGGATATATCTAGCCTAATAATCATTGTCTCTTTTTCCAAGGTCTCTTTTCTCCAAAACAATGACACTAAAACAATTGATTCTTAATCATTTGTAATTATTTGTATTTTGGGTCAACAACATCATCCCCCTCATCTAATCAAGAAGTATGTAATATCTTTTAATGTAGTAAACTTGAATGTGTTGTCTTTTTCCCTGTTCATTTTATTTATGTGATGTCATTTCTATTTTGGTGTGTTGTGTTATCAATCCGACAGGACGAGAGTGCAACTAGGCCCAAACAGATGACCGCCTCAGATCAGCCTACTTCAAGTGACTCCTACGAGTCAGTCAAAATACATAACTTTCTATTATAACAGTCTTATATCTTCAGTAAAGTATTGGGATGGTGACATTTAACACATCTTTGTACATAGTCAATTAATTTTGGTTATTTAACACAATTATTTTTTTAAAATTCATTAATGGGCTTTTACATGACATTTGTTGACTAAAGAAATCCCCCCAAAAACCTTACCTATCCATGTGAAGAACAGAAAGAGGATCGACATCCCTTTGTAAATATGACTGATCAATATGTTATGTGTATTTACAATGTTGTCTTCTCACTGCAGCAACTACACAAACTTGTATGCACCAATTATAATTGACAGTGAGTCTGATCAGGAAGAACACATTCAACACACTGCTGAGGAAAGGTATGCATTACTTATAATTAATATTTATATTCTACATCAGATTTGTTGTTTTATTATTTGAAATCATAATACACCACATCTTTTACAGCACAGCAGAGTTGATGGCTGCAGATATTATTTCAGAACTCTCGGCAAAGATAACTAGAACATCTTGCAGCAGGTTCAATATTAATAGAGCTCATGTGTGGGACGGAGCAGTCCGCGGATTCAAGCGTGCCTCATATGACCCCTCTCATGAGATATTAGTGAAATTCACTGATGATGAGGGGCGAGCTGAGGATGGAGTGGATACTGGTGGACCCAAGCGTGAGTTTCTGACCCTCCTTATGAACTGCCTGAGAACGCGAAGAATTTTTGATGGCCCAGAGAACAGGACGTTTCTCATATTCGACAGTGCAGGTAATGATGTTAGAGTAATACTTGAAATATTTGTTAAATCCACCTTGTATGATATGTACAGTACCGGTATGTAGATATGTGCATCGTGGTAACAGTACTATTGTAGTACAGAAACAGTAACATAACAGTAGTAAGAATAAGTATGTGCAGGATGAATAGTATGAAGAGCAGTATAATATTGCGTAAGTGTAATTACAATATGTACATGTCTAAATAAATAAATATAACACTATGGTTAATGTGTTACTATAACAACATACAATATCAACAGCTTCAAGAGATGATGAGTACTTTCTGGCTGGGAGGATAATAGCAACGTCCATGGTTCATGGTGGTCCAGGTCCTTGCTTTCTGTCAGAGATGCTCTATCAGTACCTCACAGGAAGAGCAATCTCTGACATTGAAGCCACAATCGAAGACATAACCGATGACGCCATGAGAGCTTCCCTGCTTGAGGTAGGCTGGCATACTAACATGGATCATGGCAAGAGTTTTGAGTTAACTATGCCTATAACTGATGTTATTACCAAACACTGCTGTAACCCCAGATATTTGCTACCATTAACAGTAGCTTGTTGGATGACTTCCCTATAACCTGTTAAGAATTTGTTTTCAGTAAAAAGCTTAGACTATACATGGATTTCTATGGAACGTCACGAAAACATGCGTGCGCAACCAAGAGGCAGAAAGCACCATAGAACAGCATAGAGCAATGCAAAAGAGCAGAAGAATAAAATTAGTTTGTGTGCTGAAAACTGCACCAATTCAAATCAATGATGGTTAGAGAATGTTAAATATGTTCAATATCCCTAACGGAATGCATGTCTTAAAAAAAATGACAAAATACGATGTTATATTAATAATCCAAATGAACGTCAAACTTTGAAATATAGTCTGAAATGAGATGTTATTATCATTGAGACAACAGGGGTATACAAAAAAATCCGATTGTAGCTTACAGCAGCCGACTATTTAGGTTAAGTTTATAACGTTGTGGGCGGCCACCAAGCGTCTTCTGCCTCACGGCTGCGTGCGCATCTAGTTTTGTTGGTAAACGGGAAACCTGTGTATTTACTCAACCATGATCCAACGTCTTCAAACAATTTTCAACCTTATCGTATACCCTCATTTATATCCATAGCCCTGGAAAAGGAACTATAATCCAAAAGTTGTCACCAAGCCTCTATATGGGAGTTTGTTTTGTTTATGTATTATAATGTTGTCTACCCTAGATATCCAGTGCAGCTACATTGGATGAACTACATGCGTCAATTGACAGACATTCTAGCTTGTTGCAGACTGCCGGTTGCTTTCAGTACCCTGATGATGTGAATGACAAAAAAAATCATAAATGATTTCATGCAGTGGTACATAATTTACCGCAACCATTTCTCAATACAAAGGTAATGTCTATCTAATTAGACCTACATTTGAGATGTTCTTCCAAGTCAAACATTTTATCATCTTGTTAGTAGTACAAGGAGTGTGCATGCAAGAGTTTATTAAATAAGATTGAAAGTATTGGATTGTCAGTTATTTTAAATGTATTTACATCTTGATTTAGCATTAAGTTTGCTAACTTTATGTATGTTATTGTTAGCATTTTGGAGGTGATGATTGCTCTACATGATTTTCTAGATTCAAGGATGGGCTTTCAATGCTAGATGTCATTTATGCTTTGGAGCAGCATACTTCTTCATTCAGGGCCTATATGTGCTCAAGTGTAGAACAGCTGACATCTGCAACATTGGAGACAATCTTTGAGGTTCAGCTCAGTGAAAAGGGAAGCTCAAGACGACTGGAAGAAACCAGAGTAATAGGATTCTGGAGAGACTATCTTCTTGATACAGAAGGTTTGTTTTAATTAGAACAATTATTGTCTTGACAGCTCATTTGCAGTTGCATTGAAATTATATTTTACAATCAAAATCTATACTTCTTTCAGATAACCAAACAGCACTCTCCCTCCAGAACATCCTCATGTTTGCCACAGGACTGAACACAGTGCCTCCCTCAGGAATTCAGCCTCAACCCATACTGGTGTTTAACTGGACATCTCGCTTCCCAGTCGGTAGAACCTGTTAAATACAATTGAGATACCAATGTCAAAGACGTATGAGCAGTTTAGAAATAACATGGACTTTGGAATCCAAAATTCCCCAGGTTTTACACTCCCCTAGTAATGTGAACTATAAATGAGATGTTCTCTTAAGTTGTTTGTGTATTTGCACATGTTTTTTTCTTATTTGCCTGCGTTGTCAAAATTTGCAGGTTGTTTGCACCTGTCAGCCACCATTTTCTAAATCATATTTTATATGTTTTCTAAGGCATTGTATCCGTCCTAACAGTATTTAGAGTTTGCAGGTACTGTACTAGCACCATTCACACAAATGTGTGTGTTTTTTTTGTATGTATTCTAAGGCATTGTTGTGTGTTTGCCTAGTGCAAACTAGAATCTATATAAACATTAACAAAAAAAAGTGTGTGGTAGGTTTACTCACATTTCATTACATTTCAGCCATGTTCTTCAATCTGATGTAGCTCTCCACACAGGACTCCCAGGTCAAAGGCTGCACTAGACCACTTTGTCTCTGTAGGTCCTCAAAGTAAGCCTGGAGCTGGGCATCTCCACATAGACTGTAGGTTGACTCAACCGCAAACTGGCCCAATTCCTCCTGTGAGACTGGAAACCCACAGTCGGTTCCGCCAAACCTGAGAGTTTACATTTATGTTAGCTTGTCAACTGGCACACTGTAATGACACATGAAATGAATAGATAGGAATGTCCCTTTTAGGGAGAACTGTATGTAAGGGATGAGAATTAATAGCCAATCAGGAAAAAATATTTTTTTCTCTCCAGTTGATCATTTGACTTAACGCTACTCAACCAGCAATATAATGTCTTGATATTTCTGATGAAGTAAATTTGAAAAATGTAACCGTTAATCTAAATGAATAGAAACAAACCTGTGAGGTAGGTTGTAAATGACATCTGGTTTACCAGATGGACAACGAGACAGACGAACAGGTCTGATGGTATGGGTATTCCACTTCCTCCTGCATTCATCAAGGTCTCCCTGTAGCACACCCAAGAACACAAACCGCACTAGGCATGTGTGCTCATGGCTGCCATTGAACAGATGTCTCTCCCTCAGGTCACTCATGAGGTCCATCCAGAATTGAGATCTGCAAGTTTAATGAGGGAAATGATTAATAAGTGTTTTTTTCTTATTGACTGAGTGATCCACACAAGCATTCCAATGCGCCTGTACGTTGTACTTGAGCAAATGGCAAAAATAAACACTTGACATGAAGTTGTACTTATGTTACCCCAAAAACTTTCTAAAGACAACATACTGTTAATGATTTACGAAGTAAGAAGTAGTCAGAACATCTGAAATACTCTGATCATTAAGATATACTGTTAAAAAAAAAAAACACCTCACCTTTGTTTTCGGAAGTATGACCACCAGCTTTCAATTCTCTGGTTTGCCATTGAGGTCCCATATATATGGCTGGCAGCCCCAGCAAAAACATCAGTGTAAGGTGATCTTAAGGTACACTGGATTGCTGCCATCGTGCCATTTTCAGTGCCACAGTCTGTTCGAAGCCTCATTGGTATGACTCCACCTTCTGAGACGCAACGTATATAGTTTTGAGCAATGACCCCTGGGTCATTGTTGCTTGCTCCACACACCAACCACAGTACTTTGCGGGAGTATCCATCTATGCAGCCACTAATAGCCAAACCGTATGGTTTTAATTTGTCATACCCGTCAACATGCCAGGTATAGTTTGGTCCAAGGGAGCTGTAAACTCTCCTTACAAATCTTTGACTTGCACGAAGTTGAACTCCTGAGGGATCAACCTGTCTCATCAAAGCCATGACATCATCCCTTCTCACTGTCAGAGAGTACTTCTGGCGCAATGTCTGCCACATCGAACGGTAGCCATGGAGCTGGCCTGGTCCTTTCAGCTCCTCTTGCTCAGCTCCTCTCCTCCTTTTCTATCCTGAATACGCTGGGTTCATATAGTCGGTTGACTGTCCAGCGCTGGTTTAGTCGGTTGACTGACCAGCCGGAGATTGAAGCTTCGTGCTAGCTAGGTGATTAAATTGCACACTTTGGACTGGCTGATGCATCAAGCCGTGTCGGAGTTTGTGTTTTGGCTATGGGGGGCTTTCAGTACACACCCCTTGAACTTCGACAGTTCGCCTCCACCGACACCATCAACATCGAGGTGCTCCACCTCTGCCGGGCAGCGGGGATCCTCCGGCGGAAACGCTACCTGCACAGAGGCGCACGTCGCTCTATCATCCGTGCGACAGACGAAAGCATCCCTCCATCATCTCCATGGGATTTCTTGCCTAATCAACGCGGTTTTCCAGAGCAGTCCGCTCCCGCAATCAACTCGCTCCCAACAGTGTCAGTGGAGAATCTACAGCGACCAACAACGCAGCGAGAATCTGTCTCTCACATCTTGGACAACTTCGATGGAGCTGCTGAGAATGTCACATCACCATGTCAGACTGTGCCTGAACCGCCGAAAGACCTTCATCCGAAGGTAAAGGTTCTCACAGCTGGTTCACCGCAGGAAGTTCTGCAGCATGCGCAAGACCCTCCTCCCGTCAAATGTGCGTTATTGAACGCACAATCTATCTGTAACAAGACTTTCATTTTAAACGACCGCTTCACGTCTCATCACCTGGACTTTTTGTTTATAACGGAGTCTTGGCTCAGCGGAAATGACGTCATTCCACTTGGTGAACTCTGCCCTCCTCACTGCAGCCTCATGAATTCCCCTAGGGCTACTGGTCGTGGAGGTGGTCTGGTCACTGTTTATAATAACAACTTTAAATGTAGAATTGTACAAATTGATATGTTCTCCACTTTTGAGGTACAGCTTGTAAAGATAAATGCCACCCTCCTCTGTGCATTGGTTTACCCGACCACCAAAAATTAAAAGCTTAATTGTAATTTCATTCAAGAATTTGCTGATCTACTATCTTTTATGGCCTCTCGCTCTGACAATTTCATGATTTGAGGGGATTTTAACATTCACATCTGTTGCCCATCAAAACCTTTGGTTAAGGACTTTTTATGCCTTGTGGACTCTTTCAATCTTGTGCAATCTGTTATGGCCCCGACGCATCAGAAAGGCCACACATTAGACCTAGTATTGTCTTATGGTTTCAATGTTTCCAACTTAGAAATTATGGATGTTGGGGTCTCTGATCATTTTTTGATTTTATTTGAATCTATTTTGTTTGGTCCCCTGTATCTCCCCTAAGTCCTATTCCTTTGCCCGTTCTATTAATTCCACCACAGCCACAACATTCTCTAATACTATCATCCTCTCTCACTCACCTACTATCTCTGTTGCTATTTCCACCTGCTCTGACATTGAAAAATTAGTCACTCTCTTTAATGCATCATGTCTTGAGACCTTAGACTGTGTTGCCCCACTAAAACAAAAGCGTGTCAAAACTATCACCACTCCATGGTTAAATGCCATGACCCGTTCTGTCAGAAAATCTTGCAGGAAAGCAGAGCATAAATGGAAAAAAAGAAGCTTCAGGTCTTCTATGACCTTTTTTCAGAGATTCTCTAAAGACCTACCAAAACTCTGTTAAGGCAGCAAAGGTTGAGTATTATGCTCAGCTTATCAACAATAATGCTCATAGGCCAAAAGTTTTATTTAATACCATTAACTCTATTATAAATCCTGCCTCTGCGTCATCTACTCTTGCCCCTTCAACTTCTTGCCCCTTCAACTTCTTCATCGATAAAATTGACAAAATAAAACTCAAATCTCACCTCCAGATTAGGATCCCTCAGTGATAGAACTTTCACCTAGCTGCCTCCAACAGTTTCAGGCTATATCTTCCTCCCAGCTTTCTGAGGTTGTCTCCCATATGAAATCTACATCCTGCCACTTAGATGTTTTACCTGCCTTTTTTTTAAAGAAGTTTTTTACCATCATCTGCCCTCTTGTATTGGCCATAATTAATCACTCACTAACCAATGGAGTGGTCCCCTCAGGTTTTAAACGTGCAATTGTACAACCTTTACTTAAGAAACCCAACCTTGAGCCCAGTGACCTGAAGAATTATAGGCCTATTTCTAAATTACCTTTTCTGTCAAAGATACTAGAAAAAGGTTGTCCTCTCTCAGGTTTCTTCTTATCTGAGTGAGTTCAATATATGTGATAAATTCCAATCAGGTTTTAGATCTCTGCACAGCACTGAATCGGCCTTGCTTAAAGTCCAAAAGCGACATTCTCTTAGCAGTTGATTTTGGATCTTGCCCTCTTGGTGCTTCTTGATCTGAGTGCAGCATTTGACACCATTGACCATAACATCCCTATTAAAAGCGGCTTGGAGGATGAAGTTGGTCTCCAGGGTTCTGTTCTGCAATGGTTCTCTTATCTTAGTGATAGATCATTTTCAGTTAGTTTAGGCAATTTCTCCTCTTCCTCTGCCCTTATAAAGTGTGGTGTTCCTCAGGGCTCCATTTTGGGCCCTCTTTTATTCTCTCTTTATATGCTACCCCTTGGCTCAATTTTTAAAAAGTATAACATTCAGTATCACTGCTATGCAGATGACACAGCTTTACCTGCCTGTTAACACTAATGGCATTTGTTCTTTGGAGAATATTTTTAACTGTCTCAGTGACATCAAATGCTGGATGGCAAGAAATTTTCTTCAACTGAACGAAAGTAAAACTGATATAATTATTTTTAGCCCTCCAAGTGATGTTTCTATCTTGAAAAATGCACTAGGACCTCTCTCTGCAAACTGCCACAGTGAAGTAAAGAATCTTGGGGTTTTCTTTGACTCCTCTTTAAATTTTAATAAGCAAATAGTGTGGTCAAAGGCAGCTTTTTCCAGTTAAGAACCATTGCAAAACTGAAGCCCTTTTTGTCCTTCTCCGATCTTGAAACTCTTATACATGCTTTCATAACATCTAGACTAGATTATTGTAATTCATTATATGCAGGCCTGACCCACTCCACTCTCAACAGACTTCAGCTAGTTCAAAATGCAGCAGCTAGATTATTAAGTGGCTCTAAGAAACGTGAGCATATAACTCCTGTGTTGGCTAAGCTGCACTGGTTACCTGTGGAGCACGGAGTTAAGTTTAAAATTTTACTTTTTGTCTTCAAAGCCCTCAGTGGTTTGGCACCTAGTTACATAGGTGACCTACTAATTCCTTACAGCACTCCAAGATCACTTAGGTCTTCATCTCAGAATCTTCTCTATATCCCCAAAACACTTTTAAGACTAAGGGGTGATAGAGCCTTCTCTGTTGTTGCCCCCAACTCTGGAATAGTCTACCTGTACATATTAAGTCCTCTCCAACCATTGACTGCTTTAAGTCTAACTTAAAGACTTTCATTTTCTCCCAAGCTTTTAATCTACCTTAATACCCCCCCCCCCCCACACACACACACACACTCTTTATTCTTTATTTTTATTTTTGACCAATTTGTGTATTATTTCAATTATTTATTTATTTTCCCCCCATGTTATATTGTTGTTGTACCATTGTCATTGTTTTATGTTTGTTTGTAAGCACTTTGGTTCAACTCAGTTGTTTTTAAATGTGCTATAGAAATAAAGTTGACTTGACTTGACTCTTGTATAGCAGCATGTACAGTAGAGAAGAGTAATTTTTTTCCCTTGATAATGACATACTTTTAAATTTTCTCTTTAAAGAGCGAAGGCTCATTTTAACATTGTGAACTGTTGCCAAGAAATCCAAAATTTCATCATGGCTGTAGCCATCCTCAAAGTAATTCCGAATCAGGTCCTCCTCAGTGGGGGCTGTCCAATGCTGACCCTGACAAATATCAAGGGGAAAAACATATTTATTATTTTATTTCATGAAGTAATATTTATATGTAAGGTTATATAAGTATGTACTACATTATATTACAATCCAATTAGTACCTTTACATATTTACTTTTTTTTAACATCAAACATTTAGATTAGTAGGTGTGGATTTCAAAAGATCTTGTATGTAGCTACTAATTAGTATTCCAAACAGTGTGGTGTGTTCAACTCTTATATTCTGCAAATACATAAAGTCTATTTACTGTCATCTTCAGCTTCAGTCAAAAATTTTACATTTTTGCCACATGAGCCACAGAAGGCTTGAACAGTCCCCAGATCATGGCCACAGAAAGGACAAAACATGGCAGCCTGAAAACACATACACTGATATGGTGAATTCATTTTAATCCATTCAATGATAGACACAGACACACATACACACACACTGACAACACAAGACGGAGCGGCAGACACTCGCGCACACCCCCTCACAGATTGGGAAAACACTGGGGACAGTCATACAGGATGTAAATAGCCTCGGCGCTACAGTAATATAACATACCTCAATATCTCCAAATCTCTACATTAAGCTAGGCTACACTCATCTCATTCACCCTCTTTATTTACGTGCACACAACCAATGAGCTGCCCCTCTCTCTCAGCTGCTAGTCAACGATAGTTGACGTTTTGGGAAGACAATTGAGAAACTAAAGTTATACAAAATGTCATGTTACCCCGTCATTGACTTTTATACATTAGCAGCTAATATGTACTAGTGGAGTCAGGCAAGCGCTACACCTTCCCGTTCATTTTCACAAAAGGATTTAACATTATGTAGCGGATCTCTCCAGCTCCACCACAAAGGACGTATAGACGCTCATACCAATGCGTTAACTGCTTTTTTATTTAAGGGGTTTGCAGCTCCTGTCGTCAATCAACATGTACACACAAACAGGGAGGCACGGGATGAAGTCAGATCAAGCCCTGCCTCACTCAACATAAACATCAACTCAGAAGAAAAATAAAAGAACAATACATAACAAGCCTAATTACCTGTCGTCAACCGGGTACACACACACGGGATAAAGTCAGATCAAGTCCTACAATAAGACAAAAAAAACAATGAGTTCCCGTTCCCCCATATAATGTTGGTAGAAGCTAGATAGGCAATAAGCCGTTCGCTAAGTATTTTTCACTTTTAAATTGCGTTCTCAGCGCGAGCCGCGTCTCCAACATCCAACGTATATAATCTATGGTTTAAACATTAGCTATCCTAAGATAAATTGTCCCGACATTACAAAACCCCATTAAGAAAGACAACAAACAGTATACAATTAATTCATAACAGTAGGCCTATACAATTAATTCATAACAGCAAATTGAATACTCTTGACGTAGCCTAGGCTATAGTTTATAATTAAGATTAGAATGCTAACAACGTTAGGCTAATATCTTACGGATATTATTAATATCTGACTCAATACAGTTAGAGAACAGTGTATCTACATATGTTACATGTTTTTATCCAACAATACAAAAGAAAATCATGTAAATTTTGTGTATATTTATCTAGTATTTATCAATTATTATCATAATGTTCAGAGCTTAGTCGCTATACATACCTGCCTCACTCAGCATAAACATCAACTGAGGAGGCAGTAAACATTCCGGTTGTTATGGTAACCGGAACGGTCAATGTGTCAAATATTAATCAACACTATTCACAATCAATAAACAAGTAGTAACAAATAAATGCACAAATAAATAAAAGGTAGATTTGCTGAAACAGTTTCTCACTATTACAATTACATATGTTCAGGGCATTCTAGCAAGATAGCAAAACTACGCTACTAACAATTAACAGTTAGCATGAAAACAATCCCTAGAGTTTCATAGTAGGCTCATTATCATCAGTGTAGTGTAAACCTACATACATACATACATACGTACAGACAGTAAAGGAGAGGTGTTCATTATTTTTAAGTGCCATTAAAATGTTAAAATAAACCCAAATACATTTCCGATCATTTAGAGCCAGCTGTTGCGGTCACACCCGTTCAGAGTTGTTCATCACTTTTAAGTGTCCCCCAGAAACACTTCCGTTGTGTTGTGAGTGCAGTTTGCAGCTCGTTTCTGAAATGTAAATGTTGTCTGAATTTGCAGCGCGTTTTCTAAATGATGTGCACGTCAAGATGAAGATGTTTTCTTAAGTTGTTGGTGTTTTGTTTATTTGCACGTGTTTTGTTGATTTGCATGTGTTTTGTTGATTTGCATGTGTTTTCATAAGTTGCATGTGTTTTCATAAGTTGCATGTGTTATGGCCCTTCTCGGCCACCGTAGTTTGGTAGTGTTGCTTGTTCCGTTGTCGTCAAAGGACGGGGCAGCTCCAATTCAGGAACATAAACTCCAGTTGTCATAGGTCTCTGTGGTTCGCTCCAGTCGACTCTGCCTTCACCACCGGCCTGTATATGTACATTAAGTGTAAAGGGAAATGTTGGTTATTTCAGAAGCATTGCATGATGTGTTTGAAATTATTAGAACAAAAGTAAATTACCTGAGGCCATCCTTAAAAATATTTTTGTTTGCAGTAACAGCCAAAAAAAATTAAAAATGGGTCGGTAGGTAGGTCAATATTTTTTTTTTTTTCAAGATTCAAAGTAAAAAAAAAAAAAGTAAAATTTTGGTCATGGTGATTACGTAGGAATGAATTTACACAAATGTGCATATCATGACGTAACTGACTGGGTCTTCAACCCGTGCCTTCAGGCGCACCATTGCAAACCTCATTCTGATGCAGGTTATATAGACCAGCCTTTCTCAAACTTCTTTGACCTGATGCCCGGTCATGGCAGACTTTTGGGTCATAGGGCTCATCTACATGTACCCAGAAAGAAGGCTACAATAGCTCTTGGCCACGTTATATTGAAATTTGACTATACAATACTCAATGTTATACAGTGTATTATACAGTCTCTGCTCTGTTTCTAAGGAAGTTCCAAAAAACAACGTTGTTCTATTAAGTTTCGTTAAATAAATAAATAGCCTTCCAACAGGTTGAAGCGGAGCTTTGATACCAACGTTATCGATTAGTTTCAGTTTCTCTCGCGCAGCCAAGCACTGAATGAATGCTCATACCACCACTTAATTGTAGGGCTCCATGTTTAATGACATCGATAGCAGAAACGTTTGTTTTCTTTTTTTCGTCGATCCGCGGTTTCTTGATCAACCGCGCAGCAAATTATCAGATGAAGCACCGGGCCTAATTTCACTCCACGACTCCAGCGGACCAGCAGTCTCCATGTTGCGGACCCATATTTTGAGAAATGCTGAATAGACCACAACCAATTTCAATACTCCGACGGTCACCGTTAGACTAGGGGAGGAGGGATGAAAAAGATCTGGCCAGTTCTTCCAGAACTTCGTGCCAAGTAAAAGCGTTATCAGTTTGCGTGAATGAAACGAAGCGTAGGCCATAGTGTGACATGCGTAAAACCAATGGTGTAGAGATGACGCCACAGGTTTTTTTTTAAGTGAGCCACGTTTGCATGTAGGCAATTTATATTCACAATACTTGGGCCTACTAAAAGAAATATTATTTTATTGCATTTGTATTGGTTGTTTAGAGTAAAAAAAAAAAACAATCGGTCGGTATTAACGCAAGTTTACAACCGGCAAGTCGGTCGGACTAAAAGGGGAAAAAAATAAATATTTGGGTCGGTTCTAAATTGACAGGGTCGGTCGGGTTACGGCAAACGAAAATATTTTTAAGGATGGCCTGACTAAGGCTTCTCCTGTGCCCATCTCTTGGTTTGCTATACCACAGTTGTAGAGGAGATTTGTTTCTTTCCATTCTCAAAGGGTTGTTGTTCCAAGCTTTCTGGAACTGGTGCAGATGTGACTGGATATGCGGCATGCAACACCTATGTAAAGCATACAGGTCTGTGTCCAGGATTAAGCAATCCCATTTCTTCCAGACGATAAAAAGTGGTATAGAAGAGATTGAGTACTTTTTCAAATACATCCCGCCACAGCCGTTCAATTCTAAAAAAAAAAATAAAAACCTGTCCCATTTCTAACATAATTTCACATTATTTTATAGACGATTAACTAAGGTACACTGCAGCCTTATTGTAATTGTGTTAACAGTTACATTAAAACAACCCCCCTTAAATGTATTATCACATTTATTGGGTTTAAACTGTTTACCTTTGATTGTGGACACTTTTTCCAGAAATGTGAGAGTTTCTATTGGGTCCATTACTTGTCACCATGAAACGTGCCACTTAAGTGTTCTCCCCTCCTTTGTCTGAACGGACTCTTGAGGGAATACTATGCTGATCCACTGCAGTAAGGAAACTCTGAAGGACAGTCTGAGCTCTGTTGTTTGTTGCTGCTGTCAGGAATACGATCAGCCGGGAGAATCCATCGATGCCACCATGCACAACAACTCGCCACCTACAAATATGTTATAAATATATGTTTATCTTTTTTTCAGACATTATCCATGCTGTTGATGTTAGGTTGCACACACTTGCCTTATGAGCTTGTGATTCCCATCAATATGCCAAAGGCTGTTGGGCGCAGGAACAGAGTGTCTCCTTGTTGTTCGTAGAGACCGCTTTCGGCTCAGTACCCCTTGCGGATCGACACGTCGACATCGACCGCAAGTGTCCCACCATCATTTTGTACCCGGCGCTGGGATACCGGCAATGAATTTGGTACACAATTCTGTCCAGCTCCTCGTCATTTAAAGGGGTGATAGAATGATGATATAGGGTATTTTGTGCTGGTCCTTAAGGTCTCTGAATAGGGTGTGTAACATTGGTTGGGCTGAAAATGGCATATGTGCTGTTCTATGCGCCCTAATGCAAGCCTGGTTAAAAGCCCTAGAATGAAACGAGAGGTTTTCTTCCTTTTATGGTATGCTCATGAATATTTAGATGACCTGCGTGCTGATTGGTTGGTTTACAACGAGCAAAGCTGCGGAGCAAAGACGCAAACATGGCCGACAGCACTCACTGAAACAGCCAAGGTGGAAATACTATGGAGACATAGGTGTTGAACAGCATATTTGAGCCTGAATCAGAGGAAGAATCTGAAATAGAGGAGTAACCAGTCGCCCATAGATTGGAAATGACTACTTCAGAGTGGTAAGTTTTGTCATTTACTTGAGTTTGCCACACGTAGCCCAGTTAGCTAGCTGTAATACTCGCGACGTTAGTGTAAAGTAGACTAAGCTAAACATTGTATTAGGTTCGTTTTTAGCATTGTAAGCAACAGAAGTTATTAATTTGCACACAAACAAATGTTTTACAACTTGTACCCTTGTGCAATTTTTGTCAAGATGTCCAGTTAGAAGCTAGCTGAAAAGTTTGTAGCCCGTCGTGGGCAGTTCAGGCTATGCTGTAGTGAAAGGAGTGCTGCTTGCAAGGAAAGTACTCGTTTTAGTCATATATATTCTCCTGGTGAATAGGTCATCTGATTAGGAGTTACATACATTATTGTAGTGGTAATATGCGTGTAATGTAATCTTGTAACTATCCTGCTGACATCCGATTGAGATTATTACCTTCTTTCCATGTAGTAGCCTAATATGTTATCTTACAACTCTGGTAACTAAAACTGGAGACATTTGCTACTTTGTGCTACCTGCTCATTCAAAATTACGAAATAACAGCAGGGAAATTATGTTTGTTTTTACAGGTTATTAAAAGAATGACCCAGGTTCCTGAGGAGCTGACCAGTTACACAACTGAGCAGTTACAATATATAAATAAAATATTTTTAACCAATACACATTCATTATTGGTTCAGCATATTGCAAAAACACAGTTTGATCAACACCACAAAATGATAAACTTTTTTTTTTTTTTCCAACAATTGTCCAGTGATACTTTGATGTAAAATATAAAAAAAATAAATAGTAAAAAAAATTAGCTTTTCCACCCTGTTCTCATTGCAGGCAATGAAGTGACTTGGCCTACAGGTCTTTTGTGAGCAGGAGCTGGGGTTTCCTTAGAAGAAGCGTCCGTGTCATGATCCTAGGGTGACCAGATGAGATTGGCTGTAATTCGGGACGCTTTTTTTTTTTTTTTTGAGGGAGGGGTTGGTCATGAACTCAAAATGTCATTGTGGGGGAAAAAAAAAAAAAAACAATGACTGCGAAACAGTGCAAATCAGACATTTCAGAATAAGGATAATAGCCTAACGCTAATAACAAGCCTTGCCAAAATTATGGGTCATTAAGTAAGAATACAAAATAATTGTTAGATTAAGTAGATTATGTTAAAACGACATGGACATTAGGCCGAACTTCCGACGTATTTTTTTTGCACACAGGCTGGCTCTGCCTGCTGCGCTGCCTGCACATTCAATGTCCTCGGCCAGCGAAATCAGTGCATATTCGCCTAATTATAGAAAAAAAAAAAGAAAAGAAACAAGAAAAAGAAAAAGAAACAAAGTAGCCGGGCTGCATCCAGACACTTAGCTGCCGTCGGGGGCTGCATGCAGTCTACTCAACCTCTCTACGGACAGTTTTTAATGTTTATCAGAAAATAACTACTCAGTATTCTGATTGAGTATAATTTTCGGGACAATTAGGGCAGGATTCGGGATTCGGGACCACTGCTTGGATATCGGGACTGTCCCGAATTTTTCGGGAGGTCTGGTCACCCTACATGATCCCCTTGTTTGTGGTGCTACGCATATGGAGGGAGCTTCCGGATACTTCAGGGCAGTACGTTGGATTCAGACCCCTTTTCGACTGAACCGTGACACATGTTCAGCAACAGCATCCTCCATGGAAGGTCTGTCAAGCTGAGCACACAAGTCCTGGGGCACAGGAATCCGCTGGAAGGCATCCCAATAAGGAAGAGGGTCTTTGATGATCTCGAAGAGGACAAGAAAGAGGACATATTGGATACTGTAAAACAGTTTATTGTAGGCTGTATACTGTACAATAAACAAATTGTATGGCCCTGAACATTGTGCTTTGTTTACAGTACTGATGATGATTTTGACACCAGAAGCATCAGGTCTAAGACAGCCTGTTGTGTGTGAATCGATAAGTTCTTTTTAGTGCCTATACTGTTGCACATTTTGATTTGTTGTTTGCAATAAAAACATATATTTTATTAAACTTACAAATTGTTTGGCAAGTCTGTACATAGTTTCTCCTTGGCTGTCTTCTGTTGTGGGGACTCAGCATTCTCATTGAAGTGCATGGCTGCTAGATAAAACCTAAACCAAACAACAGAAATGTTGTAACACAAGTGAAAGTCACTTTTGCATGCACACACCAAGCTGTTAACTCACAGCAAAAGCATTTGCTAACATTCTAACCCCCGCAAGATGCCACACTTGGAGCATCTGTTTGGCATGCTGCCGTTCTTGTAATGTTCTAAAATAAGAACGTGCAAATAAATCCATTGTATCTACACAACACGGTTTTCAACATATCGACTAAATATCATTTGAATTGATAACGTGAAGTTGTTTCCACTTCTGACGTCAAAAACGTATGTGTTATGGGTATTGGTTATATTACAGCTTAGCAACCAAACTATCGTGTTACTCAGCTTCAGTTAGCTATCTTGCTGAGAACATAACCTGTCAGAGATCTCGACAAACATGCATAGTAAAATGTAGGTTAACATGACAACATAGGTTTAATCCGAATGACACACAGGAAAATTAAATAGCCTTGCCAATGAACTAAATCACACATTCTACTTGCTAGATACACGTTAGCATGCCTAATAACTGCTTAGCGACAAAATAATACTTACAGCATGCGGTTGTGATGACCTTACGGTCGGAACCCCTCGTTTCAGTAACAGCAGCTTAGCAAATCCTGCTTAACTGTACAAGGTTTTGAAAACTGCCTTCGGTGAAATGTTTTGCAAATTAATAACGGAGTGTGGAACTTTGCAGGGATCTTCTGGTAGAAAAACATTATCCATGCCCCTCGAACTTTTGAATCCTTGAGAAGACTATGGAAAGTCTCAGCTTTCTTTGTAGCCTAAGTTTCAGCCTGGAACACTGCATTTACGACAGTGGTTCATTTTCGATATCCTTGAAGAACTGTCTGCTTTATAATTCCTGTGGAAGTAAACGATCAGGCAGCTAAACTAGTGTTTGTCTCATCTTCGCTCTCCATTCACGTTCCTGGGCTCAGAGCACCAGTGGGCTGGTCTGTATGTAAATTTTGAGGCGTGACAAATGTACAGGCCAGAGCCAAATAAGGTACCACCCGCAGCTTCGTTTGGATTCGCCCGTTTTATGGCGGGAGTTTCGAATTGTGAGATTTGCATACGTTAGGAAGGAGGTGTCGGTGGGGTTTTGAAGTTCTCTGTATGTCCATTTCACCCACTGAACTATCACTATTCATCTATGACAAAGTAAACTCGGTTTTGCATTCTATGACCCCTTCAACATATTGTTCAAATCTTCTCGTCTGAGTGCACACAGAATTGAAACGTCAGTAGGTCTACCTCTGAAAATATGTATTTAAAACAAGTAGGCCTAGGTTATCATCAGTTATGGCTGTGTCAAGTGTTCGTTCCTAAGCAACCAATAGCTTCTATACATTTTGCTGAACAGCTGACGGCAGCAGAACAAATGCTTAACTTTTTGGATAAAAAAAAAAAAACAGGAACCTTACTAAAACTAATGACATGTCACCATTACAATTATCTTTCATATGTATCTCTTCCACATTACATCCATAGCACTGGTTGTAAGGTTAGTGGTTAGATAATTAATGCTAGCACTTTAGTAGGCCTAACGTTAACTTTAGTAGGCCTAAGCTAGACACAGCTAGCAGTAGGCTAACTTATGGTAACGTTACCAGCACAACTTGACTTGGCTTACCTTATACCAAATCGGGCAATCCAGCGTTGAAGAGTTTTCAGCGATACGCCAACGTCACTTGCTATTTGCTTCCTAGGCACCCCGATGACTATCTGGCGCCTTATCTCTGCCTTGATGTTAGGCAAATGCTGGAGCAAAGCAACTTCAGCCCGATCTAGATGTGTCCGGAAATTATCTTCTAAGTTCGCTTCTCGTAGCTCGTTTCGGATTCCAACCAGCCTGTTTAATGCCATGCCATACTCCACCGAAGCGCCATCTAGGTCATCGGCCAGTGCAAGTACGGCATTACGTAAGATGTCCATAGCTCCTTTGTAATAAAACTCCTACTAACTAATATAAAGAAAATAGGTCTATTTGGCAAATGATTTTGCAATTATATTTGCAAATCCCTTTTTACAATTAGAGTATTTATTGATCATTTAATAATTGATTTACAAAATACTTTTTGTAAATTATATTTTGTAATACTGTTTTAAATGGCAAATTAACGAACTTCATTTGCCATTTAAGTGACACCTGTGGTCCTCCATATTGCACTAGCTGTGAGCTGCTCCAATTAATTTTGAGAGAGTGCTTCATATCCATGAAGTCATTAAAGGAGATGATACTGTAATCAAGGATTTATTTATGTGAAGCTCACATTCATTCAGTTCTTATTCCAAATATTAAGTATTATTGCATAGGATGTAAACATAGGTAAATATTCAAACATCACCTAATAAAAATCAGCATACAATTTAATTGTATAAAGTGAAAAATATTTTTTTACAACAGTAAAAAATTAGTGGTTTGGAAATGTTAACCAGTCATACAATGATAGATTTGTCTCAGATGAGGCCTAGAAAGATGAGGCCAGATGAGGCCTGAAAGAGATAGTCCAGCCTTATATTAAAATGGAAATTCTTGGTTCTCATAAATACTAATGCACTGATCATTTATTTAGTTCTTTCCATGCAGAGGTTCAGCCAGGTTCTAAAATAACACACACACACACACATATACACACAAACTAACAAAAACACACACACACAACACACACACACTAATGCAAACAATCACACACATGCAGGCTTGCATACACTCAAAAATATATAAAAGACAAAATATTTAATTTTGTGAGATTTCAACATCAGGATCGACAGGTTTATAAAATGCAAGATGATAATTTGATCAATGATGCTACAGTATGTGACAATTGAAAATGTGCTTGTTACAATAATACATTCTTTTAAAAGTCACGTGACAAATTCAACACGCCTCATCCTCCCAGTTGATCTGCCAGAAACCAAGTCTTTCAGCTTGGCTGCCTGTTCAGCAGCAAGAGCGTCCACTTTCAAATCCCACTGCTTCACACTGGACACGACCTTCCTTCTCTCTGAGACAGCTCTCCGTCTCTGGCTGACCGGCCTTCCTTCCCTTCCTTCCCTCCCCTCCCTCCCCAGAGTATCACCTCCGCTGGTTGGGTTTCTTTCCCTCCTGGGCCCGGCCCCAGCCTCCATGGATGTAAACACAGGCCGCAGGGGCTGGAGCCTTGGAGGGCTGAGCGATGGGTTGCGAATGTTTCCGGCAGCCTGCATGCGTCTCAGGTGACTGCTCCCATTGAAGCTCCCTGGCTTGTAGCCACGGGATGGGTAAGCAGGCTCGGTCGCCTGGGTGCGGTTCTCGCTGCTGCTTCTCTTGGGAACGGTTGCGCGGCCCCTGCGCTCCACCAGAGGGCTCGGGTGTATGTTGTGCTGGTAGGCATACGTCCGGCAGGAGCCGTTGCAGTGCGGGTAGCGGGCGTGGCAGTGCGGGCATGCACAGCCCACCTGCTGAACTGGCATGGGGTGGGTGATGGAGGAGAGCAGGGCGAGGGGGAAAGCCCGCTGGCACTGGAGGATGCTTTTGGGGGTACTCAGGTTGGCAGAGGGAGTGCTGTGGGGCCGAGGGCAACAGGAAGGTCGGGGGGCACCCCTGCTGCCTCCCTCGTCGCCGCCTGTCTCATCCTGGATCGTCTGGCTCTGATGCCACTCCAGCTTCAGCAGTCGCTCCAGGTACTTCTCCAGCTGACCCACAGGTCGGGGCCGCGGCACGCCTTTGCCCTCCGTGTTGAGGAACACAGCCAGCTGCCGCAGGCTCCAGGCGTTGAAAGGCGGGGGCAGGAAGTCCGGGTAGCTCTTACTGAACTGGCACTGGGGCTGCCGCTGCTGCTGGGGGATACCCCTAGGGCGCTGAAACTCAGCGGGGTCAATGACCTCGGCTCTCAGGTTCAGATTTGGCGGCGTGCCAGGGGTGGGGGGCGCGGGGGCTCTCTCCGTGTCGGAGAGGTCACTAGCACTGTCTGAGTCCTCACCGGTATTGGCTCGGCCTAAACTCGGCCTTCTCTCCCGAAAGCTGTCGCTCCTCAGTTCTGACGGATGGCTGAGGCACTGGGAAACATGGCAGTGCCCTCTACCTGGGCCTCTGTGGCTCATATCTTTGTTATTTTTGGAATGAGAGACCTGTTTCGGTGGCCTCTCTCTCGTCTCCCATAGGGAAGACAGCTGTGGCCCTGTCTTAGGGTTCAGATGTCTCCGTGTGCTGCAGAAATTAAACAACTCAGTGTTAATAACAGGTAATTGAAATTCAGTACATGCATTACAATACCCCAATATCCCAGCTTTACAATTAATATGGTATGTCCTGAGTCTGCAACCTTAGGAAAAAATACTCTATTCCCTGTTACTGGTCTAGACTAGTGGTTCTCAAATGGTGTGCCGTGAGGCAAAGTGAGGTGTGCTGTGGAATTTTGCGGAGCCCAATACAAATACAGATACATATGATATAGCCAGGCTAGAGGGTTATTGTAAATACATAAATGACACATCTTCTTGATTAAAAAGCAACATCACTGTGGTTTCAGCTCATGAACACACTGTATAGAGAAACATGGGCATGAGAATGAACACTCCTGTTATTGCCTAGATAATAATGTGTGTGACATACTTTACATCAGTAACCATAAGCCAGTGTGCCTTGGCGTTTTGCATACAAGTGTAAAGAAATCCCTTTGGACCAAACCAATGATAACAATAATCTGTAAACAATAATAAACTGTTATGGTAATCTCTCAAAGCAAGGTATCACCACAGCAAAACAGTACCAGAGGCACTGCATAGAGTGAGGTAAATTAACAGTAAACTTCCATGTGTATAACAGACTATACCTTTAAGCAATGTGGCAATGAACAGGTGGTCTGAGAGAGCTCACCTTGAGGTGTCCACCTGTGGGGGTTGATCAGGTTTGCTTCTCCTTTTTGGCTGATAACCCTACTTAGACCAAGGAATAAAACAAATCAGACAGGTTACTAGAACAGGCCACTGTGTTTCAGTTTAAGAGAACACAGATTTCCATGCTGTGTCAATTTTCTGTGGAGTAGTAGAGATTGTAGAGTAGTCCTAAATAGACAACTTACACTCTCAGGCACTGGAATTTTGGTTTCTCTTAATGGACCATTCGGCACCACGGGCTTGAAAACTTTTTTGCTGTTACAATATATGTATTTTAAAATAAAGCACAACACATTAAGTGAATCACATACAGTAGCCTATAACACGTTTAACAATGTGCAAAACGAATTAAACTGAAGGTATCCAAATTCTTCCAACACATTTTCCGTTACCTCTGCTTTGTTAGCGCTCCGTTAATCCACTGGGGTTTTGTGGTCTGCCTTTTATTGGAGGGCGGTTTGTGCGAGTTGTTTGTCGTTGCGCGTTCTTCTAGGATTGTCCCCATCATGTTCGATGATCTAGCGTGGCCATGCCCGTCTTCGCTTCGAAATGATGCCTATTCCGGGGATATGCCTTACGATTCTGTCCGGCCTGATCTGTTCATTCCCCTCTCTGCTTTTGGTTAGAGAAGGAGCCTAGTAGCCTATGGCACCACAATCATAAAACGGCTTAACCCTTTATCCTCTCTCGAGCGCTGTGAAAGATGAGAACAGGGTTAGTGAATCCTTATGGTAACGTTATGATAAATAATTCACAGAATCAACGCTCTACCACCTCTACCAGCGAACAGCGGAATGTAATGCGATAGCCCGCACTAATTGCTTAGCGTGCATTCAACGATTTTACGACAATGCTCCACTATTTACACCACCAGTGACTGTTTTCTCATTATTTTAGTATCCAGATGTGCCAGATGTGGACCTAATCCATAAGGCCGAAGTGTTTGGTGGGAAATGTAGTGTTAAACGTGACAGGGTTTTCGGTACCTGCAGGCGACGTCATTTGGCCGTGTACGGTTTATGTTCTGTGATCTCGCCTGCTACAGGAAGAGCATACGATTGCGGAAGAGTTTCAAACCAGTAGTAGCCTGCCTATCGTTTCGTTTTCTTAACGCACTTCCAAAATGCGCAAAAAAGTCAAGTGCATGACCATTAAGAGATTCTCAAGCGCTAGCCTACTACGTGCTGGTGAGGTAGCCTCATATCATGTGTGCACGTCGTCTACTACGCTTCCCAAAGGGATTGGTGTCTAAATGTCAAAGGTTATGTATTCCGAAACGAGCCAGGACAACAACGATTCTACAATCACGCTGCTTGACATTAACTTGATCCAACTCCTTAATTATAGGAACTTTGTTTACGGAAACAATAATTACCAATTGAAGTCAGAATATCCTACGTCACGATTTCCCTCGACTCGCTCCGAAGTTTGACTTTGGAAGGAAGTATTGACGTTTTCGTGTCACTACTAAGTTAGTTCTAAGCCTAATATGGATTTGATATCTCAGAAGACATGGCTTGTTGTCAAGGGTTATGCATTTAGTTGATGGAAAGAGAGGAGTCGGATGTTTAAAGAGGTGCTGACCGACCGCAAGTAAGTAAGTTAGTAGGCTAAGTCCTTCAATAAATAATGTAGCCTACTATTTCCTGTTGTAAATTAATCGATTAGCCTATAAAGATAGGCTAGACCTATTCTACTCATGGTGATATATTTAACTCATTCTTGTAAATTACTCTCTTTATGCACATTTATAGTTCTGCTACATGGAATTCTTTCTTTCACACAAACATGTCACAGACGGACCACTTGGATGGAGGTGCAAACAATATTGGATTTTTGGTTAATTTGACCATCAGTTCACTCAGAAACAGGCACATTACTTTGGATAGACAATCCAATACATCATAGGAGTGACGTCAAATATAGACTGGAGTGGAGTAACTCAACATTTGACACGCATATGGATGGCTATAAAACTGTGCTTTCATTATGTTTGTTTGCACCTCCAACAGCATGGCGTACCTGGTAACCGCCCAGAAATGCAATCAAACGCCCACAAATGCATATGAACATGTTTGTGTGAGAGACTGGATCGATCAATATGATAAATGAAAGATTAATTAGTAAAATTTGGCAAAAGATGTCTTGAAAATCATAACCACATAGATTTTCAGTTTGTAGTCATGGAATGTGCAGACATTGAATCAAAGACATTTTCCACAACTGTAACATAGGCTATGTCTTTCCTATGTCTATGACCTAACTGCGTTTGTCTGTTATTGGTCATTTCTGTGATTTTCCATGGGGAGTGTATTTATTTTGGTCTTGCGCTCATGGCGCAGATGTACTCTTGCACAGAATCATGTCCAAATTCAGTCCACAACCTTCTGGCCCAAAGAGTGATCTGGGCCCTCAATTCACCACGGGCATGAGTCAGATGTCCCAGCCAACCATGATTATCCGCTTGAGTGATATCTACAAGCCGGAGTCAGAGCGAAAGCCAGTGAGGATCCGACCCCCCAGCCCACGGTCTCCATCCCCTATGGAGTCAAAACATAGACGCAGTCTGTCCTGTGAGGCCACACCAAAGCCAATCATGAGGCGACGTGCCCAGTCACTGCCGTCCACACCCAGTCGTCGCCCCAAGCAGGCCCACATGCAGGTGCGCTTCGCTGACTCTCTGGGCCTGGAGCTGGAAAAGGTCAAGGTGTTCAAGGTCGGAGAGGACCCGCTGATACCACACCATGTGCTCTCTAGACTCCTGATGAACTCGGAGCTCTTCTCCGGCAAGGACCTCGAGCTCTCCCTGCCTTACTTTAAGCCCAGCTTCCCAGAGGATATAGGTGCTCAACCGGGATTTCTGGAACGCTTGCGTGGACAGAAGGTGTGTTTGGAGAGGGTTTTGTGTTCCGATGTTGGGATCATTGGAACCGCTCAGGTTCTAAACCTTGCCTTCGAGAAGGAGGTCACAGTGCGTTACTCCTTCACGAACTGGAAGAGCACGGCCGAGACCAAGGCCAGTTGGGTTGCCGCCGCGTCCAGCGACAGACCCGGCCAGCCGGAGGCGGACGTCTTCCGTTTCCGTTTGCCAGTTCCACCATTTATTTTGCAACCTGGTGCTATCTTGGAGTTTGCCATTCGCTTCCAGGTCATGAGGGCAGAGTACTGGGACAACAATGGAGGCAATAACTACAAGCTCACCTGCCAGAACTACAAACTATCTGTCCCAAGAGAGTGTGAGGACAGCATGGTGCACTTTATTTAGTTGACCACTGGAGGGAGCCATTAAGATTTTGAATTTGAATATTTTGTAATTGTTGAAGAAGCACTTAGAAATAGACCATATCATTGTTTTTAAAACATTGAAACCTTATAGTTCTTTTTAAAAAAGAAAATGTGTAATCTTTTTAGGGACATAAATCTTTCTTACATCTGTTTAAACAAATTGTCAAACAAACACAGCTACAACTGCATTTTAGCCATTTAGAGGTAGCCTAGATTTTGCTTGGTTTGTTGACTTTACTCATCAGTATCAGAAACATTTACAACAGTCTTAAATTCCTAGACAGCAGTCTGGTGTAAAGTCAGTTGCTATTTTGGTTGCTACTTATGTTACTTACTTAAGTTAATGCTATGTAATCAACTTAAGTAAACAACATGTGTATTTACTGTAGACAGAATATTATGTTGTGGGCCCTTGTATGTAAATATTTTTTCTTAAAATAATTCAGGTAGTTTTACATTAACTGATTCTGATTTATGATGAGTGAATTAAAAAAAAGAAGGAAAAGAAAATTTAAAAAAGAATATTCTCAAAAATGCATGCTTAAGTTGTTTAAATGTTACTCTGCAAACCTGTTGCAATTGCAGGAATATTTGAATATTATCCTCAGACACAAGACAGAAACAGTGTGGGAGTGTGAGAGAGACTGTTGTGGTCCTAACTAAAATGGCACATCACATTTGACCTTTCACCATTGCCGTTGCCCTCGGGTCATCTGTCGGTCATCAGGCCTTGGTATGTCAACAAGGTGCTCAGCTCCCTAATGGACTGGACTGTTGCAGACACAAATTGCATGACCGTGCTATGTGTTTCCAAGAATATCCCATCCTCACCAAACAAGAGCAAAGCCCACTATGGAGCTGCCCCATGTGAGTCATTCACAGTTGGCAAGTTCTGAATGTCAGGGACATCAAAGAGCATGTGCAGGGGGGGAGAGCAGCCCAGTGTGCAAGAGCAGACAGCTCCACCAGAGATTACTAATTTCACAAGAATTAATTAGATGTTTTAGATTAATTTAGATGTCTAATTTTGTGGGGCAGCCGTGGCCCACTGGTTAGCACTCTGGACTTGTAACCGGAGGGTTGCCGGTTCGAGCCCCGACCAGTGGGCTGCGGCTGAAGTGCCCTTGAGCAAGGCACCTAACACCTCACTGCTCCCCGAGCGCCGCCAATGTAGCAGGCAGCTCACTGCGCCGGGATTAGTGTGTGCTTCACCTCACTGTGTGTTCACTGTGTGCTGTTTGTGTTTCACTAATTCACTGATTGGGTTAAATGCAGAGACCAAATTTCCCTCACAGGATCAAAAAAGTATATATACTTGTATTTATTTTTTGCCCTGACTTATCATACGTTCAAGCAAACCGAAAACACAAAGAGAAAGAAAAATTGAAAGTGCAATTTTAAATGCATTTTTTAATGTAGTCTAACACAAATGATTGTACTTGGTAGTTGAAAAGTATTTTTGATATAGTGCACTTTTATGCAAGTTAACAACATGCATGTAATGCTTGTTAAAGACGTGATTTACCTGTAAAGATTAAAGAATGTGACAATGAAAGACTTTGGTTTTGGAAGAATTACCTTATACCGTTCAAAAGTTTGGAGTCACTTGGAAATGTCCTCGTTTTCATCATTAATGTTGTAAATGACTGTTGTAGAAAGAAATGGCTGATCTTTAACACAATATCTACTGTACATTGCCCATTATCAGCAACCATTCATCCAATGTGCCAAACACATCCTGTTTACTTATCTGATTTTGAAAAGCTAATTGAGAAAACATTGGAGAACCCTTTTTCAGTTATATAAGCACATAATGTAATGTGAAAACTGCTGCCCTGATTAAAAAAAACAATGCAACTGATCTCAGCTGGTATTCTGTCTATAATGGAGTGGACATTTTTAAGTGACCCCAAATTCTTGAACGACAGTGTGTGAGACGTGTCTGATCATATTGGCATTTGTTCATTGTCACCTATTCAATCCCACAATCAGACAATCGTGCTTGTTATTTTTTCTTTGAATATTATGCTGTCTATTGCACATTTACCTTGTCTATTTTGTTCTTGATTGTTATGAATTGTTGTTCAAGGTGAATCACTGATGCATGGAAACATACTTGTCATTTCTGACCTGTGTCTTCATAGAAAACAGTGCTGGATGCTGATTGAGAGCCATTCTAACTGGATCAGGAGAGGTTGATGCAGTTAGTAATTCAGCAGATACATGCCTACAGATACAGAACTTGTGCCATTTCTGCCTAATTTTTGTTTTCTCACAGATCACTGTCTTGTTTTTCTTCACAAAATCAAATAACCCTGTCAACTGTAAAGCCAAGATTCACACTTTGTCACCTAAATGCTATTGGACTACATATTTAAGCTAGTGCTTCCACTGAACAATAGGTGGCAGTGTTAAACGTTGGTGGTTAAGGACTGTCAATTTGTTTACAAGCTTTGTTGTTATTTTGTCAACCATGACCAATATGAAGAATATTAAAGGCTGTTGCAACATGCTGTAGACGTATTTACATTCACATGACGTATCACAGATGAACAGTGTACACAACATGCCATGGACAATGCAGTATGTAGGCTTTTGCACGATACCTCCTTAACTGACATTACTTGTGTCCACTATACTCTCCGAATACTGAATGAAAGGGAAGAGATTTATATGCCTGTGTAGTTTACAGCAAAACATGTCAGCTTAGACCTGGATACCAACTGACCCAAAGATGACCCTTGTTTTGCTTTAGACTGGCCTACAGCTATTTCTTTAAACAGCAGCTCTTTTGAAAAAAAAAAAAAAAAAAAATATATATATATATATATATATATATAACTTTTTCTTTTTACCTTTTCAAGAATGAATGCCACTCTAACCGCTATACATACAGACATGTTGAAATAACCGTTGTGTAGGTCTGGAGTTGGACAAGAGAGTTCTTTTTTCAGCTTTTCTTAAAAGTTTATACTTTTTGAGAAATAGGGGATTAAAAATTTTAAAAAGCTAATTTTTCCCCCATAGACGAATGGCTGTGATGTCATAATGGCCTAAAGCCAGCTGTGTTCGTTAAGCTCCCAGAGTAGTTCCCGGGCTAATCAGAACACTGGCACAGGCAAAGATCCTTGATTACTAGCAAGATAGAGCAACGTAATTCGTTACTATGGGAGCAAAGCGGGGTCAGTTCGGTCTGCATAAGTGGGAGTGTCACCCCTCGTCACTAAATAAACTTCTCTCTTAATAAGCAATAAGAACAAATAAACATAATTGTGTTCACAGTATTATTGTATATAATCGTGTATGATACCAACGAATCATTCTTTAGGACATGATATGAATAATTTAATTAGTCATGTGAACCGAGCTAGCTTGCTAGCTAACGCTAGCTTAAAATGCTATACAAGTGGATGGGAGTAGCTATGGCAATAGTACAACTATGCGCTAACAAGTGACTAGTTGAAGGACGTCGCTTAAACTTAATATACTGTTGCAAATTCACTTGAGTACAAACTATCCACTTTAACTAATGTCAGTAATGTTATTCAGCTAGTTGCCATTTCAAAGAAATTACACTTCTCCATTTAAAATGTTACCTTAGCTAAAAGGCTAGCTAGCATGCTAACAACCGGACAGTAACTGGCAGCAGCATGGTCTGATATTAAGTTATTTTATTACAAATCCGAACGCTAAAAAATTACACTTTTAGGCTTGAACTGATCCCAAACACTTACAGATTATGACAAAATTTTCCAAAAAACCCTCAACAAATCCAGAAAGACATAATGACCAATTTATTGGTAAAATTCCACAAATCTCCATTGACATTAGTGCACCGAGGGTTTACTGTGGTCTGCATAAAGGGGGATTTTCCCCCCTCCCCCTTGCAATAATCGAACGCGGAAATTGTCGAACGTTTGCGCCTCTCGCTCCGCTTGAACCCTCTCTGGCACAGGTGTCACCTGTGAATCAAACTGTCGCAGCTTCTAATGCATACAATCTGGTGCTCCCTAAAACTACACATCCTGTTTAAGTGCTTCCCGTGTGTCAAAATAAGTCACAGACATATCTCATGCTTTGCGCATTATATCTCCAGAGCGGCTTGACGCATATGCTTCAAATTTGGCACAAGTGCTTGTATGGACTCAAAGATGAAGTGAGTTGATGTTGGAGGTCAAAGGTCAAGTCCATGAATACTCTTAGCGCGATATCTCAAGAATGTCTTGACATACATGCCTGAAATTTGGTATGAGTGTTTGTATGGACTCAAAGATGAAGTGAATTGATGTTGGAGGTCAAATGTCAAGGTCAAAAACACCTTGAGTGTTATATCTCAAGAACGCCTTGACACACAAGGTCTTTTGGTACGAGGATTTGTATGAACTCAAAGATTAAGTGATTCAATGTTTTTTTTCCAGGAATTTCCCCACCAACATTAAGCCAGCAGCTTTCCATACACTATTGTAATTCCTCTGGCATTACATTTCTAGTTGTTCTTGTTACTTATTGTATGTGTTTGTAGCATTTATGTTTGTATTGTGCTTGTCTACAGCTCTGTCTATGTTTGTGTGTGTTTTATGTATGTGTTTCTTTTTCCTCTGAGGGTATCGAGTAGAGGATGAAGGACACCCACAGACACACACACACATGCACGCTGACACACATGATCGGGCATTGCCTTCACGTCGCTGTAGTCCTTGGCAGTGGGGAGCCACTCTCCACTCTCCAGTCACGAGAGGAGACTCCATTAAAGCTGAAGCAGAGAGAGGCTCTGCCACGAGAGCATTGAGACTAGTTTGGCCTCAATTTGTGAATGCAGATCCCTGCCGTCTCTACTGTATGTCGTCCATAGAGTCAGTTTGTCCTCGCTGGGGTGGTTGGGTGAATCAGTGAGAAGCTCATAACTGGCCTGACCCAGTTCCTGGGGGCCAGCTGTACCGTCCGACACACTGGTAGTCATCATCAGGACCTGGGCCAGTCATGTGACATATTGCAATGAAATGTTGAAATGCAACAGACAGACAAGGTGGTGATGGTTGGGTGACGTGTTGTTTTTGAGCAATATAGACCGCTATCGTCTTTGTTGCTACTGTTTGTTTATAAATCACTATTGTACATGACTGGGATCTAATTACCTTTCAGACATGTTTCAGCAGTATACACCTTCCAGATCTCCCATGTCACAGAATAAATACTTGTTGGTAAATCCTGCTGTGACCACCAAATTAAACATGGTGAAGGAGCTTTTAGCTGCTGCTGTTCAGCTTTGGAATCAACTTCCGGATGACATCAAAACGGCCCCAACTGTTGCCAGTTTCACAGCCAGCCAAACTATGCTCGATGTTTTACTTCCTAAACTTTTAAATGCTATTGTCCTTTTAGACTTTTATTTGCTGTTATTCTTGGGGGGTTACAGATTACAGCACATTGAATCACCCCTGTGTGTGAAATGTATTATTGCACAACCCCAAATCAGAAAAAGCTGGGACGTTGTGTAAAATGCAAATAAAATAAAAAGGTTTGTTTTTGTTTATCCTGACATGCAGCTGTTGATAGCTTATTAAGAGAAAAACAATAACATCACCTGAGTCAGACCTCCACACTGATAGTAGTATGGTAAAGGAAGTTCTACGTATAGACATAAAAGCAGGTGAGTGGGTTTATCTGTTTGTCTGGTTATTGACCCTTTCAAATCTCAAACCAGAAGGTCACTGGAGTGAAAGTATTGACTAGGGTTTTTCTCATATCTCTTCAATTTACCACAGGTCTTCTGTGGACAAGGAACTTTTAGCATACAGTGATCTTAGCGACCTTTAGACCGCTGTTGCTAGAGATGTCTGCATCGCTTACCAACTGACACAGCTATCAGCTTTGACCCAGTTTTTTAGCCTTCTAAGGCATTATGATTCCACACATTTTCATCATTAATGCATGAGCTCTGAATAGCCTCATTAATATTGAACATTCTTGGCTGTCCCAAATAATTGGTTTTGAATGTGCCAATGTCAGAAAAATTGCATGATGGGAAAGATAAACAATGAGTCAAGGAAAATACTGAAAATCAGATAAACAGAGCAAAGCAGTATTTCAAATATAATTTCTACATGTATTGGGTTTGTATAGTATTTGTATATGTTAAAATGTGATAAGTATATAGGTGTATGTGGGGCACTTTGAGAAGTTTACTGCATAGCCTACTCTATTTTCACTACATACTCTATTATGAAATAAGAAACTGAAAAACAGAGCCTTTTAATTTCTTGTGACCTCATTGCACTTTTTATACCTCACAATGTTTCAAGTTAGTCTTAATGAATCAATTTAATTTACATGCCAATATGACTGTTGACATGCAAATAGCATATGAACAACTCGCCATTGACTTCTGACCAGGTTTAGGTGGTGTATGATAGCGATTTTTAGACAACGCGCAAGGCCCCTCTCTAGGTTGTTAATTGCCACACCCCTGGGCGCAATGCTTAAAAAATAAACGTGCAAAATACCAAATTAAACTTTCCGCGGGTGAATAACGAGTTTTACGCCATGCGCTGGTGCCCAAAATACAGCCCTACAGTACATTGAATCACCCCTGTGTGTGAAATGTATTATTGTACAACCCCAAATCAGAAAAAGCTGGGACGTTGTGTAAAATGCAAATAAAAACAGAATGTGATAATCTGCAAATCTCGTAAACTCATATTTAGTTGTAAAAAGGACACACAACATATCAAATGTTGAAAATGACAAAATTGACAAATTTGTTACGTGGTTGAAGTTGAAATAACCGTTGTGTAGGTCTGGAGTTGGACAAGAGAGTTCTTTTTTCAGCTTTTCTTAAAAGTTTATACTTTTTGAGAAATAGGGGATTAAAAATGTTAAAAAGCTAATTTTTCCCCCATAGACGAATGGCTGTGATGTCATAATGGCCTAAAGCCAGCTGTGTTCGTTAAGCTCCCAGAGTAGTTCCCGGGCTAATCAGAACACTGGCACAGGCAAAGATCCTTGATTACTAGCAAGATAGAGCAACGTAATTCGTTACTATGGGAGCAAAACGGGGTCAGTTCCGGTCTGCATAAGTGGGAGTGTCACCCTACGTCACTAAATAAATTTTCTCTCTTAATAAGCAATAAGAACAAATAAACATAATTGTGTTCACAGTATTATTGTATATAATCGTGTATGATACCAACAAATCATTCTTTAGGACATGATATGAATAATTTAATTAGTCATGTGAACCGAGCTAGCTTGCTAGCTAACGCTAGCTTAAAATGCTATACAAGTGGATGGGAGTAGCTATGGCAATAGTACAGCTATGCGCTAACAAGTGACTAGTTGAAGGACGTCGCTTAAACTTAATATCCTGTTGCAAATTCACTTGAGTATAAACTATCCACTTTAACTAATGTCAGTAATGTTATTCAGCTAGTTGCCATTTAAAAGAAATTACACTTCTCCATTTAAAATGTTACCTTAGCTAAAAGGCTAGCTAGCATGCTAACAACCGGACAGTAACTGGCAGCAGCATGGTCTGATATTAAGTTATTTTATTACAAATCCGAACGCTAAAAAATTACACTTTTAGGCTTGAACTGATCCCAAACACTTACAGATTATGACAAAATTTTCCAAAAAACCCTCAACAAATCCAGAAAGACATAATGACCAATTTATTGGTAAAATTCCACAAATCTCCATTGACATTAGTGCACCGAGGGTTTACTGTGGTCTGCATAAAGGGGATTTTCCCCCTCCCCTTGCAATAATCGAACGCTGAAATTGTCGAGCGTTTAGCCTCTCGCTCGCTTGAACCCTCTCTGGCACAGGTGTCACCTGTGAATCAAACTGTCGCAGCTTCTAATGCATACAATCTGGTGCTCCCTAAAACTACACATCCTGTTTAAGTGCTTCCCGTGTGTCAAAATAAGTCACAGACATATCTCATGCTTTGCGCATTATATCTCCAGAGCGGCTTGACGCATATGCTTCAAATTTGGCACAAGTGCTTGTATGGACTCAAAGATGAAGTGAGTTGATGTTGGAGGTCAAAGGTCAAGTCCATGAATACTCTTAAGCGATATCTCAAGAATGTCTTGACATACATGCCTGAAATTTGGTATGAGTGTTTGTATGGACTCAAAGATGAAGTGAATTGATGTTGGAGGTCAAATGTCAAGGTCAAAAACACCTTGAGTGTTATATCTCAAGAACGCCTTGACACACAAGGTCTTTTGGTACGAGGATTTGTATGAACTCAAAGATTAAGTGATTCAATGTTTTTTTTCCAGGAATTTCCCCACCAACATTAAGCCAGCAGCTTTCCATACACTATTGTAATTCCTCTGGCATTACATTTCTAGTTGTTCTTGTTACTTATTGTATGTGTTTGTAGCATTTATGTTTGTAGTGTGCTTGTCTACAGCTCTGTCTATGTTTGTGTGTGTTTTATGTATGTGTTTCTTTTTCCTCTGAGGGTCTCGAGTAGAGGATGAAGGACACCCACAGACACACACACACATGCACGCTGACACACATGATCGGGCATTGCCTTCACGTCGCTGTAGTCCTTGGCAGTGGGGAGCCACTCTCCACTCTCCAGTCACGAGAGGAGACTCCATTAAAGCCGAAGCAGAGAGAGGCTCTGCCACGAGAGCATTGAGACTAGTTTGGCCTCAATTTGTGAATGCAGATCCCTGCCGTCTCTACTGTATGTCGTCCATAGAGTCAGTTTGTCCTCGCTGGGGTGGTTGGGTGAATCAGTGAGAAGCTCATAACTGGCCTGACCCAGTTCCTGGGGGCCAGCTGTACCGTCCGACACACTGGTAGTCATCATCAGGACCTGGGCCAGTCATGTGACATATTGCAATGAAATGTTGAAATGCAACAGACAGACAAGGTGGTGATGGTTGGGTGACGTGTTGTTTTTGAGCAATATAGACCGCTATCGTCTTTGTTGCTACTGTTTGTTTATAAATCACTATTGTACATGACTGGGATCTAATTACCTTTCAGACATGTTTCAGCAGTATACACCTTCCAGATCTCCCATGTCACAGAATAAATACTTGTTGGTAAATCCTGCTGTGACCACCAAATTAAACATGGTGAAGGAGCTTTTAGCTGCTGCTGTTCAGCTTTGGAATCAACTTCCGGATGACATCAAAACGGCCCCAACTGTTGCCAGTTTCACAGCCAGCCAAACTATGCTCGATGTTTTACTTCCTAAACTTTTAAATGCTATTGTCCTTTTAGACTTTTATTTGCTGTTATTCTTGGGGGGGGGGGGGTTACAGATTACAGCACATTGAATCACCCCTGTGTGTGAAATGTATTATTGCACAACCCCAAATCAGAAAAAGCTGGGACGTTGTGTAAAATGCAAATAAAATAAAAAGGTTTGTTTTTGTTTATCCTGACATGCAGCTGTTGATAGCTTATTAAGAGAAAAACAATAACATCACCTGAGTCAGACCTCCACACTGATAGTAGTATGGTAAAGGAAGTTCTACGTATAGACATAAAAGCAGGTGAGTGGGTTTATCTGTTTGTCTGGTTATTGACCCTTTCAAATCTCAAACCAGAAGGTCACTGGAGTGAAAGTATTGACTAGGGTTTTTCTCATATCTCTTCAATTTACCACAGGTCTTCTGTGGACAAGGAACTTTTAGCATACAGTGATCTTAGCGACCTTTAGACCGCTATTGCTACCACCAGTAAGAAAGATTGGAGTTTTCTTTTTGACTTTTCCTGTTCTGTCTATTTTGCAACCGTCTCATGTTTGTTTTGTGACCCATACGCTTTATCACCGGGAAAATCCCTCGTATGTGTATACCATCAAAGCATATAGAGAAATAAATACTTTTCCCGTTAACACCGAAGCCTGGGACTTCTTTACCTTTTCATATGGTTTGAAGTGAATTCGTAACAGTATTTCATGGAAAAAATTTGTTAATTTGATACCAGCAACACGTTTAAAAAAAATGCTGGGATGGGGGTAAGAAAATGCTAGAAAAGAAAAACAAAAGGAGGAATGTTTCACAACTAATTAGGGTAACTACATTGGGTATGAAGATTGGGTTGTGACAAGGTTTTACAATGTTTTACAATGACAAATAAATGATTCTGATTCTGAGAAAGAGCATTCCAGAGAGGCAGAGTCTCTTAGAAGTAAAGAGGTCAATCTGTGTAAACCTGTGTGGACAAATGATGAAACAAATCATTTTAATGCTTCGTAACATTGTAACAGCCCAGGGCTCTTTGCATGAGGTGGACAATGCAGCCGAAGGGACTGCATTCAACTGACTTCGGTGGCAGTGATGTTGTCTATGTTTATGGGGCACGCTATCTTCACCTGCACCCAAAGTTGTGAAGTATTTAGGGAGTTCATAATCTACAGTACAAAATATCATTAAAATATTCAGAGAATCCAGATAAATCTTTGCAAACAGGGGATAGAGCTTAAAAACAATATTGGATGGATGGTGTGTTTCTTTGGACCTAAGGTGGCACTGCATTAAAACCAGACCTGTTTCTGTGATGAAAATCATTGTATGGTCTCAGAAAAACCTCTGACAACCATTGTCTATGAGCACGGTTTGATACTCAATTCAGAAAATGCTGGTGTAAACTTTGTAACAGCCAAAATTGTATCTAGCCATGATAGAAATACCACCTCTTATCTGAGCCTGAGTTTGTCTAAAATGGACTGAGGTAAGGTGGGAAAAGGTTCTGTAGTTAGATCAATCAAAAATTGCAATTCTTTTTGGAAATCATGGACACATGGGCTAAAGAGGTAGCCTGGAGGTGGGGGCCTATCCAAATATCCAACTTATCCAACTTGTTTTAGTGTTCAGTTCTAAACCCAACATAAATGACTGCGTAGAGGGGCATCTTGCACATCTGGCAAGGCACAATCAATTCTTAATGATGTATACAGGTTTTGAGCAACGTATACTACCATCCAGGCAATGTCTTTTTGCAGGGAAGACCTTGAATGTTTTAGGAAAACAAAATGCCAAAATGAATTCTGCACATATTTAAGCAGTATCCAGGTGCTAAAGTCCAGGTGCTAAAATGGCCTGTCTGTTTCACAATGTGCGTGTAAAATCATTGCGAGGTATGTACAAACAGGCCACAATGATGTAAAAGCGCAAACTGCCAGTCGCAGGAGCTGAAAGTGGCAGATTGCGTTTGTCATGTCATGCATTTGCATTCATGGGAGGATCCAGGGGAAAGTGGAGGTTTAGCATAAAAAGATGG
Source organism: Alosa alosa (assembly GCF_017589495.1). NCBI lineage: Eukaryota > Metazoa > Chordata > Actinopteri > Clupeiformes > Clupeidae > Alosa > Alosa alosa. The sequence continues at coordinate 18,839,053 of NC_063198.1, read as the reverse complement.
GAGGGGAAGAGTAAAGAGCGCCTAATTATGTATTCCGCGGTATGTACAAAGACTGCTCCTGAAAGCGCACGCCTAAATACTTCCGCCTTGTAAAAGCAGGTGTTAATCCAAATTGCAGTTCAATGCGTCAATAAGAGAACCTTTCAAAGCCAACAGAATCGCTAGAGCACCAGTTTTTGTGGTGAAAGTATTTGTACTACCAAAAGCAACCTTAACTTTCGTTGGCCTTTCGATTGTCTTCAGTCTTTCACTTTCACGTCATTCACTTAAACTTTCCTACTTGTTAGATTTGACCAATCTTCCATAGCCTACGTGCACAAGTAGTTTGAGTAGAACTACTGATCTTCTCCCTGCTTGTTTACATCTTATCATGTATGGTATTATTTCATGATTGCTAAACGTTTGATTATTTTTAATGTTGTCATCTAGCCTAGAAATCTAGACGCACCCTAGCGGCAGCAAATTACATTTGTTTCCAGGGCTAGTCTAGCAACTCTCCGTTGGCTTGTGAGCTCAAAAATTAAACTTCTATCAGGCCAATCAAATCGTGTATAGAGTCGTTAGGCGGACTCAACATAATGATTGATAGCAGAGTTGCAACGGTTTGGCTTGAAAACAAAGAAGATGGATGTTGCTGTTGGCCAACAGTGTGACACGAGTTAAGCTTTTTTTAAGTTGGCAAAAGTTTGAACTAGCCAACTACTGTAGCTCCGCTGGTGGGAAAACGCATGGAACTCAGCGCTGTCCTATTGCGTGCAGAGGGAATTTGAAAGACAACCGATTATCCCGCCCCTCGGAGTACTGCGAACGGTGAGTGCCCAGACCCTACATTTTAATGTGGGTCTGGCTCGTCAGGCTAGTTGTCATCAGTTAACTTCATTCAACTGCGCTTGCATAGGCGCTGCCATTCAGTTGTGGACGTTCGTAAATTGCATTTATGGGCAGAGAAAGGCGCAGTTTACACTAAGGATTGAACGATTGATAAATACGACAGAAACTTGGGTCTGACAGCGTTCGTAATCTGCGGTGTGTCCATGGCGCTGATAACGCTACGTTCGCAAATGTACGTACATCTGGCCCTCAGTTCCTAAACATTTACAGAATTGTGTTAAATGAAGAGGTGAAGCAGCACAATGGTAAACATACCCCTGTCCCAACTTTTTTTGAAACATGTTGCTGGCATCACATTCAAATGTACATATGTTTTCCATGAAATAGTCAACATTTTTATTTTCAACATTTGATATGTTGTCTATGTCCAATTTGCTGCTATATATGGGTTTACAAGACTTGTATATTATAACATTCTGTTTTGTATTTGCATTTTACACAATGTTCCAACTTTTTCTGATTTGGGGTTTTACTATATAAATAAACTTGCCTTGCCTTACATTGAATGAAATATGTTTTTCCCAATTCATAAGTCTACAAATACTGAAAAGTTCAGTATTTACATTATTTGAGATATAACAGTGAGATGTCTGTGTAACAATGTCAGTGTTACAATTGCTATACAATGGTTATGAATAATATTGTTTAGAGATGCAGTGTTTACGTTATAATCCTACATGGAGTTAGAACCATTACACTTACCAGAGAAAACATGCTTGAAATCATACTGAAAGATAGACAATACTTTTCATATTATGAGTTTCTATCTACCAGGGATATGAAACTTTGATAAGTCACGGCCTTATAAGTGCACACTTATAGACACCTCACGAAGTGCAAGCAGGATATTAATCCCACTGCGAAGAATATGTTCTGACCCTGTCATAAACGTGCCGAACAAAAGAAGTTCTATGATATGTGTGTGTGTGTGTGTGTGTGTGTGTGTGCGCGCACCCCCGTCTTTGTGTGCACGTGCCTCCTGCCACCCACTCATGTTCTGCTGAGCTGCAGTATGACTCATATGAAACATTTGTTTGCAGTAAAGGTAAAAAAAAGTCAACCTCATGTCTCCTACTCTGTCTGAGAGATGTACACTTTTAAATGGCCTTTGAAGTTAGTTTAGATCACCCTGACCTGTGAGACCATGGCAACCTGGGCAAGCAGAGAGAGAGGTTGTGGGTTGTGATTGTTTGAGTGAAGCAGCACACTGTGTCACGAGAAGCTATATGGAGCGGACACAGACAGACCACGATGCTCTAACAGATCTATTCCACATACACTTGACCTGCTCCTGATCAGGTACATGTGGTCCTGTTACAGTACACCTGTACCAAACATGGGCCAGGCCTGGACCAGACCAGATTTGCTCAAGCGGGTACCAGATCTACCAACAGTAGGCTGCTACAGTATGTGTGTCTGTCTGTGATCATCAGCTGCTATGGGTACTATCAACAGTAGGCATTCATTTAGTTCTTCATCAGTGCATATAGGTCAGTGTGCTCATTTTATATGGCAATTATCACCATCCCGTGGTGTTATTCAGAATACATAATGTTTGTATTGGTAAGCCAAGCTTGTAGCTGGATCACTGCACTGTGGTCTCTTTTGGAACCGTGTCAGAAACACACTGGAAAGAAAAAGAGCTTGAGGAGGAGAGGAGAACTTGGAACTCTCTTGCGGCTGCTCCCGAGTTCTAAGGGTGAGGCAGAACACTCACCCAAATCAGAGTGACACAGGAGGAAGACTGTGTGGGGGTGCTCATCTCCATGAGAGGAGGAGACAGTTTTGTTCATTCGTTCATTCATTAAATTTCTTTCTTTTTTTCTCTCTATAACTTTGTGTCTGTGTGTGTGTGTGTGTGAGAGAGGAGAGAGAGAGAGCGAGAGAGAGAGAGTGTGTTTGTGTATGTGTGTGTGTGTGTGTGTGTGTGTGTGTGTGAGAGAGAGAGAGAGAGTATATACATGTGTGCATGTGCCTGTGTCTGTGCATGTGTGTTTACATTTGTTGTGTCTGTACCAATGGGGGAGTGTCTGTGTACCTGTGAATGTGTTTGACTGCAGTGTGTGTGTTTTATCAGACTGGACTTTCCAGCTGCCACCTCCCCTTGGGAAAAACAGCAGAGACTTTGGCAGATATATACCCTGTCTAATTTGAGTCTTTTATGTTTTAGCGTTGCCATCATTGACTCTTTAAACAACTACAGTTTAACAAACCATTTCAAATGTGTTGTGGTCATCTACTCATTGGGAAATGGATACACTAAAACCGTAATGGCAAGACAAAAAAGACAAACAAAACCAAAGGCTGCTTTTAACATGACATATGAGGGGTCAATTCCATTGTCTCTGGGAAGTGTTCCCATTAATCTAATGGGCTATCTACCGTAGTCAGAAAAACGGGAAGAATGGGGTTTGAGGCTTCCATTGCATGTTTTTGTTTTTACTGGTGTGAATTCCTCCCATTCATCTAATGGGCTATCTAGATTTCAACTGCTTTTAAAAAGTAACCTGCACCCTCTCACAGATGGATATGCAAAAATCAGAAAAAAAGGTATAATGGGGTTTTAGGCTCACATTGCAACAAACCCCACCACCTGATTCTGTTTACAGTTTTTTTCAGTAGCTAACAAGCGTTTCTCCAAACAGTTGTCACATTTTCAAAACTCTAAATACAATTAGCACAGCATCGGTCTTTTGTGGCCATACCATTTACACATTTCATGTCGTTTTCACACGATGTGCAGTCAGTAAACACATTTCCACAATGCTTACATTTTCTTAATGTATTCGTACATTCGTATTTACGAATGTTAACACACAACATCCCACAATAGCAAAAACAATTTTCCAAACCTTAGATACAGTATAAAAACCTCTGCTTCTGCAATGATATCAGTTCAAAAACAATATATCTCAGCTGATAATAAACAAACAGTTTAATAAATGACACACAACAGATTTATGTTGGGTAAATTGGGCCAACCACAGCTGATTCCAGTCTGGCTTAGACTCAAGGGGCAGGGGTTATTTTTTTCTATTACATTGACACTTATACGGTAAAAGGAGGACTTTGAGGAGTAATGTTTTTAGAAACAGAAACAGAAAAGAACACTGTAATGTCTGGACGAGGAAGAGTAAGAGCAAAGGGCCCAGGGAGAAGAGCAGGCCCAGTGAGAGATGCGATGAGAGGAGCAGGGCCAGGGAGAAGAGCAGGGCCAGGGAGAAGAGCAGGTGCAGTGAGAGGAGCAGAGCCAGGGAGAAGAGCAGGCCCAGTGAGAGATGCAGTGAGAGGTGCAGGAGCAGTGAGAGGAGCAGGTGCAGTGAGAGGAGCAGGGCCAGTGAGAGATGCAGTGAGAGGAGCAGGAGCAGTGAGACTCTGACATCACATTCTCAAAACAGTTAACACCTGTGTCTGAACAAAAGCACTCTGGACAAAATGACACATTTTGCTTGCAAAAGGCTGTTACTCTCTCAAACCCTCTGCCCCCTGCAGCGAGTGTCCTTTTGCTGAGCCGCAACACTGAAGAGGGCCTGCCTGGTCAACTCAAACACCTCTGGCCACTGCACCCGAGACTTGTGGAAGTAGTCCAAGCATGGCCCACTCCTCACCTCTGGCCTGCAGGACAAGGGGCACCGAGCCCATTCGAGTCCAGAGCTTGTGTACAAACATGAGGGCCACAGGGGTGGTCAAATTTAGTGGACTGTTGGACTGCCGTCTGATACGTCCACAGGACCAGGGGCAGATGCAGATGGCGGCCTCGTTGCAGGCAGCTGGTCATGATAAAAATCTGATTGGGCAGAGAAGAGCCAACACTCTCCTCCAGTCTGTCGATATGCGTGCGCACCAGCGTCTCGTTTTAGCCTTGAAATTATGAATCTGGTCACTGTGCAGCTTCTTGGAACATTGAATCGGGAGAACATTCCGTTGATCAGGTGTTTGGTGGTGGTGACAGGCTCTGTCCACATGGTGATCTAGTACATGGCCACAAGGAATATATATTTGTGCAAACAGGCATGTTTGTGTGTGTGTGTGTGTGTGTTTGCGCCTGTGTGTGTGTGTATGCTGTATATGTGTGTATGTCTGTGTGTGTGGTCTGTGTGTGAGTGTGTGTGTGTGTGTGTGTGTCTGCGTGTGTAGTGTGTATGCGTGTGTATGTGTGTGTGTGTGTATGTGTATGTGTGAGCTCCTTCCTGGACATTACTCAGACAGCGATTACGCTGCACACTGTAGACTAGGGCAGTGATCTCAGCCTTCACACCATGGCGTGCCCACGCACCATCCTGCCTCCCCAGGAGAGAGACTTGCACCCCCACACACACAGACCCAGTCATACTCCCTGTAGCATAGAGAGAGTGGGCAGGTCAACACACACACACGCACACACACAAATATTCCCACATGAGACTCTGCCAGGGGGTCAGCCAAACCACCTGTGCTGTGGTATAATGGCAACACTTCCACTTGTTGTCTAATGCTCGTGCTTCAGCTCGTTCTCTTTCTCTCGTGCTTCCTCACTTTCGCTCTCTTTTTCCCTGATTCTCTCTTTCTTTCTTCTTCTTTCACTTTCACTCTGTCTCTGTTGTTTCACTGATCTCTAGTCATGTTTGCAGGGACTCTCATTCCCACCAAGGAAGGATCAAAAGCTGCATGCACACACTGCTGATGCACAGACCCATGGTTAAGTTGTCCTATCACAGGGCCTTCATTCTCTTTATATACCCCCTGTCCTGCAAATGATGATTACAGTTTTTTTCAGTCGCTAACAAGCGTTTGTCCAACCAGTTGTCACATTTTCAAAACTCTAAATACAATTAGCACAGCATCGGTCTTTTGTGGCCATACCACACACATTCACACATTTCATGTCGTTTTCACACGATATGCAGTCAGTGAACACATTTCCACAATGCTTACATTTTCTTGACAGACAAGCTATACCTCCCAACAAAATTATGGATTGTTTTTGCAGTATTTACGAATGTTAACACACAACATCCCACAATAGTAAAAGGGTCAATGACGTGATGCTCATTTTTTTGTGTACATATGGGTTACATACATTTAAAATAGTTAAAATTTGAAAATAATTTGACAAACCCTAATCTTAAAGTTTTGGATTTATTTAATTTTGAAAGAGTATTACAGTTTTTCTCGATCGTTTTGATACCTGTGTCAACTCTGACATCACATTCTCAAAACAGTTAACACCTGTGTCTGAACAAAAGCACTCTGGACAAAATGACACATTTTGCTTGCAAAAGGCTGTTACTCTCTCAAAACACTTAAAACATGCAGCAAAAGCAAATCTTGCCTTCAAACACTACAACTTGTTGCCAATTCAAAAACACTCTTTAATCAATCATTACACACTGGGCAACAAAATGCAAAATCTAGTTCTCAAAATGAGCATTTTTGCTATGTCTGTTTCATTACTTTCTCATTTTTCTGGTATCAGAAAAAAACTCTGAAAAGACAAAATGTACTGAATAAAAAAACAAATTATTCATTCCTCCCAAGATGTAACTGTCATTGACATGTAAGACATACAGCAAACACCTAGCAAGATACTGTAAATTTCATTGAACTACAACTTTCATTGAAATAGACATACAGTAAAGACCTTTTGTACTGTTTTCTCCACCAAATAGGCAATACAGTACTTTGTCTAAATGTGCATTAGATCCATACTTGCAAATAGCAACACAGAACAGACATCTCGTATGTAGAATGAATGATTGCTGATTGAAGAATTGTGCAAAGGAGTTTCACACAGGTGTATCAGAAATTCAGACTTATGCAAGGAATCTATACCACCTGTGAAAAGATGTTTTCCTTTTGTTTAGCATGGGAAAACCAATAGAGTTTGGGGCTTTTGAATGACACCTGTGTTAATTGTTTTGCAAAAGGGTGTGAGAAATGTGTGAACCCAATGAAAATGTGTGAACACATTCGCAAGAGATGACTTCTGCTGTGCAAAGAAAGTAGTCATGAAGACCAAGTGGGTTCTAGTTTACTTAAGCAGGTAAAAGCAATCGAGAAAAACTGTAACGGAATTTGGGTAAAATTGTCAACACGGTGTAACCACAAAAACATGAACCAAATAATTACACTTGCTGAAAAAAATGTGAAATTATCTCCAAAATCCCTTCTAAAATAATCTGGCATGATCTTGCACAAGAACACAAGAACCGCCGAGCTGTTGCTGACCTGCGACCTGCCATGCCAACTGCAGACTTACTGGGCCTCTGACATCCTTCCATCCATCCGTGAACAGTGCACTTCACTGTCTGGTCGAGGGGATCTCTCGGGACAGCCGGACCTAGGCTCTACTCTGCGAAAGATCTACCGTGGCAGCCGAGCTGTTGCTGACCTGCGAGCTGCCTTGCCAACTGCAGACTAACGTTAACAGTGAAGAGCTGCATTCTCACAGAGCAACAAACGGTCGCTGTTAAGTCCACCGAATTGCGGATCTACGCGATCGCTCAGTACTTTGGACTGTGCTTCCATCATCTCCAGACTGCAGTCTAGCAGGCCTAGCTTCTAACGTTAACGTTATCTCCAGACTGCCTGTGAATTCACCGGGTTGGTCAGTTGCTAAAGAACTTTGTAGGCATTGCATCGGTTGTGAAGACACAGCTCTGTGTGCAGTTTTCACGGATCATCATTGCCCTTGGACATTTTCAGCTGGTTTGGAAATTGGACTAATTTTAACATCACTTTTTCCCCTTTTAAAATATATTTTCTTTTTATTTGTTTATTTGTTTTGTTGTCTGTCTTGTATGTCTTGGTGTCAGCATTACACTGGCGACTCACGCCCGCTCGTCCGGCATTTTTGTATTTGTTATTTTTTAAATGTATTTGTCTTGTCTTGATGTCATGGAGTGCGGCTGGCGACTCGCGCTCCATCCATCCGCCATCTTTTGTCTTGTTGTTATGTGTCTTGTTTGTGGAGCGCTTTGGATTGCACTATGTGCATGTTAAATGCGCTTTAAAAATAAATCTGACTTGACTTGACTTGACTTTCCCTCCATTTTGTCTGTTCACCTGTCCCTTATTCTGTCAATCAGTTGGGTATTTAAACCCTGCCTTTTTAGTTTAGTTTGTCGGATCGTCACAGTTTATGCTGTTAGCTGCCTGACTTACTTGTGAGTAAAAGACTAACTTTTCTACCAGTTCTGGACCCTGCCTGTTTTGACCTAGCCCGCTGCCTGTCGTTTCGGATTGTTTGCCTGAACCTGTCTGCCTGCCTGCCTGTGAACTTTGCCTGTCTCTGACCAAGTCCTCTGCCTGCCCTGTCTGGATTGTTTGCCCAAACCTGTCTGCCTACCTGCCTGTAGTGATGGGCAAATGAAGCTTTGGTGAACCACTGAACCACAGCAGTGTGAACCTAGCGACACTAGCTGAAAAGCAAAAAGATGGCCGCCACACATACATTTTTCAACATAAAACTTCCTGCCTCCGCACAGACCTCCTCCCAAAATGGAGGCTATGAGTAAATACATAGAGGAATCATTGGCTGCTGATCTCATCCGACCCTCTTCCTCTCCAGCTGGTTCAGGGTTCTTCTTTGTGGGTAAGAAGAAGGATGGTTCCCTGCGTCCTTGAATTGACTATAGGGGTCTAAATAACATCACTGTAAAAAATCGCTATCCACTCCCTCTGATGTCCTCAGCTTTTGAGCTGTTGCAAGGTGCCAAGGTTTTTACTAAACTTGACCTCTGCAGCGCTTACCACCTTGTCCGAATAAGGAAGGGGGATGAGCGGAAGACTGCTTTTAACACCCCTTCAGGTCACTATGAGTATTTAGTAATGCCTTTCGGCCTCACCAATTGTCCTGCCGTGTTCCAGTGCCTGATTAACGATGTATTGAGGCATATGTTGAATAAGTTTGTTTTTGTTTACCTGGATGACATCCTGATCTTCTCTCAGTCTACCTCCCAGCATGTCCAGCACGTCCATCATGTCCTGCAACGTCTCCTTGAGAACCAGTTATATGTCAAGGCGGAGAAATGTGAATTTCACAAGGAGACAATGTCGTTCCTGGGCCATGTTATCACGACAGAGGGAATACAGATGGATAATCTGAAGGTGAAGGCAGTCACGGACTGGGCCCGTCCAACATCTAGGCGGGAGTTGCAGAGATTCCTGGGGTTCGCAAATTTTTACCGACGTTTCATTCGGAATTATGGCACAGTGGCTTCACCTCTCACCTCCCTAACCTCCTCCAAGGTGAGATTCTCTTGGTCACCGGCTGCAGAGACAGCATTCAATGATTTGAAAAGACGTTTTACGTCGGCTCCTATTTTGAGTCGCCCTGATCCTGCTCGTCAGTTTGTAGTTGAAGTGGACGCTTCAGATGTTGGAGTAGGGGCAGTGCTTTCTCAGCGTTCTGAGGCAGATCAAAAGCTTCACCCCTGCACCTTCTTTTCGCACAAACTGACCCCCACTGAGCGGAATTATGATATTGGAGACAGAGAACTGTTGGCAGTCAAACTCGCACTTGAGGAGTGGCGACATTGGCTGGAGGGGGCAGCAGAGACATTTTTAGTTTGGACTGACCACAAGAATCTAGAGTACCTCCGCTCAGCGAAGCGTCTAAACCCCAGACAGGCTCGTTGGTCTCTGTTTTTTTTCCTGTTTTAACTTCTGTCTGTCCTATCGACCAGGTTCCAAGAATGGAAAGCCTGACGCTCTCTCCCGTCAGTTCCCGGACTCAGATCCTGCTCCTGCACCCAGCACCATTCTGTCCCCAAAGTGCCTCATAGGAGCTGCCTCCTGGGATATTGAGGCCATCGTCCTCACAGCCCAATCGGGTGAGTCGGGTCTTAGCGCTTGCCCTTCTAACCGTCTCTTTGTGCCACATTCTGTACGTCCTCAGGTCTTGCAATGGGGTCACTCCTCCAAGTTGGCCTGTCATCCTGGCATAAGACGCACTACTGCACTCATCAAGTAACGCTTCTGGTGGTCAGCAATGTGATGACAATTCTTTGTTTTGTTTTGATCTAGCCATGTGCTATCATGTGCCCGATGCCACGGCCATAACCTTATTTGGGCAACTTCCTGTCTTTGTTCCTTTCCCTCCATTTTGTCTGTTCACCTGTCCCTTATTGTGTCAATCAGTTGGGTATTTAAACCCTGCCTTTTTAGTTTAGTTTGTCAGATCGTCACAGTTTATGCTGTTAGCTGCCTGACTTACTTGTGAGTAAAAGACTAGCTTTTCTACCAGTTCTGGACCCTGCCTGTTTTGACCTAGCCCGCTGCCTGTCGTTTCGGATTGTTTGCCTGAACCTGTCTGCCTACCTGCCTGAGAACTTTGCCTGTCTCCGACCAAGTCCTCTGCCTGCCCCGTCTGGATTGTTTGCCTGTACCTGACTGCCTGTCTGCCTTTGAACTCTGCCCGTTCCTGGACTGTGTTTTTGCCTGCCGATTGAATTATAAGCTAAATAAATTGTTTCTCTGCGAGTTCGACTGGATCTGCTATTGATTCCCAATCTGTGTTCTGACACTTCAAATGTCAAGTGGTGTAACCACCATTTAAGGAGCAATTTTGTATGTATTATGTCAGAGAATCATGTGACAGGAAATTATGTCATAGAGAAGGACCCTTCAAGACCCCAACTGCTATGAGTCAAGGTTAGCAACTCTCTTAAAGTAACATAATAGTGTTTTTAGACCATGGCCAGGCAAGCTTAGGTTACATGTCAAATGGTATGACCTTTTAAAAATGTTGATAAATCATAATAATCATAAAATATTCAATTTAATGTAAAAACTGTGTTTGAATATTCACATAAAGGTGAAGTGTGTACATAGTTGTCCATAATAATGCCTGCAAATTTTGCTTTTAAATAGAAATGTCAAATGGTGTAACCGTTTTTTCGTTTGAGACCAGTTTGATCAGATTCAGGGCCAGGAGTATGTAATTTTAGGTGCCAATTATATTACTTTTATAGATTAAATAATGGCTAACTGTTTAGCATGAACAATAGCTTTAAAAGGGTTTAATTAGATTGCAATTTAAGCGATTTTTGAAATGTCAAAGCATTTCATTTTAAATTTAAACTTCCATAATTATTTTTTTAATATTTTATTATGATGTATGTAAACAGTATGTTCAAATTATAAATAAATAATATAAATACATTTATTATATATAAAATGTACCTCTTGTCCCCCAATGGATGCCACTTACAAGCAAGAAAAACTTCTCGTCACAGAGTGCATGTGAACGCAGATCCTGCTGTTGGTTGGTTGTCATAGGGTGTTCGTTTTTTTGTTACACAGGTGGTGCTGCTGGGTCTGGTGGACCCATTGCATTTTAGGTCTTTTAATTCAACATAATCAAACTTTTTTTTGTAAATACTCACTAGATGGTTACTTCATCCCAATTGCAAGTAATATAAACAACACATATGTTAAATGTGTTGCCTTTACCTTTGTTAAATCACAATTATGAATAGAAGTGTCACTCGTTTTTGTTTATTTTTGTATTAAAATGTAACAAAATAAGGAAATGCATCATAAAACAGGCATAACTGAAAAATAATCAACAATTGTACAAATGAAGCAAGTTTTATTTATTTGAATTTCATTAGAAATTGAACATACTCAATAACATCTGTCTGAACAACACATTGAAGCCATTAAACACGGCAATTTTATACCAGACTGTACCACACATGAGGGGCAGAGTTTCACTGTGTGTGTATTGCATTGTATAGGGGATGGCATGAGAAGGTAAAAAGAAGATTTTTTGTGTGTGACTGCCAAGCGTGTAGGTCCTGGTAGCATCCGAATCACATTGGCAGCCATGCAGTGGGGTTCATTTCTTGAGCAGAAAGACCATTCAATTCTGCCATTTTTTGACATCCATATGCCATTTGCAAGCTGCTGACAGTCTAGTCCAATGTCTGGCTGCTCAATGGCTGGTTCTATGTCTGGCTGCTCAACGGCTGGTCCTGCAGCTTGGCTGGTCCTGGGGCTGGCTGCTGGCGGGCTGGCTCTGAGGTTCGCTTGCGTTTCGGAGCTGGCTGACAGGCTGGTCCTATGGCTGGCTGCTCACGGTCTGGCCCTGAGGTTCGCTTGGGTTTTGAAGCTGACTGACGAGCTGGACCTGTGGCTTGCTGCTTATTGGCCGGTCCTGGGGCTGGCTGCTGGTCCTGAGGTTTGCTTGCGTTTCAGAGTAGGCTGACGGGCTAGTCCTACAAAGTCAAAGTCAAAGTCAGCTTTATTGTCAATTTCTTCACATGTTCCAGACATACAAAGAGATCGAAATTACGTTTCTCACTATCCCACGGTGAAGACAAGACATATTTTACCAATTTAAGTCCACAGACAAACATAACATTCAAGTAAACAAAAAAGTAAGTAATTAAGTAAATAAGAGGGCACATATAATAATGAAAAAATAAGAGCAGCAAAATTTGGTTGAAATTGTGCATAGACAGTCAATAAAATACTAGTGCAAAGTCAGGCCAATAAAAGGCTTGGGTAGTTCTGTTTGACCTAAGTAATAAAGAAAGTGGCATAGTGGTGCAAGTTATGTAAGAGCAGCAGAAGTGTTGTGTTTTCAGGACAACAACACCAAGTTGTAAAGTGTACAAGTGTGCAAGTGTTCAAGTGTTCAAGTGTGCAAGTGGAGTAGTGCAGGCGGCCATTGTGGGTTCAATGTCCAGGATGTTATGTAGCTGAGGGTGGAGGGGGGAGAGGAGGGAGAGAGTTCAGCATCCTTACAGCTTGGTGTATGAAGCTGTTGGTGAGTCTGGTAGTCTTGGGGCGCAGGCTTCTGTACCTCTTCCCAGAGGGCAGTAGATCAAACAGATTGTGAGCGGGGTGACTTGCATCACTCACAATTTTGGTCGCCTTGCGGGTGAGGTGGGTGGTGTAAATGTCCTTCAGGGAGGGGAGTGAAGCACCAATGATCCTTCCAGCTGTGTTCACTATGCGCTGCAGGGCTTTCCTGTTGTATTCAGTGCAGCTTCCGCCCCACACAGCGATACAGCTGGAGAGGATGCTCTCAATGGTGCCTCGGTAGAATGTGGTCATGATGGCTGGTGGAGCACTTGCTCGCCTGAGTTTCAGAGGGAAGTACAGGCGGCGCTGAGCTCTTAAAGCCAGTGATGCAGTGTTGGTGGTCCAGGAGAGGTCTTCACTGATGTGCACCCCCAGGAATTTGGTGCTGCTCGCTCTCTCCACCACAGCACCGTCGATGGTCAGTGGCAGGTGTTGGGTGTGACCTCTCCGGAAGTCAACAACAATCTCTTTGGTCTTGCTGACGTTTAGCAGGAGGTTGTTGTCCCTGCACCACGTGGTCAGATGGTCGACCTCCAACCTGTATTGAGTCTCGTCGCCCTTGGTGATGAGACCCACCAGAGTTGTGTCGTCAGCAAATTTCACTATGTGATTGTTGCTGTAGGTTGCAGTGCAGTCATCGTCAGCAGGGTGAAGAGCAGCGGACTGAGCACGCAGGCCTTGGGGGCCCCTGTGCTCAGTGTGATGCTGCTTGAGGTATTGTTGCCAACACGTACTACTTGGGGCCTCTGACAGAGGAAGTCCAGTAGCCAGTTGCAGAGGTAGGTACTAAGTCCCAGTTTGTCAAGTTTGCAGATGAGTTGTTGTGGTATTATGGTGTTGAATGCAGAACTGAAGTCTATAAACAGCAATCTCACATATGAGTCTTTTTTTTCCAGGTGGGTGAGGGCTGGGTGGAGGGCAGAGCAGATTGCATCCTCTGTAGACCGCTTGGCTCGGTATGCAAACTGGAAGGGGTCCAGGGTGGGGGGGAGAATGGCTTTGATATGTGACATGACAAGCCGCTCAAAGCACTTCATGATGATGGGTGTCAGTGCCACAGGGCGGTAGTCATTGAAGCAGGATGGAGCAGTTTTCTTCGGCACAGGTATGATGGTGGCAGCTTTGAAACATGATGGGACGATGGCTTGCTTCAGGGAAGTGTTAAAGATGTCTGTGAAGACATCCTTAAGCTCCCCTGCGCAGTCCTTCAGCGCACGACCTGGGATGTTGTCTGGACCTGTTGCCTTACGGGTGTTGATAGCAGCAAGTGTCCTCTTCACGCTGTCGGCAGAGAGGCACAGGGGGCTGCTCATGTAGAGGGGGGATGGGTCTTCTGTGGGCAGGTGCTGTTTTGTGCTTCAAAGCGAGCAAAAGAAGCGGTTCAGGTTGTTGAGCAGAGGGATGTTGCTCTCACAGCTCTGTGGGCGGGCTTGTAGTCCGTGAGGGCCTGAATGCCCTGCCATAGGCTTTGTGCGTTCCTGCTGTCTTTGAAGTGGGTGGTTATCTTGGGTGGTGAGTGTATTCCTTTTTGCTTCCTTGATGCCACGGGACAGGTTGGCTCTCGCTGTTTTCATGCCAGCTTCATCCCCAGCTCTGTAGGCTTTGTCTCTGGCCCTCAGCAGCCTGAGGACATCCCCTGTCAGCCATGGCTTCCAGTTAGCCCAGTGATGATGTCTTTTGTGTGGGTCACATCATCGATGCACTTGGTGATGTAAGAGGTTACAGTGTCTGTATACTCCTCTATGTCTGTCCGGTTGTTGTAAGTGGCTGCCTGCTTAAACATTTCCCAGTCTGTTGTGTCAAAGCAGTCTTGAAGAGCATCGGAGGCTCCCTCAGGCCACACTTTTACCTGCTTACTTAACCGGTTTGTTCGCTTTTACCCTTTGTCTGTATGCGGGCATTAGCATAACAGTGATATGGTCTGAAAGTCCAATGTGGGGGAGGGGGGTGGCTTTGTATGCTCCTTTGTGTGTAGTGTAGACCAGGTCCAGGATGTTATCTCCTCTTGTTGGAAAATCAACATGCTGGTGTAGCTTTGGAAGTACAGTTTTGAGATCAGCATGGTTAAAATCTCCAGTGAAGATGGTGAAACCGTCTGGGTGTGCGCCTGTTGTTCACTGACAGCCTGGTACAGTTCACTAAGAGCGTTCTTATCGCTGTTGTTGTTGGTAGGCGGGATGTATACTGCGACTAGCAGAATCGCAGTAATTTCCCCCTTGGCAGGTAAAAAGGACGGCACTTTATGATCATAAACTCTGCCAGTGGTGAGCAGTGTTTGCATACTACTACAGTGTCCCCGGCACCATTCGTCCGCGGATGTAAACACAGATTCCTCCTCCTCGTGATTTACCTCCCTTTACAATGGCCCTGTCTGCTCGATAGCATGCTAGCTGCTCCAGTTGTACAGCAGAGTCCGAATGTTGTCATTTAACCAAGTCTCAGTGAAGACGAGCACACAGCAGTTACTTACTGTCGGTTTCGTTGATCTCAGCAGTCGATGTGATCCATTTTGTTGTCCAGTGATCGTACATTTGCCAGGAGAATGGATGGTATGGCTGGGCGAGTTGGGCTGGCCGCTAGCCTGGCCCGGACGCCTCCGCGCTACGGCTAGCTTCTCACAGGTTGGTCCTGGGGCTGGCTGCTTGCGGGCTGGTCCTGGCTGCTCACAGGATGGTCCTGGGGCTAGCTGCTCACGGGATGGTCCTGGGGCTGGCTGCTTGCGGGCTGGTCCCGGCTGCTCACGGGATGGTCCTGGGGCAGGCTGCTTGCAGGCTTGTCCTGGCTGCTGAAGGGCTAGTCCTGAGGCTCTTTTACGTTTCGGAGCTGGCTGATGCTTATCCTCCTCTTCAAACTCAGTCTGAATTTTCAGAAATGTTATCCTCACTTTCTAAAACTATTTGCTCTGCATCACCATCAAAACCCTCTGACACACTGACACACACACAGACACAGGACCTATGATTTCCACACTTTAACTAGTACCGGGTCCAGTGGACCCGAACATCCTGTGTGTAATATAAATGTGAAGGGGGGGTATTCAGTGGGGGTTCATTGAAAATGTTTTCTGATTTATGTTCCTCACAGAAAATGAGCCAAGGCCAATGAATCTTAGTTTAAAAAAATAATTATGTGTATCATTTTTATTAAGCTAAAAACTGAAAACGGGTCCCACAGACCTGAACACCTTATAAGGGTTAAGAAATCATCATACCCACTCACTCTTATTCTCTCTCACACACACTTTGGGCCCTAATTTAGCAATATAAAATGCATGGTCACTAGCAAATAGCGTAAATACATTTAGGGGTTTGTCCAGTCCACATTCGGGGTGGTTTTGTTATCAAACGTCAGGTGCCTGGCGCAAAAAGGTGGCTCTTATGTTTCTTAATCAGTCATGGGTGTGTTTTGGGCTTGGGTGGGTGTGTTAACATCCTTTAAACCAATGAGGAGGACATCTGTCATTCCCTTTAACAGCAAGCAGGGCAACTTCAAACAGTGCATCAGTATTTTGATAGTCAGCGGTGTATTTGAAGGAATCTGCTTGTACGCAAGACCGTATGGAACAGGTATTCCACTAAGCCATTCTTTACTAAAACCGAGTGGAGTATAGGCTACGCATATCTGCACATCTGTCTATTAATTGAACATATAGGCAAAGTGAAACTAACTTCACTGTGGTGTCATAGTCAACAAAAAAAACAGTTATACACAGTTAATTACTTTCAATATTGACTGACAATGGGTTACCAGCAAAAACATAGCCTGAAAAAAGCAAAACTTCCCCCTATAACGTTCGAATGACTGGATAAATAACCTTTAACCTTTAGGAATTGCTGCTTACATCTCGTGACAGTGCGTCTTCAGCTGTGTTTCATATGCGCCTTTCGCTATAGACCAGGCTTTTCTTGGTCAGTGGCGTAATGCTTTTTAGATGGTATAAGATAGCGATTTTTAGATCATGTGTCAGACCACACCTTATGTCGGTAATTGCCACACCCCTGGGCTCATTATTTAATAAAAGTGAAGTGTAAGATAGGAAAAAAATTTGCGTCAGAATAATAATACGCTTTGCGCCAGGTTTTGCATCGCGAAAATAAGGCCCTTTATCTCACTCTCTTTGAAAATAATGGGTATAGACTGAAATTGTATGAGAACTGAATTGAAATCAACTAGAACACAAGTTTCATTGATGTTATGAAATGATATTTGATATGGAATATGATGAATGACATGAATACATATCAAAATATCCTATTCAGTTTACCTTGATGCCTATTTTCTGTGTCAATTTCTTGTCCTATTGCTATAAACGTTTTATGGTCAATTGGTGTAACCAGTATTTTGTCTAAAATACTAATAATGTACAAAAAAATGAATATGGATAATGATTTAATACTCTACTTTACTGTAATAATGGTTGTTTAAACCATTTTTACTCAAATGGTCAAAAAATAGACAGAAAACAAGATGTTTACAGCATATGGTCTTGCTCAGTACAATGAAAAACCCATATAATTTAAATTTAGAAATAAATATAATAAAACATATTCTCATAGGATATTACAAAATAAACTAATAATTTCATGAGAGCAATTGCATGAACTCTAGGAGGTGTGAAATATTAGATATTTGTCATTTTTGTGGTTACACCATTTGACAATTTAACAGGCTGTTAGTTCTATCTTTTGTTAAAAAATAGCATACATGTCATATTAAATAATATGAATACAGCAGAAATACAAAGTATACACTTTAGCAAACCACAGGCATGTTTTGTTTTAAAGGTTTAAACATAAACCTTCTCATCTTACCAACCCTTATCTGTCACTGACCCAAAAACAATATTCCAAACCTTAAATACAGTATAAAAACCTCTGCTTCTGCAATGATATCAGTTCAAAAACAATATATCTCAGCTGATAATAAACAAACAATTCAATAATTGACACACAACTGATTTATGTTGGATAAATTGTGCCAACCACAGCTGATTCCAGTCTGGCTTAGACTCAGTGGCAGGGGTTATTTTGTTCTATTACATTGACACAGTAAAAGGAGGACTTTGAGGAGTGATGTTTTTAGAAACAGAAACAGAAAAAGACAAACACTGTAATGTCTGGACGAGGAAGAGTAAGAGCAAGGGGCCCAGATGAGAGATGCAGTGAGAGGTGCAGGAGCAGTGAGAGTGATTTATTTGCATGGCTAGCCCGATGCCGAAGCACCACTATTGAAAAAGCTGTTGGTAGCATCGGCTAACTAGCGCCAGATTTTGGAGTGCAGGGGACAAGCCGAGATGGGCTATGAGACATACGTTCACACTCGGTATCATGTTTCAATACACTTTAGGTCAATATCACACCGGAATTCTCCTTTAAACCATGCTTTACTAAAACCTAGCATAGCCTTCACGCATTTGCACTCGTCTATTATTTGAACTCATTGGCAAAGTGAAACTAACTTCACCAAGGAGTCAGTCAACGACAAGACAGTTATATGCAGTTACTTTCACTATTGACTGACAATGGGTTACTACCGAAAACATAGGCTGGAAAAAGCAACACTTACCCTAATGTTGCTCAAATGACTGAATAAAACAACATATATCCTGCAGAGGAGTTGCTCATATCTCGTGACAGTGCGTCTTCAGCTGTGCTCCATACGTGTCTCTCGCCTCTCCCCTAAACACTTTTAACCGTCATTACCAATTTTCAAATGATGGTGAAAAACTACTCATCGTGAGATGTACAGTATTTCGTAATATCTTTATTCTAATTATGTTTCCCATTGTAATCGTGCAATTTGTAATGCTTTGCATGGACGTTCGCTGGTGTGCGTTCATGAATGATAGAAAGATGGTGCGTGCACCTGCCAATATGACTGTTGACATGCGCTCTTAAAATAGCATATGAACAACTCGCCATTGACTTCTGACCAGGTTTAGGTGGTGTATGATAGCGATTTTTAGACAACGCGCCAGGCCCCTCCCTAGGTTGTTAATTGCCACACCCCTGGGCACAATGTTTAAAAAATAAACGTGCAAAATACCGAATTAAACTTTGCGCGGGTGGAAAACGAACTTTACGCCATGCCCAAAATACAGCCCTTATTCATTTATCTTCTGTCTGTAAGATTCAGAGATTGAATCACATAGGTTTTGACCTGGGGGGAAAGGGAGGGGGGGGGGCATCTAAATGACTTGGGTTACTATAGAAAGCACTCTGGTCTTTTTGAGGTGGTTAGGTGGTTATTAGTGGTTAGCATATTCACTACTTGTTTTAATAAAGACACATAGTTGCATCTATTGTTCATAAGTACAATGGAAATAGCATTACATTAAACAAAGAAGATCAATTACTGCCCCAATGAAACAACTTGTAAAAGATGAGCTGAAGTTGCCTCGACTTAGTTGCCTTTAAGTCGTGCTGTGTCAGCACATTTTTGAAGACAGCTGGCCAGCAACTCCACAGCTGTTGCACAGCATGCGAGAAGACCTGGGGTGCAATCATCTAGCCCTGACGCTCCAGAAAAAGGCCAAGGTAAAGCTCTTAGATGGTAAAAACCCTTAGAAGCCGATGAACCCACTTCTTCTGTGGTACTGTGTAAAGATTCATTAATTTACTGTATCTGATTCAGCAGGTGGACAGGTGTTGTCATAGTAACTGTTTAGACTGTTTGTGATATCTATTTATTTGGGGAAACTGCGAATAAGGGGCTGGGGATGAACTTCAGAAACAGTATATTGTATTATATTGTTTTGTATTATTTTAAGTTAAGTATTATATTGTTTTGTATTTGTATGTCGTTTTGGACAAAAGCGTCTGCAAAATCCCATAACCATATCTTTCTTACTTGTTCTCTGTTCAGACGAGTAAAGATAACCCATGGGTTAAACAAGTCATGGTTTGTTTTAAGAAAATCTGTCTGGTACTTGATTAAACATGTGCTTTGTCATCTATTCCAGATTACAGATTCTGACAAAAAGAGTCAAGGAATAGGAAGAGGCAACAATAGAAGGGAAGCCTTCTATCAAACCTTGCCAATTAAGAGACTACCCTATTTTCTCAGCACAAAAGCAGTGTTCATTTAACAATACTGAGGAACATTAACTTGATTCTGTGGCGCTAATCTATCTCATCTCATTTCAGTTCAATCATGTCAATTTCAACCAAACTCAGTTAAGCAGGTCTTCCTCTCGTATTGTTTTTTTGCATTGGAGCAGTTAATGCTCAGTGCTTGTCGATATGAAGCTCAGCAATGCTTTTTTTTGTTCATCTTCTTATTCATCCCTTACCCTCAACATTTCTCTTTCTATTTACCCTGTTCAAATTAGTAAAGATTGTTTTTAAACAATCATCAGTCTGGAAGGTCTTGATAACAATGTGGTTTATAATCATGTATGCCTGATCATTTTTGAAAGACACCCTATGTGATGTACTGTATGCTTAGGAAGGAGGAAATAGAAAGCGAGGACATTAAAAAAGAAAGATCTCTGAAAATTAAAATATTTCGAAGCTAAGTTCTCAGCACAAAAGCATTGTTAAATTGCTCATTTCACAATTCTGTAACTTGAGGGACATTAACTCAGGAAAATTAATTTAGTGTTTCTAATTTATTACAGTTCATCTTGGTCAAACCATGTTCATTTCAAATGAACTTGGGTAAGTAGCCTGCAGTGGTGCGTGCTTAAGAACAGCTGATGCTAGACTCTGTGCTTGTCCAGGTGAGGCGTGACATGTGTTTTGTCCCTCTGTTAATCTGGTGTGTGATGTAAGCCTGGCTCCAGTCCTGTCACAAGCCCTTTCATATCCACATGCTGCTCCAGAGGAATGGATTAGAGGCAAGCATGCTCATCAACACACAACAAAACTTTCGCCCTGACTGCTTATATAAGACTTGTCACAAGCAGGCATATCCAAACGCAGTCTTAACTAGGACAGGGCTGTCTGATTGTACTGTACTGATTGTACTTGCTACGCAGCAGCACATTCCTGTGCCTAATGGATAAGTTGTGGTTTTGTGATTGTCAAGTCAATATTGTGTTTACATCATCAAAAATACTCAAAGCAACATAATCCCCCCCCCCTCCCTGTTGACCCAGTGAAAAACATCACACAAAACAGTTTTTTTATATATAAAATTCAAAACTTGTATTGTGCAGACAATAAATAGTGCTTACAAAGGTAAGACATGTAGTCCATTTCGTTTTTCATAAGAGATTGACATTTACACAGCTGATATGAAATTCACTTGATTTTTTTTTCTCTGCTGTCCTCAGTGAGAGCCCACAAACGACTGGGGTGTGACTGACTACAGTACCAATGACTGGTGTGGGAAAAGTTCATCGGGTCACATGCAAAAATCCCCTCAGCCCCCACAAAAAAAGCTACCACCCGCTTCCGCAAACCCCACCCTCTTCCCTCTTGACCCCACTTCTCAACCAACCCACCCCCCCCAACCCCCAAACTAACCCCACTCCCATCTTGGCATTGAAAGGCAAGCTTCCACAAAAAGAAAACAACAGAAAAGAAGTAAAGGAGAAGGGGAGAGCAGTTGAGAGTCCTGTTAAAAATAGTCTCGTTTCAAGCAGTGGGTAGCCCAGCCCCTCTGCGGACCGGGAGAGAGGGCCGCAGGTACCTCGGACGGAGGCCCTCTCCTCGCTCTTGGCACCAGCTCCAGAGACATAGCCTCTAAGAATCACCGACTGTGCCCTCTTCCAGGAAGTAATAAAAAAAAAAAATAATGAAAACAAAAAGGAAGATACAACTTCCCAGAATTCCTGGTGGCCCACAAGGCCATTGCTCTGGAAGAAGCCTTGCGAGGTCTTCTCCCGAAGTAATCAGGGTTAACCAGCTTCCACATTTCTTCACAGAAGAAAACCTCGCTATGGCCGATGAAACCTGTAGGGCCAGACAGAAGCACAAGGGGGGGAAATTAGAAGAATGCTGCAATGCTGCTCGTATCAGCCACACCTGTCCTCATTAATCACCTTTATTATTAGCCGGTCAGTGCTCCCCAGTGCTGGTGAAATGGGGTCTGACTGCAAACTCATTCAGATAGGGAGCATCATCTTGCTACCAATGGCTATATATATATATATATATATATATATATATATATATATATATATATATATATATATATATATATATATATATATATATATAAATAGACTTCAACGTAAGCAAATGCGTAGGCTAGACTGGAGTGAACATTTGTTATGTTTGTCAGCCTCTGCTAATGTGAGCACATTCCAAGCAACTTGCCCATCCCTAGAGAGGCTGACACGGCTATATTTGGAGCACACCCTTTGTCTTTTCCAACACAACCCACCAGGGATAAAAAAAAAAAAAGCTTATAACAGGATGTACAAGATTTCTGAAGAAACACTAAAACCCTGGCAAATCCTGCTAAAGGTGACACCGTTATGTCTGTATTATGTTAAATGCAAGGAATTATCAGCCAGATTGGAGTGGAGTGTGCAGTGGATGTGAAGTCTAATCTGACGTGTGATACGCACATCAGACCAGTACTGTCCTCATTAGGCATGAACACACCCTCAAGCATAAATACAAATAAAGAGGATATTCACACTCACACACACTTAATAAACATACAGATACAGACACACACTCACACACACTTAATAAACATACAGATACAGACACACACACACACAAACACTCCCACAGGCAGGCACAAACACTGTGATGCTGACCTTGTGAGGTGTCTGCTGGAGGCGTGCACCTCCATCTCGTTACTCTTGAACTCGTTCAGCTCTTTGCGTATTGCTGCCTGTGGGGGAGCAGACAAGAGGATGATTACATGATGCCTCCAGGTGTGACCCAGAAACAGACAGCGGTGGTGGCTGGGTGATGGGATCATTTGCATGGAAAAGAGGAGGGCGTCCCATCATAACTTCCAAGCAACTGACTAACTGCAGTGTGTCAAGGATTGTTCACTACATCACTGGAATGACATGCCATCTAACCCTGAACCTCCGAGCAAGTGACACAATAATGACATAGTCGGGGATTGAGGGACAATTCAGAGGTTGAGTGAAGAGACAGATTACTATCCAAAATCTATTTTTCCTCGATTCTACATTAGTGGAGAAAAAAGGTCAAATCATAACCTAATTCATAATCACAGCATTTTGGTAAAAAATAAAATGAGTAAATATCCAAACAGACAACTACCTACAATCATAAGATGTTATTACAAAAGATATTATCAAACACAAAAGGTGATGATACATGGGACAACTTTTTGAGTGATGTTGCTGAGCAACCACATAACTAGTTCCATGTGTTTGGACTGGATGATCATGATAAGTTTGCATACTGATGATTTAAGAACTCCAATATAAAATATCCAATACAATTGTGAATGTGCCCAAACAATACTCAGCAACATTGCCTTGCAAGACTGCTCAAAACGTTGCCTCGTTGCATCATCAGCTAAACCATAACATCCACTGCTGAGTTCAGACTGCAATGCACAGACAAGGTCAGCAGGTGGAGCTCTGTAGTGAGCTGGATTGTACCTTGTCAGATGCAGACAGTCTGGTCCAGGGTTTGTCTGCCCGCCTGTCATAGTCCTGAGCTTTGGCCACCTCCACGTAGTCGCTGAAGCGGATGAGGATCTTTCTTTCTCGCAGCTCGTCGACTGTGGGCCTCTGGTTCAACTGCGCAGAGAAAAGCAAAAGCAAGAGAGAGAGAGAGAGAGAGAGAGAGAGAGGCTCAGGAAAGGATCTGTTGACACCATTACAGATAACAACATGTTTGTAGCAACCGTGTTTCTGTTTAGCACTGTGTTGTAAAAAGGTACCAGAGTGCTTCAGTTAAAGTTCAGAGGAGAGAGCACACAGGAGAAGCAAGGGTGAAATGTCCTGGCTAAAGAACATCCCAGGCACCCCAGAGCCTGGATTAATGAAAGGAGCTCTCTCCCCTCTGATCTCTGAACTCTGTCCACTTTATATCAATGAAGGCTACCTCATGCTGCACAATCTACTTAGGGTCATGTGCCAGTTTGCTACTCTAAAAGACAGCTGAGCTGGTGTACGTGTATGTGTGTGTGTGTCCCTGTGTGCATGTCAGATAGTGTGCGTCTGTGCTTGTGCGTCTGTGTGTATGTTTGTGTATGTATGTCTGAGCATGAGTGTTTAAGGGTGTATGTTTAGGGGTATGTGTTTAAGTCCATCTGTCTGGGCATGTGTGCACTCCACACAAGTTTGTGTGTACATACCATCATTTGTTAAACAAGTTCATTTACACACTGTGTGTGTAAGCATACGTTTGTGCATATGTTACACTGGTAGTGTGTGTGTGTGTGTGTGTGTGTGTATTTGGGGGGCAGGGGTAATGCATGTGCGTGCATGACATGTCTTTGTGAGTGTGTGCATGTGTGTCTGTGTCTCTGTGTGTGTCCTACCTCTGCCTCGTGTGTGTGTGTGTGTGTGTGTGTATATGTGTCTGTCTGGATGCCCATGGATTTATCTAGCCAGAGATTAAGCGCTGATGGGATTCTTGAGGCAGCGGTGACCTGCTGACGCACCTTTCGGTTGAGCCTCTGTTTGATTTCCCGCCTCTCCTCCTGCTCCGTTTGGTCATTCCTCTCTGTCAACACACACGAGACATCATAGGTCAGCAAAATACGCACACTCAAAAAAACAGTCCAGCCATGCCCGTCAATCAACACAAAAATTACACTCAAGAGAGTTTCAGGGACACTTGTTCATGGTCAGTTCGGACATCACGTGCGTCATGACACATCACACACAAATGAAGAGTGCGGCCGGCCTGGTCCAGTGGTGGCCTCTGTGGGATTAATAGAGGGCACTTAGGCTTAATGTCGTCTGACACTGGACAAGCACGAGGCCTTTGACATCTGCATTGGACAGCTGTCCTGCTTTGGAAACTAGGATGGGAGGTGGGGTGGTGGTGGCTGTCTGGGTTTTTTGATAACCCTCCTAAAGAGATTTGGGGAAAAGAGAGCTAAGAGAGCTGAGGATGAAGTTGAGATCGCCAGATTTTTCTTTTCTTTGAATGGGACAGAATCATTCCAATTCTTGCTCTCGCTCTTTTTCCCCTGTAGTTTGTAAAAGCTGGATTATCTAAATCCACACTGTGCTATCCTGAACTTGAGAAAGTACAAATGGCAAGTCTCTCGCTCTATCTCTCTCTCTCTCTCTCTCTCTCTCTCTCTCTCTCTCTCTCTCACTCTCTCTCTCTCTCTCTCTCTCTCTCTCTCTCTCTCTCTCTACACACACACACACAAATAAACAGTGAAGAGCACATGCACACACACACACATTATAGCTGATCTGAATAGGACCATGTTGTTTCTGTAAGGCATCCCTGAGTGACAGCTGGCTGAGAACAGCATGTCATGCTCTGGATCAAATCCTAAACAATGACAGAGTCTTGGGGGGGGGGTGGTCCAGGTCAGGGCCACATCTGGGTTACTTTCTCTCTCTATCTGTGCTTACTCAAGTCTTGTAAACCCGGTCTCAGGTCTAGGGGAACTGAGATTGGTGGTGGTGTGACAGACGCACATGCACAAAGAATGCCAAAGAGAGAGGTGACAGCTGCCAAGGATCTGGACACAGGTGGCATGACCTGACATAGAGCAATGAATGGAGGAATCAATCCAGTAAGTAAACAACAACTGAAGCACATGGTTGCTTTAGGCAGCAGGACACTACAGAGGCTGAAATGAGCAAATATCCGATTTATGTGTCCTAGTAATACCTACTTTTTAGTTATGTTAATGTCTGACTTATAGATAACGCCCAGAGATGTCTGAATTTACAAATTGCAATATACAGGTCAAATTCATCTTGGCTTTTTCTCTTAAGTTATATTTAGTTGATTTGCTTGTTCAACAAATATGTTATTCTTCTCACACAACATAATATTTGGCCCACCATTCCCTGCAATAAAAATATGAAACATACAAAAAAAATCTAAAACTAAATAAAAAAAGACTCAGTATGGAAAAGGAATTAGGACATGACATACTTTCTTTAATATATATATAGGCCTACATTAAAAATAAATAAGTACGTGAATAAATAAACACATCCTTCTTCTTACACCAATTAAATGTTACACAGATAAAGAAGTCCATGAGACGCAGGCAGTGCATGTGCCTTCAGATCAAAGAATCTGACGGTGAAGGAATCCCCGTCTGACAAATCACGGAACGTGTGGAGTTGTACAAAGATACTCACGTTTGAGGATATTCCGGCTCTCCAACTCCTCGACAGCCGGTCTCTGGCTCAGTCTCCTACGGAAGAAGACCAGAATCACGTTCTGGACCATCTTTTCATTCAGTTTCTCACCCAAAGTCTCTCAAAGTCTCTGATTAGCAGACTGATTGCCTGCACATAAATAAGCAACGCGCCAATGTGGATGTGCATATCCTAAAAGTGTCCCATCTCGGATCTATACACCGCCTGCAATGTCTGACTCGTAAAAACCTCCACATCAGGCAAAGAATTAGGTCTGTATTTTCTCCCAAAACAGATTGTAGATCATATGTTTTCAAAATCTTCGTATTTTGTTGGGATGGTTATCCACGCTCCACATACATCAGGTCTTTTCGGTATTCAGCTAAATAAATGCTTCCAAGTAGTCTAAATATAAATGTACTAAATAGTCGTTGAAATCAAACGTAGAACAGTGAGCCCGTAAATATTGCGCCGAGACACAGGTAACTGGGAAGCGACTCTCACGCATGAGTAGTCTTCTCGATAGTCTGCCTCGCAACTGAGCTGCGCTGTTGAGAGTGGTGTGGTACTACGAAGCCAGCCTCCTTATTCTCTCCGCTGCATAATTTGTGAGGGGGGCGTTCCGCGAGAAATTCTCACGCACACTCGGTAGGACCCGGTAGAAATGCTGCTGTAGGGATTTCAGGCTTCCCCATCCCGACCAAACCATGCTTTGCTTTTTGTGTTGCTATGCCATGCTGGCGACCAATTAAATACCGTTTGGAATTCATCAACAAAGCAGTGCCCACAGGCAACACAATTAGCCAATAATCAAATAAAGCAACAGACGAGGTGTTCCTGTAGGAAATGGCAACCAGATAACTTAAGACCTGATCAAACATTTTTAAAACGACGCATCTCTACATTTCATGGATAAAAGGCGTCTGTAGTAGGCTAGGCAACAAAATTGGTATGGACATATTCTGTGTGTTTTTCAATTATGAATCTGATACAGTCACAATATCACAATTAATAATGCCAGAAATGCAGTGTTAACACATAGTATAAGTATATATACTCTTTTGATCCCGTGAGGGAAATTTGGTCTCTGCATTTATCCCAATCCGTGAATTAGTGAAACACACTCAGCACACAGTGAGGTGAAGCACACACTAATCCCGGCGCAGTGAGCTGCCTGCAACAATAGCGGCGCTCGGGGAGCAGTGAGGGGTTAGGTGCTTTGCTCAAGGGCACTTCAGCTGTGTCTACTGGTCGGGGTTCGAACCGGCAACCCTCTGGTTACAAGTCCGAAGCTAACCAGTAGGCCACGGCTGCCCCATGCATGCAGTTGCTGCTTGAGTGGTGTAAAGAGACAATACAATCAGCAGTGTAATTAGTGGTTACCCTAGTTATTGTGATGATACTGTGATGTATTAGTGGTTACCCTAGTTACTGTGATGATAATCTATTTATCACACTGGGATAACATCAGAGTGCTTAACAGGAAGGCATTGCTTAAATGCTTCAGCTGAATGAGATTCCTGTCAGTGAGCCACACCTCACGCATTCTAGAATTCTTCACAAGACTCGGGTGAGGTCGCAAACAACCCCCCACCCCATTTCTAAAACCCTAATGGAATCTGAATAGCATTGTAGACTCCCAGAACATATTTGTAGCCAATCACATTTCTGTACAAGATCTTAATAGTATTATTAGTCATTTCAAGTCTTCTATGTGGAAGTTTTATGTTCCATAATATGTTTTTTCTTTATGTTAATGTTATGTTATATGTTATCATTTCTATTTCTGCTTATGATGTCATGTTTACTGTCTTTTTCTTATGGTTTCTGGCAACAGTACAACAACCATTGTTTTAAGTGCACCATATTTAAAATGACTTGACTAGTGAAACGAGCTCTTCAGTTCCACGTGTCAGGCACGATGAGAGCTCTTAGTCATTTCAGAACAAACAAACAAAGCAGCAGTGCTCAATCAAGGACATGTGATCAAAGGCTAACATCAGCACACTCAACAGGGTTGGTCGTGGGGGGGTGGAATACTCATTCGTCTCCTGGGATGGCAAATTGGTTGGCTGGCTGCTGTGTGCAGATTTCCCTTCTTCCCCTCCACACACAGACACATGTTTGTGCCCATCTCCCTAAAGTGACACATTCCAATTAAGGAGACACATCAGTTTATCGAACACCGTGTCCGTCTGAGCCGTCCTGTGATGGAGTGATTGGAGGGACAGGCACTGGATCACGACTGAGCCGGGGACAGAGTGGACAGACACAATGATTTATGCCAACTAAAGGGGCCAGGGGGACAGACATTGTGTCCACAGATGGAACTCTGACGAAATAGCTTCATTTTCTGCTTGATTGAAAAATGAGGGTGAAGGACAAAAAAAAAAACACAACGGGAAAAAAAACCCTCACAGTTCAAAATGAGTGCATGTTATTTTTAGGCAGAGGATTTGGCGCTCTTCCTGGAAATATGAGGTGTGTGGGGCGGACACCTGGGATCAGTTATCCAAAATAAGAAGGCCACCCTGCCAGCAGGATCAGCTGGGTGAGGGCGCCCAGAATGGACGCTTTGTGACCAAGGAAGCACAGCTAATAAAGAGTACAGAGGGTGCTCATAGTTTTTTTATTCTTATCTTTTCATCTCAGATCAAGGCGGCTTCACCGCCAGGGCCCGCTCAACTCACAGAGCTCCCACGCAGACCAGGTAAATGTCAAAACTTAGGGGTTCCGAGCAAACGGACTGACAAAGCCACTATTTTATAGCTAATCTCTGTGTGAGTAGAGGCATCACTTCACCAAATGGCATAGAAACCCAATTGTTATCTATAAATATCTTTATTTATAAATATCTTTACAATCTGTTGAGATAACATTACACTAAGTAGACGATCTATAAGATAATCTTACACAGTGCACACAGATGCACGCTCACATAGATGGGCTCAAAGCAACCTTCCTAAGGTCTCTGATTGTTGAGGAACCGTGCCAAAGCCGCTCGGATTATAACGTGTGCAGAGAGCTGGCAAGGGAGCTGGGCCGAGCCATCGACATGTCAAAGCGATGACCTGGCACCAGGAGCAGGCCGAGATGGCGGTGTCATGGCAGCAGCGCCCGTCAGAGAGATGGCTAGATGAGTCAGGACTTGTGGGCCGTGGACCGCACATGCCCACTGAGCTGTGGCCTAATGTTCTACAGCTACATCTCGTCCTGGTCCTCGTGAGTGTGTGTATGTGTGTGTGTGTGTGTGTGTGACTGAGTGAGAGAGAGAGATAAAGAGAGATATAGAGAGAGAGAGAGAGAGAGAGTGTGGCGTGACTGTGTGTGTGTGAATGTGTTTAAGTACACAAGATTTGTGTATGTGTTAATGCATATCATATTCAATGCATAATGGTAAGTGTGTGTGTGTGTGTGTGTGCCTATTTTCCTTTTTCAAGTTTTAGAAAAGCTGGCCAAGTGGGCTGGGGACTGCCCCAGGGCTGTGGTTGCCAGGGACCATTACCGCTTGCTGTCTGAGTTCCTCCTCCAGTCCTGACTGGCTGCTCTTTACGCAATGCCCTGCGCCCGAGGTCACATCACAGTGGGTTTTCCGTCTACACTGCTGACCTGCATGTCCTCCCAAGTCATAGACTGCAAGGGCTAATTCTGTGATTGACAACCATTCAGCTCCATGTCAGTTGTCAATCTAAAGCTTGGCTTCAATCTATCCACTCCTCAACATATAATTCACATCCTTGTAAGAGTGTAACTATTACAACATACAACAAACCAGTAAGGACAAAAAATAGTTAGAGTAGTTACAGTTTATGCCCTGTTTTAAGTACGCTCTCTGTACATTAAACAGCAGCTATGTTTTTATAGTAGCTATATCAGAGCGCTCAAAGAAAGGGTAGCCTGTCCAGACATAAAACCCGCATTATTTTAAGCACTCATTCATAATTTATCAAAGCCCCTGGTCTGACCCCCAGAGCTGCCATTTACTCTGGCCCAGCATGCTTAAGATCAGAGAGGTTAGGAGCCCTCTGACTGTCCCTTAGTTCCACACTGTGGGCCAATGTGATGCCCTCTTCAAACCGCCTGTATTGGTTGGTCACTGTCCCCGAAACGTGCCGTGGTCTTAGTCTTATTAGTGTCAGAGTTTAAAGGGTTTAGGGCTATCACATTACAAATCTGATCGTGGACAGTTTGCCAACACTCAGACTAATTCTGAGAGACACATTTTCTGGGAGTCTACAAATAAGCTTGATAGATAAATAAAATAAATAAACATACAGTAACATAATAAATACACAAATAAGACTAGAGGAGCTCAAGGAAAGGGTGGAAAACATAACACTTTTTGTCAAATCATGGTATAGACTGACCAGTCTGTCCATTAGCAATATACAGAACTGTTCTTTCCCCCCACAAATCAACCACTGTTACTATAAAAAGAACATACTGACTGTATGATACATCATTTCAATACATAATCCACACCACATCTTTTCATCACCTATTTTTTCTTCTCTTATTGAACATTATTAAATGATCCCTGATATTAAATTATATTGAGCTATTTTTAAGAAGAACCCGATACCATGACACAATCACATTTGTCAGAGCCTAACTGCAAGTAAGCTCCGATTGACTCTCTGTCACCGACTCAGCAAGCCGTGATATGAAGCAGAGCTCCAATGACACACGGAAGCACTTGAGAGGACAGAATAAAAGAGTGAACATATTGTCCTGCCCACGAGCTCCACCATCTAATCACACGTCCCCACACTCTCTGTGCATCGTGAATGGTCTTTGTCTTTTATGAACGCGTGGCGTACGGGATCTCTTTTGTGTGGGGGCAGAGAGGGATCCATGGGGACAACATGTAATTTCAGAGACGGTGGTAATTTTATGTGAATTGGTGATAAACCAGCACCTACACCGTTCACTTTACTTTTGCATCTCTGCTAAGATGTGCTGCAGCAGTCGGGATAGAAAAGGCTGCTCACATTAGGCAAATTCCTGGTTAGCCAAAATTAGGTATGAAAAAGGACAGAAACATTGATCTGTTGTGCAAACGATGGTGTCAGCATCCGATACCACATGTGGCCTTAGTGTCTAAGGGGACCAATAATGGCCAACCCACGGCCATTTACCAACCACATACTGTATCCTATAGGTTTCCTGTCACTTTCAACTGTCTTCTCTACAATGCTTAAAATACCTTATTCTAAACTTCTAAACAAGAAATGCATCACTGTTGCAAAAGAACAAGACCACAAGCTTCAGTTGCGCAAGACATAAGATTCTGACAAATCTTTCTAGGAAAGTGTTGTCTTACAATCGGTGAGATGATGAAACAGGAGGTTCAAGTAGTATCATCTCCAATTAGAATTAGATCAGAAATGACGCTGCCTCTAAATTTACCGGAAAACCCCTTCTGGGTAACGGCACTAACCTGAAAGCAGGAAGAGTTGAAATATCAAGTGGAAAGAAACAAATGAGGAAGAGAAACAGCTCTGAGACCATGGAGGCGTTGCTTAATGGCTGCCTAATACAATAGAGCACAGGGGACCCAATGATCCCAGCCAACGCATGTTCCTAATAATAATGCCTCACTCAGTCTTCCCCAGCTGGGCCTTCAGATGAGAGTACATTTGGTCTGAAGCAGCATGTTCTCTACGGTCACCTTGGGGTGGCCTACCTGTTCTGAACATCTAATGTGTTAAACTGACAGCACAAAAACAATTGGAGAAGGGGGATAAAAAACAGAAACCACCTTTACAAAGACCCGACAGGAGACAGCTAAGCCTAAGCGGAATGATTCAAGGACAAGGCTATCCTTCTCTTACTGGGGGCGGGGCATTCAAAAGAGAAAAGAAACCCCCAACAGAATGCTAGATTAATATTTCAGCCACAAAAGACTTCACTTGTCTGCAGCAACGCCAGGGACAACAGTTAGCCATTATTGACCAGCCATGGTTGCCTAGCAACTACGTGTGCCACTAAGCGTTGTTCAAGACGACGCGCCAAGGATCCTGCACTGGCACAAGCACTCTGGAGTCGTGAGTGGTGGGTGTGGAGTGGTGAGGTGATCTGGTCTCTGGCACTGATTAGTCAAACTGGTGTCTCCAAGCCAATAAAATATTTAAATAAAATAATAAATATGTGAATTATAAAATGGCCTGAGTTCTGCCAAAATGCTAATTAGACTGAATTTAGGGCAAATGTGTCCAAATTAGAGCGAATACTTCACGGCAGTCAATGTCATATGACATTATATCCACAACAGCCCAAACCACATACAGTATGTTACTAGATCTTGCTTTTGTGGGTTGAAAAGCCTCTTCCTTAAAAAGAGTGACAGAAAGGAAAATTGGTGGAGAACACAGACCACTATCTAAAAAAAGCCACAGTGTTTGCTAAGGCCAGAAAAGCTGAAGCAGACAACTAATTAAGATGTGTCTTAAAATGCCCACTGTCAGAATTCAGAGAATGCAACAGCCAATTTACACTAGCTGCTACAGGGAGCATCTCTTAAATTAACCAGTATTGCATGTGCATGTATGTGCGTGCGTGTGTGCGTGCGTGTGTGTGTACGCCTTGTGTAAATGTGAGGACCCAAACTGAGCAGCTGTGTGTGGGCACTGGCTATTTCTACCCCACTCACACTGCCATTGGGGCGCAGCCTCCACGGCGGTGACAGCCGTCAGACGCAACACCCCAGCTGTCCTCATCGGCAGTCTGTGCCAGCGCCTCGTATACGCACTCCAACTATCCTTCTCTTCCTCCTTCTACCCAAGGAATTGTGGGGGGTTGCTGGCAGTGATGTGTGTGGGTGTGGGCGTCTGTGTGTGTGAGCCTGTCGATGCATAATTTAGCAGCCTGCTCTGAGCTATGTATAGCAACAGCCCGTCTCCAATAGGAGCGTGGCGCGGCTCACGAGCAGTCTTGCGGAGGGCTATTGTTAGTAAGGTCAGGACCGCAGGGGACCGGGAAGATGGTCATCACACGCCCACCCCAGGGTGAGGAAATAGATTTGCTGCGGTAAACCGCAGCGGTCGCATTGGCGTCGGGGGCATCGCCACGACGATGGATGGAG
Source organism: Alosa alosa (assembly GCF_017589495.1). Lineage (NCBI taxonomy): Eukaryota > Metazoa > Chordata > Actinopteri > Clupeiformes > Clupeidae > Alosa > Alosa alosa. Next base: position 18,806,054 of record NC_063198.1, on the reverse strand, counting down.
TAAAAGGTGGAAAACGGTGCGGTGGGGGGGAAGGGTTGGTGTAGCCAATGTAAGGGAGAAGAGGGAGAGAAAAACGGCAAGGGTGGGGGTTGGGGGGCAAGATGCAATTTTCTGGCACAGAAGAGGTAGCAACAGAGGCAGTGTGACGTGGAGCATCGATCCAGGGATTCTGCCGCAGTTTTTCAGCCCCGTCTGCCGACGTCGCAGGGGCTATTTTTAGCAGCGAGATGGGGGTTTCCCCGCCACTAGTCCCACCCACTGCACTGCATTCTGGTGCAATCTGGCACGACTACAATGCCTCACTGTTTTACAGTAACCGTGTTACACAATAACCTCAGAGAGTTTTATAAATCTATACACCTGTGCACCATTAGAACCACAGCACGAGTCACGAAGCACTCCCATCACCTATGAAATATTTACATAAAAATAAATATTGCTTCAGAAAGAGTGAGCCAGAGCATAAATAAGCTGCTACACAGGGGATGCATCATTGTTTTTATGGCTTTTTACAGTCATTGAATGACTGAATCCAATATTTTTCATTATATTACCAGTGCCGAGTAGTACAATTTAGATTCACCCTGGGAAATAATGCATGTTATCAATTAGGAATTACTTTTACTATCTTACACAGACGGTAAATATTATAATGTTTGTATGTATGACTGTATGGAGAGACATAGGAATCTCAGCATTATAGAACAGAACTGTGCTGGATATTTTGAAAACTAGGGGCTGTATTTTGCACACTGGCGCATGGCGTAAAACTCGTTTTCCACCCGGCACGAAGTTTAATTCCTTATTTTGCACATTTCTTTTTTTAAACAATGCGCCCAGGGGTGTGGCAATTAACAACCTAGGGAGTGGCCTGGCGCATTGTCTAAAAATCGCTATTGTACACCTGGTCAGAAGTCTATGGCGAGTTGTTTATATGTTATTTAAGAGCGCAATGTCAACAGTCATATTGGCGGGTGCACCCATCATCCATGAACGCACACCAGCCACGTCCAAGCAAAACATTACACGATTACAATAGGAAACATAATTAGAATAAAGATATTACGAAATACTGTACATCTCATGATGAGTAGTTATTCACCATCATTGCAAATTGGTAATGACAGTTAAAAGTGATTAGGGGAGAGGCGAGAGACACGTATGGGGCACAGCTGAAGACGCACCGTCATGAGATATAAGCAACTCCTCAGCAGGATCAATCATTTGAGCAATATTAGGGTAAGTGTTTTTCCAGCCTATGTTTTCGATGGTAACCCATTGTCAGTCAATAGTGAAAGTAACTGCATATAACGGTCTTGTCATTGACTGACACCATGGTGAAGTTAGTTTCACTTTGCCAATGAGTTCAAATAATAGAGGAGTGCAAATGCGTGAAGGCTATGCTAGGTTTTAGTAAAGCATGGTTTAGTGGAATGACTATTCAATACGGTCTCGCAAGCAGCCTCCTTCAAATGCGCCATTGAATGTCAAAATACCGATGCATTTATTTGACATCGCGCTTTGCGCCGTTAAAGGGAATGACAGATGTCATTCTCATTGGTTTAAATGATATTATATGCCCCAAACACACCCAAGACTGATTAAAAAAACCTAGGAACACCTTGTTGCGCCATGCGCTCGACGTTTGATAACGAAAACCCTCCCAATGTGGACTGGACACATCCTACTAAATTTGAATAAGCTTTTGACGAGTGACGATGCGCTTTTGACTGTCATGATAGGGCCCTAGATGTCATTGAAGCATTTTAGTAAGGGTAGTGTTTCATTTTAAAGATATGGATCCAGAAAAGATATGAAATAATCTACTGATAAAGATGCGTAGATGTTAATTTCATAAGCAATCCTTTATGTAGGTACACACAATCATCTAAGGTGAGAGAAGAGAGTGAGACATAAATAGACCGGCCAAACTCGGGTCCTCTCTGGGGCTCAGGTCTGTAATAACCCGACCCAGCAAAGCCTCCTCCACCGTCATCCTAGTCCAGACGGGGGAGGGCAGCAGCAGGACAACAGCCAGGAGAATTCTCTCTCTCTCTCTCTCTCTCTCTCTCTCTCTCCGGTTCTTGTGCTCATTTCAGTCTCAGTTGTAGAGAAGCTCAGTCTGCTGCTCTGCTGCGTCTCCCTCCCCTGCCTGCCACTGTGGGTGTGTGGGTCCTGAGTGTTCTCATGCTCTCCTCGTGTTCTATGTGACTTTGCTCAGCTGCAGAGGCTTTGTTTGTTGTTCTGCTGCGACTCTTTGAGGACGGACTGCATGTGAGGACACACAGCTGCTAACCCCCACACACACACACTCGTTTTCCCTCAGCCCCACACCATAACCCCCCACGCCCCAGTTCCAACACTGAGAGGCCAGCAAGGAGTCCGTCACTGCCCCCTTCCCGTCCACATGGACATTTAGTGTGAAAGTGTCCCCTCAGCAGAGCCAAGAAATCTAATTTTGGGTTTGGACCACAGCATGGACACTCCTTCCACTGAATGGTTTCACAAGTTCAGAATGTTTTAGCAAAAGCCCTTCAGTTTCATTCAGTCCTGTTTCTGTTTCACATACACTCTCCTGCCTGTTCGCAGAGAATGGCCACTTCATTCATACTTTCCAGTAAAGTCCTATACGGGCATGCTAACAGAAAAAAAACAGAGGAACATCAGAGAAGGAGAAAAAACAGAGAGAAGGAACAGACATTAAAACCAGAGGTCAGAGGTCAAATCTTTTCACCATAGTTTAATTTCCATGCTATCAGTTGAGCATGCTCGAGTGGACAGATAGATGACCTACAGCAGAGAGGACTACAGATCAACTGCAGCAGACTGTCATCACATCCAAGCCCATCAATGAGAGTCAGTTGTCCAGGCTGTCAGCTGGCCTCATCTCCTTGTGTCTGTTGACAGACAGACAGGCGGCACCTCTGCACCTGTACTCACATGCCTGTAGTCAGTGGCACCCTCACGCTGAGGGGATCTCGTTACACTTTCAGAGCGACTGGCTGGCTTGGGCCTGCCCAACCACCAATACACACACACACACACACACACACACACACACACGGGGGTTTGCTGTATGTGTGAATCGAGTCAAATATCAAATAGAGATGTCCAGTTAAAAAGGGTGCTGTCAAAGTGAGTGTGAAATTGTTCACTGGTAAACTAATATGAATGTCACACTTTTGATGGAATACGTTTCTATTTCTAGTACTGTTGCCATTATACAGATGGTGCTTAGCCTCTCATTATTTTCATCACTTTTTTCACAAACAAATCACTCATATGAAACCCCTAAAAAATATTCAGCAACTATGAACCACTGGGGTCCTGTAAGGTGCTGTGATTACAGACAGTCAATCACCACAGTCTCACCAGTCTCATAAAACATAAAGGTATGGGCAATTGGCTTGTGACAAGTCAGAGGAGTTCCAATCAATATGTCAAAAACACAGGAAGCCATATCTATAGCATCAATCAAAGTCAGTTATTTCACTAAGCTATCAAACGATGCAACTTAATCAACGCAACAGATCAATGGATCTTCAAAACTGTTCCACCTATAAAAAAAAAAACATAAGTAACAACAAAAAAAAACATGCAAAAACATTGCAGTGAAATGGGACAGTCCTTCGATAATGTAAATCATTTTGACTCCCTGTACCAGTGGAACAATTGGTACACCTCCTGTACCATGACACAACGTGGATGTTGCAAACGCTGGAATAATCTTTAGTCTCTGTCCTTGGGGCGTCCACTATGTCACAGCAGGGGAAATATTTACATTGGCCTCTGCCCCGGGAGGCATGGCCGCTTGATGGATGTGATCAATGAGCACTGGATATGAGGGCGGAACCCTGGCCTGTCCTGAATCCACTCATCAACAGCACGGCAGAAGGGGTGGTGGGGGTAGGAGGGGACCCTTAGTACACGTCATCCCTAGCTTCACCAGAGTGTGTGTGTGTGTGTACACGAGTTAGCAAGAGAGGGATATAGTGGAAGACAATGAAAGACAGCGAGTCTGAGGCTGGGTGAGGTACTTTGTAAATTTGTGTGTGCGTGTGTATGTGGGTGTCCATCAGTCTAATTCAGTGTGTATGCATGGACGTATGTCTGTATGTACTGTATGTACTGTATGTGTATGCATGTTATGTAATGGGGCCATGGCCTGACTTTACGTAAGATGTCTGAGGCCAGGCGTGCTGCTGGTCATCTGTTTTTGTGTCTCATTCTCAGCTCTGGCCTCACGGTGGGGTGCTGAGGAGCCCGGCTAAGATTCAGCCAGAACACACCGGCACGGCCCTACTCTCCTCCTGCCTCACTCCTTACAGCCGGAGGTGGGTAGGGGCTGCAGGTCACCTGTGATAACACAGAGAAACCCTCCGCACTCGCACGCACGCACACACACACACACACACACACACACACTGCACAGAACTGCTCTGCACTTCTATGTGTTTGTTGTAAGTTCAGCAACCTCCTGGAGGCTAATCAAAGCTAAAATGTAAAGAGGCTAGGATGAGTATGAAAAATATAAGAATTGGAATAAAAAGTTATTTTTTATTAAAAAAAATCTTTTTATGCCAGTTCTAATACAACCCCAAAACAGAAAAAGTTGGGACGTTGTGTAAAATGCAAATAAAAACTAAATGTGATAATATACAAGTCTCGTAAACCCATATTTAGCAGCAAAAAGGACACAGACAACATATCTAATGTTGAAAATGAAAATTTGGACTATTTCATGGAAAATATATGTTAATTTTGAATTTGATGCCAGCAATATGTTTCAAAAAAAGTTGGGACGGGAGCATGTTTACCACTGTACTGCTTCACCTCTTCATTAAACAAAATTCTGTAAATGTTTAGGAACTGAGGAGAGTATTTACTAGAATTTTGAGAATGAAATGTTGTCCCATTACTCCCCAATACACAATTTCAGTTGCTCAACAGTATGGGGTATTCTTAGTCATGTTTTTTTATTCCATTATGCAGCTAATTTGACAAATCTGGACTGCAGACAGGCCATTTTAACACATGGACTCTTCCTCTATGGATAAATACTATTTAAATATGTGCAGAATTCATTTTGCAATCGTTTTCCTGAAATATCCAAGGTCTTCCCTGGAATAGATATTGCCTGGATGGCAGTATATGTTGCTCAAAACCTGTACATCTTTCAGAATTGATTGTGCTTTGCCAAATGTGCAAGATGCCTATGCTGTAGGCACTAATGCTCCTCCACACCCATCATAGATGTTGGGTTTGGAACTGATCACTAAAACAAGTTGGAAAGGTTGGATACTTGGATAGTCCCTCTCCTCATTAGCCCAGATAAGTCCATGAATTCCAAAAATAATGGCAAATTTTGATTGGTCTACCCACAGGACCTTTTTCCATGTTACCGCAGTACATTTTACACAAGCTCAGGCCCAGATAAGACGGTGGTGTTTTCTGTATCGTGTCTCAATACAATTTTGGCTGTTAAAATTGTGGCTGCAGTTTTTGAATTGAGTATCCAACTGTGCACATAGACAATGGTTATCAGAGGTTATCCTGAGCCCATACAATGACAGGTGTGGAAACAGGTCTGGTGTTGATGCAGTGCCATCTGAGGTCCAAAAGACCATTTGGCAAAGGGCAAATACAGGCTGATAGTATTTCCAATGAAATGCCAGTCGCTCACTCAAATGGATGGAAGATTAGAGCCTTACAAAGACGACCTCTTAAAGAGTTTTCCATTAATTAGGCACGGTGTGGTTACACTGAGTGACACTGTGTGGCCATATTCATCTGGGGAGATTGCCTACTATTTGAACGCTGAACATATGCATGCATGGCTGATGAGCAAAACATGTCTGTCGCTGTTCTCTAAAGTTCAGCAGAGTTCGTCAGTAACAAAGTTTTTGCACTTCCTGAGGTGTCCTTTGTGAGTGGTTATCCATGCCCGTGCAGGTCCACGTGTATCGTGGCGCACACAGCAGCGGTAGTGGGCTGGTGCTGGGCACGAGTAAGGAGATGTCTTGAGTGCTTTGCACAGTCTGTAATATTGGCTCGTGCTGGGAAAAAGACGGGAGCTCCCAGAAATAACGAACAGTAATCAATTAATGTATGGCACCAACTCACAGGCCGCCTGCTTAGCACCTACATGTAAGATGCCACGGGTGTGGTTACATAAAACAACACGAGAGATAAGCTACAGCGCAATGTGATGCTGTTTGTTTTTGTGTATGGCTGTGTGTGTGTCTGTGAGTGTGCACTTGGTGGTGTTTAAGGTCCAGAAGGGTACACTATGAAACAAGATAAGTTGTGTTTTGAGCCTAAGGTCCGAGATGGATTCAGATTTGACAAGTAAAGGCAAAAGTCTATTCCCATAACTTCCAATTGTTTCTCTCAATCTTTTAAGTGCTTCTTATGCATTATGGTTTGTATATTATAATATTGTTTATTTTCATAAGGTTGTTGATTAATTTGACATTGTTGTTTATTATTGATATTCTCCTTAACACCTTGAGTGCCAAAAACACATTATTGCGTTTTTTGTTCCCATGCGTTGAGTGCCAAAAACGTAATATTGCGTTTTTATCTTTTTTTTTTTAAATGATGAAAATAGACACTCTAACACACCTTATTTGCGATTTTGGGAACTCTATGATGAGAAAAACTGAAATAGATGACGATCGAAAACTCATTAAAACGCACAATCTGGACATTTTATCTGGACATTTTATCATAACTCAGCTTTTAACGGTTGCCGCTTTGAGTCGGCTTTGAATTAAACTACCGTATATAAGTCACACTTTTTTCATAGTTTGGCCAGTCCTGCGACTCAGGTGCAACATATATATATTTATATATATGTTTTTTTCCTCTTCATAAAACATTTTTTGACTGGTGCGACTTATACTCCGGTGCAACTTATAGTCCAGAAAATACGGGTACTTGCAAATAATTTATTAATGCTATCTATATATTAATGCTGATCTATAAATAGTACAGACTTAACTAACCATTTTAGTAATACATTTTAAATGGTTCATCAGGCATTTACAATGTGTTTTATGTGACTTATTAATTGTAAGTAATTTACTAATACTATCTAATAATAGTAAATAGCTAACAAACCGTTTAGTTATACCTCATAACTCACCTTATTATAAAGTGTTAATGCACCACAACACAGAGTGCCCTGATGGGTGTCTGTTCCTTTACAAACACAAACATGTACAGTATCTACGTTTGTCTGATATTTCTGTGCACTGATTATGCCGTTTGTGTGTGTGTGTGTGTGTGTGTGTGTGTGTGTGTGTGTTGTATGTATGTAAATAGTGGATCACACAAATTCAACGCAAAGCTGGGATGATCCTTCTAACTTTCCACCTAACCATTTCTTTCTTTTTAGAGAACAAATGTTTCACAACCCCTGCTTTAATTGCTCATGTCTTTATCGGATACCTGCAGCTTGGTACAATAACTCCTCAGGGGCCTCCTTAGAACCTCATCAGCTGTAGAGGAGGCCTCTCGCTCTCTCTCTAATCCTCCTCTAATTAGTTGCCTGTGACCTGATCTTGTATGGACCAGCTCCTCACAGCAGGGAGAATGCCCAGCAGGAGCTAGGCTCACCGCTCACTGCGTGTCCAGGGCCTCTTAGCAGACAGCGGGGGATACAGTAGGAGGAGGGGGGAGGAGGGGGTGGGTGGCCTTGAGGTGGAGGGTGTTTTCATGCCCTCATTCTCTTGTTTTTTTCTCTCTCTCATCTAACGCTTGGTGAGCTCCAACTGGGAAGTCGCAGGACTATTTTCAGCCCGTGTTCAGATTCCCGACAAAAGAGGTCCACCTTTAAATTATTAATCACACCTATTATCTAGATCAGAGGGAAAACATGCAGGGAGGGAGGGAGAAAGACAGAAAGAAAGAAAAAAGGAAAGAAGGAAAGAAATAAAGAAGAAAGAAAGAAAGAAATAAAGAAAGAAAAGGAAAATATTCGTAGGAGAAAATAAACTAGTTCCACCGCTGTGGAGGGGAACTCCATTGCAAACGCAGGCAAATTGACTTCAAGGAGCAAATAGTGGAGCAGCAACACCAGAAAGCACACAGCCAGCTCTAAACAATTACAGTATGTGAGCAAGCAGCGCGGGCGGGCGGGCCAGAAATAGACCAGCCAGTGACAGACTGATTCCCACTGGTTTACTTAATTGACAGGAGGTTAATTTGGGAAAATCTATTGCTTACTGCAAAGGCAGCTTGGGGAGGATAGGTCTGTAGGTCGGTGAAATGCAACACAGCACACTGCTGAATTAACATATATTACCCACATGACTGGTCGATTCCCCCTCCCTTTCAGAAATCTATAAAGAAGTGCATTTATGCCTGAGAAATATTAAGCAAAATGCCACACTTCTCATATCATTTAAATTATTAAATTAGACTTTTGATCCCTTTTGATCTCTTAAGAAAAAGATTAGCTTTGCCATAACAAGAGAAATGTGAAGAGAGCAGGCTTTATGCTTCCACCTCCTCACAATATCACAACATATTACACACCGGGTCATTGCGTAAGCTGGTGTGCTGCACCATAACACAGTAATCAATACAAACACAACTAATCAGGTACTAAATCCTCACAAATCCCTAAAAAGGACCCCAAATAACATTTATATAATTCTGCAAACAGGATTACAGCCTCTCTTCTAGTAGCTTCCCGAATGTTGTGTCAAAAAAGAACACAAACATGTATAGGAAAGAGCAGCCCATGTAAGGTCGATGGTAACAGTCTAGCTCCCCCTAATGGTAGGATATGTGGCCAATGGTAGGATATGTGGCAAAACATCAGTTACGAGGGAACACATTTAATGCATACCCTTTTTGACTGATATTGTGCAGACACGGGTCTTCTTCAAAACTGAGTAAATAAGTAATTTTTCTGCCTCTTCTTTGGCAAAACCAACTTCTTTGGCTGACCAGATGCCTCTGCTGGACTGATTGAATGCAAAACATCATAAACGCAGTGAGGTAAAAGTGTTCTAAAACCTTGCGACTGAGATTTGACATGATCAATCTTTTGCGACGGCTTGCAACAGCTGACAACAAAGTGCAGCATTTAATATAAGCCGCTGCAACGGTTTCGTCTCGTCGCGAATCTTTGGTGTGAATTGGCCTTAAGAGGCAAACTGAGTGCCACACACATTGATGTCAACCCCATGTTATGGTGATGTGGATTTTGACTGCAACATCTTCTTCTAAATACAGCTCTTTCATTCATATTTGACTGTGGATTACTCAGGTTGTAACTAGAGTCCATGAGCGACTAGTCACCTGTGCATTTTATTGCACTGAAACCCAGCATGCCACTATCTGAATAAATTTGTTAAGGTGAAAAAAAGAGGTAAAAAAGATAATTTCACTGAAACCCATTTCACAGGCTTCAATATTCATAACCTCTTTTGAATTCTTTGCCGTCTGGATACAGACATAGTTAGCCATGCCCCTCCAGTGAAGTGGTACTATTGCACAGCCTTGGGATCACAAGGGGTACTGCTCTTTGTGATATCAAAAATTCAGCACTCTACACTGGAGTAGACTGCACACACCCCACTCTCTACAGACTGAAGGCCTGCGTCTGGCTTCAACATAGGTGTAGGGAACTCTAGGACATTCCACATTACCCTCAGACTCATCGATGCCCACTGTATTTCCAGCCCATTAACACACATTACATAACCTGCACACGATTAGTTGTTTTCTTTGCAATACCTCTCCTAACAAATACTGATATATCTTGGCATGTTTTCAGTGGTATTTCTTGATGTAGTTGAATTTGAGTAATTTTGATTAGTGGAGTTGTCAGCACGAATGACAAATCACAGCCTATGTGAGCCATACACGTCCCATGTAGGCTAGCTGTATATTTTACTGAGCAGGCATGACTAGTAATGTGTGGTGGCACATTTGTCATTAATGCCAGGCTCCATCACATCAGTCTTGCTGAGTGACTGTGTCATAACGCTATTGGCAGTCTACACACTCAGACAGAAACTGACACCAGACATTCCCACAAGTATTCAAAGAGAAGACATTGAATAGACAGACACAACTATGACTGCTATGACTGCAAGACTGGCAAAACTGTGCCACAGCGAAATCAAATACAACGTACGCTCAATAACCGACACTGTATTGATCAGAAATACTGTCTGCGTTGTAATTATGGTTTCTTTTTTCATTAGCATGCCTGAGGGCATGTTCACATATTATCTCAGCGGTGGCTGAGCTGAAGGGCTGCAGCAGGGCTCTGGTGAGGAGGGCTGCATACCAGAGAGACTTTGAGAGACTAATGTGTGTTGTTTGTGTGTGGGTTGAAAAAACAAGGGGAGGGGGGGTGATGTAGATTTGGGAAGACAGGAGGAAGACGGTTATGTAAGAGAGGGTTAGAGAGACTCAGGAAGACTGGGGCAGGAGAGGCGACAGACAACTGGCTTTAAAATAAAGAGAGAGAGAAAGGAAGAAAGAGGGATGAAGAGTGAGGAAGGGATGGAGCGAATGAGGAACAGAGGGGAAAAAAGAGGAAAGAGAGCAAGAAAAGTGCTGAAAGAGGAGAGTGAGAGCCAAAAGAAAAGAGGAGGGAACAATAGGGCCAAGACGAAGATGGAAAATACAGACAGGAGGAAAAGAAAGAGTGAGAGGATGGAAAGAGGAAGATCATTGAGGAAGAGGAGGGTTGAGAGAGAGCGGGCAGAGATGCGAACACATGTATTCCTCTCAGTCTGTGAGAGCAAAGACTGATTCAAATAAGAATAATTGCCTGCCAAATGGCGTAACACAATTATGCTTGATGAGTGTTCTTTAAATGAGCTGAACATTTTTAATGTACAGCTAACACAAGGTATTAAATTATCGTCTAGTCCTCGCAGACGATGGAGGAATAGGCGGGGAAGAAGAGGAGGAGGAGGAGGAGGAGGAGGAAGAGGACGAGATATGATGAGAGACGATGGAGGGGCAGGGATGAGGAAAGGAGAGGCTTTGAGGGATGTGAGAGAGAGGAGAGGAGAAGAGAACAGTGAAGCTGCGTGTGGGAGGACAGACCGAAATATAGATGAGGATGAATGAAAAAAAAATCTCATGAGAGAAGAGGAGAGAAGAGAGAGAGAGAGGAAGTACATCAGAAGGGGGGAAGGCAGAGATGGAAATATCCGACTCCAAAAGGTAAAAGTCCTATTTATTCTACTTATTCTACACATGCACACTTCACAAAGGTGGTTTCATTAATTAGTACTACCTGACTGAAGGGGCTGTGCAAAATAGAATGAGCTGGTTTATTGAATGGTTGGAACAAATACTGGGTGGGAGTTCTACTTCCGGAAGCCGGAGTTTTCCCATTTCTGGTGGAGGGACAGTGATGGATGAGGACAGAGGGGATGGTTGCAGGGGAGTGGACGTTGGAGTTTGGGGGTTGTGCTGGGGAGGGGCTGTGTGTCTTACTTGGCCAGCTTCATCTCGATCTGCTGCCGGATCTCCTGCCGTTCCTGGTCGCTGCGCACAGGGAAGATGTTCCGGTCCTCCAGCTCCTGCTTGCTGGGCCGGTTGCGCAGCTTCACGGCCAGAAGCTCCTTCCTTATCCGACGTGGCAGGGTCCCTGTGGTCACGCCAGACAAACATCACACAGACAGACAGACACACACACGCACACACACACGCACACATGCGTGACACACAAATACATGCACAAACATACACACACAAACAAATCAATGAATAACCGAATACAAACACACAGAAACAGATGCATGTCATAAGAAAACTGACATGCACACATAAAAATACAAAGCAACGGCATACAAATAGAGTTCAAATCAATAGAATCACAAACACACAGTCATTCAATGCTTGTATACAGTCATTATAGTCATAACCTTTAGCAGAACACTGCCCATCAACATACAATCTAAACGCAGTGACAAAAGCCATCTTACCAATAATGTGAAGACTAAATGAATGTGCAGATGAAGTTCCATCTCACAGCTATTCTTGCTTGTGCTCATCATTATCAGAATAAAGCCCTGACTGCTCTGCCTTGCTCTACATAGTAAAGTTGATGAGTCTGTGTTTGGTCTAGGAAAAGGATCATCTCTCTCTCTCATTCTCTGTTTCCCCCCACTCTCTCTCTCTCTCTCTCCCTCCCTCGATCTCATTTCTCCCTCTTTCCCCCCTTCCCCTTCCGCCCCATCTCTATCCCTCTCTCTCACGTTTGTTTTCCGCTGACCCACATGTGATGGCACCAGACCAGCAGCAGAATTAGGCCAACAGATGCAGCTGACCAGTCACATTTTTAAAGAGTCTAGGTCGAGCAGTTTCAAAATAAATATTAAATACTAACATCAATCCTCAAAAGCTTTTGATTTCATGTTGTTTTTTGACCTCGAATGAAATGAAAATGTTCTCAATGAAATAACGCTTTAGGGGGTGACAAGGGGGTGACATCTAGATGGTTTTGGCAGTTTATGCGTAACAATAATTTATTCCAATGAGATCTAATACAGCAGGACTTTTCACTACTTTTTTATAACTAGTAACAATAAAGGAAATTTAAGTGAATGAGACTGACCAGAGATGACTGAGTCGTTCCAGCTGTCTGGGTCATTGTAGAACTCATCCAGGCGCATGTTCTCCTTGTTCTCCTCCGCCTCCTTGTTCTCGCCCTCTCCACAGGGTTCCTTCTCCGTGCTGGAGGTGCGGGACAGCCGACCGTCCGAGCGGCGCTTTGGTGAAGATCGAACCTCTTTCCCGTGAAAACTAAAGAGAGAAGAAACCATTCTATTTTTCCAACTCATTTATCTGCCACAGACACTGACCACTGTTTCACAGAAGCCCACACTACAAAACTTCTATAAGGGTACGGCAAAATTGCAAAAAATACATACAAATGTGTGTGACTGTGTGTGTGTGTGTGTGTGTGTGTGTGTGTGTGTGTGTGTGTGTGTGTGTGTGTGTTATTTCAAATGTTTGCGGTCTCTGTGAAGATAAAATACTTCATAATTAAAAAAAGAATCCATTGTCTGTTAAAATGTATATTCCTATGATAGTATGCATGTTTATGTATGTGGGATGACTCATAACACAGTGTGAAATACTCCTTGGAGCAGTTGGCTTCTGATTCTACTTGTATGAATTTCAAGTTTTATTAATTTAATACTCACATGGCAGTTTTACCAGGGAAACTGAAATACAATACATGAGCATTTACACGTGAGCAATAAAGTTAAAGAATTAAATAGATTATATAAGTTATCTATAAAGTAAATGTATCTGTATGTTTGCAATCAGGGAAATTAACCCATGAACTTCCTCCACCAGCTGAGCCTCAAGAGTAATGTTACACACCTGTCCTGGCGGTGCTTGGTGGCAAGGGCACGGTGCAGTTCCTCTATGATGCAGCTAGGGGGCAGCTGAGGGTGCATAGCACCCAGGTGAGGCGAGCCGGTCGGGGTGAGGATCTTCCCCCGGAACGAGTCTTTGGGGAGGGTGAAGTTCCGAGGCAGAGTAGCAGGCGCCTGCCTAATGTGGTTGGCCTGGGAGCCTATCAAACATGGAGAGAGGCCTGTTATGCAGGTGAAAATGGCAGAGCAGTTGTGCATCTGTGTAGGTCATTTTTGCTCAAATACTTTAAGAATTCATGTGACTTTTTTCAACAATGTTATTTAATATTTAAGATTAGTAACAACTTAGTACAGGCTAGGACTGGTATGGTCTCTAAAGCAGTTTGATCTCTATGAACCAAAAATTGTAAATAAACTGATTATCAATGTTCAGAGAACAGAAAACTATTAGCCTACTGTTATTGATATTACCCTTATCACTACTACGACTCGTAGGGAAGTTATTAAAAGAGCCCACACACCGTCCAAACTTCCCAGTCGAGTTAGCAGCTTAACGGGGAGGCTGGGGGGAGGAGGGTTGCAGGGGTCTCTCTTGACCAGCGGTGGCTCTGCCCTGGTCTCCTCCTTCCTCTCCGTGCTGGCTTCAGTGGTTCCCATGGCGTTCTTACTGGGTGCCTCAACAAAAGGAATCTCGTCCACAACCTCTTCCTCCATCTGACTGTGGTCCCCTGCAGTGTCAACGTCCTCTGTGGTGTCCCGCACTGATTAAACAGAAATAAACACACACACACACACACACACACACACACACACACAGACAGGGCAAATCAGCTAGTGTTTTAGCAATCTCTGTCTCCACCTAGTGACTATCAAGGGAACTACTTTTTATATTTGACTAACTGAACTGAGTGAGCACAAGAAGATGAATGGATATCCAGTGATCCTTGTATGGCCAACCATACCTAAGGGTTTGTGCACCTTTCATTTTAAAATATAATTTAGTAGAATGTATATGATGAAAAGTAAAATTAACATTTCTTCACAATACTCTATTATTGACTACTCTGTTGGAAAACACTTTGAGCAACGCTAGCATTTTTTGGATAATTCAATAAGATTTAGCCCCAGTGTGATCCTTCTGCCAATGTGGTGTAAGAATTTAGCAAATCCTCCAAAAAATATAACCGCTTACACAAGCAATAAGTCAAATGCGATAAAAAAATAGTGCTGCTTCAGGAATTTTCCAAATGCAGATCCAGATAACTCATTAATGCCATTTGGTAAAATATCCCCCAGCATCCACCCCCCACAAATCCAAGTTGCTAACATTCCTTGCATGCACATGCACTAACAGCTCTCACACACAGTTGCGTTCCATCAACGCATGCCAGTGGGTGTTCCCGACGGTAGCTATGCAAATTACTTTTATAGTATAACTGTAATTTGATTGGCTGGTGCCGTCTGTTGTTGTCCGTCGGTGCAGCAAAAGTTGAACTTCGACGCGAGCGACAGGAACAACGCGACACAACGGACCCACAGTTCGGCAACGGATGACCTAAGCCCATGTAAAGTGGACGGGATGAGTCTCCAGCACTGCACCGCACGCAACTGTGTGTGGGAGCCATAACATAACTACCACACATGATCACTCTTTTACATGATCTATACAAATACAGTATATTATCTGTAACTGTATTATGCACATTGCCCACTAGTATGAGCTATTAATGTCCAGTGCCCCCCTGGCCCATACAGTGCATTGTGATTTAGTCAGTGCCAGGATGAGGCTTACCTGTGGAGGTGTTGTCCTCGTCTGAGCCCAGGTCATCTCCGGTACTGGCCAGTGGTGCCATGGGGTCCTCGTCCCGCTCCTCGCCGTCGGAGAACTCCTGGGTGGGGGTGCCTGGCTCGTCCCCATTGCCCCCACACGCACACTCTACAGAATGCAACATAAACAAGGGTCCCAATCCAGTCTGCTAAGATTGTTTTATTTTATGCATGCATGTTGGGGTTTCTGAAGAGCATGTATTTATATCAGCTATAACATATGACACAGGAGGCAAACATCAACTATGACCTTAATACACAAAATGGAGGAGATATATTGCTGAATCAGGTGGTGTCTGTATCAGCAAGACTTTTTAATTGATTGATTTAGCTTAATTTGTGATTTAGCTTCATTATGATTTAGTGTAATTGAGAAGCTCCACACAGCAGCTGGCCTGGACGGATCTCTCCCAGATCTGGGCCAGCCGCGGCCTGGGGCAACAGAGGCCCAGGGTTCAACTACAAAAGAGTATGGCGCTGAATTAAATGACAGACAGTGCTGTTGCTTTGGATCAAAATAAGTGCTGTTGTTTTAAATCCAAATAAGTGCTGTTGTTTTGGATCAAAATAAGTGCTGTTGTTTTGGATCAAAATAAGTGCTGTTGTTTTGGATCCAAATAAGTGCTGTTGTTTTGGATCCTAAGCCTTCAGCTGCAATGAGTGCTTCTTTCTCCACCACTCACCTGTGACAGGCAGCTGATAATCAGCAGCGAATAACAAGTGGGCAGTTGCATAACACTGTGTGTGTGTGTGTGTGTGTGTGTGTGTGTGTGTGTGTGTGTGTGTGTGTGTCACTTGTTCTGTCTCCCCTATTCCCTCCAACTCTGTGTAGGTTTGTTGAGTCTTACAAGCACACTACCTCTTTCTCTTTCTTTCTGTGCATGAGTATATCTGTGAGTATTTATCTCTCTCTCTCTTTCTCTCTCTCTCTCTGTGTTTATCACTCTCGCTCCCTCTCACCTGATCCTTGATCTCCAAGACCCTTCCTGGTGAGCTCGTCACGATGCTGCCGTGCTGCTGACTTCTTCTCCAGACCTATGTGCAGAGTCACACATCCCTCATTCACTCTTAACGATGACATAAAATGGATGAACGGAGTATTGTACCTTGTTCTCTGATGTTAACACAGAAGGTAAGCAACTTTGGTCTGACAAACATGCTCAGATGGTATTTTACAAGCTCATTTACAACCCTATAATTAGGCTGAGGAATAAAACAGCCCATTTTAGCAGACATCTAGCATCCCCTCATGCTTATCTGGCACTCAAATTAATAATTAAGAGAGCTTTACACTTGGCTGCAGCCAAAGACCGTTCACAAAAGGCTCCAGCAGCTTCTACCTGAATCTCCAATTAGAAGTGGTAATGCAATGTGTGGAGGGGGGCGGTGAGGGAGGGATTGCATCACAGTCTGTACTTCTGTCTGTTCAGATTTTAGAGGTAATTTCAACATCCGAGATCCATCCATTGCATATAAAGGAGGAAACAACTGTTTTCCAGTTCACGGTTCCCATGCGCCAAACTCTCCTTTTTCAACAGAGCCAAGGTAAAAATGGTTTTCCATTCTATGTGATCTTTAATGAGCTGTTGATCCACCCAGCCAGCTCTATTTAAATGAACCCGCAAGGGACCTCATCAGCACTACACACCGCTAACTCCACCTGACACAGCAAAGAGTGCACTTAGCGATCCTCTAAGAAGCCATTAAGGTGTCACCAATCTGCTCTGACAGGTGGTGTGAAATAATGCTTTTGGTGCTGGAGATAAGAGGATGCATTTGTTTACCTCATTATCTCAGAGCGGTGCAGCACATGTGGCTCCAAACTACTGAGGGACAGGTGAAATTTTAAGGTTGCATTCAGATTTAAAACAGCATTACGGAGTGTTTGACAAAAACACTCCAACGTAGCCATCAGTCCAGGCCAGCAACACCTTATTTGGCATGCTATATTTTTGTGTTATTGTTGGCTATGACATAGTATAGACCCTTTCATCAATAAAAACAAAATCAATGCTTGAACGTTCTATTTGGGCCCCAATCTACTTCCTCTGCATTAAGATAACATATGGAATGTTAAAAAAAAAGTCTTGTGGGGCCAACTATGATGCTGATAATGGAACTCTCTTGAAAGGGTCCATAGGTATCTTAATCTCTCCCTCACAGAACCACATTGTTCTGACTTAACCACATCTATCACAATTAATTCTAATTCTAAAGCAGTTACTCATAAAACATACAAATGAGGCAAAATGTTGCATAGTGTTACATAAAACATGCTCATTGTTGCTAAATTAGCTCAATCAAAATATTGTACCTATGAAAGACTTCTAGTCTCTGATCTAGAACCTATGAGAGATCTTCAAATCAATTAAATAAACTTTGCGAAGCACTTTTTTGTTGACAACAACCTAAATTGCATCTGTTGGATTCAAAGACCTTTTGACTAAAGCAAGGAAATATTTTTGCATGAACAAGTGCTCTGTGTACAACAGGTCGGAGGTCTCTTTACCTGTGGAGTTCTGCTTCAGTTTCTCCGTTTTCTTTTTCCTCCACTTCCAGGGCTTGAAGATGCGGCCCAGGCTGGCCAGTTTGCTGTTGCGGCGGACGGGAGGGGTGCGCACCCCCGTCACCAGGCAACCAGACTGCAGCGCCCTCTGCTGGTCCATCACATCTATAGCATGACACAAAAACATGCAGGAGTCAGAACAATAACAGCTACTTCATTCACTCATTCACTTACTCACTTAATATCACTCTCTGGCTTGAACCAGAAAAAAACAACTCCTTCATTCACTCACTCATTCACTCGCTCATTCACTCACTCACTCGCTAATTGACTGACTGACTCAAACCTTTTGCTCTCTCACTTGTTTGCAAACTCAGAAACTATTTTAGTCCCTCAGTGACTCAGTCTCAACAGCAGCTACTCCATCACTTAATCATCTATTTTAAAATAAATATTTAAGGTGCATGCTAGGCTAACGCAGATGCTATTTCTGATCCTCGCTAACTCAATCACAACGTCATGCAGTCATGTAGCTTCCTGTCAGCCTTCCTGAACTCTATTTAATGCCAAAAACCTAAGTTGCGTTGTGCATTCCAGCTCTGAGACAAACACAACTGGCTTTCAAAACACAGTGATTTACTGTGATTTAATGGAATGGAGAATACAGCAGCAGAGATTCTCTTCAAATAGAATGCACATCTGGGTCACTCCCCTCAGGCAAAACACTTGCTTTTAATTAAAGAAAAGAGCTGCAAAAATAATCGCCTCGGAGAGAGATCCGTCTTTTCATGCTTTTGTTTCCCTTCTCTCTCAGTCCCTCTTTGCCCCCCCTGCTCATTCAATATGTCATCCCTCAGTTAAAACTATTCACTGCGCCTTTCAATTTCCTCTTTATACTTTAACTGGCACTTGTACTCCTCCTAATAATGCACTCAAAGGAACCCACCCCAATAGCCGAGGTCCCGGCATAACCCCCGCTAACTCCATTGGCATGCAAACGGCTTCATCACCCTTTAGTAAGCTGTGGTCAGACACGCTTCCCTCTGTTCCCCCGTGGGGCTTGCATGTGAACTGCGCTACAACAGTGACTATCTATGACTTCCTTCTCCATACAGAGGGCCCTGTTCTCTCGCTAACCTCTGCTGCTCCTCCTGCTGCTGCTGCTGACAGAGCCTGGGACAGAGGATGGCATTGTGCAATGGGGTTTACATGGTCGCAGCAGACCGGTGTTGGCCCCGTCCAAAAGCATACACACAAACAGACACACAGACACAGACACACACACACAGTCACACCCACACACAAATGACAATAAGCCACTTGAACTGAAAATGAGCAGAGGTAGAGATTGGAAAGCCCTGACGCCCACATCAACCCTCTCCCCCCACCACACACACACACACACGACAATCAGCCACTTCAACAGAAAAACAAGCTGAGTTAGTAACTGGACAGAAACCCTGACGCTCTCTGATGCAGTGGCACTGGACAGCAGCAGCAGTGGTAGCTGCTTCACTCCTGACATTTGACACAGAAAGCACAAGCAGCCGCTCCCAACGGGGGGGGATTCACACACTGGAGGGCTTCCCACGGATTAACTCTTGATCCACTGCCTCTCATCAAGGCCTCCCCCAGTGCCAATCTGACTCCGTGGGGGTTTCAATCTGCGTGGATCAAAGTCAAAAGTGCTGGTCTGAGCTCCCAGCAGCCCCCTCCTCAAACCAGTCCACAAATCAGACGCTCTTAAGATACACGCACGGAGGTGGGAAAACACAAGGAGGAGAATATGTAGGAAGTAGGGGAGCTGCTTTTGACAGCTTTAGTGCTGAGCGTGAATGACTGACGGGAGGTGATTGACAGTTGGTGAAGGCATCTGCCAGGGCTTCTCCCCTTTAATCTACATTCAAAATGGAGCTCAGGTTGTTCATTTTTTCCCCTCTTCAAACCTATGGAGCCAAGGGGCCTAATACAATCTACAGCACTAGTCTGGAGTGATGAGCTGTGCCTCTAACTTTACTGTTGCATCAAGTGTCTGTGAGTGGGGCAGCGGAGAGGGAGTGACAGAGACAGGGAGAATGGAAGAAAGAGAGAGAAAGACATAGAGAGAGACAGATTGAGAAACAGACAGAGGGAGAATAGAAGTAGCAGAGAAGCAAGAGATACAAAGAGAGAGGGAGAGAGAAACTGAAAGCAACAGAGAGAGAGAGAGAGAGAGAGAGAGAGAGAGAGGAGGGAGGGAGAGAGAGAGTGATACGACCTCCCGGAGAGCGGGAGGACAGAAATAGTTTCTCCCACACAGTCTGGCTGAGATGGAGAAGCGACACCTCCGGGGATTTGCAGATGAGCCGTGGGCCGGGCTGAACCGTGGGCCGGGCTGAACCGTGGGCCGGGCCGAGAGCCTCCGCCGCCGCTGTCGCTTTCATCTCCGGCCCTCGCCTTCGTTATCAAGTCACACCCACCGGCTCGCAAACACAACAACACCTGCTCCTCTTTCCTCTCAAGTGCATACCTGAATTAAAATGCAATGCACAGGCACTGTACAGTATAGCAGATGGAGGAGGGTGTTCAGACTGCAAGGATGAGCAAAAGAAAGTACCCTTGAAGCATTTGTCACCAATGCATATTCACCACTGGTGCTCAGTGGTAGCAAGTATGCACTCTGTATTTGAATATCAGTCAAGCATTTCCCATGCTGTGGAGGGAATTCCATCACATTCTACTACACATCCTTATAGGAGACATTTCACATGCATGCATGTTCTGCTTTGTAACACATGCTGTGATACAGGGAACAGTACTGATGGCAAGGGTGCAGTAACCAAAAACTGTGTGTGTGTGTGTGTGTGTGTGTGTGTGTGTGTGTGTGTGTGTATTTGTATTTCTTTTCTAACAGCATTTGTTGTACTATTTCTAGTACAACTAGATGTACCGCAGAGCGGTACAAAATATGACCGCTGCCCAGTCTAGCACATTTTTTCCACAAAAGTAAATCACGCTGAAAGGCCTATATGATTCTAACTGTCTCACTAAATTGCATTATCCACACTCAATTCTCACTGGTATCTGCTAGACAACAAGTACCAAAACATGATTAGTTCATAGATTTCACATGCAAAATTCATTTTATACAACCCCACCCCCATCTTGCCTGTTCATAATTCTGAGAAATTCTTAAATTGTGTGCATGTACACGTTTATGTTCATGTGTGTGGGTGTGTGTGTGCGTGCTTGTGTGGTTGCTCATGATGTGTGTTTGTGCATGTGGTACTATTTCTAGTACAACTAGATGTACCGCCGGAGCGACAAAAATATGACCGCTGCCCAGTCCAGCACATTTTTCCACAAAAGTAAATCACGCTGAAAGGCCTATATGATTCTAACTGTCTCACTAAATTGCATTATCTACACTCAATTCTCACTGGTATCTGCTAGACAACAAGTACCAAAACATGATTAGATCATAGATTTCACATGCAAAATTCATTTTATACAACCCCACCCCCATCTTGCCTGTTCATAATTCTGAGAAATTCTTAAATTGTGTGCATGTACGTTTATGTTCATGTGTGTGTGTGTGTGCATGTGTGTGTGTGTGTGCATGTGTGTGTGTGTGTGCATGTGTGTGTGTGTGTGCATGTGTGTGTGTGTGTGCATGTGTGTGTGTGTGTGCATGTGTGTGTGTGTGTGTGTGTGCATGTGTGTGTGTGTGTGCATGTGTGTGTGTGTGTGCATGTGTGTGTGTGTGTGCATGTGTGTGTGTGTGTGTGCATGTGTGTGTGTGTGTGTGTGCATGTGTGTGTGTGTGTGTGCATGTGTGTGTGTGTGTGTGCATGTGTGTGTGTGTGTGTGCATGTGTGTGTGTGTGTGTGCATGTGTGTGTGTGTGTGCATGTGTGTGTGTGTGTGCATGTGTGTGTGTGTGTGCATGTGTGTGTGTGTGTGCATGTGTGTGTGTGTGTGCATGTGTGTGTGTGTGTGTGTGTGTATTTCTTTTCTAACAGCATTTGTTGTACTATTTCTAGTACAACTAGATGTACCGCTGAGCGGGTACAAAATATGACCGCTGCCCAGTCCAGCACATTTTTCCACAAAGTAAATCACGCTGAAAGGCCTATATGATTCTAACTGTCTCACTAAATTGCATTATCCACACTCAATTCTCACTGGTATCTGCTAGACAACAAGTACCAAAACATGATTAGATCATAGATTTCACATGCAAAATTCATTTTATACAACCCCACCCCCATCTTGCCTGTTCATAATTCAGGGCAGAACATAATAAAGATGCTCTAAAAAGCATTGGCCACTGGTGTTTCTGCAGGGCCAGAGGACTGCACTGACTAAGAATAGTAAGGGGGAATCCTGGGCATGCTCTCTGCAAGTTTGGAAAGACCGCATGGACAGCTTGGGTGAATGCTGTTATGGCCGACCCCGCCCATGCTGTTATACGCGAGTCTGGTATGTTCAAACACAGGCTCACTGAGGCTGAACAATCTTGTTAAACCACGCAGGCTGATCCAGGTTCAAGCGACCATAATGAGACCACATTACACCCATGTCACAGTGCATTAACGATCCAATATGGCCACTCATTCACATCTTCTGCAAAGGCCATTTGCCCCAAACAGTCAATTCATTAGATGTGTATCAATACTAATGGATATTAAATGCCTGTTAGGGTAGTTCTGGTTTGCATACGGGCAGTCATCCGTGAAGAATAAAATACAAAAATGAAATGCCCGAGGATGTGCTCATGCCTCCTAGTGCTCACAGGGAAAGATGCTCACTGACAAAAGGAGGAGAGACACTTAACTCCTGAGTACAATGATAAGCAGGTCATCTGCCTTGGTCTTGTGTGTGTCCAGCTAACCAGCATGTGTGGTATTCAGGTCAAGCCTTTTAGTTAACTGCTGCTGCGGCGGCAGACCCCGCCTGGGTCATCCTTCCGTTGCCATGGTTACTGCCAGGGATGCTGCAGAAAAGCCCCTTGGAGGCAGGAGAGAATCACGGGTGCAGAAGAGGGAAAAGGGGGTTGCTGGGTGGAGAGGGATGCTGTTGCCACGCAGAGTGACAAGGAAAGCTTCAGTAGCCAATCGGAGCCCAGTTATGCATAATGCATCCCTGGTACGCCTCTATTTTTAATTTGCAGGGAGCTGTTTTCTAAAAGATTTACTAGCATGGAAACTTGTGAATGACTGTCAAAATTTGTGCAAATATCTAAATCAAGCCTCTCACCCAACAGTCTTCACAAAGGCCTTTACAATCAATACATTCTGGAAAGAAAAAAATAGAAATGTGGACAGTTTCATATTTCCAAGATGCATGTTTCTGTTTCAGATTACTTATTTGAGATATTACAGTAAAAAGACAACTTTACTACATTAGTTCACAAGCACAAAATTGTTTACTTGTATTTAGTATTTAGTTTTGTTAGTTTTCTTATCTGTCTTATCTTCTACTGTCTTTATTGTACAGTGGAGTTTAGTTATATGTTTCTACTTATACTTATGTTTACCATTTCTGCTGTAAGTGCATGTTGTGTGTTATGTCTGTATGCTACTGAGACCCTTGAATTTCCCCTTGAGGATCAATAAAGTATCTATCTATCTATCTATCTATCTATCAATCTATCTATCTCTCGCTCCCTCTCCCTGTCACTCCCATCCCCTCTTGTTTTAGATTACAGTAAAGTTTCATCAGAGTACTCTTTTTTTTACAGTAGGCCTAGCCTAGATACACTTGCACAAGCCACACAAACATCCACGATATCGCTGTCTGCCACACGCGAGCAACACAACATGTCTGGCCTTCGCAACAACGTTGCCATGCACATTGCTATGAGGCATTCCCGTAGGCATGTGTCACCCAGCAACTAATTATCTCTCACGAACACTTATCAGGACACCGGCTCAAAAGTGGTTGAAACTCTGAACACACTCACATGACATTTCCAAACTCTCGTCGGGTGTCTTCAAGACTTTCACCTCTGTCTTCCCGCTCGCCCAAAAAGCTTCACCGCGCCTGCACGCCGCGAAAAGTGATGCAAGGCGTGGAATGTCAGCGATAAAAGGGAGGGGGTAGCCGGAGAGCTCAAAACAACCGTGGTGGTGCCCCAGGGAGGATACGAGAGTAAATAACACAATTCAGCGGTAGCCTACAAGCGAATTTATGTCCTCTGTAAACTCTTGACTAGGACCGAGAACACCCGCATGCGGTCTACACGTCTGCTACAGCTGGGACTAATTCATATTCTGCCTACCGCACCCACTATCTTTTCCCTCACCAATCGTAGTAGCGGCTGTGGGGCGAACGATGTCATAGCTCATGTTTTCAGCTTCAATGCATGTCAGCGGACAGACCACGTGCTACAATCCTGAAAACAGTCTTGTCTGCCCGCCTCTGTTGATGGCAAATATGAACACTGGCCATTCATTCAAGAATAAGACAGTTTTATTTAAAAGAAGGGGAACAAAATCTGCTCCTGGGACAAACATAGACTACAGAAAAATCAAGGGAAAAATATATTTACATATGCTGCTGCATCCAGCTTATATTTGAATAGATGGCTACAATATATTTAATAGTGTGGCCTACAGCTAACAATGAACAGCTTTAGAAAGGTTGGTAGGCAGTAGTCTATCAAGCCCATATGTATTTTTACTGTAAAATGGTAGCCTATGTCAAGTTATATTCCATTCAAATATTATATTAGTTTTCAGTCATATCTTGGAATACACGATGGGAGTACATGCTATAATACCAGCTTGGATATAGAGATAAAAATAGCATAATTACACCAGCTTCTTGTTAAATACAGGTATTACTGCAACAGGAGACCACTGAGTCAATTACTATCCACTTGAGAGTCGGGTCATAATTAGGCTTACAACAGCAAGATGGCCCTTGGCCCATACATAAAAAAGGGTTATGGTACAAGCAGAAATGTCAAGGGGTTTGTTTTGCTGCCATGTTTCTCTTCCCACTGATGCTTACTGGCTTGTTAACAAATGGCCATCATCAACTAGGCCAGCCAGTAAAATTGATTAGTTGTGGTCCAATTTTGAATGTATCGCCATTGATCTGGCTCCTTAATTGTCATGTAATAGTGCTGCTTTGACTGTGTGTGTGTGTGTGTGTGTCTTTGTCTGAGTCGGTGTGCCTGTCTCTCCTCTCTCCCTTTAGAGGACGAGCACTTTATCTGAATGTTTGTTGTGACAGCAATCACTTTGGCAGGAAACACAACCATCTGTGGTTGCAAACAGAGAAGGCAGCATGACCATTAGCATTTGCCTCAAATGCAGGGCTTCAGATACACGACACAGTCCAAGAAATTCAAAGATAGACTGATCTCTCCAGGCACAGACAATATGTACAGTAAGTGTGACACAGAAATTGAGGGGGGTATATGGGTCTTTCTAAACATAATATTGAGCTCAATCAATAGTGAGTAAAGACAAAAAGAATTGTGTAATATGTAAGGGATAATGGACGACAAAGCGTTTGGTTCACAGAAAGACATGCACGTTCGAGGTGGTAAAACGGCCCTGACGCACAGCCAAAAAATCAGAGATACTTCATAGGTGTGCAAATAATATACAGTTATTACACATTTTAAAGAACGCTTGACAATAAGAAATTCAACCAAACAGTGTAATATATAAATGAGAAATGATTGAGGTTAGTGAGGAAAGCCTTGGCCAACACTTATCTAGAGTGGAGAGCAGACTCGAGAGAGGCAGAAGAAAAGCTTGCAAGGCTTGCCACTAGCACTTGCTCAAAGCCAATCAAAGCTACAGAGCTTGCAGAGCTCATCTAAGCCACACAGCAATGCCACATAAGTGCTTTACAATTGATTTTCCTGGGCAGTGCAGCCTCACCTTAACTGAGTAAGATGCACATAATTGATGCAAGAACACACTGAGACCATAAAAATGTTGTTTACACTGAACATTAAATATTAAGTAGTCTTCACTTGTGGTTCAGCAGTATATCATCCATTGTGTTGCATGGGTCCAAGTTTTATGGTACTGCTTCAGAGCCAGTGTGATGTAGATCATGCTAATAGGCATACAGTATGAGTGTCTACAATAAATAGTGATTTGAGGTGTTGTTCTTAGCTTAAGCGAATCAACTATCACAAAATCCAAGGGAAGGAAATATCATTATTAATGTTTCAACTGACTGCAAGATCCTCTGTGTAATTATAGACCTACTGAAAATCAATGATGATCGATCATTCATTAATAATTACATATTTGGTAATGAAAGTGTCCAAGAGCCCATTAATACTTAATTGACATCAGGCATGGCAAGGTCACAACATACATGTTCAAAGATATCACTGGAGCTTTTTGTCAGTGACTGTAGTAATAAACAAGTAAATGAACATAACCAGGAAATAAATATCCAAGCACAATTTTCAAAAGTATTTTGAGTCATATTTGAATATCTGATATATAGAGTTAATGTTTTGGTTGACAGGTTGAAGAAGGTGTTGACAATGTCAAAAATTCAGTTACCAGGGAACAGACATACAAAGTGGCCTTGCCTACAGGCCTACTATAGGACACATTGGATGAATGGTGGCGTCTGGGTAAACAATTGTAAATACAGTACAGCCAATAAGCTTTCAACTACTGTATATTATGCTACATTGATTGAGATATCAAAGAGGCATAGTTTATATCCCCTATGTTATTGCTAAGACTGTTATTGTGCATTAATTAAAAAATGTCAGCCACACTTGTTTTTCAAGTTTGAATTTCAAATTTGGACTTTATCCAACTAATTACTGTAGATATGGAATGCAACAGAAAACTTCCAAAGCTCTTCCATATTTCAAACAGCTCAACTGATTTGGTTGAATGGCTTAAAGCATTTCCTGGCTGGATTTTCTGCAATTGTGCTCATGACATATCACCACAAAATGTACACTCAAAAAAACTATATTTTCCAACTCAGCCTCTGTCCATGACTCCAACATCGTTACGAGATAAGGCACTGGCTCTGATGGCAGCTGGATGACAAATGGGAAAGACATGTTTTTGGGCAGCTTTTGGGTTCTTGGAATAGAACTGACATGGTCTCAAGAGACAGTGAATCAGATGAGTCATCCGAGCATTTCATTTCCCATTCTTACAGTAAGTGTGCATAAGTGCAGAGAGACAAGCCAGGTAAGGGAAAAGATAGAATGAATGGCAGAGAGACAGAGAGACAAAAAGAAAGCGAGAGATTGGGCAAGATTATGTTAAAGAATAAGAGAGCAAGAAAGGGAGACTGTGTACAGTATATCTCTGTGTGTGTGTGTGTGTGTGTGTGTGTGTGTGTGTGTGTGTGTGTGTGTGTGTGTGTGTGTGTGTGTGTGTGTGTGTGTGTGTGTGCGCGAGTGTGTGTGTGTGAGAGAGATAGAGAGAGAGAGTTAGAGAGAGTGAGAGAAAAAAGGCTGAAGACAGAGCAGGGGGGAAACGAGTTTGCAAATACAAGCCAACCCAAAGCTCTTTAACAGACACCATGCGTCGCAAAACAGGGGTAGGTGGTACAGCCTGCCGGGGCAGCAAGACGTCCACTCAGGGATTCCACTGAAAGTGATACAGTACCTCTGGCCTGGGAAGGGAGCCAGACTTGTCTCTGACTCTGGCACCAGTGCTCTGTCTTTCCCTTCTGAGTGAGCTCAGAGGAAAGACTGCTGCTGCTACTGGGGGCTGCTTATGTCAGTGGAAAAGAATGGCAGGCCACAGAATGCAAAGCCATCTTGACTGATTTGACGATCCACAGAGAGAGAGACGATTAGAAATATATAGGCTACCCAACCAATTAGGCGCAGTGCATGAATACAGCCGTCATCCACAAAGACATATTTGAAAATAAAATATGAAGTTATTGAAGGGCGTTTGACAATATATGTTTATACTTGCATGCATTTCTGAGCAAATAGCTTCTCATTTTTGGGCATATAGTTCCTCTTCTGCCTTTGTCCTTTATTCACATTCTTTCAGGAACAGAAAAATGCAATAACAGGCTTCACACAAGAAGAAGATGCACTAAAATAAGAGCACTGTTACACTCCCCTTAGAATTACGTAATTGTAATATATCGGTATTCTACATGTACATATTGATATTTTAAGAAACAGTCAAACTCTACATTGTGCTTCATAGGGGTCCTCTTTGATTTGTGAACATGAACTCCCTTAGACTTCTCAGATGTTACAGACATAATGGACAAACTGGAGCTCAGACATGGCTTTACACACCCTTGTCAACCGCCAAAATATGGTCCTGTGTAAATAATTGAACAGACGCTGTGCTTTTGGGGACTACACCCTTGCTGTTTGTAAGGCTTGAATAATTAATGCACATTCTCCTAATTCAATATTGCAGTGGAACGAGAACCTGCAAAGGTATGTGTGTGTGGCTCACTGGGCCAGCAATAATTTGTTTTGGGCCCACAATTCAATTTCTTTTGTGTACAGCCTTCAATAAATGTTGCAAAGGCAGTTCACAGGGACTGTGATTGTAGTGGTCTGTTTATGCTCTTGGTCATTCTCCTAGTAACATTGGAATGAATGATGTAAACAAATATGGACACAGGACAGGTGCACAGAAAAGGTTGGCGAGCAGCACACACAAGCTTTAGTGTGGTTGCTATTGTACAGATAGTCTGCCTTTTCTAGTTCTTCGTAAGCATCTTGCACACATAACTTAATCTGCTAAATCACCCTCTGTTGTTGCTCACCCTGGAGCCTCCAGATGTTATCAGTGGACAGGACTACTTTTGTTATCAAGGGATGCCTAGAGTTGGTATTTTCCCTAGCTTCTCAGTGCATACTGAGTGCATACAGTATTTCAAATGCTTGTTTTTTTCTGCTGAAACTTTTTTTTTTTGTCATTTTGGTTCTGGGTCCCCTTCAAAGAACACGTGCATTAAAGAAATGGCTCCTTGTGGAGTTTGCTCAAGGGAAAAGGTCAAGCAATTAATCATATATTCAGCTACAGGCATTGAGGCACAGAATTTGGCCCAAAATTAATTGCTTGCGTCCATTTTAATGGTTTACACGACCCCAGTGGCCGCCTTTCCCTTGGCTTGTTCTCTCCCAGTGATAGCGGACAGTGCGTTTTTTAGTGCAAAGGATGTAATGCACTCCACAATTGGCCTTTATCCACTGCGACTCAGCATTACTCAACTCCATTTACAAGTTACTGGGTAAGCGTTGCCGCTATATGTCCACTGCGAGACACATTCATAATTACTGAGGACTAATGGGTTAAATGATGTGTTATCATGGTTTTCATCCCTCATGAACAGAAAAAAATGTACGAATGTCCACATTATGGTTGGTGTGATTTAAAATGGTGCCACAGCGAACTGAGTTTATGAATATCACAGCATTAAAGCAAAAGTCAAATTAAAGAAACAGGGAAATAGATTTGAATTAAGAACAACATTTAAGAATCCTACTTCTAAGCATAATATCTTGCTTTGACTTTTCACACCATAAGACTTCTTTGTAAAGCCACAATACCAGCTGCTCTGCGTCAATGTAAACTCATGCGTGCATCTTCTACCCTGGAGGTGTGTGTGGGGGGAGCTTCCTGCGTCTCTGTATTAGTAATCTGTCCTCTTAGCCAATCAGCTTCCACGCGCCCACCTCCCAGTGTTTCTCTGAGGTGTTAGTGTGTTATTTTAATTACATCTGAAGGAAGAACAGCTGCAAAAAATAGATACTCCACACACATCCACCCACACACACACACACACACAGACACACACACACACACACACACACACACACACACACACACACACACACACACACACACACACACACACACACCACAGACACACCTTTAGCTTGCATTGCATTTACATTTCACAGACTCCTGATGATGGGACTGTTGGGACGTCAGCAGTGTTAAATGCATCACTGTTTTTGCTCATCACACAAATATATGTGGAGAGGAAAATAGGACATCTCCTCGGCTTGTTTACTAATGTCGGCCTTTGTGATGATAATGGAAGAATTTCTGTGTCCGTGTGTATGTGTTTGTATGTGTGTGTGTGTGTGTGTGTGTGTGTGTGTGTGTGTGTGGTAGGCAGGAGAATCAGGTGGGTGTGTTTTCATGTGCAACATGCTTTGCTGTTATTCAGAGCTGAATGCATTTAGGTCAGCACATGAAATGCCCATAAAAAATATATTATGATGCATGAATGGCTAATGCCGTCGCTTGGTCGAAGATCCCTAAGGAGTGCATGAGTCTACACACCACACACAGAATAGTCACTGGGCAGACTTATCACTGCCCAGAGTCAAGACCTGTTATTACCCACACATTGACACACAGACACACACACACACACACACACACACACACACACACACACACACACACACACACACACACACAGATACACACACAACAGAGATAAACACACTGGGGCTCATTCATGCTGTCTCTTTTGCTTGTTTAGTCTCATTTGTACTACCCCTCTGTCTCTCTTTCTCTCAACCCTATACCACTGCACTGTTAATCTCTTTTTCTTCCACCCTTTCACCTTCTCTCGTCTCTGTCTCTCCATCACCACCTTCACCATGGCTCGGTAAATCTCAGGCAGTCTCAGTAAACAAGTCAGTGGGATTACATGGGACCTACCAGACAGTGGGTTCTTCCCCACTCAGAGAGACAGACAGAGAGAGTCAACCACATAAATAAAAGACAAGGAAAGCCAAGGCGGCCCAATTACTGTATGTAAGGACATAAAAGCACATGAGAGCTCCATGTTGGGGAGAAATGAGCGTTATTAGGAGACAGAATGAAAGACAGTGTGTGCATGTGGGTCACTGAGCAGGGGCTCCTCCCCATCCAGTGAGCTTTGAAGCGTTTACTACCCTCCGTACAGCAGCCTCTGTCTGCAGAGAGATATGAACATGGCTTTCCATGGCAGATGTGAGGCAAGTCTGACCTGTCTTGAGAGCCAGACTGAGCCTGTCTTCTATATCTGCCGGTTTCCTTTTAGCACTTTAAGACTGTATATGAGACATGTCATATCTTGATTCTTTCAATCTCATCTGGTCCGAAGCACCACGTGTGAAAACAGCTTCTTTAATGAGCTGAGAGGAAAACCAGGGGGAGGACGGGCATTTGTAATTTTTCTGCTCTCTCAAGCCTGCTTTTGCAAGCTGGCTAGTCCTGATTGTCCACACGAAGCTAGGCCTTCTGTGCCCATCCTGCCTTTAATTAGCACTGAAGCATGGTCGGACTCTATCCTTATGACACACAGCCGCCCAGGGCCAATGGGATTGCTGAAGCTCTCTGGGGCCTGTGTGGTGGCATTTGATTGGAGCAGAGTGATGTCACTACCCAGCCCCCCGCCCCCACACCCTTCTCTGTGTGAGGTTGCTGTCTATGGTGCTGAAGTCAATGGAAGCTGGTGACATCTCGGCATGGTTTCTACAGAATGGGGTAAGAGGCAGCAGGGGGGTTCTGTTTAGCAAAATGCATCATCAGCCTGGGCCACAAAGCTGCCAATTCAGCCTAACACACTTCTCAGTCAGCACAAGGTCCTGCATGGACGCCACAGAAAGAACCTATTGTCCCACAGACTCAAGCAGACTAGAGAAGAAAGCTTGACTGTAGATTAAGTACGTTAGAAACATATCTTACAACCCACTGGCAACAACAGCAATAACATTTCAGCATTACTTTGTTCTACCATCATATAACAGTTTACATGATTCTCTCACAGTTTGAAGGCCTAGAGGAAAAAAAAAAAAAAAATTCATGATCATTAGATTTAATCATAAATTTGGATTTGATTTTTGTCATGTGCTGCTGTAAAACTACTTACAGTTAATGGATCTAGTACTCTATCTACCTATCTATCTAATTCACATGAATAATGAGGTAACATTCATACAATATACTGCTAAGCACTCTACTATACTGCATCAATATATTTTATGATTTAATCCAAAATAACCCAGAAATATTGTTTTAAAGTGCAATCTTACCATGAGCCCTGTAGTGATTTTCCCCCTCTGCAAAAGGTAATGTCATGCATAAAATATTATTTTAATGCTTCTAGAGAGTGAGTAACTTCACACTGCCCCAGATACCAAGAGCTTTAATATGGTGATTTCTGCTCATTCAGTTCTTTCGCTCCTCTCTCCTCTGTTTGAACATGTCCGTCCGCACCTCACAGCTTTGTCCTAATCTCAGTGTCTATGATTCTCCTTCATCCCTCACTCCCTTGTCATCCCACTATCTGAGAACCACCTTCCGTTTTTTGCATGAAATTACATTGTGATTTATGTGATGTCTGACAAATGACTGTACAGCAGTGCCAAACATCCATCACGGTGCCCTTCTGTTTTTCATATTTTTCACAAGACAGGCAATTCATTGCACATCTTACACAGTCAGTCTGACTAGAGCCTTTCCTTAGGGCATGTTCTGTGAAGTAGGCAGAGAGAACAGCGCAGCCAGATAAGCCTGTAATGTTGCAGAGAAGTCTATTAAAAAATATCTGGGAGACAGAGGAGAGAAAGTGAAACAGGTCTGCAGAGAAAATGGCCTTGCGTTGAGAAGCCGGGTGACCTTGGACAGCGCAGAGTCAGGTCCGGCCCCGCCCCCCCCTCTCCTCCCATCCCCTGCTGGTGTCCAGGTGGCGAGGTGTCACTCCAGGCCTGACGGAGTGGATCTCATGACAACGACGACCAAATGGCCCCCCCACTGATGCACGTACCGCCCTTACATTACGGCGGCCCCCTTTCATGCCTCTGGCCCTTTCCTCCACTAGCGCATCCTGCCTGCGTTCCTACACTGTCCTTGTGAGAGCTGCTGGCCTTGAAGGGACTTAGTATGGCTCTCGGCCCTCACTGATGTAGGCCAATGGCTTTTCCCTGCAGACTCTTTTGGCAGGGCAGCGCCTCTTTTAACCTCAGTCTTTACCGGCGCTCTCTCTCGCTGCCCCTCAGGGAGACTGCCAGCAGGTGGCCCCTATCTTGGCTGAGTTCCCCCTCCTTTTAGACCTGGCTCTTCACACTTTCTTTCCTCCTTTTTATCTCCTGTTTCACTGACAAGTCTCTGGTGTGCTACAGAAACGAGGCTGTTATTCACCTCCCCTTGTACATCTCTGCAACCCATTATTTGAAGGTGGACTCAGCGATTATTGCTCTTAATCATTGAGTCTCACAGCCATGGAATTCAAATATGTCAGCTTTTTGTAGTATGGATTTTTCCTGAAGTGCAGTCTGCCTTTTGCGTCAGATCCCATTTTGTTTGTGCTGGCCAGACTAGAGTTTATCCTCTCTTGCCAGTCTCAAGGTGCCAATTCATTGAGCATGAGCATGCTTATGGGAATGTGTTTCTTGCAGCATGGCAGACAATCACCCTCTGTGGTAATTTTCTCTGTTCTGGCATAATTGTACAAAATAGTTCACAATTACATTTGGCTTGATGAAAATCAACCTGTACCAGGCTTCATTATCTCGCATAAACCACTTTGTCCTGATTATGTCAACTCCACAAAGCTCTTGTATAATATGAAACTGCCAGAACTACTGGTAATGTTTGAAACTGTGTGCATATTTTTGTGTATTTCTGTGTGCTTTTGTATTTGGCTCTCTCTCTTGTCTGTGTGTGTATGTGTAAACTGAAGATTTAGACTGAGTAAGAAAAAAAGAACCCTTTTTCCTAATTTGACTAATATTTCAGTGTAATTGTCTAATTATGATCAAACCATTCTACCCGGAATATCAAAGGCTCATAAATGCACAGCTGGCGTGATTTCATTTTCAACAGAGGTCTGAAAACAAGCTGTTGTCTGCTGTCTGAATATGACATGTGCTGATGTGAGTGAAATAAATCGGCACATGCACTTCTGGAGGAGCTGAATTGCTTGCAAACACCGCCAACCACACGTGGGAACACAGGAGCCCAACCTGCTTGCTATTCCCTTTGAACTGCACGCTCCCCAGCACACACATATTCATCATCTCAGCTCTGAATATTAACCACTGAACATGAGGGCTAATTATAGACAGCACAGCACCCCCCCCCACAACCACCCACCCACCCAGCCCCAACCCCCCCTCCACACACACCCCCATTAATAAAACATTAAACACACCTGAATTCAGCGGATAAGGGCTCTCATCGGCCTCATCAGGCTGCACTATAAGACACTGCTTAA
Source organism: Alosa alosa (assembly GCF_017589495.1). Taxonomy (NCBI): domain Eukaryota; kingdom Metazoa; phylum Chordata; class Actinopteri; order Clupeiformes; family Clupeidae; genus Alosa; species Alosa alosa. The sequence goes on along the minus strand of NC_063198.1, from coordinate 18,772,158 downwards.
GCAGCACTGAGAGACTCAAAAGAAACGTCTCACTTTAGGCGGACCTGTGAAAGGAGAGGAAATGTCCCAGGGGCGGGGTACCCTTTGATGTTGCAGCGTGGCAGATTATGCCAATAGGATCAGCTGGAAATGTAGGGCAGCTAATCCAAGTGTGATATACGGCCCCCACAGGCAACGCTGAAGGCACCAAGACAGCCCCGGCTAAAATACACATTAACTACGCGACACCTCGCTTCATCAGTTCAGCAGACGAGCAAACACTCAGCACTCAGTCGGTGATTGCTTGATTGGATGATCGATACACTAAATGAGCTCCATTTTCAAATAGCTTCACCGCCCTATCATTTGGAACAATCTCCTTTAGTTATGGTACTGCTCAACTGGAAGAGTACTGCTTACAACACCAAGATCATAGGTTTAAGCCCCAGACAGCACACATCCTGATCAAATCAGTCATTCTGAATTTAAAAACATCTGCTAAATATCAATGCACATGGTTGTAGCACAATGATCCTTCTGGAAAATGCAGCATTGATTGTGCGAAAATGATGAAATGATGATGATGATGATGATAATGCCAAGGCCTGAATGAGTATTTTTGTTTTTTCCTTCTTCGAAACGTGACCTCACCCCTGACCTATTCGCCGTGGTCAACATGTCAGACGTTGTTAGTGTCTCCTCACGCCCCTCTCCTCTTCTCTCCATCCTGTCTCCACCTCAGAGTGCAGAGTGGATGAGTCATATGCGCTCAGCTTTCATAAGCCTGACCCCCACCTCTCACACTCTCCAGTCCAGTCTGGCTGCTCAGAGTAGCCCACCTTAATGAGCCGAACTCACTGGCCTCCTCAGACCCCAAACACTGTCATAACGTAAGATGCTCGAAAAAAGGGCCTGAGCGTTGGTCAGCTTGCCTCTCTCGCTCTCTGAGAGAACACTGACTCGATGAGTCACCGTCACCCCCTCTGTAATCATGTCTACAGAGGAAGAGGGGGAACAAACTAAAAGCTGGAAGATGGATGCCATTTCACTGCAGTGCTACAGTCATTTCCATCTCCCTGTGAGGTGTTCAAGTGTTTCTAAATTAGTACTATCCAAGGCTGATAAGCTGTAACTTAGATCCCTCTCATCCATCTCTCTCTCCCTCTCTCTCTGTCCCTCTCTCTCTCTCTTTCACTCTCTCTCACTCTCTCTTTCTTTCTCATTTCCTTACCAGATCATTTGATCTATTCTTTCTGTTCTTGCAATTGGAGGGCTTCTGCTCTGGTCTTCAAGTGTGCATTTAAGAGGCAGGATCAAAGCCATGATGGGGGAGCAAGACAGATGAAAGACTTTGTTTCTGAATCTGCAAAAGTGTGTGTGTGTGTGTGTGTGTGTGTGTGTGTGTGTGTGTGTGTGTGTTTTGTACAAAGTGTGTATAATTATGTGTGCTGTGCATGTGTGTGTGTGTATGCATGTTTGTGTGTTGTGTGCTTGTGTGTTTGTATTTGTGTGGTGTGTGCATGCAGGGGTCTACTAGTAGGACAGACCAAAGCTGCCTTCATGGCAAAGAGACAAGAACAACATCAGGAACACACTGTGATACTAATGAGTGAAGGGCTGTGTGTGGGTTTATGCGTTTGTGTGTGTGTGTGTGTGTGTGTGTGTGTGTGAGAGAGAGAGAGAGAGAGAGAGAGAGAGAGGGAGAGATAGAGAATGGTGAGAGAGGCAGTGAATCATGGGTAATCAGCGAGATCTGACAGAGCCTCCCTGGCCTCCGTTTGCCATCTCACAAGATGTTCCAGCAGCGGCATGCTCCTACTTCAGCTCCTGCCACTTACATAATCTAGCATTTCACGCCACAACATCCAGGGGCCCTGCGCGAGCATTCCACTCCGACCAAAACAAACCCTGCAGCCCTGTCACCATGGCAACGACAGCAGGACACACAAAACTTCCACAGTCTGGCCAATCTCTGTAGATGTTGGCTCCCATACCCTCACCCCTATCCCCTCCAACCAAACACTAACACACCACCAGTAGTCTGACTGTGTTTACTAGGTAAACAGCGAAATGTAGAATGACATGAGAGCCTCTCAAAAAAAGTGTTTTTACATAATGCCCTGTGTTTTGAGCAGAGATAATATCACTCAGACCTTGAAAAAACGATCCACCCAATAAGGATTCCCGAGAGTACTATAGAAATGCACTCAACCTCCATAACCTCCTTTTGTAATAAAAAAATGAAATTGAAACATAAAAATATAGTGTCACCCATAAGTGGTTAAAGGAATTATCCGGAGTAAAATGCACTTTAGGGATCAATTTACGGATGCTTTGGAGTACATACGTTGAGTTGACATCAAAATCATGTCATTCGGATGTGTTTTGAGAAAGTTCAATTTTACCGTTTTTAGTCAAAACTCGTTAGCCTGGAAGTGACCAGGGCATGTCATTTCGCCGCTACAAAACGCTATTTTTATACCTCTTCTACAGTTCCAACCAACATTACACTTACGTGGTAGTAGAGGGTCCCTAAAGCCAAAACCGAAGTATCGAGGTCTTTATGTGGTCGGATAGAGTCCAGAATGAATTTCATCAAGCCAGTACCTTTCCGGAAATGTTGCTGCTGCAGCTGGCATCTTTAGGGGAAAGTCCGTAGGAGTCGATTGCATCACGTCGTTGCACGACATCATGTCACGTGACATTTCAAAATTCCAACCTGTTAGTAAGCTAGGGTTTGCTGTTGCATTCAACTTCATTTCAATTTCGAAAGAAATACTGGACTATGTTTTTTTATTTTTTTTAAAAACGGCGACAAAATTGTGAATTTCCAGAGCGTGTTACTCCACACTCGGCAATCGACTGATTGGAACTGTAGAAGAGGTATAAACATAGCGTTTTGTAGCGGCGAAATTACATGCCCTGGTTACTTCCAGGCTAACGAGTTTTGACTAAAAACGGTAAAATCGAACTTTCTCAAAACACATCTGAATGACATGATTTTGATGTCAACTCAACATATGTACTCCCAATCATCCGTAAATTGATCTAAAGTGCATTTTACTCCGGATAATTCCTTTAATAAGAAAAGAGAATAGAGGCTTTGCTGATTATATCGTACTTTACTCATTTGGTTGGGGCGTTATCTCTTCTGCCAGAAGTCTAATTTCATAGATCTGTTTTTCCGAACTTTAGATTACTTGATATGAATCCACAAAAGGCCAAGGCCCTTTGGCTGAACTTTCCAGAAGTGAAGTATGCACAGCATTTGCTGCAGTCTTCTGCATTAGTTCTTCCAGAATCTACCATCACAGTTGATTCAATGAAGCCATCTGAACCTTTTTTTGACACATTGGCAAGCAGGTGTGTTTTGTAAAAAAAAAAAAAAACATTACATTATACGTATCCATGCAAACAAGATTGTGTTGTGCTTCTAATTCTTTGTGTTATTTGAAAGGCTTTGCAGTTAATCCTGATCTACAATGCCCCTGAGGTACAATAATGCAGGCTTGCTCTACCAGTCAACAGGGTTTACATCTGAAAGGCCTCTCTCTCTTCTCCTCGACAGCACAGCTAACACGGAATTACTGATTGAATTGTGCTAAAAGCTCCCTATTTGCACACAGGCAGCTGTCGCACATTTAGCCTTGGATTTGTGGCTAATCACTTAACACTGGTACAATACTGTGATACTTAGATTAGATCTGTTAGGACTGCCTCTCTTGATCCCACATATATGTTAAGTCATAAGTTTAATCAGCACATCATTATATAAATACTTCTAAATGTTTTAGATGTAAGCCTGATATGAATTTCCAATGAGTTTTCTCTCTCTCTCTCCCTGCCAGTGTTTGTGTGTGTGTGTGTGTGTGTGTGTGTGTGTGACTATGCTGTCATTGTGCGTAGGTAAGTGGATTTGGGTTGACATGCTGCTGAGGCAGCGCAGTCTTCTTACTGACTCCTGCGAGAGGTTCTCTTCATTAAGGGTGATCAGATAGAATCACACGCTGCCTCCACATTGACAGAAGCATCCTGGGCATCGCTGTGTCTTCCCCCTTATGCTGGAGGAGGACAGGCTCTGAGCCCCGTCAGGGGTCACCATGACAACAACCAGATACACAACTGAGCATTGTTGTCGTCTGATGCTCAGCCCTCCTCTCTCAGAGATGGAGATGAAAGGGATCCGTCACATTCGTCCAAGGACACTTAATGGGGTTTGGAGACGGGACAGGGCGATGACTGATGAACACAGTCTGCTAAAGCAGTGGACATGGTGAATTATGGACCAATGGGCTCCTCTTAATGAGACGACCCCTAACGTCCACCATCATCTCCTCATTTAGGGACGAGTATGATTATGATTATGATTGTGGCCAATTTGGATGTCCTCCCTCCTCCCCTCTCTCTCTCTCTGTCCTCCCTGCTTCCGGCCACTGCAGGTGAAGGGGACACATGCGCCTCTCTCTCTCACTCTCTGTCCTCTCTGCTGTCCACTCAGCTGTAGCAGGAGGTCGTTTCAGATGCAGCATGGATGCACAGGCACATTTGGCTGGGCTCAAAAGCCCACTGAAACATGTCACGCTTAGGCATGCCAGAATGCCACTTGAACCATAAACACTTCATCTGGCCACGCGGGAGAGACTCACAAATGCAGACTGCAAGGGTAAACTACATCAACAGTGAGACTGCAGTTTTCTGTCAGTTGTATTTTGGGGGGTTGGGGAGTTCTGTCAGGGATTTTGGGGGGGTTGCTGCATAACCTGTAGTTCAATGTGACTGCAATGACTTGCAGAGAGGCAAGCAAGGCATGTGGACATTATATGAAGAGCAAAGGGAACTTATAATGTACTTATTATTATCAGAAAAATATGACTGGGTGCTGGGAATTGCATCTATAATAACACTTCATTGACATCACTGTGTTGACCTTTTGAGATAATGTTGATGCAAAATGCAAAGAGAGATCATACACCTTGACTAAATTCCAGAAGCTGGAATGTTTGATCAATCTCTACCTAAATGTCTTATTCATGCACAGCAAGCAATATGTCAAAGTGAAGCCTGCAGAGAACGTCATAAAAAGCTGTCAGTCAACACTGTCAATCAACGATCAGCATGTTTTTCATTGGCATGCCTTATTATTTAACCGAATGTGCTTATAGCAGCCTAATCCTGGACTTTCTACGATTTACTAGGTCTTGGTTATAAGATAGTTCCAGCATAGCGCACCCATGAAGATGTGCCTGCCTATCACATTTGATTTGATGAGAACATGCGCTCTTAATTGAGACATGAATCATGACAACATAGGTTAAGTCCTACCTGTACTGTTGGCGTAGACGATGCGAGCCTCTGTAACGATGCTTGGGTCACTTTGAGATCTTCCTCGCTGCACTATGCTATCATCTATTCCATCCGATGTAGCCATGGTGATGGTCGAGTAGAGTAAGGAGGAAAATATGAAAATATGAGTCCAGAGCTGGATGGAGACGGGAGCAAGCAACGGAAGCGTGTAATTTGGTTCGACAACTGCAGCCTCTAATATCAGAGACTTGTTCTAGGGGTGGGGGGAATCCTGAGTGTGGGGGTGCGTGCGGGTGCGCGCGCGCGCGTGTGTGTGTGTATGCCTGTAAATGCGCGCTGATGGCTTATGATACGATTCGTATACTGAATTTTAATGTCATTGATCAAGAGTACGCGCAGCAATTTCATGAAGAAAAAAAAAAACATTTTCTGCATAGTAGTGGCATTACTGTGGGGAGAGTGTCAGCACATGTGTCAAGTAAATATTTGCTTACAGTCGCTAACAAAATTAAAGGATAAATCGACACGTTCTCCCCACTAGTGGAGTGATGGTACTGTACTGATGAGGCTGTATGTAGGTTACGGGCGATATGATGTGTGTGCTTGCCATAGCGCTCGTGTTTTCTGGTATGCTGTACAAAGCTGCCGTCATGTGGTTGTAGAGTAACATTACAACTACACGAATGTTAAAATGGCGAGTGTAATGTAAATGGATCAATGTGCCTTGAACGGCTGCCCCACAACAGATGCGACGTGATTTAGTATGAACTGTGATCTAGCCTAATGGACTTAGATTCCGGTTGTAAAATGTTTAAATAAGCAACATTCATGTTAATACATTCATTCAAATAAATATATGTTTTATTTGGTAATATTAAAGTGATGTTATATGTATTCTGCATAGTGTGTCATTCATAAAAGGTCTACAGAATAAGTAAGAACTGTAGGCCTACTCATTGACCTTGTCGAGATGTACAAGTACAACTGAAGAGTATTGAATGAATATCCACTAAGGGACGGGGAATTTGAAGGGTATTAGCACGTCTATCACCAATCTAATGTGCTGCGACACCGGCACTTCGCTGCGTAAAGTGCGTAAGTGGGTTAACCCCTACTCCACTGGGATAAAGGGAAACACCGCCTCTTTACGTGACGTAGAAGTAATAGCCCCCGACAATATGGCGGACACCAGCAAGAAGTCGACAGTTCCGTGCATGGGACATAAAAATAATCGAAACGAAAAGTTGAAGAGCCAGTCTTGTAACGGCACAAACCCAGAAAATATGTCCAGTTCTGATACATCGGATCTACGAAGCATACTGGTCACTAGCGTTCTGAATTTAGAGAAAATCGACACGGATCTTTACAGGTTACATGCTTTATTCTAGCTGTTACAACAAGTTACAAATGACAACGTAAAATCTGTATGCAAGCTAGTCTACACCTACCAATATGTTAACCGCCCAACAGTGGCCTAACCCTCTGCCCAATATGTGTTTGTGTTAATGAAATTACGAGGCTACGTGTAATGCTATAGCAACTGCTTTGTTGGTAGCTTTGAGCAAGAGCCCACTTAATCCCAACGTCATTTAGGATTTTGTTTCATTCTCTCTTCATCCAGTGGAAAGCATCACTGGGTACCTCGCACTCAACGTCTCTTTGGGGGCCAGATTGTTGGACAGGCTTTGGTGGCTGCTGCCAATTCTGTCACAGACCAATTCTTTGCCCACTCTCTTCACTGTTACTTTGTAAGAGCAGGTATGTAAGTAGAAGAGAAATGCCTTTAATCCCTAGTGCTAAAATAGAACCCCCCACCCCTAGGTAAAGGCAGAGTTTCACTTCCTGATTTTTAGAGTATCATTTACAGTCATAGCCACTTAGACTTAGAGTCATTTACAGTCATAGCCACTTACTGAAAATCTCTGGTCGCAGGTGACCCCAAAGTTCCAGTATTGTACCAGGTGGAGCGGACACGAGATGGCCGCAGTTTCTCTGTGCGCTCGGTCAAGGCCATCCAGTACGGGAAACCCATTTTGATCTGTCAGGCGTCCTTCCACCTCCAACAGTCCAGTGTCCTGGAGCACCAGTTCACCATGCCCTCCGTCCCACCGCCCGAGGAGCTATTTACTGTTGAGGAGCTCATCCAGCAGTACCTCAGGTGGGGCTCCCACTCCCTCAACCCCATACTGTCAAAGTTAGTGCAGCGTTAAAGGGACAGTCCACAGTTACAGCAAATGCTTGTTGGTATTTCAGCTCAACAACCAATCAAATTACACTCCTCTAACATTATTAAAGCAATGTGTGAAGAGCCTGCTGAGAAATCGACTAGACTTGGGCTGCACGTTGAAGTCTGCCATGCCATTCAAATCACATAGCCCCTGAGTTAGTCATGAACAGGAATACAACCACATGTACACTTCTGTATGTGGATGTCCCCACCACAATCATAAATTAATTCGGCTCAACCACTTTTGTCTGCTAAAAGCAAAATCTCACCAAAATTCTCAAACAAAATAGAGTACAACTGAATTGAGGCACAAACATGAAATGTATGTGTACATTTACTGTAAAATCAGTCTTTCCCAAAACAAAATGATACTCATGCTTTTTTTCAAAACAAAATGATACTCACACTTATAGGTCATCAGTTAATCAAAGTTAGGCATGTTGCAGGTTGTTTTCTTATTTTGTAGAGGGACTACACACAAATTGTGAAGCTCTGTGTTGATCTCTACCATTGTTTTTGTTTAAACACAGTATTCCCAATTTGGCAGACAAGGCCAGACAAGGACTTAATAAAATCCTGGCAGATGAGGTCCCCATTGAAATCAAGCCAGTTAATCCACCTGATTTCTACAGACGTGTTGCCATGGAACCAAAGAAACTCTTCTGGGTTCGAGCAAGAGGGCATATTGGTAAGGAAAGACTTAGATGTAAACATTTGGCATTTGAAATCTACTTCACTTATGTTTTTGAGCAAGTAAGTTTTATTATACTGTGAAACATGTATTTCCATGTCAAATCTGATGTGTGATACTGAGTAACAATATATTTCTTTGGACATGTACAATGTTTTATCAAGTAACAACTCCTAACTGTTAAGGAACTCCTCTCTTTTCCTAGGGGAAGGCGACATGAAACTGCACTGTTGCGTGGCTGCGTACGTGTCGGACTACTCATTCCTGGGCACCACTGTGCTGCCCTACCCGGAATACAGGGCCCAGTTCTCAGCCTCCCTCGACCACGCCATGTGGTTCCACAACACCTTCCGCGCTGACGAGTGGATGCTGTATGAGTGTGAGAGTCCATGGGCAGGTTAGTCGGTATTCCAAACTTTGACAAACTGAAACCTGTGGGCCACTATTAGTCATGTGAAATAAATCAGATTCTGATTCAGATTGTGTTGTCATCAGTTAATAACACAATATGGTTGTTTGTAATATGAATATGAATATGACCATAATTTATTACCCATTTTACTTCAATATCCATTGCGGTTTGGGTTTCCATAGGAGTTTCACATCGATACTACCAGAAAGGGACCTTTCAGTCAACTCAGGGTTAAATAAGCTTGCATGACATCAGACTAGGAAGAGTAGCCTGGTTATCAACAGACCTTATCTCAATTAAAATTGGACAAGCTTCATTCACCTCCCATTTCCAAAAGGGAGTCACCAATGGACACTGATCAAAATGCCTCTGGACACAGTTGGATAGACTTAAAACCAATCAGAGCAATAAAAGAGATGACATATGCAGAGCAATGAAAAAAACATCTCAACAAATGAGTGTTTTTCAAAAACAGCTTTGATGTCATGTTAAGCCCACCTCAACGATTGTGATGTGTGCCCGGATTTTAGGAACATTAGAAATGGGAGTGAATTTGCCAGACGGTCCGGACCTGCAGTGCAAATTCAAATATGTAAAATGTTTGTCTGGGTTCTCCCAGGCTATGGGAAGAGGAAGAATAGAAGAAGTGAGGGTTTAGATAGGAGGGAAAGAAATAGAACAACAAAAGGTGGAGTGTAAGAGTGGCCTACTGATTGTGCTTTTATGCGACTAAATGTATGGAGTATGAGAATGAGGTGAGACTGCCGTGAGCTCAGGTCCAAGTTTAGTATCTTTTCTCAGTCCTTCCCAGACTGTAAATCATTGAAGGTGTTGTGAACTTTGTGAATGATGTGAACATTGATGAACTTTGTGAATTGTGTGAACTTTGTTGAACTGAACTCACAACAGGCAATCCTATATGGGAGAGTTATGATACCCTTACTTAATTTCACTGATGTTGTGACACTGATACTCAACAATCACTGAATTGATAAGAGACTGTACAGTAGATTATTAGGAAGTCAGATTGCTGAGTAAGCAAGCTAGAGATATGCCTGAGAAAAAACACCACCGACTACAAATTTTAATTTGTTCAGTTCACAAAATATTGGGTAGTTTCACGACCAGGGGGTCGTTTCTAGAAAAGTTAGCAACGACGTTGCTCAACCACCATGGTACGACGCAACTTGCGACCAAACAACGACACTGTTACACCTGTTTCCAGAAAGCATCGTACCTGTGTCGCAATTCGCTACCTCCGACGTCCGAATACTGTAGTTCCAACAACGTTGTTGATGATGCAGCGATACATATCATTGGTGGAAACAGTGGCAACGTGTAATACCCCACCCCCTAGAAATGTTCAGGGGGTCGTTTCTAGAAAAGTTAGCAACAACGTTGCTCAACCACCATGGTACGACGCAACTTGCGACCAAACAACGACATTGTTACACCTGTTTCCAGAAAGCATCGTACCTGTGTCGCAATTCGCTACCTCCGACGTCCGAATACTGTAGTTCCAACAACGTTGTTGATGATGAAGCGATAGATACCATTGGTGGAAACAGTGGCAACGTGTAATACCCCACCCCCTAGAAATTCTCTGCCACAGCCTATGTTGACATTTTTCTCATTTAAACCGAGTGATTAACGCTGGCATTGTCATTATCATCTGCAAAAATCTAAACCTATTAATTGCAAGTATATAAAACATTTTACTGAAGCCGACCAATATGTGCCATTATTTGTGTTAAATATCTATGTTGGAAAAAATATATAGCCTGGACGAATGTCTGGGTATCGCAAAAGTTACCTATTGTCTCTTGGCTTAACGGCAACGCATCAGTGCACTACGCGCTCGGCCGGAGTTCGCATCCTGTCTCTTCTTTTCATCTCTGAGTAAAGTAGGCCTACGATACACAGTAGGTTTTGACCATACATATTTATGTATATAGTTACTCTACATCGAGAGACCATAGGTACAAGACATCAGTCAAAAACAATTTAATCTACGTGTTACACTATAGTTCACCTGCAGGTAGCGAGAAGCAGGACAATCTCACATCATAAGAAAATCGAACCTACAACGTTGGGATAATAAGTAATTTGCTTTAGCCACTACACCATTTATCACTACTGTTATAAGGGTCTGGGAAGATTATAATACTAAAAGCAAGGCAATACTTGAATTAACATAAATAGCAAGAATGAGCCAAGTAGGGGAGTCAGTGTCTTAATCAAAACTTAAGCTACAGGATAGATCAATCATTGAGTCACGAGATAAACATCCACTTCGCAATTTTTGGTTGGGCGGTTGTGATTTTTGGTTAGCCCGGACACCAACACGAACTACCAAGGAACGACACAAGTGCGACTGCCTAGGGGCAGTAGTTCAAACGACCAAACTTTGCGTCCTTGTTTGCGATTGAGTTTGAACTACCCTTTCTAGAAACACCAAATCCAAGAACGATGGAGCGAACTACCAAGGTTGCGACGCAAGTTAGCAAACGATGCTTTCTAGAAACGACCCCCTGGGTAAGTGCTTGACCTTTTCCGCATACATGTCAGTGTACCTCAAAGTATGTAATTATGTTGGATAACTGTATGTTGTTGAATTAATTACTAGACTTAGGAGCACCTTGATAAAGTGCAAAGTGCATGGTATTTTGAAGTGCGAAAATACCATTTGTAGGGATAAAACACGTCTTTCAGTCATTTTCATCCCCAACTTGAGGTTAAAACTATACCACTTCAGCAAATTATATTAACAATATTTTTACTGTGGGCAGAAAACTGGATCACATTAGAACATTATGTAATGTGTTACAATTGTGACGTCAAATAAAGCAAATGTATAATCATTATATATTATAACCATTATTAAAATGAAATTAGCAGGTATTTGAATTATGGTCCAAATTTGCGTCAATCATAAGTTCAGAAACATAGCTGACCAGGTTGAAATTATTTAGCAGAGGATATGCATCAAGCCAAGTAACAGCCTACAAACAAAATTTTCGCATATCATTTGAACATCATAATAAATGATATAGTAAAAGTTTTCCGTCAAACAGCTGTTGACCACTCCACATTTTCTATACATATGCTATACAGAGTACCTTATATATGATAATGCAACTTATTTAACAAGTCTTACTTAAATTATGTTAACATAAGGAACACTAATAAACACTTTAAATATTGTATGCAAATATTAAACCTTATATGGATGAACTACATTTCTTTCATATGTCCACTCCAATAAACATTTAACATTTCCGTCAAAGGATGTAGATTAAACCCCCAAAATAATGACATTTAAAGAAGGTTTAATTTTTAGGCTTCTTGAAACAAAGCACTTACCCTGATTGTGAAACTACACAATTGAGCTGTATTAAAAATCATCTTGCAGATATCTGCTATCTGAATGTTAATGTGTGATGCATCTGCATCTGTTTCTTTATCAGAAGCTGATTGGCCCTCATGCGCATTTTATCAGTACAAGTGCTATGTGTTCTCTTTGAATCAAATTTCAGACATCTGACAGGAATGAGTAAAGAAACCGATATGTAAAATGATTAATTTAGACGGTCTGAATGTGTGTGCACTGTGTGGACATAATGTCTGTTGTGTGCGTTGTGACAGGAGGCAGCAGGGGTCTGGTCCAGGGCCGGCTGTGGAGGCAGGACGGGGTGCTGGCGGCCTCCTGTGCCCAGGAGGGAGTGCTCAGGATGCAGGCCCTGTCTGAGAGCAAACTCTAGCGCAGACATGCTCACCTCTGGAACTCAAAGCACCCAAATCCAGTCTTGGCTTCCTGGAAGTATGCTGAAGGCTGTTGATTTGAAAGTGCCCCCATTGGAAAAAATAGATTCATAGGAATTTTCTGGAAGACTCCTGGATACTGACAGGGTGCATCATTTTTCCAGGGGGGTGCAGCCTTACACGGCATGGTGTCGAACTGACCCTAATCCCAAAACACATCCCATATATTAATTATGTAATTTTAATGGCTTCACGTTTCGTTACTCCCCAGTGGTTCTGACTGACAAGTGGTAAATGGCGTCCTGCTGCGAACATGCATAAAATATAAAAGCATCTCACTTGACCAAATATAAATATAAATACAGTGTAGTTCCGATTGAAGGGTCGTGGTACATGGATATAATTTGAGGACCAAAAAAAAATGTGACAGGTTTCTTTAGTTCTTTAGTGTCCATTATGGCTATGTCTTTTACTCAAATCTTATCAGTCTTACATGCAATTACTTTGTATAGTAATATTTTGTTTAATATAAATGTAATTACAAGTATTGTAATAAATTATGATTATTGCTACAATACATGATATATAGGTGCATGTATCCTATGCACAAGTAATATTATGTGTTTTCTTTTTCATATTTGTGATCTTTTATGATACAAAATAACATAATTTATATGTTTGACGGGTTGACTTTAACTCTACAACAAGGACACCAAACATATATCAAGCTGACCTTCAACATGGTCTCTCTGCATTTATAAAGGTAGACATGAAGTGAAGTGATGCTGGGTTGATGAAGCATCATAGATTTAAAATTTGATGTTCTTTTTTAGTTTAATCTTACACTGCGAAAGCAGTTTGTTTTGTGAACTGAAAGAAAATAGCATCATCTGTACACCTTCAGGAGGACAAAACAAGCATTATATCCCTTTACTAAGGACAAAACACCATTTAGACCTTCTCTTTGAAGCAGTTGATAACATCTGATGAAAATCATGTACAGCTTGGTCATTACTATACTCAAGAAACTTTTAGTTAACCAATAACAATTATGTAATCAGGGATAGGATCTCAACCAATGAAACACCAGGTGGCTGACATGACCTCAGTGCCGATATTATGAGGCTCCCTGTGAAACGGAGCACAGTGCAGAGGGGCAACAGTCACCATGGTGGTGTCTGTGGTTCTGTTGTGGGTATGTTTTTGCATGCTGCTGTTTTTGATCCGCACCCGCCGACCGAAACACTTCCCCCCTGGCCCACAAACCATCCCCATATTTGGAAATCTGCATCAGCTGAATCTGGTGAATCCTGTTAATGATTTGCAAAAGGTATGTTTCTAAAACCACTATTTAAAATGGATTCAAGTTAAAGGTTACAATGGACTGGTTAAGATACAATGTAATTTTAGATACTGTTGATTTTGGTAGTAGGCTAACTGCCTTGTAATATCATACACAAATAAAGAGGTGGTTCAACATCAACCGGATTACTAGTGGTAGCCTATATAGAGGGTTCGTACGTTTTTAAAAAAAAAAACCTGGAAAAGTTATGGAATTTCAAAATGGCAATTTCCAGGCCTGGAAACGGTTTGGAAAAGTCATGGAAATTTGCGTGACCCATTGCAATTCAACTGAGAAATCTATCGTGTTTCGAAGCAGATCATGTCGCATACTTCCTTGTGTCTGTCGCGCGGAGACCAGAGATCGGCCTTTTCTAAAAGGAGTTACTCTGCCCTCCCTCTACTCATTCGACTCACTTTATCCATCGCCGTAGAACACACGAACAGTGGAAGGGAGTAGAGAGGGCGGAAAGCTATCTCTTTCACTGTTCCCGAGTCAATTTGGTGAAGATTCAGAAACGTGGATGTGTTAGAACATGTCAGTAGCGAGTGTGCCAACAAATTAGGCGCAGGTTTGCAGGATGGCATTTTGCGTTCGCGGTAGCCTGGGAGGCTACAGCCCTGTTACTTCAGTATATTTAGCCAGTGTGTGCGGCGCTATAAAGCTGCGTGAATTAAACATGCAATTAAGCCTACGTGGAGGGAGAGCAGCTTCACAGAAGAGAACTTACGACGAAGTTGGTAAGGAAAAGTTGGTAAACGTAAACCACCTTTCTTACCTAATTTGAGGGTGCTGATTCTGAATATTTTGTTTACCAAGCTCAATTCTGAGCTCATGCCGCATAATCAGCATAATCAACATAAAATAGCTTTTTTTTGCTTATTTTTCCCTAAATTGGGTTGATTTCAAAAGTAATCACTAAAACCAAATAAAAGTGTTTGAGCATTAAAGAACCCATACTATAGTTTATTAATGTATTTAATGGGAACATGATTACAGTTAACATGTAATAAACTCGGAAATTCTAATCAAAACACAACCATATTTTTTATTGCTAACATAGTGAGTCACTCATGTGGTGTTTAATGCATTTCATCACAATAACAAGTTGCACAGTTAACCTTCAACTCAGAATATATCCTACAGTACATATGAATTTAGATAGCGGGAATACGCCTAATATGCAGAACTGCATCTAACAACCGTCAAGTAAAAAACATTTTACTTCTAGTAACACTGGATTTAGTATGTGTGCTTGCCTCCATACTAGAGCTTGATAATGTGCTCTTCTAATATGCCATTGAGCTGCATCACTTGTTGGTGGTAGGCCTCCAATCCTCGACATCTAGAAAACAGAGTGGCTCTGGCATAGTGTTGTCATGATACCAAAATGATGACTTTGATTCAATACCTGCCATAAATATATTGATACTCGATACTGAAACATCCTAAAATATCTGGAAAAGAAAGGACGCAGGCCTCCCAGGTATTGAGTCATTTGTGTTGAATTTGGTGCACTTTTGGTCAATTCTGGGTTTTAAACTTCTAAACTTCCTACTTAATTATTTTTTGTAGTCAGTAAAATAGTTTGTGTGTGATTAAGTCCTTTATTGTTTGTTATAGCTCATTTATATTGTGTGGTGTTTTGGCAATAAATTACCATTAAATAGCCAAAGTAGGCTAGATCAAGGTCAGTGTTCACATTACTGCATGCAAATCACTGAATGCTATGCAGAAGAGCCTAATCTTAAGGCCATCTGATGTAGGCTACCCTAGGCCTTCCCGTGTTTCTGGGATTCCTTTGACAGTTGCAAAGGGAAATAAGTGAAGATGATCTTTGCTCCCAGTGTATTAATAAGTATGTTTCAACCACTCAGGTCAGATAGGCCTACACCATTATCTGTTGCAATAGCTGTGTGCATTTCTACATTAGGTCTATTTCTTTGATAGTTAACATTAGCTACCACATAACAAATACCAAATAACAATACAAAAGTTTCTTACAAACTTTCCTGCATACTTCTTAAAGGAACCGTATGTAAGAAATGTATTTCAATTAATCATAAAATGGCCCTGATATGTCACTAGACGTTAAGAAATCATGTTCACTTCAAATACTTATATCACAGACAACAGTAGTCCGGCCAGGATATTGTCTTTTAAAAAGTGATGACTCAACTGATGTTGATGTTGTGTTTTGTCATGTCATGTTGTGTTTTGGCCTGATGTGCCACCCTCTACCTATCTACTAATCACGAACATCAAAGTCAGTCGTGTTTCGGCATCCGAGTTGGCAACCTCGAGTCAGGGGGCAGGGGGAGGGGATACACCGCTCTACAGTATTTTGAAAGTGATTGCAGTACCAGTTTTGGCCACAATCTTACATATGGTTCCTTTAAATGTGCTGCAGTCAGATGGGTGTCCTAAAGACATAACTAGATCTTGAGCATCTATTACCAGTGTTGAATGACCAGTTTTTGCAGTGATCACTACTGGACATTCCACATTGCTAGACAGCTCTTGAGTGAGGATAGACTTATTTCCACTTCACAAATAACCATCGCTATAGTACAGGGACATTAATCAGTTCATAGCTGAGGATTTGTCCTAGGTCCACTTCCCTTTCAGCATCATATGCAGTAATGATGCACTGGAGAATGTTTCTTTTTGTTGCACTATAAAGGATATCTTGTCTAATTTTTTTGCAAATAATGCAATCTCCATAGCACTCTTCAGCACTCCTCAAACATGCACACACTGAGATGTTTTAACTAGGCAAGCACAGTCGCCTTTACAGTAAAAAAAAAAATACAGTGTAAATCCTCTGTAAAGACTGACTGTCCTTGCCCTAAAGACTCTTCATAATAGTTAGTGACAAAAGACTTTCTACTGAAAAATGAGCAGTCACCTACTATTCTATCAATTTATTATCATGGAATCTATTTTGTTTCTAAATGTCATACTGAGTTTTAGCTATTATTTCAATTCATATTTTAATTTTAGCTTATTTTCATTTGCTACTTTGAGGGTCATTGGGGTAATTCCTGTCCTATCCTACAACATATCTGATACATAAAGAGTATATTAATGCTTTTTTTGCAATTCCTATGATATCTGATGAACCAAAACGTATGTGAATTATGCTAATTATGCTAATTAGCAAGCTTAAATCTCAAAATTGAGCTTGGTAAACAAAATATTTGAATTCAGCACCCTCAAATTGTGTGAAATAGCCCCTTTACCAACTTTTCCTCAAATTTGCCAACAGGACTTTTTCTGAACGTTTGTTAGCTATCTGCTCGACCTCTAACGTGGTCATGATGAACCGACAGAGTTGATGAAGAGCTGATTAGTAATTGATCAGGCTATACATTAATCAGGATTTCAATGTGTGGCGGGTATTTGTCTATAGTAGGCGATCACATAAAGTTAAATGCACAACTTTGCTTAATGTAGGGCTGAAGGCTAATGTGCCTACTGGTGTCAGTGTTGGCCTACATTTTGTATGTATTAGAAATACATAGATACATTAATTTGAATTCAAATTTCCCAAGGACTATTCAAAAGAAATTTCTATTTTCATAGGCTAGTTGATGTGATGTTATAAGGTCATGGAAATTTGTCAAAAAATCATGGAAAAGTCATGGAAATTCTCTGGTGGAAATGTGTATGAACCTCTATGTAGCCTAACAATTGCATATTATATTGTATTACAATTAATGTGAAATATGTATGAACCCTGTATTACATATTATATTGTATTACAATATAATAAGTGAGCCTGATGAGCAATACCAGTGTGTTCAACAAGATTCTAAATAAGTTAATACTGGTAACAGGCATTCATCCAAAAAATGCAAAGTAGCCTACATGCGTAAAACATTTTGTTCCTGCAATCCTGCAGCTTTCTGATCGATATGGGAAAGTGTTCAGTTTTTACTTTGGAGGGAGGCCAGCTGTGATCATAACTGGCATGGAGGCCATGAGAGAAGCTCTGCTGACCAAAGCTTTGGACTTTGCTGGGAGACCTGGTGGAGTTCTGCTGAGCCACCTCACCCAGGGCAAAGGTACAACCACAGCATGTCCCTGTATGACCTGTGGCAATTTATTCCAGTGAAACTACTAAGCAACTAGAGTTGAAAATGTGGCAACATAAGTGTCCACTTGAGCTATAGAGACCTTTGAAGAACTGGTAAGGCCAGTTTGGTGTCTGCTAATAGTTTTTCTGCTGTAGAAGTAAGAAGTCACATAGCATGGCGAGGCCAACTAAAAATCCATGCGTGCTTCATTAGGCATCATCATGGCTGACTACGGTCCTAGCTGGAAGGAGCATCGCCGTTTTGCTCTGATAACCATGAGGAACTTTGGCCTGGGGAAGCAGTCGATGGAGGAAAGGATTCTGGGAGAGGTCTCGTATATCTGCGCCCACCTGGAAAAGGTTGCAGGTAATGACCATACCTTAGTACAGTATACCTAGAACTATAGTAGGTATATCTAGAACTACGTAAAATGTGTAGAGAGCATGATATTGGAAACTTTGTCACTGCCAGTGAGTCTGAAAAACATTCATTCATTGCATCCAACATCTGTATCCATTCAACCTACCCTGTTCCATCCCCAGGTCAGACAATTGACCCTCAAACTTTGTTTCACAATGCTTCATGTGACATCATCTGCTCCATCATGTTTGGGTCTCGATATGAATATGACCATGAGTTCTTCCAAGCTATGATTAAAATGATGGCAGACAATTCAAAGATTGCCAATGGACCATGGGGCATGGTAAAGCATTGTCTTTTAACCTCTCTCAATGTAGTGCATGTCTTTAAATGATATACCGCAAAGTTAGTTTTCTCAGGGGGAATAAATGATAATAATAATAATAATAATAATAAGCCAAATAAAGCACAATTTAGCCAGTAGACTTTTATGCCAACAATTGCAGGATTGTTAATGTTTTCTTTAAACGTGCATATAGGTTTGTTGAGAGACAAGGAGAGGCTGCACAAAGGTGTACATAGCTCTTCAAAAAAGTAATTCCATCCAATTTAAACAGTACAACATGGAAAATCATTGTGTGGTGGTCAGTGTTGATATTGTGGTGGGCTGCCACAAATAAGTCAATGTATGGGAAACACTGACATTAAAGACGAAAAGATCATTTTTAATGTAATGGTTTTTTTAAATGTTTTTGTTGTTTGTAGATATACGATACTATGCCATTGTTGAGAAACCTACCCCTGCCATTCCAAAGTGCTCTCCGGGATTACCACACAGTCAAGATGCATGTGCTGGACATAGTGAATGAGCACAGAGCCACCCGCACCCCTAATGAGCCAAGAGATCTCATAGACGGTTATCTAGATGAAGTGGACAAGGTCAGTTCTGAAGCCTATAATACTCACAAGGTCACGGTGTTTTAGGAAATTGTTTGGAGTCTTTAAGCAATTCATGCAGCTCTGGTTCATCTTTTCTATCAGTTTTTCATAGGATTCCACCCTTTCATGGTGTACTTGCTCTGTAGGTGACAAGTATCATCCAAACAGCGATCTAACTAATGCAGCTTTAAATGTGAAACGTTCTCAAGTCTGGACTCGGTCACATCTGCTCATTGGTTTTCCTGTTTCTCTCTGGCATCAGAGGGGTCAAGACCCTGCTCCATTTGATGACAGTCAGATGTTAACCATGTTGCTTGACCTTCTCTTCGCTGGAACTGACACCACATCAAACACCATCCGTGCTGCTGTGCTCTATTTCATGGCTTACCCAGATATCCAGGGTTGGTCCTAAAACAATATTTCATTAATCTCGAGAGCAGTTCAGTTGTTATACCCATGTGTATCTTTTCAGGTGTAATAATATAAGTATAGAAGAAAATGATAATGGTTAAAATGGTAAAACAAAAAATATGTCAAAATGGTAATTGATGGATTTGTGCTCCTAGAGAGGTGTCAGCAGGAGATTGATATGGTCCTGGAAGGGAGAGACCAGCTCTGCTTTGAGGACAGACACAGCATGCCCTACACACAGGCTGTTATCCATGAAACCCAACGCGCTGCGAGCACACTTCCTCTGAGTGTGTTCCACTGCACAACCAAAGACACAGAGCTGACGGGATACCAGATACCTAAGGTCTGTTATCTGAAGCCTTAAATATGAACATGACTAACAATTAAATCAAGTGATATCCACATTTACTCTTTACTGAATATACATTTATTTATATTTTGTCAGACTATCTGTGCTAAATTATAGGCAGATTTTTCATGGCTAACTTACACCACCCATATAGGATAATTGTCTGCATCTATCTGATATGGCTTTTATTCGTTGTTGATCATATTCTAGAACACAGAGTGCAATAGTCTGCATGTCATTTCTGTTCAGTGTTTGTCCTGACTTTGGCTCACATCTCTGGGTAGGGTACACTTGTCATCCAGAATCTGTCATCTGTGCTGCATGAGGAGACACAGTGGAAGTTCCCTCACAGTTTCAACCCCAACAACTTCCTGAACGAGCAGGGAGAGTTTGAGAAGCCACCTGCCTTCATGCCCTTCTCAATAGGTAAGCTGACAACAGCTACAGAATATAAGATTATATAATAGTTGATAGGCCTAGTATGTTGCTCTGAATTATAAGAAATATATGTTTATACTGCCTTGCATCATTCATTTATCCATGCTTTCATGTGTTCTAGGACCCCGGACTTGTCTTGGGGAGGGATTGGCCCGCATGGAGCTCTTCCTGATCCTGGTGACACTGCTGCGCCGTTTCCAGTTTATCTGGCCAGAGGATGCAGGAGAGCCAGACTTCACCCCAGTGTTTGGGGTCACTCAAGCCCCCAAACCATACAAGATGGTGGTGAAGCCGAGGACAATTACGGCAAATTAAGGCACTTTGAATGATGCAATGTAATGCAAAGTAATCAGAGTGAAATAAGTCAAGTATTAAAAGTCAACCTAGTAATCTGTCATGCATTTTTAACCCTCATGTTATGCTTGGGGTCAATTTGAATCATAAAATGTATGGTTCACTTTTTTTTTTGCTTCATGTTTTATGACTTCCTCAATTCAAGGGTACAACAGAGTTAGCATGAAATGTGTACAATAATTTGTTTTCAATGTCCTGTACACATATTTTGTACATTGATGTTCCTTGGGGTCAGTTTGACCCCAGCTGTATGAAACATAGGATACATGAATATTTGACACATTATGGATATTATTATTTGAATAGTATAAGAACATATTGTTATTATCATTACTACATACACAAGTACATATTACATATAAGTCATTTTGCCAGGACTGTATAAGTCAAAAGGGGAAGCAACAGCAAGCCTTTGGGCTGCTGATAGTGATGGGCAAATGAAGCTTTGGTGAACCACTGAACCACAGCAGTGTGAACCTAGCGACACTAGCTGAAAAGCAAAAAGATGGCCGCCACACATACATTTTTCAACATAAAAGTCCTTAGCAAACCAATATTTTTGGTTACATATACAGGTTTGGGTAAGGACTTTTATGTTGAAAAATCTACATGTGGCAACCATATTGGATTTTTTCATTAATGTTGCTAGCTTCACACTGCTGTGGTTTAGTGGTTCACCAAAGCTTCATTTGCCCATCACTAGCTGCTGACACTGGATGAGCAATATTGCCAGCCATGGTTCCAAGGTTCATAAAGGGGTGTGGGGGGTGGGATTGTTTTGTAGGGCTTTTGATGGTGGTTATTACACTCTTGTTAAGTACCTGTCACAAAAAAGAAACTGGGTAAAAATGTTAAATATAGCCGCAAGCGGCAATGGCGGGCCCAAACACCTGCGCGCCGCAACCTGTGACATTTCAGAATCTAACAAAGCACCAATGTGGTGCATTTGTAAAATGTACATATTTGATGTGGGTGCTATTTGTTTTTGCATGTTATTTTCTGGCACATTTATTTGCTTGGCCAGGTGGGGGCGCAATGCAAGGCAGGCCCATTGTGTGTCATCATAATCATAATATATATTAACCTGAGAAATTTCAGATTATTCATTTTAAGCAAAGAACATTTCTGATACACTTTTTGGCCAGATGGTGGCACTATATTAGGCATGTGAATTACACATGTGAATATCATCACAATAATGATATACAATATTTTGTAAAGTTTCAGATCAACCAATAAAAACATTACCAATTTCTGGCACATTTTCCTGCTTGGCCAGGTGGTGGCACTATGCCAGGCAGGCCCATTGGGTGTCTGCATATCATCATAATCATAATATCTAATAACCTGAGAAGTTTCAGACTATTTATTCAAAGCATAGAACATTTCTGGCTTGGCCAGATGGTGGCACTATGCTAGGCCTGTGAATTATGCATGTGAATATCATCACAATAATGATATCCAATATTTTATAAAGTTTCAGATCAATCACTTAAGGCATTGTCCATTTCTGGCACATTTCCTGCTTGGCCAGGTGGTGGCGCTATGCCAGGCAGGCCCATTTGGTGTCTGCATTTCATCATAATCATTATATCTATTAACCTGAGAAGTTTCAGACCATTCAAGTCAAGTCAAGTCATTTTTTATTTATATAGCACATTTAAAAACAACAGGAGTTGACCCAAAGTGCTTTACATGGCAATGAGAGGTTAGGCAACAGTTGTAACATAAAAAGGGGCCCAGGGAAACACAGGTCTGACTAAGAAAATATAAAAAGTAAAAGGAAAATAATATTACATGAGTAGAATTAAGAAGTAGTACATTAGGAAAAAAAATAAAAAATAAATAATAGTAGTAATAATAATAATAAGATCAGTAGAATAGATAAAGTTAAAAAATATAATATAAAAATAAGAACATAAAATAAATGGAGTAAAACAGGTAAAATACAGCAAGCAGGATATATATATAAGATAAATAAATAACTAAAAGTAAGTGGTAGATAAAAATAAAGTAAAAAGGTAGAGGGACACACATGCAAGACACAGGGGGCAGAATTAAAGGTTGTTAAAACCTTTTTTGAGAGAAAAGGTGCGTTTTTAAATTAGACTTAAAACTAGCAAGGGTAGTCGAGGACTTAATGTGGGGTGGGAGGGGATTCCATAAGTTTGGGCCAGCCACAGAGAAGGCCCGGTCACCTTTTGTTTTGAGATGTGTGCGGGGGACAGTTAAGAGTTGTCTTGAAGATGACCGGGAGTTAGAGTGTGGAGAAAGGATTTCAGCAATGTAGGGGGGTGCTAGGCCATTAAGAGCTTTAAAAACAAAAAGTAAAATCTTAAAATCAATTCTAAATTTAACAGGAAGCCAGTGCAGCTGAACCAGGACTGGTGTGATGATTCATTCAATGCATTGTGATTTATGACACATTTCCTCTTTATGTGGTGAGATATTAAAATCATATCAAATATATAACATATCAAAAATCCCTTAACAATTTAACATCAGCGACATCTTGGCATAATGTTCAAATTTCACATGAATCTGACAAACCGTCTAAGAGCAGTATGTTAAAATTGATCATGTGATATCAGTGTAATTGTCATTCTTTCTGTTGCCAGTTGGTGGTGCTATGCCAAACATGCATTATGGGCATGTGAATATTACCATTATTATGGTCTTCAATGACCTGTGAAATTTAAAACATTTTAAGCCATGCATGGTGAATTATGACACATTTATTGTTTATGTGGAAGGGTATTAAAATGAATAATTTCGCCATTTCGTCAAATTACAACATATCAAAAAAAAGCTTCACAATTTATAATCAGGAACATCTCGGCGTCATGTATACCAACTTTGACATGAATCGGATCAACCGTCTAGGAGGAGTACGTTAAAATTGATCATGTCCACAAATTCCTGTGGGCGTGGCTAATGGCATGTTAATGCAAAAGTTGATTGTTTTTGGGAGTTACATGCACCCATCAAATTTGGTGTGTGTATCTAAAACTATATGCCAACCACAAGTCACAGTGACATAAGGGGGCGCTATGGAGTTCCTGGGCCAAGCCCAGTGCCAAGGCTTTTCCCCTGTGTATTCACGGTACCTCTTGATGTGTGTGCCAAATTTCATGCGTTTTTACCAATGGGAAGCACCTCTTTTGGCATCATAATTCATCACATTTTAGTCCACACAAAATCCCAAATACCTCACTTCCTGTTGGGCGTGGCTAATGCATTGTACATACGAAAGTTGTTCATCTTGGAGAGATACACACACCTACCAAATTTGGTGTGTCTAGCTGAAAGTATGTGCCAACCACTGCATCAGTCACATAAGGGGGCGCTACTGAGTCCCTGGGCCAAGCCTTTATGCCTGTGTAGCCATTATGATACCAGATGTGTGTGCCAAATTCCAAGACTTTTCATCCATGTTAACCACCTCAAAAATAGCAAAAAGGTGAACTAAAAGGTAAACTAATAATAAAATAATAATAATAATAATAATAATAATAATCTTTCCAAAACAATAGGGTTTTCAGCACCTCTCAGTCTTGAGGCCAGGACCCCTTCAGACCTGAGCCCGCACCATCGGGTGCTCGGCCCTAATAATAGTGAAAAAATAATGAATACAAAACAAAATAATCGGGCCCCTAATAATAATAATAATAATAATAATAATAATCCTTTCAAAAACAATAGGGCCCCGTCGGTGCTCGGGCCCTAATAATAATCTTTTCCAAAAACAATAGGGCTTCGCACCTCGGTGCTTGGGCCCTAATTATAATCATTTTCTGAGGGTTTATTTAGCTGGGGTCAAATTGACCCCAAGGATAAAGAGTGTTGGTAAGATTTGAGGATAACACAAGGGTTAAGGAGTATTGCTGTATATCATTTAAATTTAAATCTCTCACCTTGGCCTATAGGACACTGGATCTGTTCCCTGCTATTTAAATTCTTTGATCCAGCTTTACATACCCAACCGTCCTATGCGGTCTTCTGAGGAGCGTCTGTTGTGTCAACCAGCCATAAACGCTATAGGTCAAATTCAAGACTCTTTTCTTCAGTGGTTCCTCGTTGGTGGAATGAGTTGCCCAGTGCTCTCCGTTCCTGCGATAGTTTTGGGTCTTTCAAGAGGGGTCTAAAGACATATCTGTTCAGCATAGACTTAATTAATTAAATGGTTTTAATGAGTTATTGTTTGTTTATTATAGTATTGTTTATTTTCATTAGGCTATTGATTATTGATATGGCATTGACATTATTGTTTATTATTGGTTTTCCTTTATGTAGTCTTACCAATATTTTAAAACTGTTCATTTTTAACTATTGTATTGTTTTATTTGTAAGTCACTTTGGACAAAAGCGTCTACCATAACCATAGCATATACATGAATCTTGATTCACATATATCTGTACATGAATTTCCAGAAGGAGTAATTTTTGTCAAATTCTCGTACTTTGTCAAAAGGAGTAGGTTCTGATCAGAAATTAATTAAAATGAATCTGATCCAAACATGTGACTAAAAAAATTCCAAATGTCAAAATTACATAAAATGGACATACTGTATGGATTTTTTGAAAGAAACGTCCAAACTACCAAATACAATGACTTCTCTCATTATTTCTTAATCTGCCTGAAATTGTTAATGGTCTCCCAGATTAGTGGAAGCCAATAATATAATTACAATCACAGTATAGTGCAGTGCCTGTACAACTAAGTTTATGCTACCCTTATGTCACTATTTGCACATTCTTTTCCAAGTCTAGGGCCTTGTAATAAATCAATGACCATGCCATACAAACTTGTCATACTGAGAACATGTTTGTCTTCCACCCTACAAAGTTTGGGCTGAATATGAATATTGTTTCAAGATATTAATGACAAAAAACATTGCTTCCCAGATAATGTGTTTTTTCAGGGTGCAAAACTAAAGTAATTTAAAGGGCTGATATACACAAACAATATGAAGACATGATTTGAACAGAAATATTTTACAGAGCTTGATGATAGAGATCACACAAGTGTGGCGCTGAAATCGTCATTAAATCCGGGAATTGATGCTTGTTTATTCAAAGTCTGGACAGTCCAAAGTAGGCTATTTAAAGTATCATCGAGTAGCTCGAGGTGGCAGTTTATGTTGTTTCAAACAGACACAGATTAAGACTAAAATATGATGTGCTTGTAATTACACTGACAGTTCATAGGAGTAAGTCAGAGGCTTGAGTGCTCTTGGAATTAATAACTGTACACAAACACACACATAGGTGGGAGGGGTGTGTGTGTCTTCATTTATCTTACTTTATCTCACTCTGTATAAAGGTGGGAGTATAGTGCACTGGGGCAATGGTTGTCATGTTGGCCATGCTTCAGTTGTTGACTTTGTTTAATTTACATTTAGTCTTGTTCTGCCAGACTTCGTTGCTTTGTGGAGATCGTTGCTTAGTGGTGCAAACTATACCACCTTCTTATATTGCTTCCATTATTCAACTGATTGTGCACTATACTATGTCATTTTAATTCATTATAGCCTATGCCATTTCTGACCTGCATGGCTCCCTTCTCAACAGGCAAGCTGATAACAGCTACAGTATATTATAAGATTATATAAAGAAATGCTTACAAGACTAAATTGAGATGATAAGTTACTGACTAAAGCAGTTCTACACACAGAAAAAAAAGGTTCTTATCTGGTTTGTTATGTGTCATGGTCCAGGCTGGACCAGGCTGTTTTTGGAGCCTGGGCTGTCCACAGAGACCGCCTTTTTTTACAGTGTACTCAGGGGACAGGCAGCTAGCGGATGGTCAGGTGATATTTGCTGTATGTGACAAAAAATGTTTTATCTTAGAAACCGCAACATCGCTTAGAGCACCTTATTATATTCATGGACAGGGTCAATTGTGAAATATATTCTTATATATGCTTTCTTTCTCTTTTACAGACACTTGACTTTTACTGCCGAAGGTACCATCAGAGCACCTCTCCCTACCCTGCAGGACATCTATACCAGAAGAGTACGGACAAGAGCCCAAACTATTTTAACAGACATTTCATTCTCTGGCCATGGACTGTTTTAACCACTGAGGTCAAGCAGACGTCTCTGTTCCCACATGGCTAAAACAGACTGAGAAGGAGTTTCTTTCCTCAAGCGGTTCCACAAATTTTAAATGAGTGATTTAAAATATATATTTATTTAGGTTCTTATATTTTTAATGCTTAATGATTTGAAAAATTTTATAGAATATAAGAGTACAAATATTATATGTTAATATTACTGTATTAGTATTGTAAAGTGGTAAATGGGACAGGGATGTAATTGCAAAATGTTTTGCACAGCTGATTTTGTTAATGTAAAAAACAAAACAGAAACAAAAGAAAGATGTTTGAATACAGTAAGTAATAAGTAATTTTGTTTGAATGTAAAAAAAAATGAAAAAGATGTTTGAATACATATAATTTGAAAAAATCTGTACACAACCCTGCAATAGTGAAGAACCATACACTGCATTTAAAGAACCATTTACATATAAGCAAGAACCATTCTTATCTGAAGAACCATTTTTTGATGGTTCTACAATGAACCATATGGGTTTCTAAAGAACCCTTTTAAAAGAGGTTCTCCAAAGAACCTTATTTTCTATAAGTTCTTTGAAGAACCAGAAATGGTGCCTTGAAGAACCCTTTCTTGGTGTTTCCAATACAGCATCGTTACGGGCGTAGTCTTTGAACTGAATTCGTTCATGATCTCCCAAAACAGTGGAAACCAATAATATTATTTGAATCGAATTAATGACACATTATTCTTCATATATTTGTGTTACAGAGGCTTATAAGAAATGAATTCTATATATATAAAAAACATCTCAAAAGATTAAGACTTGAAAATAAACAATGTTAAGAATGGGTAACTGTCAAACGGAGAGTTATAAATTACTGGCCTGTGGATGGGCCTTTAATATATCCACACCATCTATGCTTATCAGAGTCCATGGATTTGTCATGTTCATCTTGTTGACTTTGTCAGTGTGGACTATAGCCTGCTTTCATGGATGGGCCATGTTGGATGTCATGTTCACTTTTTTTCAGTGTTCTCTAGCTCCATCAGTGTCCAGTTCTAGGAGAGATGAATTACAGATTCAGTGAGCATAACTCAGTTGTCTAGTGTTGCACATACTGAATTCAGAAAGTGCTACATTTCTTAATTGTAAAGGCTATAAAGCATAGACTATTATGGGCCTAACTGAGGCAGAAATGGCTATCACTGAGGCAGAGAGGGCTATAACTGAGGCAGAAATGGCTATAACTGAGGCAGAGAGGGCTTATAAAGTTAACTTGTGCTGTTCCCCAGTGGTTGAACAAATGCATTCCCAGCAGACTTTTTCCGATGCTGACGCCGTTCTGGTTCTAGACTCTCTTGGATATGTCTATAGCCTTGTATAGACTGGTAGGCCCACAATATAGATCACTGAGCAATTATTGACAGCTCCCCTACTTGACCTATCAAGTGATGGCACATCTATCTGGTGATTGTTAAGCTGATGCGATTTGGCATTTTAATTACTGTGAAACTACGAACATCAATCATGTTACCATATTGTTATTTCATGTAGGATCATTGTACGTATGTATTTTAGTCTGTCTGTAGGATTTGCAGTCTGGTAGCTTTGTATTTAATACAGGTGCATGCAAATCTTATAGGAGAGATGCTAACGGTCTAATCTGAGTCAATGAGCTGGAGCTAAAAGTGCTACTGTCAGACTCAGAGAACGGCTGGATGAACTGGGGAAAGGTGAAACTCAATTGTTTAACTTAAGAGGAGGTGGAAAACAAGTGTATTTCCCCAAATGGTGGAATATCCCTTTAATAATTAATTCTGTTGCAGAGTTATGGTTTGTATGTTTATAGATTTTGCTCATTTTAATCCATGTTGAAATGTGATGTTAGTTGATATTGTTATTATTGTTATTAGGGCCTATTACTGTTATTATTAAGCTTAATGTAGGCTATTCAACTTTATTAGAAATTATTATCCTTAACTAATAATGTATGGTTTACTGTAAGTCGCTTTGGACAAAACCATAACAAATACCACAAACAAAAAGATCTCTGTTTTTGACAGCATTATTGCATGAAGGATTTCATCTCTGTCATTTCCTATTATATGGCGACAAATGTGCTTTTTCTTCAGGTTCACTATCACTATTATATATGTTCTTTGAACATAAAAAATATATTTCAATCTATTTTCCAGCATGGCTTTCATTTTCCAACTTCAACGTTGCACAAATTAGGCCTACTAAATATCTATGAACTTTGCAGGCCTAACGTTGTCCTTTCCCCTCAATTCTGACTTGAGGGGGGGAAAGGACATTCTGACTTTTATTTTGAAAACGTAGAATTTTGTTATGCTTGTTACGCAGCTGACGCTGAGACTCACTGTAGGTGTTGTGCCCCGAACGACTACCTAGTAGAGAAGTTAAACTTCAGAATATGCCACGAGTCTATGTCGGAAGGTTAAGTTATCATGTCCGGGAGAAAGATATTCAAAAGTTTTTCAGCGGCTATGGAAAGCTTTTGGAAATCGACCTGAAAAATGGGTACGTTTGGAAAGTTATAGCTAACCAGGAGCGAACTAGCTAGACATCGTTAGCTAGATAGTTTGCTTGGACAAGTGACATTTGGTTATGGTTTATGACATTTGAGGTGGAGAGCTTTTGAAATTCCTCGGCGTTTTGTTAATCAATGTTTCGCATAGTCTTAGACAAATGCGGATTTGAAATAAGACAAGTGCCTACTCCTGAACTGTGAACGTGGCCTAAACAAAATGGCGTTAAGAGCTTGCACACTGCAAGTGACGTTGGCTAGCCAGAATAGTGGATTCTCCCCATATACTACTACTAATTGTTTTTTTTTATTATTATTTGTGTATGTGCATGCTTACACGTCAATGCATGAGAAAAGAATGTTCATCAACTCAAATTCTAAGGGGTCCTTAGCCTATGGCTATTCTTGTGACATTTTACTCCCCTCATCATTTATCATCTCATAATGATGAGTTGAGATGTTCATTTTGTGATATTAAACGTCTTAATACGTATCTTTCCAGGTATGGGTTTGTTGAGTTTGAGGACACCCGTGACGCCGACGACGCCGTGTACGAGCTGAATGGGAAGGATCTGTGTGGAGAGCGTGTCATCGTCGAGCACGCCCGTGGTCCACGGCGGGACAGGGATGGATATGGTGGGGGTGGTGGGCGCAGTGAGTACTCTAATACAGCTTTCAGACACACTTAATTTATTTTCCAATGACAGGTGGTGCAGCTATTTCAGCAGAACTGATTATTTACTTTTTACAGGCTGGCTGTCAGTTTTAGGAGAGTGAAGTGATTATGCTGTCCTGTTTATACATGTTTTCACATTGTAGATGCCGACATCCTGCTTTCTAAATATAGACCTAGTTGGAATCCCTTAAACCATTATTTGCCTCATATAAAATGGCTTATAATGTTATGTGCCACTCTTTTGAGTGTACAGAATGGGGATAATGAAGCAGATTGGGGGCTTTTTATTTCACTGATTGTTTACACTGCAGCTGTGTAACTTCTCCGCTGAATCACATTGCTTTAGCACAGAACATTTTATGTTCTGGTTACAGAAATAGGATTCAGTGGCACAACTGAGGAGGCCCTCATTATTCACAGTCCGGCTGCAGGGCAAACAAAGGGAATGTTGTCCTTTAATGAACTATGTGTATAACACCATTTGAATTCAACATTAACAGAGTCCTTGATGTTTCAATTTGAAAGAGTCCTCTGCGGGCTGAGTCCGAGTCCATTGAGGCTAAGATGACTGCCTTTCCTGTTTGGCCTTGGCTTTCACCTTACAATGTGTGTGTGACCTTTGACCCTATGACCCTTGGCTGACCTAACCGCAAGCCATGATGACAGCAGCCTTTTGCCAATAGTCCAGGGTGATGGTGAGGAAACCTATTGGTTTTTATGTTGAAAGAAATATTGGACGGGTTAAAGCCAAAAGAAAAAAATGTCTTCCATGTAGCTTGCTTTATTTTAAAAAGCAATGGTCAATGGTAGAAATCTTTTCTGCTTTTCTGCATTGCCCTTTTTTCTTATAACTAGTCTTGATTTCCTTTTCCCCCATCTTTTCTTTGGAGTGTGAGTGTGTGTTGGCAGTATCTTTTTGAATCTCAAATGATGGGGGGGGGCACACCAAACCTCCCTCCTGAGCTCCCCCCTGGTCTTCCCTCTATAGGGGATGAATCATATGACCCATGTGGTATCAATGGCATGTAAGCAAAACTCAGGAATGCAAACAGTTTCTTAAAGTGAGTACATTGTTTCATAATGGCTGTATATGGTAAACAACTTCTGCCAATGCACTTGAAGCCACATTAAATAGTCAAGGAAGCCAGGCATGTTGGGAGAACCTTGCTCTCAGTCTTTTCAAAGAGTATTCTGCCAAGTTGGATATGGTGAGATAGACATGTAAAATAGAGATCATCCTACACTTAATCATACTTCATGCTCCTTGCTGATTTCATCAGTGGTCACCCAAAATGAGCCTGCCAGCGAGCTCCTCTCCTTCCAGTCCTCTCACTGCGCCCCCTTCCATTGTTGTTTAAAGGTAGTGGTTACAGCAGCAGGAGCCGCAGTGGCAGGGACAAGTATGGGCCCCCCGTCCGCACTGAGTACCGCCTCATCGTGGAGAATCTGTCCAGTCGCTGCAGCTGGCAAGACCTGAAGGTGAGTGTTTACTGCTCAAAACGCAACTGGTTGGTCAAGCTTGTGGTATCATTTTTTTTATTTTTTTAAAGTTTCTCATTTAATGAAATGTTTAGTTTAACCCTCCATATGTGCTATGAAAATATGGTTCCCTTTTTTCTTCTTTGTCCCTGAAGCCTCCCTCTGTGGAAATTTCTGCCCTTTAAAAAAGTAAAGACTGATATACTGAGGGAAAATAAATGCTTTGCTGTCAAATCCAATTCATTGGTTACTAATAGAACACAAAAAAATATTCATGATATGCACGTACCTCCTTATTGCAGGACTTCATGCGGCAGGCTGGAGAGGTGACTTATGCCGATGCCCATAAGGAGCGGACTAATGAGGGAGTGATAGAGTTCCGCTCCCACTCGGACATGAAGCGAGCCATAGACAAGCTGGACGGCACCGACATCAATGGCAGGAAGATCCGACTAGTTGAGGACCGTCCGCATCGGCAGCGCTCGTACTCCGGAAGCAGGTCCAGGTAAGGCACAAGACCCTGTTGCTGAAGTTTACTGTAAATCAATTAGTTTGTACTAATAGGAGCATGATGGGGCTTAGGCTAATATTATAAGGTTAGGTTAAGGTTAGATTCTTAGGGGTCGGCAAAAATTTTGGAGGGGTCACAAAATGATTTGCAATCTGGATTAAAGACATTTTTCTAAAGGTTTTTAGTAAAAGGCTGCCATTGATATAATGTCTTTGGTGTAGACATAGCCATTTTCTGCCTCTGCTTCCATCTCGCAACATTTCAAAACCAAATTCCGCCGGTTAGAGAGAAGGGGGATTGCGAGACTTGGCTCATTTTATTTGGGGGGTTGCCAGACAAAAGGTTTAAGAACCACTGGGTTAACCCAATAAGGCTTAGGTTATCCTTAATCTTAACCCTAAATGTACAAGTGCATTATAAGATGAAATAAGTTTCAAGGTCACAGCACTAGTTACCTGCGTTGTGTGGAACCTGCGCGGTTCAGCCCTGCACACGTAAAAGTGAGCAATACACCAAAAACTCATCTCACACACACACACACACTCATTTCGTCTCTCTCCCGCCCGTGCGCACACAAACACACACACACACACTCCCGGTGTTAGGTTAGGCTACCTCACCAAACAGAACTACCCCATTATAGCCCTTACAAAAAAAATTTTTTTGGGTATCTAAACTGCAGTTTTGGAGGAAATATTGTCAGTTCTTATGCAGGAAATGCAGTATTTTGGACGAAAAAACTGCATTGTACTACAGTATAACTGCAGTTATTTATTGTAAGGGGGGTTATTTGGTAGTAAATGCTGCAGTTGCACAAATCTACATAAAACAGATATATTAATTTACTTTTAAGTGACTAGGGCTAGTTTACAGCATGACATTTGTTGTACATATGAATAAATTTAAACTTAATAACGCAAAATTACTTTAATAGTAATGCTGCTTTCGAGATGTCTCGTAAATCATCGTACACTCACCCGTACAACATGTGCCAATGAGTGGCTTTAGGAACGCCTTTCTCTTGAGCCACGAGGGGCATTAGCAGGAGGCTAGTCATTGTTATTGTTTTGTGCTACATGTAGCCTCTAGCTAAACGGCTGGAAAACAAATTGTTACATTGTATTGCAGGCACAGCAAGACCGTGCAATGCATGAATTGGTGACCGGATTGAAGCAGCAATGTAATCTAGTGTGTAAGAGCATTACATCAACTTTAACATGACCAACACAGTACATATGCAAAAAAATACATGTCATGTCATCTCATCATCAACTATGGGCAGCCATGTTTGTTGTAAGGTCAGACATCCACCTCGGGGTACCCTCAAGTACTCCGAGGTAAAGTGGGCGTGCCTGCCCAAAATGCCGCAAGAAAGCTGGGTAATTTACACTTTCCAACTCGGGCGGCGGATTTATGAGACATTTACGAGATATCTCGAAAGCAGCATAATAATACTATGATTGTTATTTACAACATTATTTACTCTATTTTTTTTTTTTAAGTATATTTGTTTGGGCTTTTATGCCTTTAATGTGACTGGACAGCGGAGAGTGACAGGAAGTAAGTGGGAGAGAGAGTCGGGGTGGGATCCGGAAAGGACCACAGGGCGGGAATCGAACCCGGGTTGCCGGCGTACGGTGCAGGTGCCCCAGCCAGTTGCGCCACGGCTGGGGCCATTTACTCTGTACTTTTGCATGTGTGAGAAACCTTTACTTTTCACATTATCCCTTTAGTAGAGAGGTGCATGCATTATGATCTGTTGGACCCATTGGGTCTATAGAGAGGCATTCCTAATGGCTACAAGGATTAAATGTAAGACTTTATTATGGCACTAAAATCACTCTGACTCCCTATCAGCTGATGTTTACAGTTGACCTTTGCAAGACTCTCTTCTCTATCAGGTCTCGTAGCCGTAGACGCTCTCGCAGCAGGAGCCGCAGGAGCAAGAGTTCCCGTAGCAACTCCAGATCGCGCTCCCGGTAAGTTGACTGAAAATAAACATGTATACATCCACCTGTAGTCTTTTTAAATCAGATCTGATCTATGGCTTTAGAGATGCAATCAACATCTCTGTATTCAATTCTGTCCGAGCTCAGCCCAAGTGATCATAATTATAGTTAATTATAGTTAACTCATAATTATAGTTAATTTGTTTCCCACAGGTCCAGATCCCGGAGCAAGAGGAGATCTAGTTCTAGGAGGAAGTCCCGATCCAAGTCTCCTGCCCGCAAGTCCCGATCCCACACCGGGAAGTCTCGTTCTCACTCCCGCAGGTCACGCAGCCACTCGGCGAGCCACAAGTCTCGCTCACGCTCGGATGCCCGAAAGTCTCGCTCCAAGTCCCGCTCCAAGTCCGAGCAGGTGTCTCCGAGTCGCCCCAAGGAGAAGTCGGTCAGCAAAAAGTCCCGCAGCCGCTCGGCGTCGCCCGTGGAGAACGGGGAAGAGGAGTGTGCCAAGTCCACCTCCCGCTCCCCCTCTTCACGAGACGATCAGCACGACTCGCCAGCTGAACACTCAGCCTCCCCATCGCCGCCACGTTCAAAGTCTCTTTCTCGCTCCAGGTCTGATTAAACCCATCCCCTTGCTCACTCTGACACAGACAGGAGGAGGAAGCCACAAAAGCATTTGGTTACCTGTTTCAGCCACTGATGTCCAAAATATACCCGGGTATGTTCGGTACGCTGGCTGTTAAAACTTCGGCATATGTACATAATTGTAATGTTTGAATAAGAACCGGGCAAAACATAGGTTTGTTTGACATTGATATGTTTTGAGGTGGATGTTTGTTCAGTTTAATTTTCAAAGAAATTGGAGCTGCATAGGTTGCTTCAATACCCCTTTGCACTTTCCTTCATTTGATTTGTTTATTTGTTTTATTTTTGGGGTGCACTTTTGGTAGGTGTTTTCTGTGAATGCTGCACATTTGATTTACATTTATTTCTCTAAATAGTTTTAATTATCTAAAACATTTAGTTGTAGGCCTAGTGTAGTTGCAGCTTTGCAAAGTTTTAGGATTCTTGCAATATTTTTGTCCATTTTCAGGACTATTGTCAATCATGTCTTCTGTTGAATAATTTAATTTCAATTTAAGCTGAAATAAAAAAAGTTTTATTGACTTCCATGTTGCATGTGCCAGTTTTATGGGATGATCATGTTGTGGGTCAATATCTCGGTAGAGGGCGCTGTGGTCCAGCAATGTTATTGACAAATGCCCTAGCATCCAAAAACGTGGTAGCGGTGAGGTGGGTAAACTATGAATTCTGTGAGGTGGACTGTCCATTAGGTATGCATTTAAAAAAAAAAAGCATTCAGAAAAAAGTCATTCAGAACATGTTTGATGATTGTGTAGGCTATTGTCCAAGGTTTATAACGATATCAGTGGTATTAAATCGAGTGAACATATTGTGAATGTGGATAATACAACGTGAAAGTTGCAATTGGTGAATAAACTCTTGAGAGGTGGGTAAACTATTTCTGAAATTTCAGAGGTGGATAACTGCGTTTAGGCTACTTGCGTTTAGCCTCCACTACATTCCCGGAATGCCCCCCGAACGTGTGCTATTTCATACATTCATATTTATAAATAGTAATGCTGGAATAAATAAAATATTTTCTCTGTCACGAGTATGACATATGAGTTTCTTAAGGCAATATAATAGCATGCAATAAATGCAACTTTATTCTTCATTAACATCTCGATGGAGGCGGAGCCTCAGCTCTCTTGGCAGTAAAAGTGGGCCATTTCACGTCCAAGTCATTTCATTAGGTCCAACAAGTGTGTGATGACACGGACAGCCTTGTCTGCTGTCGTTGCCAAGCAGCCAATTGCAAAATCAAGATTATTTCTCCATGACCTACATAGGCTACTCGAACCAAGCCAGGGCTGAGATACAAATTTGGATGAAACAGTGACAGCGGTGAAGTGGCCCATTTGAAAACTTTTCAAGCTCCACCTGTCAGAAAGGTGAGGTGAAAAACATCTATTATATTGTTGCAATGTCATCAGCTATTTTTAGTGGACCTCACTGTTTTGTTTTCAGCAGACTTTCTTTGGTTTAGATGGCGGTGCTTTTGAGACGTTGGTTATGATTATGGTTATAATGGCTATTTTTTGGAACGTTCTTTCATTGCTTAAGAAATGTATTGGAAACCAAGTGGAATAGACTTGCCTTTATCCTTACGAAGTTGACTCTCCGTGTCCTGTTATGTGTCCTGTCCTGTCTTGTCTTTTGTTGACCCGAACACACTGCTCACCTGGGTGTCAACAAGGCTTCGTCTTGTCTGTGACTGACGCGTTTCCCCTGACCCTTAATTAATCTGTTAGCCGTTATGTTTTGGCATTCTTTTAGCCAAATATGGCAGGTTTTATTAATTTTAAAATGGTCACCCATCACATTATTTAAATAAGGTGTCAATAATGTGCTGAGCATTTTGTAGGCTAAAAGACGTGAATTTTGATGCACCTGCCTTGACATTTTGCTGTCACTTCATTAATCGCCTGCATGTCCTAAGTGCATGTAACCTCATCAAGAGGACGTACATGCTGGTGTAGTGTTTGGATGTGTAATTTTATATATAGCCTACTTTCTTTTTCAATCTAGCTGAAAAGCTATAAGTTGCACAAGACAAAAAGAATACCACATACAATGGCACACTGTAATCTGGTAAGTGCTTTTTGGTCATTTCAATCATATTTGCTGCATAAGCACTTTTTTGAGAATGACCAGGAGAATTTTTTTATTTGGTCTCTCTCTCTCTTTCTTTCTCTCTGCTTAACAGCTGCATCCATCTTCATCTAATGAAGTCAACCTAGGCCCCACTCACAATCCCCAGTGAGTGCACATTTTACCATATTTTCATTTTCATCATGCCTCATGGTGGAATATGCTCAAAATCATGTATCGCACAAATGGATTTGCTTGAGCATTCGTTCATCAACATTCAAACCTGATTGTCGGGTTGTTGGAGGTGTCCTCCAGTTGCTCAGAAACAGAGGGTATTGGTAAATGATAAACATATGTCTCTATTTTGGTATTTTCTGCAACACACCCATCATAGGAGACTGCGAGAACATCACAACAAGTTCTGTTTCTGTTGTCAACATCAGTCTTGACATTGTTCAATCGCCACAAGACAGAAGAAATAGCACTTTCTTGTTGTGACTTACAATGCTTGAAACACTGTAGCCCTACTGGTAGGCCTATTACTTCTGCAAATGTGCACAGAAATTGTACATTTTTGCTTTTATTTAGGTTATAAATGATGATTGAAATATGGAAAGACATGTTTTCAGAACTCCAGAAGTGACTGAGTTGCATAAAACATTTAATTATACATCTCTTCAGGAATATTCAGAGAAGAATTATTTTAAGTGTAATTTGTCATTGCAAAAGCAATTCTTCTCCGTTTGCAATTCAGTGAGACAGTTAGAATCATATATGCCTTTTAGCGTGACTTATTTTTGTGGAAAACATGTGCTGGACTGGGCGGCAGTCATATTTTGTACCGCTCTGTGGTACATCTAGTTTTAAGTGTAATTTGTCATTGCAAAAGCAATTCTTCTCCGTTTGCAGTGCCAAACCCACAGACTTTGATTTTTTGGCTGTGATTGGCAAGGGCACATTTGGGAAGGTAAGGTTGCACAGTAAGATATTTTGTTTGACATTTAATACATTATTACTATAATATACTTTGACATCTGATAGAGGCATAATAAAAATGTGTAGTGACTAGCAACATGGTCTGTAGTTTGTACCCTGTACCCCATCATCATATATTTCTGGATTTTCTGTCAAAGGTGCTGCTTGCCAAAGCAAAGGCTGATAACAAGTTCTATGCAGTAAAAGTCCTGCAGAAGAAAGTTATACTCAAGAAAAAAGAGGTTGGTGAATCACTAATGGTAACAGCTTACAGTAAACTCTGCACAGGAAGCACATCCGTCATTATGTCTATTATAAATTCCTTCGTACAAACCTTGATACCAAATGGATATTGTTTTTAATAACTTCTACCCTAGAATTATACTTTTTAGTATACAATACTAAAAATATACCTACTTTGATATATATCTTACTTTTGTGAATAGCTTTTTGATTTAGTGATCAATTTGTATTCTCATAGCAAAATAATATCATGGCTGAGAGGAATGTCCTAATGAAAAGTCTGAAACATCCATTCCTGGTCGGGCTCCATTACTCCTTCCAGACGTCAGAAAAACTGTACTTTGTCTTGGACTATGTCAATGGAGGAGAGGTAAGGAGTGATATTGCTGAAATCAGCCACTGATGTCCTCATAATGCTACAGTTGGATTGCTGCTTTTTGGACCTTTGTAACAATTTCAATAATACACATGGCGGTTAAAGTTAATGTAATCAGGGTGTTTTGCCCTTCTGTTCTTCTGGTTTGGCAGCTTTTTTATCACCTTCAGAGGGAGCAGAGTTTTGGAGAGCCACGAGCACGCTTTTATACAGCTGAGGTGGCCAGTGCCATTGGCTATTTACATTCCCTCAACATTGTTTACAGGTCAGTCCTGTTGTTGATGGGTCACTCACACCAGTCCAGCAATGTTAACAAGTCACTTATAGTAAACACAGATCCTTTTCTGCTATGGATTCCCAAGCTTGCCTTAGAGGCTGTTCTGCGTCTCAACAGCAAGTGACCTCTCTGACATGCCTACTCTTCCTTCTCTTTGTTTTTTCCAGAGACCTCAAGCCAGAAAACATCTTATTGGACTGGGAGGTAGTTGTTCATAGATCACCTGCATGCAAAATGAGCATCATGTTGATACTAAATTATAATTACAGTATGCTCTGTGCTGTTAATAGATTGGCATTAGTGAATTCTGTGACTTTTCGCCATTTTGACCATCTTGTACTATAACAGGGCCATGTGGTGCTGACAGATTTTGGGTTGTGCAAAGAAGGAATAAACCCAGACTCCACTACATCCACTTTCTGTGGAACCCCAGAGGTCAGTGGTGATCACTTAAATTGTGAACAACTTACCGCTACATGAGATGTAGGTGTCAGGTGTAACTTTTCCCCTGGAACTTTTCCTGACTGGGAAATAAGTTATTATCCACACTCTAGTTATTATCCACAATAAATTCTCCTCAATAGTATTTCACTCACATCATAATGTTCAAAACCTGTAGGGTTGATGGAATTTTGTTCTGTGGCTTTTCTGTCAGAAATGTATGCTTCTCTAAGAATGTATGCTTTTCCCATTTTCCACCTTTCCATCTTTCCAACAGTACTTGGCACCAGAAGTACTAAAGAAGCATCCTTACGACAGAACGGTAGATTGGTGGGGTCTGGGATCTGTCCTGTATGAAATGATTTATGGACTGGTATGCCACTCTATTACTGTTAATACGCTATATTCATTCACATTTTCCTAGTTGAAAATAGAATTGCTTTTTAATTGCTCAGTTAATTTATTGTTGCCAATTTATCAACTCACTGCCATGCTAAATGAAACACAATGCTGAACACCATATAGTGTATATATTCCCTGTTATGTATTTATGCATTTATTTTACTGCATTTCACATGCAGACAGATAGTTTTTCATAAGCTTGAACAGATGATAGTTGATTAAGTCAAATTTGAACTTTGTGCTTACCGTGCCTCTGAATGTACTGCATGTTTCGTCATACTCTGTGGTGCTGCCCCTCTGTTGCTGCTGCAGCCCCCATTCTACAGCAGTGACATGACAGAGATGTACAACTCCATCCTCCACCATCCCCTGAGCCTACCGGGGGGGAAGAGCCCAGTGGTGTGTAACCTGCTCCAGGGGCTGCTGCAGAAAGAACCTCACCGTCGCATGGGAGCCATTGCTGATTTTGTAAGTTAACCTGATCTAAGTAAAAGCGGAATGCAATAGAAACACTAGAAACATCAGTATGGGTTTACTGGATGTGATTTGAATTTTGTTGTTGGGGTTTTTTTACAGCTGGAGGTGAAGAATCATGCATTTTTCTCTTGCATAAACTGGGATGACCTCTACCACAGAAAAATTAAGCCTCCATACAACCCTAATGTGGTGAGTATAAGTGAAATAGGGTGATTATGACTAAATGACTGAATTTTGCTGAACACTTTTCAAGTTTCTAATTCTGTTCCACAGAGAGGTCCTGCAGATATGCAGCACATTGATCCTGAATTTACCAAGGAGATGGTACCAGGGTCTGTAGGTTGTGCAGCGGATTTTCCTTCCAGCCTGGCTGCAAGTTGCTCAAATGCTTTCAAAGGATTTTCTTATGTTTCCACAGAGGACTATCTCTAAGGCCAAATCATTCATTCATTCAGAAAAAAAAAACTAAAAGAAAAAAGTATAATATATATCATGGTAATTTGTCTATTGCTGATTAAAGTAGGCTACTCCAGAAATAATGATGCCCAACAATATCCATAGGAATGTATCCACACAGTTGGCCTACTCAGGAGCATTGTGTATAATCTTATTTCTCTGTACTCTCTTATAGTGTATTGGCCTTTTATCATCAGCTAGGCTACCATACAGCCTCTTTCTTGTATTTAAAATAGGCCTATGTTGGATATAGTCTACAGCTACACCACATTAAATAAATGAAATAAGGGGTGCTATTATGCCTAGGTCTACATCTTGTGAAATATCTATTTACCTTGAATGAAGACTTTTAGATTTCTTAAGAATACCTCACTCATGCATACATTTACCATTTATGGATTTTTATAGGCCTAAACATCAGTTTGTTCATTGTCACACCTGCAGTAGGCCTAGGCTAGCCTAACTTATGAAATCATTATTAGGCTAGGCCTACTGTGTAAAGAATGGATTCCCATTGTTTATAAGCACATTTCCATGTAGCCTACTTCATCGTGGTGAAGGTTAAATGTAGGCTTGATTGTGTCTGTCCTAACCTGTAAATATAATATTAAGAATATTTGAAAGATCATATGTGAAATAAAATGCTGTATGACTATATGACTTGTCACAAAATATATGCCTATGCTATACATATAGGCCACGATAACATAGGCTGATACATACATACATACATACATACACACATACATAGGCCTACATATACAAGGATACAAGGATACAGTTTTTGTCACATGCATTTGGAAGCAAGAAATGGCGAGTCCCAGATCAGGAAAATGTTTGAGAGTGCTGAGGAGTGAATTTGTTTTTATAGGCCTAAACATCAGTTTGTTTCAGTTCATTAGGTAGGACATTCCCATTAAGGGTAGCCCTGATAAATGTCTTGATTTGTCTGTCTAACCTGGATATTTAATCCATAACTTATGGATGAAGAGTCCTACATCAACATACACATTAGGCATATACTTAGGCTGGAATAGATATCTGTGTAAGGAGTTGAGTAAGTGGCAAGGGCTTACATTCCTACCATGGGCAGATCCACGGCTTTACTGCCAGGGGTCTTGGTGTGTGTGTTGGGGGATGACAGGGGAGATGGGATAGTGTGCTGTGTATGTAACAATATGTGTGTTGGGAGTTCCCTCATGAGACAATGTGCCAGTGTGCTGTGTATGTTGGGGAGCCAGTTATGTAACTTCAACCGACAGTGAAAGATGTGTGGTGTGTGGGGAGGAAGTGGGCAGTGACTGTGTGTGTGTGTAAATGTAGGGCAGTGTGCTTGAGGATGTGTGTTGGAGAAGATCCACAAGAAAGACAATGACTGTGTAAGGAAGCAGAGTCGCTACTGTAGCAAGCAGTGTCCTGTATGTATGTGAAGAACAGTGATGATGAGTGTGTGTGTTTAAATATCCATGTGTAAGATGACAGTGAAGATGTGTGTGTGGGGAGAGTGGAGCAGTGACAGTAGTGTGTGTGTGTGTGGGTGTGGGGGCAGTGTGCTGTAAGGTATTTGGAAGAAAACAATGTGCTGTGTAGATCTACAGTGCTGTATGTATGTGTGAAAGTGTGTGTGTTGGGGATGGGGGTAAAAATCAAGGACATGGGTAGATGGAGGAGAAATCAAAAATAATAAATAAAAAGTGTGCAAAAAGTTGTCTGTCTGTAGCATAGGGAGAGGGATGTAAAATGACTGCTGAGAGTGAATGACAAAAGTCAAGTATAGTGTGAGTTCCAGAGTTGGTTTTGCTTATGAGTGTGAGTTCAGAGTTGTCTAGGGGATAAAAACTTCTCCTGAGTCTCTCAGATGTGACTACATGGCGTCTTCTTGATTTCCGGTAGGAATAATCCATTGTTAGGATGAAGAGTCCTTCAAGAATCTTTTTTGGGCTCTTAGGAGTACTCTTCTGGAAAGATATCTTGAAGCAGGGGAGTTGAGTTCTTACACGTTCCAGCTGGCTACTACTCTCTGCAGTTACTACAAACTGTGGAGTTCCCATACCAGGTGATATCATCTGCTGAAGTGTAAAGGCCTATGATTGTCTGGACTTCTTCAGAACATATTAGTGTTAACAGTCCATGTTAAGTCTTCAGTAATGTGGACACCAAGGTATTTAAAACTTGTGACTCTCTCTACAGGTTGTGAGATGGGGTTGTAACAGTTCTGCTGGCCTTCTGTAATCCACTACCATTTCCTTGGTTTTATTGATATTCAGTGTCAAACTGTTAGATTGACACCAGCCACCTCATCAACCTGGGGTTCATTGTTGCTAATCAGGCCCATCTGTGTCATCTGCAAATGGATTATGACTACTGTTGGCTTTGCAGTCATGTGTGTAGATGTTGTACAGCAGTGGACTCAAAAACACAGCCTTAGGGAGCACCAGTGCTGATGGTTAATGAGTCAGATGTCAGACCCCCACTCTAACCACTTGTGAGCGGTTGGTGAGGAAGTCAAATATCCAGTGACACAGGGTGGTGTTCAGTCCTAAGGCCTTCATCTTTGTGACCAAGGTGAGGAGGTACTATCGTGTTGAATGCTGAACTAAAAGTCAATGAACAGCATCCTCACATATTCCCATTCCCTCCTCCAGAGTTAAGGTGGTGTGCATGAGGTTTGAGATGGCATCCTCTGTAGACCTGTTGGCTCTGTAAGCAAGTGGATTGGGGGGTCGGGAGGCAGGGAGGGATGAGCAGATAATGTTTTTCACAAGCTTCTCAAAACACTTCATCACTGCTTAGACGTCAGGGCTACTGGGCGGTAGTCATTCAGACATGATGGACTTTTGTTTTTTCGGTACTGGAACAATAACAGACTGCTTGAAGCAAGTAGGAACTGTCTCTTGAGCCAATGATGTGTTAAAGATATAAGTGAACACAGGAGCTAACTGAGCAGCGCAGGATTTCAAAACCCTGTTAGAAATTCCATCCGGTCCAGTAGCTTTCTACAATTTACCCTCCCTAAAGGCATTGCTCACATCGACCTCAGAGACACAGAAAGGTGCATCCTCATTTGCTTCACATGCTGCAGCTAGTCCAATATAGTCTGTGTTTTTCATGTCAAAGCGAGGCATAAAAAGCATTAAGTTCATCAGGGAGGGCTTACTCACATTCATCATAGGAGGGGACTTTCTTTCAAAGCCAGTGATGGTTCGGTCCTTTCCACACTCGTGCTGGATCACCCTCCAAGAAATCAGCTTCAACTCTGTCTCTATAGCGCCGCTTAGCATCTTTAATTGCACTACGTAAACTATAAGATGCTGCTTTGTAATCCGTCATATCCCGAAATAAGCCCAGCATTATAAGTCATGGTGCGTGTCTTTAATGCCGTTCTCACTTCTCTATCCACCCATGGTTTCTGGTTAGGGAAGCTTCGGATACATAGTTGGGATGATGGAATCAGTTGCATATTGATGTAACTCAATGATACTTCGGTAAACTCATTGATGTCAGCAGAGTTCGTCTTTGAACATCTCCCAGTCAACGTTGCTAAGGGCGTCCTGTAGCCTGGCTTCCGATTGGTCAGAGCATATTGTATATTGGAGATTTTTATGATGATTATAATGATCCTTTTAAGCAATATAGGCCTTCCACCTGGTACCAACTCTAGGCTATTTAGATGTAGGCCTAGCCTTAACGTTAATTCCAAACATCAACTCTGCCTTTCGCCTAGAATGCTATGCTTCTCAGTTCTCACCTGGTTCTCACACATCTTTGAGCTCAGTGGTTGCTAGGCTCAAGCGCCCTTGGTAACTGTTGTAGCTTCTGTTTTTACCCACAATCCCATTGGGTGGGCAACTGGATCACGGTTGTTTCTGACATCGGTAGGCTTGCTAAAATTAAATTTGTATGCAATTTATTTTGTATTTACTGAAATCACACAGATAGGTTATTGTAATATAGTCTAGTACTGCTGATAGACATAGTAAACATAACCCCTTTACATTGGCGACGACAAGCTAGTTGACGATAGCTAGCTAGCTAGTGGATAGATAGCTGTAACGTTAACAAGTTACTTGGAAA
The DNA here is from genome assembly GCF_017589495.1 of Alosa alosa. Taxonomy (NCBI): domain Eukaryota; kingdom Metazoa; phylum Chordata; class Actinopteri; order Clupeiformes; family Clupeidae; genus Alosa; species Alosa alosa. The sequence continues at coordinate 18,727,854 of NC_063198.1, read as the reverse complement.
GGCCTTGCTTGCTTGCATGTAACGCTAACGATAGACTATAATGTAAAATCTCCTCGCCAGCTAACTGTGGTATGTGAAAAAACGTAAGTGTCGATTTCTCTATAGCATATGTATATGATATCCACGGTCGAGAATGGATAAAGACCAGCGCAACAGCGTTGCTTTTAATGCATCGAAAAGAGAACTATTCACCGCTAATTCAGGATACAAGTCTCTTCAGAAGAGACTTCGGGTACAGTGGAAGATACAAAGGTAAGTCGACTTCACTGTTTGATAGGCAGTGAGAAATTATGAGACGGTGAAAATGCTTTACTTTCAAACTGACATTGACTGTACTGCTCAAAATGCTGAATACGTATATCCTTACCATACGATTGGTTCATCTGACAGTATAAAAGATGAGCTTACCCAGGAGAAACTTATGGGCACTAAGCTATGGATCACTGCGGGACCAAGAGAGAAGTTCACTGGATCTGAGGTATCTGTATGTATGTATGTATGTATGTATGTATGTATGTATGTATGCTGTGGTCTGTATATGTATGTCTGATTCTGTCTGTCCGTCCGTGTGGGTATAATTGTGAATGATAGATGTTGAGACACAACACAATCATCTTTTACACAGTTGTCTGACAACTGTCTTCGACCCCCGCGACATATTCTGAAAGTACACCATCCCTGATTTGGTGTTAGTGCAATGTAGGATTTATTTTTACTTACTCTGTGTTTGTTTAGTTTGAAGTCCTCAAGCATTATCTGGATGGCGGTGGGAATATCCTTGTGATGTTGGGAGAAGGAGGGGAAACCAGATATGACACTAACATCAACTTTCTCCTAGAGGAGTATGGGATCATGGTTAACAATGGTGAGCATCAGACATTGTGTCTTGAAAATACGGAACTGCTGACATAGCTATTTTTCATGGGTTCATAAATGGCAGTGTTTGCTCAGTGTTTTAATAGATAGATGGAAGGAGAAACTGCTGTCACACATTTGTTTACCCTTCACAGTTCACACATTATCTTTACACATTTATTAGGCTGACTACCATGTCTCTTGCTGTATTTCTCCGATCACTTTTACAGATGCTGTGGTGAGGAATGTTTATTACAAATATTTTCACCCCAAAGAAGCATTAGTGTCCAATGGCGTTTTAAACAGGTTTGTGCACAATTATAATAATTTTAGGGACATTTATGGATTTTGTTTGTTTGTTGATTGATGTTTGTAAACTTTCTGTTTCTTTTCTAGAGAGATCAGTAGAGCTGCTGGCAAAACTGTTACAGGTGTCATTGATGATGAAAGTGCTGGAAACAATGCACAGTAAGGCTTTATGTCCTATAGTAAAGCGCCATCATCTGCCATCATCTGTCCTCTTTATGTTGCTACTCCATCAAATGCAAGCATCTGAGATTTATAGCCATTAATACTTTGCCAACCTCACCCATGTGTATTATAGCACAGACATGATAGATAGATAGATACTTTTTGATCTCCAAGGAGAAATTCAAGAATGATTCATGATGTTGTGCACATGTGTTAAGGGCCGTTCACACCAGGAACTATAACAATAACTATAACCATAACGATAAAAGCGTCCACACTGGCCACCGATAAGCAAAGTCTCTCCTTGTGTTAATGAATGTGATGGCTAAAATGTGATGGGTTCTGATTGGCTGTTAGCTTTTTATCGTTCTCAAAATCGGTCTGAAAGTTATCCCCAAAGATATCATTATTCATGTCATTATTGTTATAGTTTATGTGTGAACGTCATCATTCATATTAACAAGAACAATATATTTTTTATAGTTATTGTTCTTGGTGTGAACGGCCCTTTAATCGTGAGTAGGATCTGCAGTGTAATGACACACCGCTGTCTTGTCCACAGGGCCCTTACCTTCGTCTACCCATATGGAGCCACACTGAGTGTAATGAAACCTGCTGTGGCTGTGCTTTCCACTGGCTCTGTCTGCTTCCCCCTGAACCGACCTGTTCTGGCGTTCTACAGACCCAAGGTAAACAGGAGCCAGGCTTAGCAACCTGGCTAAAAAAAATCTCATGATTCCTTTAAGTGCTAAGAACAGATATGACCCACGGCAAATCTCTATTTCTTTCAAAGGATGGAGGAAAACTGGCAGTGTTGGGCTCCTGTCACATGTTCAGTGACCAGTACCTTGACAAGGAGGAGAACAATAAAATAATGGTGAGTGTTCAGTTATCATTTCCAGTTTTTGGCCATCTAGAAAACGTAGTGATTCTGTGTTCACATAATAAGCACTCTTCTTTGTGCTGCAGGATGTTGTGTTCCAGTGGTTGATGACGGATAATATTCACCTGAATCAGATAGATGCTGAGGACCCAGAGGTGTGTGAAAGTTGGTAGCGATGGGGGTAGTAGCTTATTTCATTGCTATAAAGACAAGTAAGTGACTTTGTGTGTTCAATGTTTATGCTGCTTTTGTTTTGCCCAGATCACAGACTACACCATGTTACCCGACACAGGATGTCTGTCTGAGAGACTACGGGTGTGCCTTCAGGAGGGAGATGAAAATCCACGTGACTTCACTTCCCTGTTTGACATGTCACTGATGAAGCTGTCAACAGACACCCTGCCTCGTGTCATCAGGTTAGAGCCGGTTTATTGCAGCCCTCAGCAGGGAAAAAAGGGCAAAACTCCATAGGCTTGACATATGAATAATTTCAGACTGTCTGGTTGGACCTGTTCCTCTATTAACAAGGACAAGAAGGGTCATGTATTAACACTGAAGGGGTCACTAAATTCAGACCGGCACAGACTGACTATTATTGTAGACACCGCCATCTTGTGAGAAGATAGTTCATAGCTCTTCTGCTGTTGCCCAAGTGTACGCCATACATACATACATATAAAATCAATGATTAATCTAATGACAAAGTGGTTTACAACATGCACCAATCAGCCATGACATTATGACAACTGATAGGGGAAGTGAATAACACTAATTATCTTGTTATTATGGTACTTGTCAAGGGATGGATATATTATATTAGACAGCAAGTTAACATTTTGTCCTCAAAGTTGATGTGTCCCGATCAGGCTAACAGCCAGGCTTAGTTAATTGTAATGTTACTTACGATGTCTTATCGGTTCAGCCAGCTGTCACTCCGATCAGACCTCCATGTGTTTTTTAAGAACTTTATTCCATGTATGTATACTATTTGCAAAACACCACAGATGGTCCACATAATCCCCTATGGTTAGCATTTTAATTGTCATAGTTATTTTATAATTATTTATTTACACAGTTGTTGCTTGCTTCTTTTGTTGATAGACGTTTGATGAATAGCCTACTGCAGTAGTTGACTGGAAATGGAGGGCATATTTTCAAAGGTGTTTTCAATGAATTCAGTGATAAAGTCAGATATAGTCTTTGTGTTTTTTAATAGTGGCGTGCTCTTTTTGCAATGACGTGCTGCATACGTAAATGTGTATTCAGTTGGTCCACCCAGCCTACTCTCCCTGTTTTACATAAACAGCCGTGTTTTCCCAATCAAAAAGGAAAAAAACTTTATTCCTTTCTTAGTCTATATCAAAAGCTTTTGTTCACTTGTTGTGTGAATGACGCTATTTTCTTCATCTTTTTTTTATTCCAACTGATTTTTTTTTTTTTTTTAGGAAAGACAAGAACAGACACATCCTTAATTACATACATCTGGAAAAAAACAACTGAAACAGCATTGGATACCTTTAAGAGCCGCTTAGCCTAATTTTTTTTAAATTTGGTGTTCTTATTCTGGGCCCCATATGTACTCACATCTCCTAAACTGCAGGTGTCGTTTTTCACATATGATGAACCTGTCAAATACTGTAGTTTAACAGTTCCATCGTTTTCCTTTGGTAGCCACTTCTTTCAAACTTCTTGGACCCAGTTAATCACTTGCAGGTACATTGATTTAGCTTGTTATATAGGTCCACAGTATCAATCCTCATCACAAGGGGTCAGCACTTATCACTGTTGAATTATTATTTTTGTTAAGGGAAAAAAGGGTCTTAGCTGTGTAATTTGGGTCAGGCGACAAGGTTAGCTCCATGATTCCATACTGTAATTAAGTCAAGTCAAGTCGGCTTTTATTGTCAATTTCTTTACATGCACTGGTCATACAAAGAATTGAAATTTCGTTTCTTACTTTCCCATGCAGACATAGGAATACTTTAAATACAGACATAGACATACTATAGACATAGCCATAGACAATAAACATTAAATTAAAGTGCAAGACTGAAATATAGAACATGTATGTATCAAAATAGAAATATAGGACATATATATAAAAAAAAATAGAGGTAGTTGTGTTGTATATTTATATAGTCTTAACAGTTACATGAAGTTTAAACTTGTGCTTGTGTGACCTGTATATTTACATTGATATGCAGTATGCAGTAATTTCAAGTATATCAGGCTTGATGTGAAGCAGCAACATGTTAGGGCCGCAGTCACAGTGCAGTTCCACAGGGCGGTGTTGGGGGGGGGGGGGTTAGGGCAGACAGGATCCTAGTTTCCTGGGTTCCTGGCTGGGTGGGGGGGGGCTGTCAGTGATGGGAGAGTGGGTAGAGTGTTAAGCATCCTGATTGCTTGGTGGATGAAGCTACTTGCCAGTCTGGTGGTGCGGGAGCGGAGGCTCCTGTACCACTTTCCAGAGGGCAGGAGGCTGAACAGTTCAGGTGCAGGGTGGGTTGTATCCTTGACAATCATTAGTGCTTTGCGGGTGAGGCGGGTGGTGTAAATGTCCTGCAGGGAGGGGAGTGGTGCTCCAATGATCCTCTTAGCTGTGTTAACAGTGCGCTGGAGGGTCTTCCTGTTCATATGACAATTCATATGTATCCTCTTAAACCATTTTCTGCATCTGCTGTAAGTTTTGTAGAATTGGACAGCTCAAAACTTTAACAGACTTTGCTGGGGTGGTCGCCTGTGATGGTCTGTAAATCTGTGAATATTTCAATGAAACTTTTTTTTTTTTGTTGCAGCTCCTACAAGCAGCTCCATGTGAAACATGAGCAGCTCCAGCTGATTCAGCCTCAGTTTGAAACACCCCTGCCTGCTCTTCAACCAGCAGTAAGCAAACTTCACAACGTTAGGCTCACTCACAAATTTGTTATATTTCTTAAACAGTGATTCACGCATGCCAAACAAACAGTTACTTTTTTTTGACATAGTACTGCTAAATCCAAGAGGGTTGTTAAACAGCACACAAGCCACAATGGCGTAATTGAAAGCGAAAACAAAGGAGGCTAAGAAGCCCTGCAGATGATCTCTGTAGAGTGGTTGTGAGAATTCCTCCCTGTGCAGGTCTTTCAGCCGGCCTTCAGAGACCTTCCACCTCCCATGCTTGACCTCTTTGACCTTGATGAGACATTTTCTTCTGAGAAAGTGAGACTGGCTCAGCTCTCAAACAAATGTGAGTGCAGCACTCCTAGTAATCTGAGCAGCTACAGTGCTAGAGAAATACCCGCATAGTTTCCCAAGCCCTTTTCCCTGTGGCTGAGCAGTAATTGTACTATGCAATAGTATTATGGTCATAACTTAATACTGTATCTCTTTGGATCATCCATACTCCCAGGCACAGATGACGATCTGGAATTTTATGTGCGCAAGTGTGGGGACATCCTTGGTGTGACTGGAAAGCTGGATAAGGATCACAGAGATGCAAAGCACATACTTGAGCACATTTTTTTTCAGGTGGTGGAGTTCAAGAAACTCAATCAGGTGAGTGAAGCTGATCAGGAATACCCATACAATTACAAGTAACAGTGTAGAGGCTTAGCATTTAATTACCAAACAGGTTAAAACTGAGGTCTTTTTTTTATACTTCAAAAGGAGCACGATATCGACACTACAGATGTGAGATTTTCACCTCTCTGATGGCTCAGAGGTTATCTGGAAACCGTGGACAAGACTTAGGGTGGCGAGTGTGTACACTGCACTCACTCATCAGTCCAAACCAAACGACATTTCCTTCAGCTGTTAAAGTCTGTATATAGCAAAGCCGAAACCATATTTTCATGTACATTAATTGTTTTAGATCAGCATGACATGTAGAAAAACATGCAACAAGTCAAGGGCCTTTTCTACCTTTTGCTAAACTGTTTTCTACCCTTTTCAATGTTTAAATCCTATTTAATAAAAGACTATTAAATGTATAAATTGTATGCAAATAAAAATGCATACCAATACAGTTGTGTTACATCTCTTTATTAAACATTAGTTTTTAAATATTGACAAAAAAAAAAAAAAAAAATCACATCCTGTCAGAAAAAAAAAAACACACAAAAAAAAAAAACTTGATTAGAAGTGTTTACAACTTAATAACCAAAAATGCACAGCATCAGAAACCTCATTTCTCTTCATGGGTATTGTATCAAGTACCTGTTCAAGGCAGTCCGCTCACACAAGAGAGACATCCTCAGCATCATGACATCAGCCTCTGCTGTTCTTCCTCCTGCACTGAACCCAGTGGCAGGGTCTCCCTCCAGGACTTCTGTCCATCTGACAGAGCAGTGGCTGGTGGAGTGCCAGAACACGTAAGGGAGGAAATCTCAGCCACTGGCTGCCCAGACTGATTTTTGGGGCTCCAGGTCAACTCAAGCGAAGTGGACTCCAGTGCCAGCTTTGGGCTGTCGGAGATGGGATTGATGAGGGAGACCTCCCAGGACGGATTGGTTGTGGTCAGATCCACGCTGGAGAGGTTTAATGAGCTGGCCAGAACTGGCTTTTTGAGGAACACCTGGGTAGGTGTGGAGGACTTTCCCTGGACCCTGAACGGAAGCTCCAGGTTGTATGTATAAGGGGTAGGAGTGCTTTGCTGTGATACCAGTGAAGGTGAGAGAACGTTGGGTGAGTTTGGGAAGGATTCGAAATTGTTGATGGAGGCGTTATTGTCCGAGAACTCTACCACGATTCCCTTAGGAAAGCGCATTGTGGCTGCTGATGTCTCCATGGACAGGGCTGAGACAGAAAGGCTTTGGTCTAAATAAAAGCCTCTGTCCAGCTCTGAGAGGGACAGCCCCTCTGAGTTCTTACTGAGATCTGAGAAGAGAAACGCGTGTTAGCCTACACGAAGACACGTTATGCTTGAAATTAGGTGTAAAAAGTCTAGTAAAAGCTACCATCATAAAAACCATTCGGTTATATATGCTAAATCAGGCGCATGAAAGCGTAGCTTACATGTAATTAGACAAAAACAAAGTCTCTCACAAAAGGTTCTCACCAATACTGCTGTGAGCCGATGCCATCAGTGCGTAATCAAGGCAATTGTTTTCAGTAGGGTCTATTTATAGCCCACGGTAGCCTAATTATCATGAAGTAGAAGAACAGCGGCACTAAGTTGTAAGAAAGAAGTTGACACCGGGAGATGATAAACTGGAAAAAAAACGACTATAGAGCTCCAACTTTAGCTACGACTATGCGACGACCTTTTTATTAATATTATTTGTGTTAAATGTAGTCAAAACTGCAGCAATTTAGATGATGACTTGGGGGGAGTTGAGAGTTCATTCATTGGGCGTTCGCAGAGCTGCGTGCGCACAACTCTCCATGCGTCACTCCCGGGAAACCTGCGAGAAAAAGAAGCGCGAGATAAGAACTTGAGCGCGGAGACTGCAATGTAATTGTATTGTTGTGCTCTGTTATCAAAAGGGTTTGGTTGCTTTTGATAATAATCGCAAAGGTCTAAAATGTGCTAAACGTTACGAAACTGCATGCAGGACGTGGTACTAAACATTCGATCGTTGTTCCGGGGATTTTGGACTTGAAAACAGCTAAATAAGCGGGGAAATGTCCTGGTGGTCGCGCGGGTAAGTTTTAGCCTAGGATATATTTTTTTGCTGTTAAGCGCTCATCAGATCTCAGTGATTAGTTAGAACATGACATTATTGCATGTGATATAATATAGTGATATTTGCAATTGTGCTCACAAAAATAAAAGATCTATCAACTTAGCCAAGTGCGGTCGTTACAGGAATGAATGTAAATGTTAATTTAGCTGTACCCTACCTTAGCCAACAACAATAAGTTAACGTTAATTTAAAAACAATCAACAGCAATTGGTGTCCTAGAAGTGCAATAATGTAGATGTGCAAAAACTGTAAAACTGTGATTTTTTTTTTTTCAGGAGTCATTAACAATCAGCTAGGTTAATGCATACCAAAATCGCGATAGTGTTTGCTAACTTTAGTTAGCTGTCGTAGCTACTGATTGTGTGTATGGGCGATTAACAGGTCTATCCTGCTGTGTAGCTATAGCTTGAGTTTGTAATGTCACAAGAACTATAGGATTAAAAGACGTGATGTTTAGCAAGTTGCACTCTTTATGCAATTTTAGTTTCAGGTGTGTTGAAAGACGTTTCATGTTAAGATAATGACATCGAATGCTACCTAAGCAGTTCATTTTAATTACCGGTAGACATATTTTGCTTAAATTTTCCTATGTACTCAGCATACAAGCACTGATGTGTGCTTCGTGTCCAACAACAGTTGATGACACAAACAAGGATCCAGCAATCTGTTTATTTGCTCTCAACCTTCTCCTAACACTTGTAACACTAGGATGTGATGTTTGGTACTGTGTGTGAAGTGTACCTCTCACCCTGACACTAAGCCTTTTCCACTGCTGTTCTTATGTCCTTGTAGGGAGGATGGTGAAGAGGGGATGTGTCAGGACACGGACTCTGATGTAGCTGAGCAGAGAGACTGTGGGAAAGTCAAGGTGAAGTGGACCGGGGAAGAGGTACTTGCACTGGTGATCCCCCCCATTAGATATAAGGGTGTACATTCCAACTTACTTACTTGAATTTTTACAGGATGATAACCTCCGAGCCTTGGTTCAGAAGTTGGGACCAAATGATTGGAAACGAATTGCCAGTTATTTGCCAGTGAGTTATGTCTCTGCAATCTCTCACATCTTTGCTCACTTTGATTTATATTTCCACCAATTAACTTATAATCATCTTTTCTTAAATATTCAGAACCGTACCGAGCATCAGTGTCAACACAGATGGTTTAAAGTTCTTGATCCCGATCTGGTGAAAGGTCCATGGACAAAAGAGGAGGATGAGAAGGTGATATGTTTTCTTTTTCTTTTTCATATAATTTGTGCTTTTGACAGTAACTTGCCCTACCATGTAGTGACAGGTTTGTAGGCATCATTTTTCACTTTATTGTTCCTTATAGATTCTGACATTAACGTGTCTGTGACAGGTTCCCAAAGAAACACTGTGACTAAAAGGTTTGACTTGGCCCAAGAAGGTGATAGTGTTTTTGAATACTCTAGGTGTTTTCTATAACCAAACCACATTATTATTTCAGGTTATTGAGCTGGTGAAGAAATATGGCAACAAGCAGTGGGCCATGGTCGCCAAGCACCTGAAGGGTCGCCTGGGGAAACAGTGCCGGGAACGCTGGCACAACCACCTGAACCCTGACGTGAAGAAATCCTCCTGGACCACAGAGGAGGACCTGGTCATCTACAAGGCTCACAGTGTGCTGGGGAACCGCTGGGCTGAGATTGCCAAACTCCTCCCTGGAAGGTGGGAGAATTAGCTGTGCACAGTGCAGTTTTGTTGTACGGGTCAAAACGCCCCACGAAAAATGAAAGAAAATCCTTCACAACTTCACATTGCCAGTTTGCAACGTTTTATCAGTGCCAGCTGGGCTGTTGATGGTGTTTGCATGGTCTTTAAGTAGGTAGCTCACTAGTTTTAACTCTATAGTGCTGTGACAATTGACTGTAGACTATAGGTTTAGGATTGTGATGTTTTTTGGACATGTTGGGGCATGTGTCTGTCCGACACAACAGCAGCATCCTTAATTTATTTACTAGCAATATGTCGTATAAAATCTGGAAGATGTCACTGGACTTAATAATCACCAGCTCATAGCCAGTTAAACTCACCTTTGCATCCATGTCTCAGTGAGTGTCTATGTGTTATTGCTACTATGTGCCTGTGTTATTGCTACTGTGGTTGATACTATAATATACTACCGCTATAACGTTTCCATTTCCACTGTAGGACGGACAATGCTGTGAAGAACCATTGGAATTCCACCATCAAGCGTAAGGTGGAGATGGGGTACTACACAGGTGTGGACACCAATCTGAGAGTGACGCGCCAGACTGAGCAGGGCGAAGTCAGCGCTCATCACAGCAGCGGCCAGCCTGTAAGCTTTGCAGCTCCCTCAGAAACTCAAAAGCACATGAGCTCTGTTTTAGCTGTTGTGCTTGTTACCAAATCAGTTTTGAGCAAAACACACTGAACGCTTACCTTCTGAATTTTGGATTGTTTACTTGGTTGTAGACAACTGTCATTACTGATGCTGTTGTTTTTGTTGACTTCAGGTGGAGCTGTGCTTTGATGGTGCTGTGGACAATGTTAAAGTGATGGAAACTGTGCAACAGGTATTATTCACACTTCGCAATGATGTTTGGGTGTCAGTTTGAACTCATTCACACAGATCTATATTCTTGAATAATCCAACCTAACAAAGAACGTTCTGTAATTCTGCCTCCAAATACAAATTCCTTCATTTTATTTTTCATAAATTAGAAGTTATTTCTGAAAACTTTTTCATCCCTGTGCTGCCCCCTATAGGATATTTCATGTCCTGCAGTTGAAACAGTTCCTTTTAAGCCAGAGTCCCCGCCTTGCCGAAAAGGTGTGGTGACCCCCATAAGGGACTCGGACAGCGGTGGGGAGTCAAGCATGCACCAGTGGGTGGTGGACAGCTCTGGGTTCCTGTCTCCTTCCTCGGCACCCGCCCTTAAGGAAGTGATGGAGATGATGGATGGGGTATGAATATGTGTCTCACAGGGGAGATTAAAATGCTGTACTCATCTAGCTGTGTAGCATGATTTGTCTTCTTTAGGATGAAATAGATTAATTTCATTCTATGTTTAAATGTAGGATTCATACTTCAAACATGTACTTGCTGTTTGTTGAAGTAAGATATACATTTCAGTTTTATTCTTTCTATGAAATTCAGTCACTCAGCACTAAAAAACCAAGCCATATACAAAGACTATTAAATAATACTGTATTATTATTTATTAATATTATTAATAATATTATTTTCCATGAAATGTAGCCTGTACAAACAAATAAACAAAAACTTTATGGTAAGGGAGTTGACATTCATGACGCAGCATTTCCGCTCTGTGGTCTTATAGCCAAAGGAGTTCTGTTACATGACATGGCACAATGCCAGAGCCTCTATGGCAGTGGGTTTATATTTTTACCAGCATATTCCATAAAGGCATAATAAATGCATTACTGTACTCAACTCTAGTTCCCGTCTGCCCTCCATATCGCCACCTCCTGTGCTAATTCCCTCTGTATTGTATTTCTTCATTTATCATTTCCCCACACTCCTGTGCTAATTCTTATTCTGCCTATTCTCTACTGACTTTACCTTAATTTTATTTCAATTTCACATTCCCTGTTGTCCATCAGGACATGGAGAGCTGGTGCAACCTGGCTGACGTGACCTTTGACCTCCCCGAGGAGAGCCAGAGTTCGAGTTCGAGCCCAGGGGCCGGCCCCGATCTGCTTCAGTTCCGGCTGGAGGGCAGCGCCCTGCACGAGCTGAGCAAGAGCAGCCGTGGCGAGCTCATCCCCATCTCGCCGCGCGGTGCCACGCCGCCCGCCATCATCGCCCGCCACAGCCGCCGCCGCATCGCCGGCTCGCCTGACCCCAATGACTCCATGACCCCCAAGAGCACCCCTGTCAAGATCCTCCCCTTCTCACCATCACAGGTAGGGCTGCGATCATGGCCAGTCAGAAGTCAAAGCCTGCCACTCTGAGTCTCCTCTTGAAACTCCTGAAGGGGAGAGTAAAAGAAATCAATTAATCAATTCAACTCTCCCTGCTAAGCATGTGGTCGAAACATGGCAGAAACACGTGAATAGCCCTCAAATATTAACACCATTGACCTATACTGTAAGTAGACCCCCAGACATTATTAGCTGCTGTATTATATTAACCTGATTCTGAGGTTAGACAGAGCTCCAGGAGAAGGTCTGGGGACTCCTGATATAGAACAATGAGTTTTATAAAAGTAATGTCATCATGCGACACCGGATAATACCGTATTGGCCCGAATGAAAGACGACCCTGAATATAAGAACCCCCCCCTTTCAGCACTAATTTTTTTTTTTTTTTTTTTTGGGGATAAAAGCCGTTTTTTGTAGACCAAATCTTGTTTAATATAGATGCTAAAAAACACTTTGATTAGCATTGCCCATCTGATCCAGAGTGAGTGAGTTAGTTTTCCTTAAGTTGATCACATACTGCTGAAAAGACAGTAGCTACTCGAAGTCTGAGGGCAAGCGCTGGGCAAGACTTTTGCAACGCAATGACAGTCCATTGCGTCGCATCATTATGGCTAGTTTTGAAGTCAGTGGGTGTTTAGCTCTTTAGTGATCTCCAAAGTCTTCAGCTGTATGACCGCTCTGGTAATGGGCATTTCATAACGTTTTTCAGTCACATATTTACACTCTCCTATCAGCCTGTTGGAAACGGCCGCTTTTAGGACCACAGATCTCTTGGTCTCCATCATTCAGGATTGTGCCACTGTTGTGAAAGAAAGATGGTGACTGCTCACTTAATTCAAAACACCTGTTACAAAATATTGATACGATGCCATCTATGGGTTTTTCAATTTATTTGTCTTGGCCCCGAATTTAAGACGACCCCACATATTTTGAGGGGAAAAAAACCTTGTTTTATACATTCAGCACAATATGGTACTTAAGGCATGGCACACTTTAGTCCTCACAGTGTTTGAATCTGTGTTCTCTTTGCAGTTCTTGAACATGTGGACCAAGCAGGACACGCTGGAGCTGGAGAACCCTTCACTGACCTCCACTCCTGTATGCAGCCAGAAGGCTATTGTCACCACACCCCTGCACCGCGACAAGACGCCACTCACTCAGAAAGAAAACTCTGTGTAGGTGCCCCACACATCAGCACTTTCTGTTTTGTGATCTGATCTAAGCTATTGTATAACAGTTGTTGTAGATCTCTCCATGTGATTTTCTTAAGTATAAGTATATATATAAGTATATATACTCTTTTGATCCTGTGAGGGAAATTTGGTCTCTGCATTTATCCCAATCCGTGAATTAGTGAAACACACTCAGCACACAGTGAACACACAGTGAGGTGAAGCACACACTAATCCCGGCGCAGTGAGCTGCCTGCAACAACAGCGGCGCTCGGGGAGCAGTGAGGAGTTAGGTGCCTTGCTCAAGGGCACTTCAGCCGTGCCTACTGGTCGGGGTTCGAACCGGAAATCCTCCGGTTACAAGTCCGAAGCGCTAACCAGTAGCCCACGGCAATTCTTATGTCATGTCTTTTTGCCATGTCAATTGTATGTATGAATAGCATTTTTGATCACATGTAAATAGAAGTGTATTTGTATAAATAACTAAAGTTATAGTCTTGCACTACAAAACCCTATGAGCACAGTGAATGGCTTACTACATGCGCATAAGAGTCAGTCCTATACAGTATGCACCTTGTAGGGATTAATGTGACATTGTTTATAATAATCCCCGTTGACACCATTCACTTTATTGACTTCATAGATTTATCACTCCAAATCACAAGTCTAATTTGGATGCCAACCCCCGGACTCCAACACCCTTCAAAAACGCCATGGAGAAGTATGGCCCTCTACGCCCACTGGTGAGTCAGTAAAAATAAAAAAACTGTAAGAAAGTTTTTTCATGTGAAAGATTTCATGTCAAAATCCTAACAATTATTTTCTTTTCTTTTTTCTTCTAAGCCTCCAACTCCAAATCTTGAGGAGGACCTAAAAGAGGTTCTGCGCAAGGAGGCTGGGATCGAATTGATCTTGGAGGACAACACTCCTCCTCCTGAACTGAGGCGCAAACAAGCAGTAAGTTTGGGGGTGTTTCAGTTTTTTAGAAGTATTCGGTTTGTTTCTATACAGCTGTTATTAGTGTGCCTAAACATCTGTCATGCTTATGTATTTTCTCGATATAAACATATATCAAAATGCATTGCATATTGCTCTTTCTGTTGTCGCTGATTTCAAATATCTTGAAATTTTTTTCCTCAGCAACGGCCTCCGATGAAGAAAGTACGGAAGTCTCTGGCGCTGGACGTGATTGACTGTAACGAGTCTGCCAGAGTGATGCCTCACAAGCACATGCCTAAGATGAGCCCTGAGGTTCGCACCTTTATCTAAACATGCACTTAACAAAACAAAATACCCATGTGAACATCTGCATTATGCCTGACTATCGTGTTTGGTATTGATAGGCTGAGACGTCACTCTCTTCATCCTTCAACTCCTCCTCGTTTTCCTGTAAGAAAGACGACAACGTTCTAGATCAGGGATTCATCCTTGGGCCGTGTGAGAATGGATTAGGTTCTCTACCAGAACCTCCAACCCCGGTGAGCAGATCATGCACTTTTTTTCCCTAAGCAGGGATAGCTACATTGTGGAATTGTTCATTTGATGTAGTACCAACGCTGAGTTTTGCTGATCCTACATTTCAATAATGCGTTTAATCCAATTGTATTATGTAGACTAATTAAAATGAAGAAATGGCCATCAAGACTATCTGGCAGTCAGTATAGGTTACCTCCATGTTTCTTTTGTGTATAATTTACATCCAGCATTTACAGTATACTGCTTGTGTCCTCATTGTAAATTTGTTCACTCTCAGATGTCCCAGGAATGGGAGGAGGTTGTATGTGGACGGACCAAGGACCAGCTGATCCTGACCCAAAAAGCCCGACGGTTTTTGCGCTCCTTAAAAACTCACACCCCTAACCGTGCACTCATCCTGTCCTGAGTTGTCACTCACTTCAACTGATCTCAGTTCTGTCCGACTTGATTTTGTACTTTATTTGGCTCTTTATTTTGCTTTGTTATGTTTTGATGTCTAAAATAATCTGAATGCTTTTTGTAAGATAAATGAGTGTTGCTTAAATTACATGGACCTGTGATGCCCTGAATTAGCATCGTTCTCCTAGGAAGTCTCTGGATTGACTGTCACCAGCCCAGCATTGTCTTGTCTTTCTATTCTCATCTGATAACATAAGAACTGTAGCATCTCTTTTCTCATGTTGATTGCACCTCAAGTTTGCTGCACCATATATCTAGTAACCTACATGTCTTCACCTCAGTACTCATAGACAGTTGTAGAAGTACATTGAAGTTTAAGTCCCACTGTTAGTTCTGTAATTGCTCTTCTGAGACTGCCATTTTTAGGGATAACCAGGCAGATCTATCACACTTGAAATAATGCAGCCTTCCCATTATTCTTCAGGTTTGGTTTGGATCAGGTTTGCATCTTAGATTGTGAAATTTAAACAGTAATAAATCAGTGAAGTAGAAAGACTTTGGTCAGAGCTGACCTGTCTATGTGTGCTAGGATGCTCATACCGCAACAGAATCATCTACATAATATAGAGCTCCTTAATTTGTCAATGAACCCTTCTGGAAATTGTGTATAGAATGTGTAATTGAATAGGACCTTAAACTCAGGCAAACCTGTATTTCCATGTTAAGATCAGGGTGATGTATTCAAAGTATTTTAGTGAAATGTCTTTTATGAAAAAAGGAGATATGTTACAGCACCAACTGTACTTAATTTAAATGTAGGTCCTAGAAGTAATTAATTATCCTCAATTCTGTGAGTTGTTTGTATAAAAACATTAAAATCGTAATATTTCAGAAAGGTGTCATTGCAGTCATTCCCCCCCAGTCTCGGACCTAACCATTCTGACAGTTTTAAATAGGGGGTGGGTTTATTTTGGTGTCTACTAGGAAAGACCAATGAGAAAGAGACACAATACCTCCAAAACACCTCCCGCCCACTCACTACAAACCAGAGTGATTATTCTTTTCTTAAATATAAATGTCCATTATATAGATAATGCTTTAGCAAAACGGACTATTACGTTATTTATTTGTGATTGCTTTAACACGCAGATATATTTTTTAAATGTGCCCAGAACAGTAATAAAATGTTGTACATTCGCTGGATTCGGAATCACCCAACCATTCTGTCGGATAGGGAACAAAGATATTTTACACTACGGGTTAGTAAAGATTTCATAAAATAATTATAATAAGACTTAACAAATATACAAGCATAATGTCAGAAGTACTGTTGGGTGCATTTGATATCGATTGAAATTGTTACATGACAATTAAGAAAGTTGATTTCTGACATTCTCACCCATCAACACAACATGGTATATCCAAATCAGATCCCGGAACTATTCGTTAGACTTGTGGTGACGCTGCATTCGGCGACATGGCGCAAACTAGTAAGTGAGATTTTCTTGGTTTGTCATTTAATATTTTGCAAGTTGTCTACAGTACAATCGCTGTTCTGCAGCACAGCATTTTAAACCCTAAAGTAATCCAACAGAAATACCACTTACATCGAAAACATTCAGCGTTCCATTCAATTTTAGTTCTGCAAGTCGGTCAATGGCTCGTGCAGGTACCCATCCATAATGAATGGCTGAAGAGACCTAGCTAGCTTTATAGCTAATCAAATAGCCTACATACTCTGTGAAATGGGATGTGCTGGCAGCCTGGCCAGTCGACTTATTATTTGACCGGTGGCCATTATGAGCTTAATGCGCTGTAGTTTTGTTTTCTTAGAATATCTTAAAAACGTATACGTAGTCAATAGACTGCTGAGATGACAAGCTAGACGTGTGCATGCCAGACATAGCTAAGTGGCTAGCTAACATTAACTAGCTACCTGAAAACGGTGATCGTTGCTTTCTTGTTCTTAAATGTTTTGGACGTTGTAGTTATATTACTTTCCCATGATACAAGCACCAGTACACACAGTATGAGTATGAATGTTTGACGCAAAGTGCTGCCACAAAGTGTGTTATACTGTGTGAGACAATTGCTATGGAATGACTACTTCCTTGTCTGAATCCAGGGTTACTTTGTTTGGTGCTCCTTGCGCTGGCGGTCGGGGCTCAAGCCCTAACCCCGTCTCATCACCTAACAGCGTCTGATGTGGCACGACTGGAAGCCCGGCTGGCCCAGCCCTTCACAGACCTGCAGTCTGCATACTTCTCCATTGTTGGCCTGAGCAAGTTGGGAGTGACTGTAGCGGATGCAGATGTAAGCATCTACAGTATACACATGTCCAATCTACCAATAAATATGACTTATGAGTAAGAATGATGGTGTCCATAAGATTAAGCGCAAATGAAAAGGAGATTGAATTTTAAATGTTGCCTGTCTCCACAGGAAGCATGCCGATTCCTGAAGTCAAATCTGGATCCATCAAATATTGAGTCTTTATTCTATGCTGCTGAGTCTGGTCAAGCACTTGCAGGATGTGAGGTAAGTGTAATATTATGTGTTTTTTGCTTTTTATGTTGAACTTTAATTAAATGTCAGATACTCCACTTCATTGTGGTATGTGTGTTAACTTTAAGGTTATTTTGGCCTGTTATGTTAAACCTGCATCCTAATTGGCAACCTCAACACACTTTTGTCAACCTCTGCACAGATCCCAGTGTCAAATGAGACCCGGGACCTCCTGCTGGCCGCAGTGAGTGAGGACTCCAGCGTGGCTCAGATCTATCAGGCAGTGGGCACCCTCAACTCCCTGGGACTCCCTCTAGCCTCCCAGGAAGTGGTCAGTGCTCTCTCCGCCCGCATCACCAAAGAGGACAATGTACTTGGGTAAGTGTTTTGAGTTTTTATCGAGAGGGTGAGTCATTTGGCAAATGCTGTTAGCCATCGTAGCTTGAGATAAGGTGTGCAGTTGTAATGTTTGTGTTCTATGTAAAGTTGCAATCAATTTCATTCTTTTTTTTTTTGGTTCTGAGCTTAACAAGAAGAGCTATCGGAACTGTATTTGCTGTGATGTGACATTATTTTCTGGGCAGGACTGAGAAACAGTTGCCAGTTGAGCTCTTTTGGCTTTGAATGAAGTGCTTGGTCATTGCCTAAATCACGACCAACTTGGATGTCAATTTGAATACTCACAAGGAAACTAGGATTGGTGTGATCTAGAGATCATGCTCTCTATTTTAAATGATTTTTGTTTCAGTGTGAGTTATTTTAATCTCTCTCTCTCTCTCTCTCTCTGGTGTAGAATCATCTATGCCCTCCACACAGCTGCTCGTCTCTCTCAGCAGGCAGAACTGGGTGGGATCCTGGAGGAGATTGAGGTAAGTGCACACTTGTAAGTGTTTTGTGAGACCTGTAGATGGGGCTTCGGAGCATCAGATAATCACCTTTAGTTTACACTCAGCTTCTGAAGTGTTAATAGAGATTTGTGTAATCTTATACACTTAAAGTTTTAACCTTGTTTTTTTGGTTTGTTATTTTTTATTTGTCATACTAATGCAGTCACCCACAGAAGTACATGTACAAGTCTCCAAATTACCTTTATTATGTGTGTGTGTGTGTATGTATGTATGTGTATATATATATATATATATATATATATATATATATATATATATATATATATATATATATATATATATATATATATATAATGATGCAAAAAGAAAGCATACGTGTTTGTCAAAAATCTGCAAAAGAATAAGCAAATCAGAACTATGGACCCTTTCAAGAGAGTTCCATTCTCAGCATCATAGTTGGCCCCACAAGACTTCCTTTTTAACATTCCATATGTTATCTTAATGCACCCAGATATAGGGGGGGCCCAAATAGAACGTTCAAGCATTGTTTTTGTTTACCTTGTTGAAAGGGTCTATTAAATCCATGATGGTCAGATTCACTAATTCACCCTGATGTGTCCCCAGGACCTGGCAGCTCGTCTGGATGACCTTGGTGGACTTTTCCTTCAATTTGAAGAAGGCCTGGAGGCCACTGCCTTGTTTGTCAGTGCCGCCTATGGTCTGTCCGACCATATGGATATGGAGCCCCCACTTAAAGAGGTACACTATTTACCTGATATTATGTGTTGACGGACATGTTCCGTATCCTGGAAATCCAGAGTTCTCGCGAGAGCACAATTTGAATTTGCTCAGCGATTCACTCTGGCAATGAGTAATGATGCTCATTAACTATGCCCATGGAACCAAGCTGCACCAATCACATCGGTGTATCTGATATACAGTACAGTAGTACAGCTAAACAGATGACGTCAGCGCTGCAACCTCAAAGTCCCGAATCAGTCAGTAAACAGTGGTCGTAGTGTTATCCAATTGTGTGCAGTGGTATTTTCAAATGCATGCTTGGTGCCGCCCCTCGAGTTGGGCCCTTTTCATTACTCATAGCCAGACCCTTAAATCTTTCTAGATTTGGGTCTGGATTTCCAGGCTACATGTTTAGCACTTTTGTTTGCAAATTAGTAAGTACTATACCTAATGGTTGAAGGACCAGGGAAATCAATCAGGAGATGATGTAGTACATGAGAGCGGTGCAGCACTGTTACAGTAAAATAAAAAATACTGAACTACTAAAATAAAGCACGTAGCTGAAGCATTCCAGTAGCGAGCGTATAAATGGTTTTAAAAGACTGGTCTAATTTTTTCAATTGTGCGCATTGTTATCACTTCTGGTGTAGCCAGTTCCATTGATTATTGTGGAAACTAATGGCTGCAGCATAATCTATGCATGAAATGCCTCAGGCATAGACTGTATATATGGGTTGTGTTGTACTGTGTTTGAGGGTATATTTAGGTGAAACATCCTAGTCATTGCTTGATGAACATGTCTCTTTGCTCTTCAGGGAGAAACCTGGTGTTATTGTGGAATTGTCAGAATTGCTGGGCAGTTAGCTCACAGTAAATCACATTTAATTTTGCCTTTCACAGGACCAGGTCATCCAGCTGGTGAACTCCATCTTCAGTAAGAAGTCCTGGGACTCTCTGGCGGAGGCCTTCAGCGTGGCCAGTGCAGCTGCTGCCCTCTCCAGCAACCGCTTCCACGTGCCCGTGATCGTCAGTGCCCAGGGCCCCGCCTCTGTGTCCCACAGCCAGCCCACCCTGCAGGTAAACACTGAGGCTGCCTTCACACTTGGTCCGTTTAACTGGACCGAGCCTGAGTGGGATTGCTCCCCTGTAACCGTCTAGCTGGTCTTGGGTTTGCACCTGAGTTCGGTAGACTGTGTTAACACGGTCAAAAATAACCAATGGTCCAAATGAACTCTGGTCTGGACCAAAGGGTCTAGTGTGAATGTACCATGAATCTGGAGTGGCTACATTTTGGGTAAACTCTATGAGGAAAATGTACATGGATGGCTGAATTCTCAGAAAGCAGTTGTACTAGTGAAAGAAAATATCAGTTTGGAGTAAATTAACTTTGTTTTGGTTAGGACCATGTCATGGAGTTCAGTGGCACATAGTTGTTAACTATTATATGACTTTTTAGGATAATTGTCATTAAAAGGACTGACTGTCTGAAATGGTTTTAAATGAGTCGTTAATCTTTGCCTGTTGTCCCGTTCCTCAGCTCCAGGTGACCGATGTGCTTTGC
Source organism: Alosa alosa (assembly GCF_017589495.1). Classification (NCBI taxonomy): domain Eukaryota; kingdom Metazoa; phylum Chordata; class Actinopteri; order Clupeiformes; family Clupeidae; genus Alosa; species Alosa alosa. Next base: position 18,707,351 of record NC_063198.1, on the reverse strand, counting down.
CAGCCCCTGGTGTCTGCCAATGTGGTGGTGGAGAGTGCAAGCGATGTGGCTTCAAAGAGAGTCATCCTGAGCCAGACCCCCTTCACTTTCTACGAGAGTAAGTACCTCCCTTTTACTGACTCAAATCAAGATCAGGTGCTCTTAATGGCTTTTGTGTCATAAAGAGGAAAACTGATAGAAAGCAGTAACACACATTTGGACCATCAGAAAATGAAGTTTTGTTGTTGTTGTTTTGAACCAGTATTTGTGTGATTTTGTTTAAAATCCTTTACATTTCTTTCACAGTGGTGTCTTTGAGCTGAATTTCATGGACAGCCAACCGGCCAGCGGCTACTACCAGTTTGCTATTGCCGTCACTGGAGACAGCAGGCTTATTGCAAACCATGTTGAGGTTGGTGTGCACTCACTTCACAAACTTAATTGACATTTGGAACTTCTAACATTTATGTCAGATTTAGGAATAATTTATTTTGCAGACATTATGCAGGTCTGCAGTTTAATTGCTCTGGGCTTGTCATCAGATGATTCAGAAACTCATTAAGGCTGATTTTTGTCTGTGGGCTGGCAATTAATTGGTTGAATGCTTGACAGGCCTGGGCTCAAGGGCAGTTAATCACACAATACATATTTTTCTGTTTCTTTGGGGTCGCCACAGGTAATTAGATTAACAATAACATATTAGCATTAGAGGTAAAGGTCAAACCAATTAACCAGAGTTATTTTTTTACAGTTGATTCATAAATAGCATGACCGATTGCAGACGTTTTACCATTCCATAGTCACCTTTGTACAGTTTGACTCAAGAGTGCACATGTCAAGGGTCTGTATTTATTATAACGATTTCTGCCTTCTTATTTTGTTAGCTCAAAGTGAAGGTGTCTACAGAGGTAGCCATCACTAATATGGACCTCTCTGTGGTAGACAAGGACCAGAGTATTGGAACCAAGACCACAAGGTGAACGTCTTTAATTGACTAACTATTATACCATTGTTTCTCCATCATTAGCTGTTTCTGAGTACTAATGCTGTGCGGTACTGTCTTCTCAGAGTGGACCATCCCAGCAAGGCGAAGAACTCCTTCATGGCTGACAGCCACCAGAACTTTGCCATGTCCTTCCAGCTAGTGGATGTCAATACAGGGGTTGAACTCACCCCCCATCAGGTATGCATAATTTAATTGGTCCCTCTGCCATCATAAAACTGGTACATGCTCTGGAAAAGTGAACATTTTTCTTACATAGAATATAGAATTAATGCATGTTGATTGTCTTGTAGCTCAAGTACTCTTATAAAGTGTAAAATAATGAGTTACCTATGGTTCCTACATGTGCTGTGCTGAATATCATTTTTCCCCCTTAGAAGTGAAAACTAAAATTTTAACTGGCTCATTTTATATTGAAATTAAGTCTGGAACGAGTTTTACTGGGAATTTTTTTTTTACTCTTCCTTCTCAGGTGTTTGTGAGGCTGCACAACCAGAAGACTGGACAGGAGGTGGTGTTTGTGGCCGAGCCAGACACAAAGAATGTGTACAAGTTTGAACTGGACACAGCCGAGAGGAAGTCTGAGTTTGACTCCATGTCAGGCACCTACGCCCTCTACCTGATGATAGGAGACGCCACCCTGCAGAACCCCATCCTCTGGAATGTGGTAAGTGACCGCTGAAGATGCCAAACTACAAGAGACTTTGAATGAACAATGTTAGAGGCTTTAGATTTTTCAAACTATATACTGTCTTTGTTGGGGTTTTTTTTGTTGTCAATGTTATGGACAAAATTGTGAACAGCTTTGGCACTCAAACCATTTCATACCTGTAGTGCCATATTGTTTAATTTCTACCACCTTTTCACAGGCTGATGTCGTACTGAAGTTCCTGGACGAGGAGGCCCCTTCAGCTGTCCAGGCTAAAACCCTCTATGTCCCTAAGCCTGAGATCAAGGTATATTACTCTGATACCACACCATCAAACTCTACTACAACCACAACATCAGCAGCAACAGCTTGTATTTATATAGCGCTTTATCAAGGCACCCAAAGTGCTTTACAGTGAAGGGGAACCTCACTAGCCACCACTAATGCATAGCACCCACCTGGGTGATTCATGGCAGCCATTATGAGCCAGAACACTCACAACGCACAGCAGCTTGAAGTGGTGGAGAGTTAGGGAATGCCACATATACATATACAGCCAGTGTACTAGGGCTGCACGATATTAGGAAAACATGCGATATGCGATAACATTATTGAGTACTGCGATAACGATATAACTTTCGATATTTAAATATTTAATGTTTTTCTCCACCTCATGTTTTTCTCCAACCTCATACGCTGCGCATCCCACGTTATTAGGCTACCGGCATGCCGAGTGCAGCGGAAAGTGAAAGTAAGGGGTTGCGATCGCACAGTCCAACGAAGTAGGCTAAACAACTTTTGCAAACAACGAATCCTGATACCTCTCTGCTGCTGTCTGGGGCTTTTGCTAAATGCAAATCATGAAATACGATATATTTTAGATATATCGTGCAGCCCTACAGTGTACCCACATATACAGGCCATGTGTGTATCTCAGCTTGGGAAGTAGCCATACTGTTGAATCTCATGAAGGGATAAAGGTCCATCTTGCAACCTGCAAACAGGGCTCCCACGGTCATGGGGAAACCTGGAAAAGTCATGGAATTGTAAAATCCCATTTTCCAGGCCTGGATAAATCATAGAGTTCAGTAAATTCCTTGAAGGTTTTGGAAAAGTCATGACATTTCATTGTCCAACCAGGGACTCAGGGTAGCGTATATCATGTGGCAAAGTTCGGTTGCTTCCTTCATAGATAATGAATGATGGGGGAGAAAACACATTTTATTGAATTCAAAAAAGGTAGTTCCACCGCGCTTCTGAATTCAGGTCTGGTGTTTCACAGGAGAGGACCGATCATGCGGATAGGGAGAAGGTTGACCGGAGCACACAGAGATGGCTTTTAGTTGTATTTTATTATGGTCCAAAGCAATAGACTAACGTTTCAACACTTCTGTGTCTTCGTCAGAGTACATGATCTCCCATGGAATCTGACGTAGACACAGAAGTGTTGAAACGTTAGTTCCCTCTGTGCTCCGATGAACCTTCTCTTTCTCCACATTTTATCCAGTCTCATATATCACATTACATCATTAGTCCCAACCTGTGGTGTAAAGTAAGCTGTACTTATTGGCTGTGAAAAAAGGCATGGAAGGTTATTGAAACCTTTCAGTAACCTTTTCAAGGTTATTGAAAAGTCATGGAAAGGTTTTGAAATTGTCAGTAAAAAAGGGTGGGAGCCCTGTACAAACTTCAGTAGAGTAGCCTTATGAAGTTATGTTTTTGTTTTTCAGCACTTGTTCCGTGAGCCAGAGAAGAGGCCCCCCAATGTGGTGTCCACCACCTTCACTGCTCTTGTGCTCTCGCCATTCCTGTTACTGCTCATTCTGGTAAGCTGCTTTGTTTGCACTCTCCAGTTTAATATTCCTACGCACTGGACAAGTGTAAAGTATCCCTGCGGTGTATGTGTAGTGTTATTCAGACAAAATAAAATACTTTGTTTGTTTCCAGCCCTTCTGTGTGAAACCTTTTATTTGATATCATATTCACATGTAATTAAAGTGCACTGGATAAGTAGAGCTTTGTGTTGTGAGTGTTTTGGAGCTACTCATGGTCAATTTGAGAGAAGCTCTATCTCTATGAGTCAGCTTTATTTTCTAGTCTTTTGTTATGCTGCTAGACAACACAAACTGATGTTGGTATCTCACGGTCTGTCTATTCCCCTATGGTCCTGTCTCCCCCTTCCTTATGCAACCCTCCCATCTCTCTCTCCTACCTGTCTCACAGTGGTTCAAGCTGGGAGCCAACATTGCCAACCTCAGTCTCTCTCCCAGCACTGTGCTCTTCCATGTTGGCCATGCAGGTGAGCCGAAACATCCACATACATAATGTGTATGTCATCTGTTGAGTTAACCTGCTGTCTTTGGTTTAAAGACAAGGAAGGGCATGTTGGCAAATATATGAAAGAGGATTTAAAAAAAAGATATTATATGTGGATGATTATGTTGTAATGTGCAATGTGTGTTGTAATAAGATGCGGTGCCTTGTGTCTGTCTTCCAACTTGTCAGTGGATAGAGACCCAATGTGGTGATTTTTTTTTTTTTTTTTAAATGTCCTCCACATTAAATGTTATGTTCTGTTTATTTTCCAGCCATGCTTGGTCTCATGTACGTATACTGGACTCACCTCAACATGTTCCAGACCCTTAAATATCTGGCCATCGTCGGCAGTCTCACATTCCTGGCTGGAAACCGCATGCTGGCTCAAAAAGCAGTCAAAAGGTACCCGACCTTCATACACCATCACCCAGACATGTTAATAGACAAAATCACTGCTTTAGTCTTACAATTATTTTGACCTTAGGACCGTTCACACTATAGGAACTTTTTGTAGTTCCTAGAACTGCTTTTTTTCCACGAATTCGTACAGCATGGAATTGGGGATTATTGAGTTCCTCTGACCGCAGTTCCTATTTGAGCACCTTCATGGCGGTAGGGTTTTTTCTTTGCGCATAGGTACCATTACTGATGTACATGCCAACTTGGTCAAGGCAGCAGAAGCGCCATTTTTAAAAATCTCTAAAAATAATTCTGCTACTGTTTAAAATGAAAACTGCACGAGAAGGCTGCAGAGACTGACTGTCACATGAAAAATGCCTTCTGGGCAGATGAGATGAAGGATGAAGGCAATGCTGATTTTTTTTTTTTTTTTTTTTTTAAATGCTTCCTGATACCATGAGCTTCTAGTTTGTCAATACACTCAGTCCTTTTAGGCAAGTCCCTCCACTCGGGCGGCCATATACCAGCGTTTTATGGGCACTCATCGGACACAGTCTTTGGGTCGAACTTCTTGGCGTGCGCCAAGGCTTCCACGACACCAATCTTGCTCCAACGGCGAGATCACAACACATGATTGGCACGATGTCTTCACAACACACCATATGATTGGCTCAATGTATTCACATCACACCACATGATTGGCTCAATGTATTCACATGTCGATGTTTTGCAGAGGAAGGGGTGGGATGGGGTGGGACAAACTAGCCCTATGCATTTCTATGGACTATTTTTTGAGTGCTGTGTCTCCACATTAGAAAGTCTCTGATACACTTCAGTAGCTAGTAACTAATTAATGCTGTTCGTTGCATTACTTTATGTTCGTGTAATAATTGGGCTATTGACGTGTGTGAAGTCGGCACTGTGTGCGAAAGCAAACCGAAAAAAATCCCTAGGTTCTTGGGGGTAGCCTTTCCAGTTAGTAGTGGGTGGAACTGGGTTCTTGGAACTATTATCTGAATGTGCCTATTGTTGACGTATCACCAGAGGGGGAAAAATATCAACGGATTTAAACAGAATTGTGCATTAGTAAGAGGGAGGGCTCTATTCAAAGTGAGCTCAAAGTGTCTTTTCAAAATGTCACTTCTGCATTAGCAGAGCGAAAGACTATCCAGTAGTTTCCTGTTAGCGAACAGTTAGTTGGAATAGGCCTCCCTCCATCTAATGTCCCATGTGAGATCCATGTGGCATACTTCAGAGCAGGCCATGACCCACCAGTCCTTAGCCCTATCCCTGGGGATGTTAGGCAGGCCAGGGCTCACAGTGAAGAGCTTGCCCCAAGAAACCTCTCTCCTGTGGGACATAGGAAGGGCACGAAGGCCAGTCAAGCACTTTGCTACGGTGTAATTGGCTCCCAGAATATGCACAAGAGGGTTCTGTGTGCTGTTGGGTCGTCAGGGTTGGTCGTCAGTGTTCAGTATGACACCCTTGTTAAATCCACGTAGTCTGTCTCTCTGTAAACAGCAGGATGTATAAAACCTGTGCTGTCTGCTTTCTGTAAATCCCACTTCCTTTCCAGTGCCACTCCTGTGAACAGGTCTCACTTTTACTCTTCTCCCTTGTGCTGTCGCTCTCCTGCAGCTTGTTTCCTTAAACCACCTATCCACTCCTCTTTCTCTCTTTGTTTCTCTCTTTTTTCCCCCCATCTGTCTCTCTCTGTCTTTCGTCTTTGCTCCTCTTTCAGGATTGCCGCTGAACAAAGTAGTAGGTTGGCAAAGTATAGGAGCCTGCGGTAAAAACACTCTGAGATAGTATCAAAGCCCAGTCTTCCAGGCTGAAGTAAGGCTTTATTCCACCCACTCCCTCACCCATCTGCTTCCCAAATACCCCTGCATTTCCCTTACTCCACATCAAAGAGCATGGCATGGTGTTGCATTCTGGATCAGTGGTGTGTTTTTGTATGTCATGAGTGTCCGTGTGAGTGAAAGGCTACAACCTCCCAGCTACAGACGCTCGCTGACCATTGCCTCCCACTTTTGTTCTGTTGGTCTATGGAGAGGTTTCCCTGTGTTCTGTTTTTGCATGGCACAGCGGGCAGTGGTTTGAACAGGAGCAGATCTGCCCAGGGTCTGTCCCACAATATAACATAAAATATGTAACATTTCATTCATGTTACACTGTCATGTACCTCATTTACCTCCATATAGATGTGTAAGAAATGTGCATGGGAAATTCGTTAGATTTCATTGTAAGAATAACACTGGTTGTGTCCATGTCGGTCTCAAGTTGTGTTTGGTTGACCAGAGGCTTTCTTTTGTATTGATTTTGTGTGATTGTTTTCCTACAGTGTATACATGTTTGTCTCTGAATTTCAATGCCATTTGCTTGGCCTTTTTTACTGATGTGTCCCCTTTGCATTTTTTTTAGACTTGAGGGGAAATAATGACAAGACATTTCTACAGAAGACAAGAATCCTTCAGTTTGTCGGTGGTTTTATTTAAATCTCATTCAAACAGAAGCCCTTCACACTCAGTAGGCTGAATCAAGACCTCAAGATGTTTGTGAAGTTCTTGCCTCCGTCTTTGGTTGAGTGTAAACTATTTGGGCCCATCATTTTCAGTTTGGTCCAGTCATACAGAAAAAAAAATGCAGTTTATAATTTTCCCATTTTCTAGTAACTGAATGCACTGTACAATGAGAAATGTGAGTTTCTTGACAAATGCTTGTGAATAGACATGGTTTGGCCATAATGTTTCCACTAAAGCCTGTAATATAATGTCAGTGTATGAGTACATTGTTGAATTGAATTCTGTTTTTTATTGTTTTTCACATTGGGGATGGAAATATTGATCTTTAAAAAAAACATTTGAACAGGTGTCAGGTTGTTAAATATGTTTTTGAATGTTTTGGACAAGACTTTGTCTGTAATGGATGTCATGTTATTTTTGGGTGTGTTCATGTGTCAATCTGCTGAATCAGTGGATTGATATTTTTTCCAATTCTAGAATGAAGTCTTTGTATGCTCACTATATCCGTTACAAACAGATAGGAGCCAAAACACTCTAAATCAGGAGAGATTAATCTTGTCCACACACCTCCCTACCACATGCAACACTCAACAATGGCAGACAATGTTTTGTAATTAAAACAAAATAAAAGGATGGGGTGGAACATTCTGGTAGTCCTGTTATGATTTTTGCCAGATGTTTTATTAGCTAATATGGGTTTGTGTCATCATTGGAGTGGACCGTGTCTGCAGCACAAAAACACTCAACTTAAAACCTTTCATTTTAATGTATTATTTATTCAGTGCAATTTTCATACATTCAACACTACTCCTTTTTTGTATGCGCTTAAGACGGTTCAATCCAGGGTAGAGAAGAAGAGATGACCAGTTGATCTCCCGTGTTTAGAGCTGAGGAAAAGATGTCCTTGTGAAGAGGCTCTAGATCCGCAGCAGTGGTTGTGACGATCTTCTCCCGAGAACTTCGTCATAGTGGAAACTGAAAATTCCTGCAAGAATGAAATGCTTTTGCCACTGATCAACTCAGTATGGAACTAGGCTGCACAATTTGGGGAAAAGATCTAATTGTGACTTTTCTGACAGATATTTGTGATTTGCGATATGATTTTTGAATGTCAATTAATTGATTAAGTTCAATATTCTAAATGTCTCTGATTTGTACCACCCCTGATTGGTGTACATACCTGGTGCACAAGAAGCACAGCACCCCCGACCGAAAATGAAGCTCACCAATCTGAATTTATGTGCCACTCACACACTACGCACACCCACCAACCAGAAGTGGCATAGTCAAGGAGGATGAAATGAATATAATAGTCAGTAATGTGACAAAATTATCTGTGCACGATTATTTGTAGCTTTTACGATTAGGTAATTGCGTTGGTTCATATTGCGATTGCGATAATTGTGCAGCCCTATATGGATCTCAAACTTGGAGACTACTTGGGATTGCAATAATGTGCAAGTTGGACTCAAGCACGGAGCGTGGAGAGCAGAGCAAGGTACCTGAGCCTCTGAATGTCCTGTTGCTGGCCCCGATATCTCTCCTCTTTTTGGATGGCTGTAAGGTCCTGTTTGAAGGTATCCTCATAAATGCCTGACTGGCGTTTCTCAAAATGTTCAGTGTCCCCCCTGCTAAACAGACAAAAACAGGACATTGAGAGAGTACTCTAACCTTTCTGGTTTCTTGATGTTCAGAAAAAAAGTACAGTAATGTGCTCACCCTAGTCTCTTCCCCATGACTGACTGAAGAAACTTTCTGGCTGAGATCTGACCCAACACCTTCCTGTAGCTATTTGTGAAGATGGCATCTGCGTGTCTTCCAGTTCTAAAATTGATTTTATTTATGTTTATTTAGAGACGTGAAACCACAATGCATGGTCACATATTTGTATAATAACAATTATTATTAGCATTTTATAATGGTTGTAGACTGGCCTAAACACGGCTTCCTGTGTCTGTGACGAGCTATAATCAGTTTTTGGCAGCTGCAAAGGGTCTTCCAACGTCGAGCTCATTAAGATGGATGTAGCTCTGTGTCCAAACCTGCAGGTCAAAGCACAGGTGAGATATCATTGAACTTTTTCAATTATTTCAGTGTTTATTATTCACACTTCTATCCAGCCTGGTTTGTTTGAGTGTGTTCCATATGGAAAGTGAAGACTGAAGAATCTGCCTTTACAAACACACACAAAAAAGATTACATTTTTATTCAGCGATGGAACTTTCCTTGTGTGTGACACCTACTGATATTAGTGGCAATCACATCTGATAGATTTGATAGATCTGACAAATCTATCTAATACAGATGTATCTGATAAAATGACTCTAAGGCTGAGAACTTAAAAATACAGCATGATTCAATCTTGTTTTATCAACAGCTTGACCTGCACAATGGCCTTGTTGACCTTTGACTACAATGATGGAGAGAAGCCGCTCCTGTGACCTTGCACTATAGAGCTATATTTGAATATCATACTACATATTTCTCATTTGAGTCCAGGCTTTGTCCACTGTCACCTCATCCTTTTGTCCGCATGCTGTGTAACAGGATTTAGAGTGCAACTGCAGGGCTTTCACTTTGGGAGTCTTTGTCATCACTCAACCTTGGTTGAGTTTAAAAAATGGAGCTACATTTCCACAATCTCTGGACAAGGCACAAATGGTTTGCAGCATTCAATAGCTACCTGGAAAGACTGGTGAAAACAGCCACTGCGGATGCCTCATTACATGAATCAGCATAGACACAAAAAAAAACATAATAATTGCAGTACTTCAATGAAACAAAATTGTGTAATTGCCTATATCTCGTAATGCACAGATAACATAATAAACATGAAATATTAGTTTAAATGTTTCTATTTACATAAATACATTGTCAATAAATAATAAAAGCAAAATAATGTAACATAACTCAAATAATGTGGAAAGGTTTTAACAAGATTTTGTGCAAAACAAACATTTATGTAAAATATCATATTTTTTCTTATGTACTAGAAATGAGCTATTATGTGAACACAGTTTACAATGTAAAGGCATTTTAATGCTGTGTGATATGGCTTCCTAAGCCTATATGTCATTCTTATGAAAATTAATTAAATTATAGTTAAAGTCGCTTACAATTACAGTTTAGGGTGAGACTACTTCTAGCCACATAATTTTCTGTCAGAAATATGTGTCAGAATATCTGAGAATATTACACAATTTAGTAGTCAGGTAACAATTGTGTCTTATGACTCACTTCAGTGATGGATACCGAGGAGAACAAGATATAGGCATCAGCAGACAGCACAAAGCCAGTAGTGCGGTCCTCTCCATCATTTTTGGACAGTCCTGGAGGGAAAACTGGAAAGAAATGGCAGGGTCAAAATTACATTACTAAAACCGCTGATGCTATGTTTTTCCCACTTGCTCAGATATTACTGCAGAGGAACTGGGAATTGCTGTTATAACAGCAGTAATGGCTGTTAAATAACCAATAATAGTCTTCTGTAATGTAGAATTTGTTCATTTGTTTGTAATGTCTTACTTAGCCTACATAAGTGTAAATGTCAATATTGCAACATCAAGTCATCATTTCTATGAGGGTCCCAGAGGAAAAAGGGAAATTCCTGTTAAAAATGTGTTAAAAATCTTTAGGCACCAGACTCTCAAGTAAATTAATAAATATTCTAAGATTCCACAACAGCAAAATATGAAAGCATTTTATTTTATAGTCAAAATGTACATACCGGGGTATTGCTGCGCTTTAATATCTCCAACACTCCTGAACGTGAAAATTGGTTGGACTGAGCGGTATCATTCGTGGTCAGTACTTTCAGCACTGCTGATCATCTTCAGACCCTCCTAGATGATAGTGCAGTTGTGGCCCCCTTACCAGGAGTGAAGAAAAATTAGTTTTGTATGCACACCTACACTGCCTGTCTTTATGAAACCTGCGGAGAGGAGAGGAGAGATCATCTATACACTCTAACTTCCTATATCCAATTTGTTTGAGCTCAGTGAGTGCCTGAAATCTCTCTCTCTCTCTCTCTCTCTCTCTCTCTCTCTCTCTCTCTCTCTCTCTCTCTCTCTCACACACACACACACACACACACACACACACATAGACACAAAGCTACATAGCCTTAGAGTAGAAATCACTCACTAGACTATTATATATATTATAACATTATATATATTATTAACATAAAATTAACCACGAAATAAATAGTGTTAATTACTTTATTTAATACTTACCAAATAAAATAGCCTACATAAAAGCTTGACCTACACCACACAGTTGGAACCTTAATCATACACGTTTGTACTCCGAGGGAACTGTTTAGCTGACGGAACAACACTGATATCAAGCAAGGGCTGAGGACAAGAGGCTGATACAGTAAGATAGCTTCTAGTGTTAAACATGGATAAATACAAATGTTAGATTTTCTGTCATTAAGATGATCTACAACATTGCATAAAATTAGTGAATTGGGCTACTAGGTTACTGTCCATTGTAATGAGCCATTAACGTTTAAAGTTGTCATCATGTCATGTCTTCAGGTGAATGCAGATAACCTTACTACTAGTAGTAGGACCCATTGGTTCTGTTAAATTGTTAAACATTTATTTAACATTAAATGTTAAATAATTTGGGAAAGCTAAAAGTTTAACCAATTACAGTTTGAAGAAATACCTCAAACCCCAGCGGTATCATAATGAGATCCAGAGTGTTAACGTTAAATCTACAAAAGTTGTTAACGTCATCGCCAAGTCTGTCGATACATGGCCGTAGTTGTTCTGTGAGTGCATCGGTCAACAGGAACGTTAATGTTAAACAAAAAGACGAATTGTTCAAGACGAAGTTGGCGACTGGACCAGGGTTTCATGACTTCATCAAAGATGCTTCTGCCAGCAAGAAATCGACAAGCATCAATCAGGAATCCGACAATAGACATGCATATCTTCCTGAGGACGCCACGGATGGAAATTCAAGGAAAGGTTTGTGTGATTGTTTTCGGGTACAGAAGTGCCGGCAAAGGAATGTATCGTCGGAAATGTGTGTCTTTTTAAGGTTTGTAGCCAGTTGACATTGTACCGCGTGGTAAAACAGATACATGTACATTAAACCTGATGCATCTCTCCTCAGTGTTTTTTGAAACCTATGGCTGTCAGATGAACGTCAATGATACTGAGATTGCTTGGTCAATTCTGCAGAAAAAAGGATATCTCCGAGCCAAAGAACTCACTGAGGTAAAGTAAAAGTATTATGGCTGAATACTGAGTGAGATCAGAATATTGAATGCTGATTTTCTTTTCTGTTTTTTTTTCTCACTTTGAACACTTTTCTTTCAGGCAGATGTTGTTCTCCTAGTCACATGTTCAGTCAGGTAAATGTGTTGATGTTTTAATTATTAACTTAAGATATTTTAGTCCACATTTCTAAATGCACTCCATCAAGGCATGCTTTGTGCATAAGATTGTCTCACTTGCCATGGGATGGCTTTGGATTGGGTGTCTTGTCTGTCTATAGAGAGAAGGCAGAGCAGACCATCTGGAACAGACTTAAACAGCTCACTGCTCTCAAAAAGAAGCGAACAAAAGCTCAGGGTCCCATGAAGATTGGACTTTTAGGTAAAGTAGGCTAGTGAAAGTTAATGCTTTGTTTAAATGAACTTGACTCCTGAAAGCCATTACTGTATAATGTTGTTCTCTTGCTTGTGAGGGGACCTGAGAGAATGTTGAGTTAATTAGGTGACTTTCAAATCAATTTGGATTTGTGTCCCTGTTTTGGCTCAATCCAGGTTGCATGGCAGAGCGTCTGAAATCAGAGCTACTGGAACGGGAGAAGCTTCTAGATATTGTGGCGGGTCCGGATGCATACCGGGACCTCCCCCGCTTGTTGGCTCTGGCCTCTGGTGGACAGCGAGCCAGCAACGTGCTTCTCTCCCTGGAGGAGACCTATGCTGATGTCATGCCTGTGCATCACACCACAGGACACAGTGCCTTTGTGTGAGTCACCTGTATTGGATAACATAACAACACCTCCTAATAAACAGTTATCACTGATTTATGAAAACATTTAAAAAAAAAGTTTAACACTTATTTGTCAAAAAGGCAGTTCTGTAAACTTGCTTTTGTCGGATGAAAAGTGACAGGCTGTGGAATTTCCTTTCACACTGGTATACCTTGTTCACTTTATGAGTACAGTAGGTTTTTCATAGTGGCGGACATTCTTATGAATGTGAATGTAAGTGTAGATAGAGCTGTGTAATTAATCGATTGATTCAATTATGACTTCCAACGATGATGAAGACACCATTTTCGAAATGTAATAGTTATTTTGCAGCATTCTGTTTTGCAACAGTGCTTTTGTTTTGTCTTAAGTGATAAATCCATCGCATCCCTTTGCTTTACAGTTGTAACTCTTGTATCTTTTCTTGTATCTTGTATCTTTTTTGCATATATTTTTATTCTATTTTTTAGTCTTACTATCAGAATTATATTTGAAATTCAATTGAATCTATTGTTAATTGTTTGAAGTTTAGAAAATGAATGATGTTTCCAAAATCATTGAGTATTCATGATCGTGATCTTAATATTGACCAAAATAATCATAATTATGACTTTTGCCATAGTCAAGAAGCCCTAGGTTTGGATGTCAATGTCTGTAACTTTGTTACTCGCTGTTCCCCTCAGAAACTTTTCTCCTCTAGTAATAGGAAATACTAGTTAGTGTGCAGTGTGTATACCTGCCAGTTCCTCAAAGGTTGAGGTGGAATACAGAGGAACAGAAATATCAGATGATCAAAGGTGCCTCTCCTTACAATGCTGTTGGAAGAACCACATCAAACAGTTACACAGAACTAGGTGTCCCATCAGAAATTCTCTTTGTGTCTTTACACAAAAAAAACGTTTTGTTTTCAGAATTTAGAAATGGATAGATAGATAGATAGATAGATAGATACTTACTTTATTGATCCTCAAGGGGAAATTCAAGAAATGTAGAAGTGGCTTTCTGAATTCTGTGTATTTCTGTGGTAATGGAATGGGTTCCTAACATATTCATATTTATGGTACCTAATGTCACTCCTACAGGTCCATCATGAGGGGTTGTGACAACATGTGCAGCTACTGCATTGTGCCTTTCACACGGGGTCGGGAGCGGAGCAGACCAGTGCCCTCCATCCTGGAGGAAGTCCGGCTCCTCTCCGAGCAGGTGGTGAAACTATGCATGCTCACTGCTCTGTTCAACCATGTGCTCTGTGATGCACACTATATACATATAATGTTGCCATACTTTTCACCCTTAGGTCATTTAATGTTTGATTAATTGGTCAATAATTAAATATTTAATTATAACATATTTGTGTACAAAACACATCATATCTGATGGGTTTCTGAACCCCTTAGCACAGTTGTGGCACATTGAATGGGCATTTCATATACAAATGTGATAAAATATAGGAAGATGGTTCCAGAATATTCACACGTTGACCTCTAGTGGTACTCCTAAAATTGATTCTTCATTGTGCTTGAAATAAGTGCTCAAGATCATGTAGAGCCACTTATGTTAAAGCATGTTTGGGTTAAAGGAGTCATGCCATACACTTTTTAATTATTTTGTAACATTCCTTAAGATGCTTGTGTAAAGTCTGCGAAGGGTATTTTATTGAAAAGCCTGGTCGTAGACATTGACATATCTTACAGCCATTGACATTTTTTTACAGCCATCATGAAAAAATGGATTCCTGCAGCATGACTCCTTTAAACATAACACATTGAAAGTATCTTAAATGGCACAGTCATTACAAGTCAGACAAGTTTTTAATAAAAAGTGTGTGAAAAGTTTGTATTTTGACAGTTCTTTTGATCCCTAGGGGGTCCGGGAGGTCACGCTTCTGGGCCAGAATGTGAACAGCTACCGGGACACATCTGAGCAGCAGTTCTGTGGGTCAGAGCCGACTCGGCTCAGCTGTGGCTTCAGCACCGTGTACCGGATCCGCCAGGGAGGCCTGCGGTTTGCTGACCTGCTGGATCGCGTGTCACTCATTGATCCCAACATGAGGATCCGCTTCACGTCCCCCCACCCAAAAGACTTTCCAGACGAGGTAACCAGCCCACTGCCAGAATACAGATATGCACATCACTGTCCAGTTCCAGTCCAGTTCAATTTTATTAATCCATGTAATGCCACTACCAGTGGACAGTCTCGCAAGGCCCTTTATAGAAATGAAGGCTAACAACTCATATCTATAATGATTTCAGGTACAGCAGACAAGATGTAGACAAGGTAAAACTTCATAGACAAACTGAAATGAATTCTCAGAAATTGCTTGGACTGATGCAATGGTTTGGTTAGGTAGAACCCTATCAGGCAGGCAGGTCAGGTTGACTCCAAACGTTGCATCAGGAAATGAGGCTTCGTGGTGCTCCTTTCAGCCAGTTTCAGCTACTGGGTGGATGTTTCACATTTTGTAATCATTGTAATCATTTGGTAATCAGATTTGGGTGCTTTTATATTTGTATTTATATTAGCCATATAAGAGAACACACACTCACACAGATTGAGCTACAAGCCCCATGTTTCTTGTTTCACAGTCCAAAAGTGCTGTTGAATGATTCAGTTGGGAGTAGTGGAGGACATGGAGGTCAGGGGTTAGGTAGAATAAAATATATTCTGGGTAGAATACTGTGTTGCTGGTATGCATGGTGCTTATAGGAGCCCCTAGGTCCGAGTCCCCACTATAGACTGGTCTCAGGTGTGTCCTGTTCTGATGTGCGCAGGTGCTGCATCTGATCCAGGAGCGGGGGAACATCTGCAAGCAGATCCACCTGCCAGCGCAGAGCGGCAGCAGTCGCGTTCTCCAGGCCATGCGCCGCGGGTCAGACACCCCTCCTTCCTCTGTTTGCCCAGATGTTTTGTATTCCTCCTCATCTTCCTCTTCACCTTCCACTACTAACTCTTCCTCTTCCTCTACAGTCTACCTGTGTTCTCCAGTCTTTTATCTCTTCCTTCTTCTTCCTCTTCCTCCCCTTTTCATCTTCCTCTTGCAGAGTCTTCCTCTTCATGTACAACATCATTGCTGTTTCCTCTCAATCAGTTGTTTGAAGGTTGTGGATATAGTTATAGTATACAGGACTTCTAGTGTTTTAATGTGTCATTTGGGATTACCAGCACTGATTTGTAGTTGCACAGAGAGAAAATATAATTTTGCTTCTTCCTTCTTGTGAAGGTGTTTTGTCACCGCAGTAGTTGCACAGTAATTCAGAGGATTTAATGAGTTTTCTGTCTTTGTAAATTGCAGGTACACAAGGGAAGCCTATCTTGAACTTGTGGAAAATGTTTGCCGCATAATTCCTGGTGAGTATCTCTTTGTCTCTTTATGGATTATCTAACATTAATAAACTGTCCCTTCAAATGCTCTGATGCTGTTAAAAACATAATTATGCTTTTCAAATATAAAGAAAACTATCTAATTATGGTTGCCTGCCTATTACTAGCACATTATCTTACAAACTTTTCATCAGGGTATTGATTCATAGACGGCCTGTGGTAGCTGAGGAAGTTTCCGTAAAGTGGGCTATGATTGCTGAATGTATGTAAGGCTTGAATGTATGTGAGGCAAACTTTGCATCCCTGACATATCAGCATTCATGATTATTTCTAATATGGACAGGTCAGTGCGGTGTTTATCTGGCCACTGATCATCTTAATAATCAGTAATAATTTTTGTGAGACTAGATACATTTAGAGTGAATGACTCCCAAACAGGCTGTGGTGGTTTGAGAACAACCCATGACATTTCAACTAGCTATGAATGTCTTTGTGCAGGGGTTAGCCTAAGAATCACTTCTCATGTATAGTTACTGAATATACTGTATGTACAGTAAAGCTGGATGGAATGTGGTTACAAGGTAGGCTGTGGTGGTTCTGAGGGAGCCTATGAAAGTGAAGTACTGTGTGTGTGTGTGTGTGTGTGTGTGTGTGTGTGTGTGTGTGTGTGTGTGTGTACAGGGGTGAGCCTGAGCAGTGACTTCATCGCTGGCTTCTGCGGGGAGACGGAGGAGGACCACCTGGAGTCGCTCTCTCTGCTCCGAGCCGTGCGTTACAACGTGGGCTTCCTCTTCGCCTACAGCATGAGGAAGGTGAGCGCTTCCTTTTCTGTTTGTAAAGAACACAGCATGTAGTTGTTGTGAGCTAAAAAATAGAAATAATTCCCAAATAGTGATTTATAATGCACAGTGAAAATAATATGTACAGACAAATCTAATCAAACTCTTAAAATAATTTTCTAGAAATATTGTTTCTGAAGCAATTTGCCTTCATATATATAATTGTAGTGTTCAATTTATACTGTTCAATTTATATCCACCATACTATACTGTTCAATTTATATCCACCATATATATATATATATATATAATTGTACTGTTCAAATAAATTGAAATTGTACAGAACAAAATAAATTATGACGGAATCAAATTTAATATTTAATTGCTTTATACTTCAATGATTTAATAGGAGTTGTTGGAAGTTACTGCTGCTTCTGTTGAGCACAGAATCAGAATTTCCACCTATATACACCCCACTCACACACTCACACACTCATTCACTACACTCACTCACATTCCATCCCTTTGTCATAAAACATCCAGAAGACCCATGCGTACCACCGTCTCCAGGACGACGTCCCAGCAGAGGTGAAGCAACGGCGACTGCAGGAACTCATCTCCGTGTTCCGAGAAGAGGCGGTCCGTGTCAACAGCAGCCTTGTGGGCAGCACCCAGCTCGTCTTGGTGGAGGGAGTAAGTACTGCACCCCAACTCATGAGCGCCAGTGGAGCTTAGTGTCCATTGTGTCTCCTTAGTCTCTGCTGTCTGGTACTCAGCTGCCCCTTACTGGACTAGTCTCTCACCCAGATAGAGGGAAACATTGATTGATTGATTGATTGATTGATTGATTGATTGATTGATTGATTGATTTGACTTGATTTAATGACCACACAGCCAGGCTGGTGGAGTTTGTTCTCAGTACAGCTCAAACATAATTGGAGCTCATTTTGAGCCAGTGTTAGAGATGTTTTCAAGTTCCAGGTGTCCAGATAATGTGTATCCTGTTTACATCACTGCAAGCTACTGTATATTGGTTAGTGGTGTTTGTTAAAATGATTATATTTTGAAAAATATATACAACACGTTTGAACTCATTTCCTACAGTGACTGAATTAACCATATTTATTTAGTAAAGTAAGAACCTTTGTGATCCATCCATTGATTTTTGTTGTAAAAAGGCCCTGCTGAACCTATGTTTTTTTTAAAGATGAGACTTGAGTCTTAGAAAGCAAAAGCAGACTTGTCAGTTTGTGCAACACTGACGAAACTGTCCTGTCCTTGCTCAGGAAAGGCTTAGCAAATCACATGTTTTGTGCAACATGTGAGAGAAGTTCCATTGTTTGAAACCTGATGTAAGCACTTGTAGTGGTGGTGTTTGTGCTACACTGATGCTACTGGTGTTTGGTATTTCAGGAGAGCAAGAGATCTGCTCAGGAGCTGTCTGGCAGGAGTGATGGCAATGTGAAGGTGATCTTCCCCAAACAGGAAGTGCCTGGCCTGGACCCTGGGTCCTACGTGGAGCCTATCAAACTGGGAGACTACATACTGGTCAAGGTAGAGAGTTAATGATCAGAGAAAATGTGAAGAGCACAATATCCACAATGACATTTTGCCTTATTCACCCGGCGGCCAGAACGAGGCTACAGGGTACACTTGCCATTACACTTCAGTCCAGCAGATGGTGGTAATGCACTCCGTTTGTAAACTTTTTTTTTTTTTTTTGTCAGTTTGTAAACGGAGTGCATTACCACCATCTGCTGGACTGAAGTGTGATGGCAAGTGTACCCTATAGCCTTGTTCTGGCTGCGGATGAATAAGGCGAATAGCTCTGCCATTGCAAATGGGATTTTATAGTATGTGTATATGGGTTACAGTAGTGGCCATACATTATTTATGCTTATGTAAAGAACAATGATGCAGTGTGACTTATTACAAGCATTTTTAGAACACTTTGAATATTCTAAACACTGCTATCCAAAGGCATGTGACAGCCAGTGATCCAGCCAGTGATCTTAACTGGCCAACTGTATTTTTGATCTCTTTTCTGCAGATTACCTCCGCCAGCTCCCAGAGTATGAGAGGCTATCCTGTGTGCCGCACCACACTGAGTGAGGCCACTCTTTACTCACCTGACACCCTCCTCAGCACCCTGCAGCAGCAGCACTCCACCGCTGAGCCTCCCAAAGACAGCCACGTACACTCCTGTGGCTAACAGACCGTGTGGACATTCAGACTGAGATTGAAAGAGGGAGAGTGAAAAATGTTCCCTTGTAGAGAGAGAGAGAGAAAAAAGCACTCTGGAGAAGGAGTGGTTAAAAACCCAAATGTATTTATTGTAATGCTCGAACATGGAAGGCACAGATCCACCACAGCCAAACAGAATGTACTGCAAAGAAATGCATATGTGGTTTATAAAAAAGACCACAGACGTGTGCAGGTTCAAGTCTTTGGCTCTCATTAATTACACCCTGATGCACTATGCGGAGAAGACTTTGCTGACTAGGAGGCCGGAATGGAGGGATAGAAGGAAAGAAGGATGGAGGGATGGGGTAGAGAGATCGAGGAAACGACTGACTCATCCTCTGAACTGAACATCTGTTCCAATCAGCATGAAGTCCTGAGAAGGGAGAGAGCAAATGACTGAGTCAGCACTTTGACAATGCCCTTACAGTTACACAGCTACACCTGATGGTGTTTGTATAATGTTTGTTTTATAGACTGTGTAAACCATGCATTTATAAGGTATCACAATACCGTATATTTTCTCAGGTTTTTATTTAAGCAGTTATATCTAACTAACCAGCAGTTTTCAACTAATGTTGAGTGATGTTACTTAGCTTTTATTCAGGATTATGTACTTGCAGGGCATTAGTGTGTGCTTAATTTAATTTGAAATCTGGATGTAAGGACATCATGAAAATAAAGATAGCTCTCCTATTCTGGGAGATTTAGAGGATATCTCACCTTCAAGACCTGCAGCTGAGTGTTCACAAGATTCATCTTTCCGATTGCAGGGAGAGGGTAGCCTTGCTGCAGATGAGCTTGAGGGAGAGAGAAATACCAGAGAGATTTTATCATGTTCCCCCTGGGAGTACACCAATATATCGCTTTTCTGGAGACAAGTTGCTGCACTGTTATTGGGTAAGAAATACTCACCATTGATTTTAGGGAGCACGGCAACCTTCAACACCATCAGGAAAATGTTATCGAGCGATCTCACCTGTAGGGTACAACATTAGGGTTATGATGACTTATAAATAGTGAAATGTTTGCCTTATAGTACAAAACTGACAGTCCTTTTTTCATGCTGTCCATAACTCACCTGAAAAGGACCCACGT
Organism: Alosa alosa; assembly: GCF_017589495.1. Taxonomy (NCBI): domain Eukaryota; kingdom Metazoa; phylum Chordata; class Actinopteri; order Clupeiformes; family Clupeidae; genus Alosa; species Alosa alosa. The sequence goes on along the minus strand of NC_063198.1, from coordinate 18,687,047 downwards.
AACTGGCCCCCAGTGCCATATCCATTCTGTGGGAGGCAGAGAGATATTTGGCTGCATATGTCATGGCTTGACGGGCTCTGAATTCTCCCATTTCCCTAACAGCTGTCATGGTGGGCATAAGCGCTGAAACTCAGACTCACCTGTTGAGGCTGACCGAGCCGGCTAGTTTCACGCCGGTCACGTAGATGTGGGCGCTGACGCTGGCTTCCTGGGAGAGAAGAGATAGGGTGGGGTTGGGGAGATTTGAGAGGATGTGCTCGCTGGTAGCTTTACAGTTTTATTTTATCTGCCTTTTCCCAGCCCTACCACATCCCCATACAAATGTATTTGGAATAATCATAAACAGCATTGGAAATCTGACATGGCATGGAATATCAACATTATTTTGTGAGGACAAATGGCTTGTGCCCTCTCTAGGACATGCACATTCAGCTAGTGAATGTTGTTATTGATACGTTAGGGATTCACATAAGCACTGATCCAATATAATTTTACATGACTTAACCTGAGGTTGTAGGATTTAATTTTTTTTTTAAATGTATGTATCCTCCTATACATCAAATCATAGGGCAAAATATTTCCTACACCCACGTCCAGGTTCATCTCCCAGGAGCATAAATAAAAAGAAAATTAACCGAGTTGTAAATAAAAACCACTTAAGATGCTAAATGAAACATGTACCTATAACTCCTTAAACTGTAGTCCCAGCATAATCTCCATAATTTACACTACCAGTGCAGCCACTGTCACTAAGAGAGTGCTCAAAGTGACTGTTTTGCAGACTTGTTTTTGGTACAGGGAAGCTTTGGGGGAGCAATGGTCCAAACGCTGCCATAACTAGAGAGGAGTGTTCAAAATCATAAACCTAAATCTCAGTGTCCCCCCCCTAAGGTCTAAACCCTGAACCCTCAAAGACTTCACTGTCATCTGTTGATAAGTGATTGAGTTTGAGGGGCTGCAAGGGTTCAAAATGCTTTTAACGGGAATGGGATAGCACCTGTGACCTATTGTTAAATTGACAACACCATGGCAGTTGTTAACTGATGTTTTTTCAGACTTCCAACCCACCCCGTGTTTCACGTCACAACGCTATGAACTGTGGGTAATTCCCTAGAATAAAGCCTGCATAGATGCTGACTTACGGAAAGGGCACATAAAGAGTGTGAGCGATTCCTCATGCACAGTGGGACAGGCCTAAGCCCTCCCTCGCGAAGTTAGCGGGAACGCTCATCAAAGTCTGAGAGTCCGTGGGGGGGATTCACCGTCCGTCTCGTTCATTTAAGGGGTGGCATTGAGATTCACCGTCCGTCTTGTTCATTTAAAGGTGGCGGCAGCCCAATAAAGCTTTGCGGGAGTGAGGGGGGCCCTGCTTGAGACTCACCATGTTGAGAATGAAGAGCGGGGCGAGAGTGGTGTTGGGCAGGATGGCGTAGGCCGTCAAGGTGCCCGAGGCCAGCAGTGTGACGTTGTTGAGCTGGAAGCTGATATTCGGCTGCTTGGTTGTCTTCACCAATAGCTTCATCATCATGCCAGGGTACTGCTTTGCTAACTGTAAAAGATGAGGGATTGTTAACATGTATCCCATACCTGTGTGCATAGTGAGGGTTTCAGAGATTCAGCCATCTTTATGATATAGAATACTGTACTATATATATGCTTGTTCTACGCATAATCTTTCAGTGAATAGTAAGTTTTCACTCTCAGGGGTTTGTGTCAGATGTCTGAGGAGGAAGAGGGAGTCATTGAGGTCTGTGATTTGTATTAATTTTTTTAAAATTTAGATCGAGACCCCACTACTGCCCTGACTAGAGTTGCTTTCATCACCTTCCATGCATAATGGAAATGTACCTCTGACCTCGTTTTAGCTTGTTTTTTGTACTCCAGTAGAGGTGTGGCTCTGACTCAGAGGCAGCCACCCTCTGGTTTGGGGCTTGAGCGGTGAGCAGCGAAGGTACCTGTGGGATGAACGCTCCAAATGTCCTGGTGTTGAGCCTGATGGGAGAACTGGGGGGGATCTGGAGGAGCAGGAGCAGGTATTTTGAGCATCAGTCTGGGAGAATATTTTACTTCACCGTGTTATTTGCAATATCTGACTGAATGCAAGCCATACTTTTAGATCTTTGACATTTGTTGGGAAGTCTTCAGTTGTATTCATTTAAAGGTTGGAGAATATCAGAATCAGATATGTTATCTTGTGTGTCCTTCATTGGTTTTGTACAGTCTACAAACATGTTGTCCAGGATACATATTGTGTGCAGTATGCCACTTGCTTACATTATATGTGGCCTTACTAGTGCATTATAAAGTTGACTTCCATTTGAGCCCGGGCATTAGCCTGCTCACCATGTCATCAGTGATGAAGATGTTAAAGGCTCCTGCGTTGTGGTAGACAAAGGCTGCGGAGTTGGCGGTGAATGCCGAGACGCCGATGTAGAGCATGTTGTTGACCTGCGGAGGTAGACCGAATACTGGCGGGGAGAATGGAGGCTCCTTGTGCTTGCCGATGTTGTAAAACTCGCCCTGGTCAGAGACGTTCATACATTCAGTTATTGATTTATTCTTTTGTTATTCTTATGAAGGACAACACTTTCAAGCAGTGAAATCACCTTTAGGCTGAAGTCCACAAAGGACTTGGAGACGATGGGAGATGCAACCATTGAATATTCAATTTCGGCATACTTGTCCACCCGTGCCAGAACTTGTAATTATGAAGAACATCGCAAAATTACAAACAAATCAAGGATCTAAAATTACTCATGTACCTCATAAATCTCTCTCTTTTTTTACTGAATGTCTACATACATTGTATACATACATGTTCACATTGTAGACATTGTAGACATGTATGAATTTAATGACATTTTGATGAATATAATGAGTTTAATTACTGCATGGTTGTCCATGTACCATTTAAAGTCTTCAGTTGGGGATTCAGTTCTGCTATGGCATCGGTCACTAGGGGGCAGATCTGTAAGCATGAGCCGACGGTTCACACCAGTTAGGTCCATGCATGTGATGAAAAAAAAATCAGTTTAGTGTGATTTAGTTTATAGCCACACAAAGAGCATCGCTGTTCATCTCTCTCTTACCTGCTTCTGTAGGGCGCTGCGCAGGGCCTTGTCGATGTAGGCACTGAAGAGGTTATACAACCAGCTTGAACAGAAAGCCACAGAAGCCAAAGTAATAGGAGGGGTGATCTTAGAGTGAACGTTCTTTTGTTGTACTGCTTGTGTTAGAGCTACAACTTATCAGTGTTTTAAAGGCGTAGTCCTTGAAACTAGTGAAAGGCTGTTGACATTTGAGCTGAACAGCCAATCAACTTCAGACATTGCTTCTGTTCTGCTTTTCCTATTTTTTTAGTGTATAGACCCTTTCAACAAGGTAAACAAAAACAATGCTTGAACGTTCTATTTGGGCCCCAATCTACTTCCTCTGCATTAAGATAACATATGGAATGTTAAAAAGGAAGTCTTGTGGGGCCAACTATGATGCTGATAATGGAACTCTCTTGAAAGGGTCCATAGGCCAGATGAAAATCTAGTGGAAATTGTGGAAATTTTAGCTGCTTTTGCTGAAAAGTGTAATAGGACTACTGTATATCGCTTTGGACAAGAGTGTTTGCCAAATACCATAAACATAAATGTACCATAAACATATATAATCAAGGACTGCACCTTTAATGTGTGCTGACTTTTTTATTAATTTTGTAAATCTGCTGAACTAAATAACAGACTTTCCAGAAGTGGGATAATTCGGTGTATGGCGAACGTCAGAAGGCTACATCATAAAACATTGATTCTGACAGCGATTCAGCAATGATTAACTGGGTAATACTGTTAACCTGCTTTTTGAATTCTGTTTTATCGTCTGCAGGTTATTGTTTTGTACAAAGGCATGCAAAGATATTTTTTTCAACCATCAACACTGACTACAGTACCCAACTTAATCAGTGGTCCAAACATATACCAATGTTTTGAATATAACCTATATACACCTACAGTTTATTTATCATTATTTTACCGTGTACAGTATGTGTCATAATCAACGTTATTGCTTGACAAGCAGATGTGATTAGACCTGTTTTCCAGTGTAGCTTTTTGACATTCGGTATGAACCGAATTCTGAGAAACACATGAATACCACTTCTCATCCACCACATCCTTTGAGAAGTTGTGATGTTAATCTAAAGCACATGCTCTGCATATGAAGGCATCTAATAGGCCTGATTTGCTTAGTCTGGCTATCTATAATTGGGTTGCGTCTAAACTTGGCCGGGGGTTAGGTATATAGGTGGAGAAATGGGCACCTCTACCCGGCCACAATGTTTAACAAGGTTACCTAGCTCCGCCGTGGAACTTGATGGTGGCACTGCCGACGTTGGAGGTGCAGCTAACGGTACTGACCGCGGGGCGGCCGGTCTCGTCGCTCTTCAGGGCAATGTTGGTGGTGATAGTGAGCGCGTTCACTGCCAGGTCAAAGGATCCACTGTCCTTGCTGAAACATGACAAGAGAGAAATGGCATGGTGTGGTACCATTGCGCTTTAATTTCTACAAATACGGTTGAGTGCTGTAACTGTTTGTCAAGTTCCTGTTCTTGTTAAACAGTCAAGGAAGGTTGATCAGTGTCCTCTCTGGATGTCTGCTATCTCTACTGGTCTCTGATTTCCACGACAGCATGCATATCACAATGCTGGCAGCCCTTGTACTCATGCACCTTTGGAGTAGGTGTTCACATGGTGATAGAAACAGAGATATTTCTTGACAAATGAGAAAACTACATCACCAATTGGTACACTTAGAGTACATCTTTGGAAACATAATACTCAAATGAATCTGTTGGTGGTACCAATGAATCCGTTGTCACACCAGTGGTCTATAACTTAAAAACGGGATTTAAGGATTATTTGAAACTGTAAATGCTCTTTAAAATGGTCATAATGGAAATATGTAGAGACTGGTTTAATTATCAGCTTTACAGTAATCATCTCTTGGCCTTCAGAACTGCGACTGCGAACAGAGTGTCTTTTGTTATATCTGATTCTGTAACACTCAGAAAAGTGCCTAAAATGGTTAGTAAGCGACAGTAAACTTAGTTAATACTCACATGAAATGTAAATATCGCACCCTCCAGTTTCCATGGAGGCTAATGAAGGCGTTCCCAATGGCGAGACTGACCCCCGTGCCTGGAACCATCCCCATCTCTGACTTGGGTAGTCCCAGATTTGTGATCTGCATTCTGCACAGGGATAGTATACATACTCAGCCAATTCATACATAACCTGATATATCCACAGCAGTAGATATGACATGCACTAAAATTAAGTAAAGATATCCATGGACAATAATACCAGCTCTCCCAGCAATGCCATGCTATATGTGTGCAAGTCAAGTCATCTACTACCTGAGATCTAGCCCTTAATCTAAAAATATACAATACTTGATACCTTTTCTCACTGTTAGGACTGATAATCAGTGTTAGCTCTACTCTCAACTGGTAGGGCGCATTCTTGGGATGAATATATAGTCCCAATTTAAACATGTTACTTTAAACCAGTGAATCGGGGCTCCTGTTCAATATAGACAGTACAGTACATATTATAGTAGGAGGTCAAAGCTGTTGTGTTGACACACTAGAAGAATTATCAATTAAAGAATACAGTGCCATTGATGTTGACTTTAAGAAGTGAACTGAAAATGGGATGTTCAGTCTCACCCTGTAAGGCTGTATTTGACCTTGCCAATGGGAGCCACCTTCTCTGTTCCACTCAGGTCAGGGACCTTGATGGTCTTTAACTTCTGCTGCAGTGTTGCCATCCCAATTTGCCGAGCTGTCAATTAAACGTCAGGTTTTCTGTTTCTGTGGCTATTTTAGTTAGCGAGACACTTTATCAAAAACAAGCCCAAGAGCAGAGGAAGACTACATTATGATTTTGGAATAGCCGATACTATACTGATATATCCATGTTTACACACTACATGCTGTGCAGTATACCAGTAATAACCCATATCAATGTTATTAACTCAGTGCTTATGGAAAAGAAGTGATTGAAGGTGACTGTCCAAAAGCAAATCTTCAGTGTTCAGCAAGCCATTCCAATAGTATTGTATCTTACAAGATGGCATTTGGCTGTACATTATGTTGAATCTGTAGTCACTGATGTGTTCAGCCAAATGTAATGTAATGCATTATGTAAAACCAGGTTACTTATACAGCTCTGGAAAAAAATAAGAGATTATTCCACATTTTTCTGACGGTCATGGTCATATTCAAATTTGCAGTGGTCTCTTAATTTTGAATATGACCGTCAACTCATTCAAATGTCACTCAGCAACCGTAGGATGACATCAGAAAAATGTCCAGTGGTCTCTTCAGAGCTGTATATCCTAACTTTGCTAGCCTTGAATGTGTCTCAGATGTACTGTGATGTAACATACCATACTCCAGCCCCTTCTGTGTGAGTTTGACCTTGACCCCTGCATTTGCACTCAGAGTGAAGGGCACCAGGGCCAGTAGTGCCAGCAGACACCAGGGGGACATCCTGCCCAGAGTCACCTGGGAGTGAAAAGGACATAGAGGTCAGAGAGGAGCACCACAGGTGATGCGTGAGAGTGAAAGCAGAGTTGTACAAGACTTAACAGTGAATGTTGAATGTTTTTGCTCTGTCTAAGCATTGATTAATCTGATTTAGTGCTAATTGGAAAATCAAAGTTATGTAACAGACAGAGGTGGAAAAAGTACGAAAATATTGTACTCAAGTAAAAGTACCAATACTTTGATGAAATATTACTCAAGTACAAGTTAAAATACCAATCTGAAAATGTACTTAAGTAAAAGTAAAAAGTAGTCCATTTAAAATGTACTTTAAGTAAAAGTTACTTAGTTACTTTTTTTTTTTTTTGGGGGGGGGGGGGGTACCAGAACAACCAGTTTTACCAGAGACTTTCTAATGAGGAGATACAGCACTCAAAAAAAAATCCTCCATAGTATATGTGCTGCCGGGCGATAGTAATGCATGGGGTTAGTTTGTAACGTTGTCTACACATATTACAACCCTTCCACGGCAAAACGTTGACATGTGAAAACATTGAGCCAATCATGTGGTGTGTTGAGAATACATTGAGCCAATCATGTGGTGTGCTGTGAAGACATCGTGCCAATCATCTGTTGTGATCTCACGCTGGAGCAAGATTGGTGTTGTGAAGCCTTATGCACGTAACCTGACCCTAGCTAGATGAATTTCGGCTCCGCCTAGCTCCACTCATCCATCTGGAACCGATCCATCGGAATGGTGTTTCAGAAGGCTGGGCCTAATCAAAAAAATGCAGTGTTTCCCATACATTGACTTATTTGTGGCGGCCCACCACAATATCAACACTGAACACCACACAATGATTTTCCATGTTCTACTAAATTGTGCTTAAATCTGGTTAGCATCATAACCAGGCTGCGCTTAATTTGTTAAAAAACTGTTCAACATTCAAGACATTCAAGTCAATTCTGCAAACCTACCACGACAAAATAGAATTTAATTCTGTGGGAAACACTGAAATGCTTGCATATGATTGAATAAGCCACTTGTCTGTCATCTATTGGCGTGCTACTTCAACCACTCACATCGAAGCCAACCCGTGGCGCTGATAACAGTCTCACGGTCGCTTCTCCACTACATCACATCTATGAAACTCCCGCCTTTATGCGTTCTGATTGGCTGAACCATAAAAGTCGGTTGCAGAAATCACTCTCAATGGAAGAGGTCCCAGATGGATGTGAGTGAAGCTAGGCGGAGCTAAGTGGAGCCAAATTCATCTGGCGAGGGTCAGGTTATTATGCACGCGCATTTCTGCTGAAATAGATGCCCGATAAGTGCCCAAAAAAGCGTTGCAATATGGCCGGCGAAAGTGGAGGTACTTGCCTAAAAGGATTTTGGTCTAGCTCGAGTTGCTGCAGCCAGCAGCTAAGGCAGCCGTGTTCATGCTCCCAGTGTGTGGCGCTGTAGGTGCAGCAACTCAAGCAAGGTAAAACCGATTGTTTCAGTTTTGTTCATACCGACAGTACTTCGGTGACATTGAGAAATGGAGATCTACTGTATGTGAAAAATCACCAGAGTTCTCCTTTAAGTTTGAGCAGTAGTTGATTTTCAAAGTTAGTTGCACTCATCCTTGGTCGCTTTGCAGTGAACAGTAATCCAGCACAACTGAAAAAGCCCCTCACAGGCAGCTGAGGCAGGCAGGCCAATGTTGAGTTGCAGAGCTTTTTTTTTATATTTTGAAACGAGCAGAAGGTTCAGCAGATTAAAGGGCCGAACTGGGGGAAAAGGGGAAGTATAGGGCCCCAATGTAGGAGAGGGCTCTTGAAAAGTGGAATGGGGGGGCACAACATTTTCACCAGGCATTAGTAATAACTCAGGTAATCCACAAATAAAAAATCCAAACAACTCCATAAGTAGAGTCATGTGTAATGAAGTGGAAATACACAGGGGAAAAGTATTGAACAAGCTAAGAAAAGGCACTAAGGCAAGGAAAGGAACGAGCTGGAATCTTAGAGAGTAGTTATCCTTGCTATCTGTGCAAATTAATATAATCTTAATATAATATAATATAAGCTTGGTTAGTAGCCTACAAATTGATGGGCTATAAAAGGTTTTCATTACCAAGGTGTCACACAAGAAACATTTCATGATGGATAAAAGCAAAAAGCTCTCCCAAGACCTTTGCAACCTTATTGTTGCTAAACATATCAATGAAACTGGTTACAGATGAATTTCAAAACTTCAGAATCTTCCAGTTAGCAGCATGGGAGCCATTGTCTGCAAGTGGAAGGAACATCACTGCATCATCAACCGCCATGCACAGGATCTCCTCCATAATATTTCTGACCAGGGAGTCAGAAGGATAGTCAATTCAAGAGCCAAAGACCACTTTCGGGAGAAAGCTCCAGAAAGACTGAAGGCAGCCAATTCAATTAAATTCAATTAAACAGTTCTGGAAGTAAAGATCAGGATTCACAAGAGGGACCCATGGAATCTGTTTTTTTTAGAACAATGGGCCAAAATCACACCTGATACTGTGACTAATAAGTTTTGTCATAGGAAATGTCTTGATGCTGTCATTACAAACAAAGGCTTTTCCTCACTGGAAGTTTAGGCTAATTACTGAAAAAAAGTCTAAGCCGTTCAATACTTATTTCCACCATATATTTATTTTACCTTAATATTTTAACTTCCAAATTAATGTCAAAGTGAATGTCATACTAAAATGTAAAGTTTGACTGACTGGATGTTTATACAAAACATAGTGAAAACTGTCTAAGGTCCTCTCACTCTCCCTTGCTAAAGAGCTAAATGGTTTAGTCCGCCTGCACGATTCATAAGGTAGTCTATCTTTTGTTTATTTAGTTGAGCATAAGCTAGTAGTGGACCGCTAATTGTTGTGCTGCTGGTGCAATGTCTTTATCCAAGAAGTCAGGTTACCAAAAACAAATGCCAAAACAGGAAAAAGAGAGAGAAATGAGGGGGAAACAACTGCTAATGAACTACTTTCCAAAGAAAGGTGAGCACAAACGTCAAAACCACGAAATCCCATGGTGTTTGCTTGAATATCTCCGCAATCATAGTGCTAAAGCGAACTGAGACAACCCATTGAAATAGCGGAAAATACACTTTCATAGGTTAGGCTACACATGTAATCTGATGCATCTCGTGATCCAGCTCCATCTCAATCACTTTCAGAAAGACATGGGCCAGCTTGATTCATGTCCTGTTGTAGGCTACATGCTGATCATTATCACTAGGCTAGTGGTTTAGGGTAGCGATTTTTCTCTCTCCCTTTCTGTTTCGTGATGTCAGATCGTAAGTAACGGATGGGATTTTTGATGTAGCTTTTAAGTACAATACTTCACTCAAAATGTAATCAAGTAAAATTTAAAATACCGATTTTATAAACTACTTAAAAAATACAAAATACACAGAAAAAATACTCAATACAGTAACGTGAGTAAATGTATTTTGTTACTTTCCACCTCTGGTAACAGATTAATAGACAGAAAACATGTTTTGTAATTGATGGTGTATGTCTGTGTCTAGGGTTTTGAGCAGTGTTTTTACTTGCAGTGTGACACAATTGAAATAGGTTTCAATAGCCCCTTTCAGACCCCTTAAATACAATAAAGCACACAATAGCACAGTTCACACTTCTTCTTACTTCTTCTTTGACTGATTATACTTACTTAACTTCCTCCTGGTCTACTCTCATACGTAATCTGGGTGGCGATCTAGTCCACAGTTACATCCTTTTTATTATGACCGCCGCGCAGCAGTCAGATTTTTTTTTTTTTTTTTTTTTTTTTTTTCGCATGTCCAAATTTCCGTCAAGGATTCCCGGGACACTGAAAGACCGGGGTAGACGAAACTTGGTGGGCATGTAACTCCATATGGATAGCATGGAACCATCGTTTTTAGTTTTGATCTGTAGCCCCCCCACTGGACTGCACCCCCCGAAAGGAGGGTAGGGCAGACAGTTTTCTGTGAATATCTCGAGAACCGTAAGGTTTAGGAGGACCATTTTTTTTTTTGTATGTTGATCTCAAGGGGCCGTGTCAACCCATTCCATAACCACTCATTTCATGTATAGCCACCTAGTTAAACACAAAAAGTAAAAATGAGGTGTTGTAATCGCAGGTATCTGTGACCTAACATAGTCAAAACTGCACGGAAATTGGAAGTGTAGGATCATTATGACACCCTCTGAATGCACGCCAAGTTTCGTGGAATTCCGTTCATGGGGGCCACACAATAAATTAATTTATGTTACTATACACCAACTGGCCTGTAGGTGGCAGGAGACAGTTTTCTGTGAATATCTCGAGAACCGTAGGGCCTAGGAGGTCCACCTTTTTTTTGTATGTTGGTCTTAAGGGCATGTCAACCCATCCCATTACCACTTATTTCATGTATAGCGCCACCTAGTTAAAAAATTAAAAAGCAAAAAATTAGGTGTTTTCATCACAATATCTCTGGCTGACATGGTCAAAACTGCACGAAATTGAAAGTGTAGGATCATTATGACACCCTCGAATGCATGCCAAGTTTTGTGTACTTTCGTTCATGGGGGGCCTTACAATAAAATAATTTATGTGTACATTTAGTGACATTACACCAACAAGGTTTGAAAGACCGGGGTGGGCATGACATGGATAGCATGGAACCGTCATTCTTCGTTTTGATCTGTAGCCCCGGCTGGACTGGACCCCCGAAGGAGGTAGGGCAGACACAGTTCTCTGTTAATATCTTGAGAACTGTAGGGCCTAGGGATGACCAATTTTTTATATTTGCCTTCATGTTAACCCATTCCATGTGCACACATGTGCATAAACAGATACGCACACACACATACATTTACAGTAATCATCGATGACACATACTCACACAGTAGACGCATGCATGCATGTGTACAACCAACAAGGATTCCCAGGACACTGAAAGACCGGGTACGAAACTTGGTGGGCATGTAAACCCACATGGATAGCATGGAACCATCGTTTTTGTTTTGATCTGTAGCCCCCCCGCTGTACTGGACCCCCCGAAAGGAGGGTAGGGCTAGGGCAGACACAGTTTTCTGTGAATATCTTGAGAACCGTAGGGCCTAGGATGACCAATTTTTTTCCGTATGTTTGCCTCCAGGGGTCATGTTAACCCATTCCATGTGCACACATGTGCATAAACAGATACACACACATACATTCACAGTAATCATCACATTATGACACATACTCACACAGTAGACATATGTACGCATGCATGCACATGCACAAACACACATACATGAGCAAACACACAAGCACGCATTAATACACACACACACACACACACCCACACCCACACACATAAACATAAACGTGTACATGCACACATGCACACAATTCAAGAATTTCTCAGAATTATGAACAGGCAAGATGGGGGTGGGGATGTATAAAATTAATTTTACATGTGAAATCTATGAACTAATCATGTTTTGGTACTTGTTGTCTAGCAGATACCAGTGAGAATTGAGTGTGGATAATGCATAAGACAGTTAGAATCATATAGGCCTTTCAGCGTGATTTATTTTTGTGGAAAAAATGTGCTGGACTGGGCAGCGGTCATATTTTGTACCGTATATTTTGTACAGTTTACGTAAGGAATGTAACCTTAACTGTCCAATATATCTCTGATAACTGCTGGATTGAATGGTGAGAGGAGGTGTAAGTGAAATTGAATTTGTGGGAATACTCTGAATTCCACCAATTATTAGTGGCAGCACAGTGACTGCTAAAAGAATTTCCATTTTTGGCATTGACTTAAAAGAGAACCTAATAACCTAGAGCACTCTGCTATGTTACCTTGATGGTGCTCACATTGTACTTTCAGTGTCTCTCTTGTTCCTGTTGAACTATTTGACTTTATATGATATATAATACAAAAAGCCTGTACAATTGGGTAAACCAAGCATCTGTCAAGCTTTGGTAATAGCTTTAATTATTTGCATGTGTGTGACTGTCCCACTCTGAACTTTTCTTTTATGCTAGGTAGTTGTATCCCTAAAAGTTGTTTGAGATTTTTGTCTATGGTGGATTAAACAGAATATACTTTGGTTTCATGCAAATTTTACATATTTTGTACATAACAGGAAGACTTGCATTTTGGTTGTTCTTGCTTTCATCCAGTTTTGCATTTCTGAAAGAACGTCTGTGTTTGTCAGAGATGTTGCCGGAGCCCCATGACTAGGGTGCAAGTCAGCGGGCTAGCTGGATGTTTATTAAATTATGCAGGCCCTAAATTAGAGTCAATGAGGAAGCAGGGAGCTGAAGATACCCTCAGAAAATAAAAGCCGTGTGACCTAGTTTGTTTTAGAAAGAAATTGCTTTGTGCTGAACCAAAAAGACACCAATAGCAGTCTTAAATATGTAAAAACTAACAACTAAAGATGTCCCACAGATGTGGCAAAAGTGAGGAAAGGACTTCCTCAGTGAGTGGACAAATCTCTGTGAAGTTTATTGTTCAGCATGTGGTCAATTAAAAATTCAGCACAATCTCTCTTCCTTGTTCTCTTGATCTCTTCCTCCCACTTCCTCTCTTTGTGAATGAATAATCACAACATGTTTGATTTGACACCTAACTCTGCATCACAGGCTTTTAAAAAAATAAAACAATAAAAGCAGTACCTCACTTCTTGCCATATAATTCAACTTTCAAAAGCTTTTTGTTTTACATACATACATACATAGCACGCCTGAAATGGCCATCAGTTTGGACTGTCAACCTGTCAGTTCTTACCATACGGAGGGGAGATGTGTGAGGGGATCTCTCTTAGCCAGCGGACACGGAAGGAACTGTAGTAGTAGCAACAGTAGTAGTAGGACAAATAGAAAGCCTCTCCCTGGGTGCTGTCCTGTCCTGTCTTGGGCTGTGGTGTGGTGTGGCTTAGCAGTGTGTCTCCAGGGCTGGTCACAGGGGAGGACTGTGAGGGGAAGAGACACACATGGCCTCTAATTCTCCACACCAGGAAGCAGTCTGCTCTGAGATGGAGTTGGAGCTTTCAGTTCTCTTGACTCCTACCCCCCCACTCCCCCAGCCAACAGAACGCACTCATGGGGTTACGGAGTACGGTGGGTGGGGACAAAATAAGGAAGTGCCCCAGCAACTTTCCGTTCAAATGAAATTGTGTAGATTCCAGTTCATGTTTCTCAGACAATTGAATGCGGATATAAGGATGTGTGGCACTAATGGTGTATATTACTGGATGTATTGCCATTAGATATGGTTGGTTTCCCACCATTTCACTTTGCCTCATTGGACTGAAACAGAGGGAGCAGATTCTGTTTACTCATTACTTCATACTAGCAACACATTATGTGGGTGTAGTGTCAAATGAATGGGGTTGGCTTGCCACATGCAGCAGCTAAATCAGTGTGAAGCCATTACAGTCATTTTCTTAGTGTTTGATTCAGACTAAGATTAAAGGTGTTACTATGACAAGCCTGTTCAATTTAATAACATTTAAAATGAGGCATGTATGCTTTCATCTGTGCTCAATTATGCTCACTGTGAAAAATATGCATGTTCTATTCTGCTTCACAATGAGCATTGATTAAGCAGTCAAGAGAGAGGGAAAGGATAAAATGAGTTGAATTCCAAGCAGCAGCCTGCTTTTGGGTTATAGATTTCCCATCAAACCATCCTACACACATAAAGTCTGGCTTTTACAATGGAACCTGTGGTAAACAAAATATTAAATCTTGGTGAAAATGGTATGCGAATGGTATGGTTTTGGTATGCAAAAATTATGCTAGAAAATGAAACATAGTGACACTGGATTCAATACACGTTCATGCATGTTGCATTTGCTGCTTGTGGTATTTAATCTTATTTAGAATATTTTGTATTTGTTCTTTCAGAAAATGGCCCTTTCACTTGGAGTGCCGGCTCTGACAGCCTCATTTCAGTTTGGAACAAGGAGTACTGCTGTGAATTACAGAGCTCTGTTCTAGAATCTTTGATGTGAACTAATATCTGCACTTGCAATGCTGTAATGCACATGACATTATGCCTGTGTGGGTTAGGGAGGGAGTGCACTGTTGTTTGATAAGAGCAACTGACAGTGGATTTAATGTGAAATAATCTAGTAGAGCTGGTTTGGTCAGATCATGTGTTTCTGTTCTCCAAATGGCAGAGTTAAAATGTGGCAATAGCAAAGAGCAAACCACACCCTCAAGCTTATAAATAAAAATGTGTCTACATTCAAATAGATCTCTACTGCATTGGATGGCAGGTTAAATCAGCATCAGAGCATGTCTGACATTTGGACTGGCTGGGAAACCTGATGCTGCTGACCACCAACTCACACTGATGTGATCAGTTCCTACAGGTGACCTTAAAGCAACATGGTGCAGTTCTTTTATCAGGGGCGTAGCAAGCGTGGGGGATGTGGGTGTTATAACGTACACACTTTTGCTGAAAAACGATTCTATCCCCCACACTTTTTGTCAGATTAAAACGAAAGTAAAATATATGGAAATAAACGCTCACGCAAAGAGTTGGAACCTTATGTCTAAAAGGGGCGGGCTCAAATAACGCGCGCACACAGAGAGACACAAATAGGTCTGTTGATTTGATTGAGCGGTCATCCAGCCAATCGCGCCAGTGAAGAACCAGAGCCGCCTTGATCAAATTCTATGTGCGTCTTTCAAGGCTGTGCTGCTGATTGGGTCTGCATTATAACGTCTGCAGTGATCAGATTTGAGGTAGAACTGAAATAATAATTGTTACCACATTATGCTAAACGAAAATTCACTGTCTGACTTACAGTTTTTGTCACAATGTAGAAATGCAGGGAGTCAAAGTGAAAGCGGGGGTGCGCGCACTAAGGCACTTGTTGTTTCTCCAGAAAGGCCCTTGACTACTGTTCATAGAGCATTATGCTTTCTCTGCCTATGATCTGCAGCTTTTCTCAAACTATGGGCCTCCTCAACAATTAGCCTAGGCCTACTGCACGTAGCCGCGAAATTAAGTTATGCCCGGTGCTTCACACGTCATTTGCAGCAAGTTTGAATGGTATGGAACCGCTGACTGAAAGAAAAATAAACTATAGGCTAAAAGTTTCCCCATTCAGAAATAGCCTACTTATTAATTTGGTGTCATCAACTATATAGACATAGCCCAGTCAGCACACATACGTCTCCAAGACGCTCGGAAAAAACAGCTTCATTACATCACGATCCATTTAGAACGTCTTATTTGATCTTACAAACGGCGGCACATTTGAGTTCTACATCTCAGAACTAAGATTTCCACCATGTAGAACTCAAATAGAACGCTTATGAGCGCTCATGCAATGTGTGCATCCCTGCAGCAAGTGAAAGGTGGGATAGAAGCAACAATAGTTTAAACAATAACGTGGCTTCCTGTACTATCATTGGAAACAGCATAGAAACTGCTAATCATAATCTTTAAATTGACATTAATTAAGCTGGCTATATGCAACACAATTTATTTATATTCCCTTATGTTTGGGTAGACTTCAAACGTTTTTGAATTTGAGCTTACAGTTCTTTCATTATTCTGTGTCCTTTACATTTATTTAATAGGTATTATAGTTAGGTCTATTAATAGTCCAGTGATACCTCGAAATTAGGCTGTTGTCTGTTAGGCAATTTTATTGTAGCCTGCTAACCCATATGCACAAAACATAATTTCTGAAATGATTTCTTCATTTATAACATGAAATGTGTCTCCATGTAGGGTAGTGTCAAATAGTGAAGAGATAGCAGGTAGATAATGTAGGCCTACGTGTCACATGAGCCACACAGATGAGAAGCGCTGCTTGTTCTGTCCCTCCCAAACTGCCTTAAAATGGTGTATTAAGCAATCAGAATTTCAAAAAAATTTCGGGGGAAAACTCTCGGACACCTGGCAATATAGTCTCAGAAAATACTTGCAACGTCTCTGTAGGGAGTTATTTATAATTTGGCCGGATTGTTTCACTTCCCTATCCCACAACCCCCACACTTTTAAAAAGTTTGATACGCCTCTGACGTCTTCAAACTCATTCTGATGTTACACTGACTTGTAATTGTGGAGAATGAAGTCAGAATCAGAATCAGCTTTATTGGCCAGGTTTGCATAAACAAACAAGGAATTTGACTCCGATTAACCTTTGTTCTCAAAGTACAACACTCACTTAACACTCACTTAACATATAAGAATAAAGAATAACAAACATAAAAGAATACAAAGCAGAACAGTAAGAATGGAATGAAGAGCAGTGGAATATGGCTATGTAGTGTAGTTACAGTGTGTACATTTGCAATAAATAGAACACTATGGGTGGGGTAGGGCAGTGTAATTGTCCAGGGGGTTTGACTAACTGGGTACCATCTAAGAATTAAATGTCATTGAATATTGACACCAAGGGGCATAGATAAACATTCTTTCGATGTGTTTCTTTAACTCCAATAGGCTTAAAAAGCCACAGCGGTCCTAGAGGCCAACTGGACATATAATAGTTCCATACTTGTTCCATAGAGGGCAGTAAAGAGCCTTCATTGCCAAGAGTTTCCCACCAGCACATCATCTCACACAGAGAATTTTTTTGTTAGTGAATCGACCAGCTCCCTGATTCATGCCTAATACGACTGATGCATAACAACAAGGCAGGGTCCAGCTGACCTGGGGTGGAGCTGTAGGTTAGCCCCTTATGCTCGTCCATTGTGTATCTGTCTGGCAGTGCTGTGTGTTTGCAGCTAACTCTCATTGCTACAAACAAACACACGCGCATGCACACACACACACACACACACATATGCACACACTGTCACACACACACACACACACACACACACACACACACACACACACACACACACACACACACACAACCAAGGCCTTTGTCAACTCTCTCACAGGACACCAGTGGATGACAGGGAGGGAAACTAGATCCCTCTCCCAATGTGATCACTGTACAAATGGACAGAGAACACTGCAAGCCAAAGTGTTTGTTGCCTTGTGTGTATCTCTCTCTCTTTCTCTCTCCATCTGTGTATGTGTGTGTGCCTGTGTGTGTGTGTGCATTCTTATATATGCATGTGCTGCTGCCACGCGTTTCATCCGTATTTCAGATGTGGGATGGGTGCTGATGACTCATCTCTGTCCTCCTCTCACCAAACTCTCTATCTCTCTCCCAGCAAACCTCTGCTATACAAAAAAAAGAAATCAAATCTGAAGATGACCAGGTAAAAGGCTCCAGTAAAATTTAACAATCCCTTGAGGGCATCCATCTTGGTTTTATACTGTCCACCTGTCCGCGTCTCTGCCCTGAGTCGGGGCTCTGTTAATGCTGGCGGTCAGCCACGGCTTTGGCAGCGTGACCCTGACACAGCATCCTGACTGACTGCTGATGCGAGCGGAGCGGTGACTTAGCTAAACTCCTTCCCCACAGTCTCCCTGGTCCCCTTAGAGCACTCACTCACTCACTCACCTCATAGCCTGTGCCCATAGTCTCTTACCTGCTATTAAAGAGTGGGGAGAGATGTAAAACATAGGGTCTATGTGTAGTGTAAGGTCACCTTAGAGCTACATATGACCCAAGACTTGCTAGATAGCATTTAACATTTTCATTTGCTGGCAATCACAGCCGAATCCATGAATGGCATTTTCTCAAGACCATGTGATCATTAGTCATACCTAATTACTTTAAATAAACAGCACGTTGTGTATGGTGGAATGGTCTTTTAACTTGATTTGTTGTATTTTCAGTTACATGACACACAAATGGGACATTTTCCATTCATAATTTTGTGTTGAAGATTATGCACAACTCTTGTGTGTACTGTATTTTAGATGCTTGCCTTTGGATTTATCTTACTATTTACTCTCAAGAAGACAATAGAGGAAAATCTGCCTTTCAAAATTGCCTTGTGGGGGAAATCTCTTGTTGTCAACAACCAGTAAATAAACAAATAAATGATTAGAATATTTAGTTGAAGAGGATTTCTCTTTCTTTGACAGGCATAAGTGGATGTGTTCAAGACTCATTTTTATCACATACCACACAAGTTATAAATATATCTCACATTAAAAGTAGCATGATCAGTGATCATTGTTTTAGCTAAAGATACTCACTCAAACATCATATGAACCAGAAAAAAACAGGCACAAACAAATGATTGACACCAAAAGGACTCTCTTGGTGTTGTCTTCCATGGGAAATCAAACATTCTTGTGATTTGGTATTCTGATGCATCTTCAGAACAGTGTTTATGCCTCACATGTTCATGCGCAATGTGGACTCCTGAGGAAAAGACAAAGAATATGTGTGTGTGTGTCTGTGTGTGTCTGTGTGTACGTACAGCAAAGTCCCTGAACAACACAACCCCTCAGTTCTTCCTGTTGCCAGTGCAATAAGGCACTGAGCCTGTATCGATCAACAGCGAGGACAGCCACTGTGCATGAAATTTCATTTTCGAGCTGCTTTGCCAGTCTGCCACCATTGGAATTGGTTAGGTTTGTATGTGTGCCTCACTGCAGAGAGACAGGGACGAGGGATCAATGTGCCCAGTGTGTGTGGGGCATAAAAGGAGCTATGTGTCCGAGAGAGAGAGAAGGCCAGTCTGTCTGTCCGCAGTTGGGCCGTGTGCAGCTGGCTCAGGCGGGCAAAGGGCCAGGCGCACGGGCGGAGCCAGAATGGAGGAGGACGGGATGCTGAGATGGAGGAGCGGTGCTCCCCTGATCAGCAAGACACTGTCAGGTAGAGATGTGTCCGTGTGTGTGTGTGTGTGTGTGTGTGTCATTCATTGAGAGAGAGAGAGAGAGAGAGAGAGAGAAAGAAGAGGAGTGGTTCAGGAGAATGAAGGACAGAGATGCAAGAGAAGAGAAAATAGAAATGGAAGATGGAAGGGAAGACAGGAAGAGTGACAGCACAAAAAGGAAAGACTGAAAAAAGAGGCAAAGAAAGAAAGAATGGACACATACAGAGAGAAAGAATTATAGGTGAAGGAGAGTGCACATGGAGAGAGTGAGAGAGAGAGTAAAAAAGAGATGCCATTAGAGAGTGAGAAAGACAGTGAGAGAAAAATATGTGGAGAGAGAGAGGATTGGATGGCTGTGGCAGCCCACTGGGAGCCTGTAGATTTTGGGGTGGCTGCCTTTGTCCTCTGGGTCTCCACTGGCCCAGCTGTCACCAGAGGGCAGGAGAGCAGGCTGGAGAATTTAATGACTATGCCAGGTACACACATATAGCCTCACACACTTCATACACACATGCACACTCACACACTTCATACACATGCACACACAGGCAGACACACACACACAGGCAGACACGCACACATGCACACACACACACACGCACACATGCACACACACACGCACACACACACACACACACACACACACACACACACTTAAACACACTCACACACTTCATACACGGACACACACACACACACACACACACAAATCCACAAATCTCCTCCTAATCTAATCTTTCTTCCTTTCCTGGAAAAAGAAACTTCCTCTTTTTGTTTCTTGTTCACTTTCTGCTCCCTCTACCTCTCTATCTGAAATATATTTACACACAACACATTCTCTCACATATACCTTACACATACATACTACCGTAACGGAAAACCTATTTAGATGAATGTGTTGCTCTGATGCATCAGCAGTTCTCTGAGAGTCCTCGAGGGAGCACACACACACACAAACACACACTTAGATGAGTATGCCATCGTGGAATGTTTGGAACGGTGGCACACCACCCAAAGTCTCTCCACCCAGATCCCCAGGGACTCTGTCTGGCACACAGGGCATGCCAGACATTCTGCACACAGCCGCACACTCCACAGATGGCACTGCACACTGGCATAGCACTCATACTGCAGGGCCGCACCAGTCCCCTGATGGCATCTGACCCTGGATCGAATCCGACCCAGATTTGGCCTAGACTTGGCCCAGATGTGTCCCAGGCCCAAGCTGCTGTCTGGTTCTGATGTTCCTATTTTGACTGCCTTGTGAACGCAAACCACCCTGAATGTCCACAGTCTTCATTTGACTAGTGGTCCCCTCCCCCCAGTCTGGAGTACTGACATACAGTACACATGGATGTGTGATGGTCCATTGAGACTCTCCAACGGTGTAATGTACAGGAGCTGGAGACAAGTACACATGTGTCAGCTCTTGGTAGGCTGCGCAAGGTGTCATACTCACATGAATATAGAATATTCTAGAATGCTCTTTAAGGGCTCTGTGTTCTCCTTCTGCCTTTCCCTGTTTTCTGTTCTTCTCTCCCTCTCCTTCCCTCTCTTCTCTTCTCCCTCACCATACCCTCTGCTGTGTTTCGCCGTTCTCCATGTCTCTTTCGTCACTTCTCCTGCCATCCTCCACTGCTCTGCCACTGCACACACAACACATTTGGTTTGCAAATCTAGGAGGGTAGCATTCCTGGGTGTCATGACGCACTGTGCTGAAACACATGTACTCTTTTAGTTCCTCTTACTTTCCCCCAATACCATATTCCTTTTTTATTATTATTCGCCCCTTGATCTGTAGATATCAAAGCTATGTGAATTCTGTTTCAGTGCAATGGCGTGCTGGCGCTTGGCACCCAGTGGGGCCTTAATGCACTATGGAAAAAGCTACACTGCACACTTTGATTTGGAGCAGCTTGGGTCCATATCAGTGGTGCTGTGTGTCTCTCTTGTCAGCTGAATGAAAACCCTCTTCATACTCATACTCACATTAATGGTAAGAAATGAAGTGGTTAACTGTGTCTTAACACCTGCTTTCAACTGAGAGCTTGGGAAACCTCTCTGTGATACCTCATTAAGAGGGTCACCTAATGAGGATGGTCCTGTCACAGCCGAAGTCAGGACTTCCCATCCTCTAATGAACCTACGCCAAGTGTGAAGCGGCAGGAGGAGTGGATAGGTTACTGTAATCTCTAATAGGAAATGTCCAGGTTAATGGCTGCCCCTGGTTTCATATTTTAACAGCTCAAAAAGCGTGTGATCTAATATGCAGGCCATTACTGCCAACAGCCTAATGCGGGCCATTATTCAGAGCTGTAAGACTCGTATGGTCTGGTTATGGTTCTCTGTAGTATGGAGAGAGTTTCTAGAGCAGGTTAGAGATGATTGATGGATCTATCAAAAATAGATGATTACGGTCAAGTGGAAGGGGGAGATGAATCTCACTCTAAAGGCTTTCACATGCTTGACGCATTGGTCACTGCACGCGGAGTGTGTGACGTCACCAAAGCTCTATAAGCTCATTTCCAGCTCCATGTCTTGGTGTTTTTTCTATGTCTTTGTTTACTTTTTACTTCAACTTTTGGATTACACACTTGAGGAGTGTTTTTAACTAGTCGACAAGATGCGGTACTGAATAAAAGCGGCCGATTTGTCAAAAGGTAGCTCCATGTCTAGATGGCAGACATGTCATACATTTTCAAAAAAGGTCATGTAAACAAAACTTTTTGTTTGAATCAGTGTTGCAATACCGAACTAGTGTGCGATAGTGAGCCACTTTATCAGAGGATATTGTCAGCAAGTATTTGCATTAGATTATCGCCTAATGGCATCAAAAAAGTTTACCAAAATGAAGTGTTGGTCTTCTATTGCGGACCCTGATTCTGAAGGGGAATATCTGCCTTCAGAAAATGGCGGTGATTCGTTTTAGTGAGGCTTCAGTGTGCCTTGCAATGATTTGTTTCAGCTAAGAAGAACACACCCAGGGTTGGAGTGTTCATCGGGAAGTTAATGATTACAGGTCCCTGTCTGTCTTCTGACCGTGTGCTTAACATCACACGTGGTGGATGAAGATGTTAGATGAATGGAAGTGCTCATAGGAGGACTGGTCAGTGTGGAGAGTCGCAGAATGAGAATGACAGTAGGCCTAGTCCGAAAGGCGAAATTCTCTCCAGACCCCAGGCAGATCTGGCCATGCTTAGGTGGTGCACTAGAGGCCATGCATAGTCTATCACAAGATGATGGGAAGCCCTGTATGGATTGCATATCTCTCAAAAGGGAGCATAAAAAAAAAAAAATTGTCAGCCATTTATTAGTAATGATTTACACTGTTGATTTGGACCATTTAGGACATACATGCCATCACTTATCTCCTACACAGGACACATTCTCACCTAGACAAGGGGAAAAGTGCTGTGAGAATCATGTTCTTTGATTTCTCAAGTGCTTAAAACACCATCCAACCCCTCAGAATGAGAGACAAGCTCTTGCAGATGGGTGTGGACGCTCACCTGGTATCCTGGATTACAGATTACCTGACCGAGCGGCCACAGTTTGTGAGACTGAAGAACTGTCTCTCTGACACTGTAATCAGCAGCACCGGAGCTCCACAGGGAACTGTGCTTTCGCCAGTCCTGTTTACCCTGTACACATCTGACTTCTGTTATAACACCGAGTCATGCCACATGCAGAAGTTCTCTGATGATACCACAATTGTGGGGTGTATCAGGGACGAACAAGAGGAGGAGTACAGGAGCCTGGTGGAGGACTTTGTGCAATGGTGCAAACTCAACCACCTTCAACTCAACACTTCAAAGACCAAAGAGATGGTGGTAGATTTCCGCAGGTCAAAGCCCGCTCTGCTACCAGTCTCCATTGATGGGGTCAATGTGGAGGTGGTAAACACCTACAAGTATCTGGGCTTACAACTGGACAATAAACTGGACTGGTCAGCCAATACTGAAGCACTCTACAAGAAAGGGCAGAGCAGGCTGTACTTCCTGAGGAGGCTGCGGTCCTTCAATGTCTGTAGTAAGCTCCTCAGGATGTTTTACCAGTCTGTTGTTGCCAGCGTCCTCTTCTATGCTGTGGTATGCTGGGGAGGAAGCACAAAGAAGAAGGATGCTGGGCGACATAGGCTGGTAAAGAAAGTTGGCTCTGTTGTGGGAGTCGAACTGGAGTGCATCACTTCAATATCAGACAAAAGGACCCTGAACAAACTGATCAGCATCTTGGACAATGAATGTCATCCACTCCACAGCACTATTGTTAAGCAGAAGAGCCTGATCAGCTGGAGACTTCGCTCACTGTCATGCACAACTGACAGACTGAGGAAGTCATTTGTCCCCAGGGCCATTGAACTGTTCAACGCTTCACTTAAGGGTAGAGGAGAGATAGACTTCTCTGCATAGTCTGTCTGCCTCTTCACCTTCTCCATGTTTGTGTACGTACTGTCCACTAGTCGCCCTCACTCTGAACAAGTCAATCAACACTGTTCTGCTCATCTACCCCATGTGTACTTCAACCTTACAGTTACAATAGTATTATTAATACATGATCATTGCACTGAACTGCCTTGCACTATATTTATTTCCTCAGTCTATACTAATATTGCACTAACCCAACGCAAGGACCACAAGTCAAAGCCCAGGTCCACAACAGTTCTTCACAGCAGTGAGCCAAAGGCATCCCCGCTGGAAACACAATCAAGTGGTTCAGATCAGCCCAGTGAAAAGCCCAAGAAATTCTGTCCCTTTTGCAATACCACTCAACACTATCTGAATCAGTGTGCGAATTTCCAGATCCTCAATTCGGAGCAGATCGGAAAGTGGATCCGGTCCAATCAAAGATGCTGGAAGTGCGGAAGGGTACACTTATCAGCCGAATGCACTTTGAAGGCCAAATGTAAGAAATGTGACAAGCGGCATCTGGAGATCCTTCATGAGGTGAACACGGGTGGAGGTAAGACCACCACATTCATGAGGAGCACTACCAGGTTTTCAGAGAGTGTCAAACCAACCAGCTCCACTGCTGAAACCTTCTATGTGGACAGACCCACTGGCAGCAGCAAGGTGCTACTGAAGATGAGCCGGGTCATCTTGAGGAATGGTGACAACTCTTTGGACACATATGCTCTACTAGATGACGGCTCAGAGCGCACCATCTTACTGCATGAAGCAGCTCAACAGCTTGGCCTCCATGGAGCACCTGAAGAGCTGTCCTTGCGCACAGTGCGCCAAGATGTGCGAGTTATCCATGGAGCCACAGTATCACTCTCAGTTTCACCTGCCAACAAACCCAATCAGACCTTCCACATTCAAAGGACATTCACTGCCAAAGAGCTTGGTCTGGCACCACACACTTACCCTGTCACAGTACTGAAGAAGTCATATCGGCACCTCAAGAACTTACCTCTCCAGCTTATTGACTGTGCACAACCCTTGCTCCTCATAGGATCAGACCATCCGCACCTCATAACACCAACTGAGCCGGTTCGCCTGGGCCCCCCAGGAGGGCCAGCTGCAGTCAAGACGAAGTTGGGATGGTCACTTCAGGGTCCCTCTAAGCTGCTGAAACACAGCCTGACCACCCAGCAATGCCTACTGACATCCATTACTCCTGTGACTTCCGAGTTACTCAGCCATGTAGAAAAATTGTGGCAATTAGATATTTTTCCCTACCGAAGTGAGAAACTCGTGACACGCTCAAGGCAAGACACAGAAGCCATTCGGATTCTGGAGGAAAAGACCATTCGCATGGAAGTAGAAAGAGTTCTACGGTATGCTACTCTATTGCTGTGGAAAGGAGACCTACCTCCCCTGGTTGTTCCGAAGGAATCGGTCATGGCTCATCTGCGTGGTACCGAGAAGAGGCTTGCTAGTGATCCTGAAAAAGCTGCCACTTACAACATGGAGATAAGCAAGTTGGATGAAGCCGGTTATGTTAAGAAGATACCTATGGAGGAAGCAGCCACAAGTCCCGGGTGGTACATCCCTCATCTTATGGTCCACCATAATGGGAAGAACAGAATCGTTTTCAACTGTTCCTTCTCTCACAAGGGCATCAGCTTGAACGATCACCTCCTTCCTAGACCTGTGTTGGGTGCTACACTGCTCGGTGTTCTCCTCCGTTTCCGTGAACATCCCTTTGTGATCAGTTTAGATATAAAGGGCATATTCCATCAGGTCCGCCTTCTCCCAGAGGACCAGCCACTCCTGAGGTTCCTTTGGAGAGAAATGAGGAAGAATGACCCCCCTGATATCCATCAGTGGCAAGTCCTGCCTTTCGGCACAACCTCAAGCCCCTGCTGCGCCACCTTTGCTCTCCAGAAACATGTGGCCAACCACACGGAGGCTGGAGACAAGTTGCGTACCTCAGTCGAACAGTGCTTCTATGTAGACAAAACTGGTGGATGATCTTCGCCATCTCCTTGCTGAAGGTGGGTTCGATTTGCGACAATGGGCCAGCAACTGCCCAAGCATTATCTGCCATCTGCCCTCAGAGTCCAGGTCTGAAAGTAGTGAACTCTGGTTCAACCAAGACACGACCGACCCCGAGGAGCGCACTCTTGGACTGATATGGCACTGGCAGTCGGACACACTTGGCTACAAGCAGGGCCAGTTGGAGACTGACATTCAGCCCACAATGCGCAGTATTTACAGAATCCTTGCCAAGCAGTACGATCCACTTGGCTTCATTGTGCCATTTACCACCAGGGCCAAGATCTTGGTACAGCGGCTCTGGGATCGGAAGCGTGAATGGGATGATCCGGATTTACCTCATGACCTCCTTCAAGCATGGTTCGCCTGGGTAGAGGAACTCCCACAGCTGTCACACATCACACTGCTGAGATGCTACTCCACAGCAGAGCTGGATGCAAACACCTGCAACCATAGCATTCACGTCTTTTGTGATGCATCTGAAAGAGCATATGGCTCTGTTGCGTATCTCCGCACTGAAGACAACAAAGGACGCATCCAAGTTGCATTCATTGCCGCATGCTCTAGAGTGGCTCCCAAACGCAACTGTCTATCCCAAGGCTGGAGCTGTCTGCAGCCTTAACAGGTGCCCAGCTGGCATCAGTCCCGAAGAGAGAGTTAACCCTCGATGTCCGCAGCTACATCTACTGGACTGTAGATTCTATGACTGTCCTTACCTGGTTGCAATCAGAATCTTGCAAATACAAAGTCTTTGTGGGTACTAGGATTGCGGAAATTCAGGAATTGTCTGATGCTGGAACCTGGCGCTATGTTGACTCGCAAAGAAACCCTGCTGATAACATCACCAGGGGAAAGATTCTGACACAGCTGGTAGAACACACCCATTGGTTCCAAGGCCCAGCCTTCCTTTGGCAGCCTGAAACCTATTGGCCTGAGAAGCCATCTGAAAGTTAGCAGATGCTCCAGAGGAGCTACGGAAGCAAACCTTTTGTGGAGCTACGGCTGTCAACAGTGGTCCACCCCAGCTTGATGTCAGTCAATACAGCACATTCCAGGAACTCCTTGAAGCTGTAACCTGTCCACTACATGGGGCGGCTTCAGAGACCCACAGCCTATCAGCAGACAACCTCAGGAAAGCTGAATTAGATATTCTTTGTCAAGCTCAGATCGAGAGCTTTCCAGATGACATGGCCCAGTTACAGGCGGCAAATCCAGTCTCAGCGAATAGTAGACTAGTCACACTAGCCCCTGAGCTTGACACCAATACCCAGCTCATTCGGGTTGGAAGCCGCCTACGTAGATGTGATCAACTGGATCAGGAAGTTCAACACCCAATTGTGCTTGATCCTGCCCATCCCATTACAAAGCTGATCATCAAACGCTACGACAATGACCTACACCACCCCGGTCCAGAAAGGGTATTTCAGAGAAAGGGGATTTTGAGAGAGGCAGGCAAGTGCCGTAAGTGGCGTTGTACACCTGACATCCCACTTTGGCTGATTTTGCCCCTCCAGTGAGGCTCTACAAGGCAGGCAGGCAATTTTAGGGAGGCTTAATGAAAAGTTCTTGTACAGCCTTACAACAGAGCAGTCTCTAGACCCCAAAGTGACTCCTTCCTCATGTCACTCCATCTATCCATGAGTCTTTGTGAGGTTCAAGGGCTGACAAAGAACTGAAAGAGGCCTTCCAGGCCCTCCAGCCAGCCCTGAAAAAGATGGAGGCAGAGTCAAAAGTCCTGATGCTGACCAGTTTTGGGCTATCCAGAGATTTGACATCCGCCAATAGTCCTGGCCACCAGTTTTGCTACAGACCCGTCAGAAGTGGCAAAAGGAGAAAGAGAATCTGACCAATGTCACAGTGGTGATGATTGTGGACCCTCAGGCGCCAAGAGCCCTCTGGCTTGTTGGAACCATCAAGGCAGTCCATCCCGGCTCTGACGGAAGAGTGAGGACAGCTGAAGTGCTGGTCAAGGACCCTACCTACCTCCGACCGGTGGCCAGACTGATCAGTCTTCCTGTGCTTCCAAACGACCATGGATAGATGGACTTTCAGAGGCAAATCTGCACAACAGATTTGGGGGCGGCTGTACAAAAGTCCATCAGCTGTGCTGTGTGTTGAATCAGTTCTGTTTGTTTTGTTTTCTTGCTCTTGTATTTTGTCAGGCATTGTTATTCTATTTCTGTGAATAGGTCCTATTATTATTTGATCAGGCACTTAGTTGGCCACCTATTGATAGTATAAAGGCTAAAGCATGGTTTAGGTGCCTCCTTCTCGGGGTCATTCCCACCAGTGAAGGGCAAGACTGCAGCAGGTTGTTATCGTGTTATTTGGTGTGCGTGGATCTAATGGTGAGTTGATACCAGTAACTTGATACATATTTCTAGCTCTAACATTACATTTGTTCATTAGATTCACAGTGATAAGTTATTAATTCACTGTGACTTAGCTTATTCGCTAAAGTGTGTTAGTTTGTTAGTGCTAATGTTTATGCTAAGACACGCTAGCTCGCTAATATGCTAATGTTTATGCTAATACTAGTGATGGCGAACTGAAGCTTTCTGAATCAGTGAAGCTTTCAATCCAATTGTATTGAAAAAAGGTTCAGTACTCGAAGCTTCAGAACTCTATGAGGACCTCTGCTGGTGAAAGTAAGGATAGCATTGTGTCACAAAGTGTTTCAGACATTAGCCATGAATGTCTGAGTCGAAGATGAATAAATGTTGAGCATGAATTAATGGATAATTAAATAATGTCATAAATAGGCCTAACTAAGCCTATTTTGTACCCTGCATGAATACAAATGTAATTGCCTTCTCACAAAAACAATAAAGGTAGTATTTTGGCTGTGAACATTTCTTGTATTCGTAAACAAATACATCAATTTAGAAGGGAGATGAATAAAGAATGGGCATGCACATTGCACACACATTTCTGTGATATTGAGTATGTAGCCTAGACCAATTGTAATCTGGGTTGTGTTCTAACTGTGCGATTCAGTCCTGCACACGCCTGGACTCGAACCCGCGAAATAGACGCACCTTAGAACGGGAATCGAGCGTGCTGATAATTGAGCTAAAAGCCCGGGCTATAAGCTTTTGTGTCAGCAGCACTATTGAGTCTGTTGGCTCTCCCTTCAACAACCCACAACGGCGCCCCCCGTGTCGCACAACTTTAATGCTTTGAATTAAATTTCGAAGCAGTCACGTGGGTGTGTGTGAAACGAAGCTTCGGACGTCACTGATCACGTGATTATCACAAAACAAATCAAGCTCCGATACAAAGCTTCACTCCAAATTGGTTCATGTCTTCGATACACGCTTCGAAGCGGTTCACGGGTAACATCACTAGCTAATACATGCTAGTTTGCTAATATGCTAGCTTTCTTATTTGTTTCATTGTTGGCCACATTAGCGTCAGGCTGCTTATTAGCGTAACAGGTTAGGGTATCAGGTTAGCTATGTTAACTGCATATTTCATAGGACATTGACTTGACAGGAATTGTCTTTTGTTGCTTTATTTCAGAATCACACACAAACATACAACATACACAATCCTATACATTCCACATCACTCCACATTCTCATTCAACTGAACAATCGTTATTCCGTGTTGTGGGTGTGAAGCATTAATAAAGAAAATAACTCTTTGAACAACAATTTGGTTTCCGTGTTCTGACTGGACACCCTGTAGAGGTTACTACCGGAAACTAAGAACAACATCCCTCATCACCCATGATCCTTTTCAGGCTCAGTCCCTGCCCTGTCATGCTTGATCATCCTTAAGCACACTATGTTGATATTTGATTTAGTTTATATAGGATAGTATTTTATTATCATGTTTATTTTCTACTGTCTCTATTGTACAGTGGAGTTTTTTATTTGTATATTACTTATTCTGCTGTAAGTGCATGTTGTGTGTGATGTCTGTATGCTACTGAGACCTTGAATTTGGGGATCAATAAAGTATCTCTATCTAAGCATCTAAGCATACTTGTGTTTGGCAGCGCGACACTAGTTGCCTTCATCGAGGTAAAGAGAGCTATCACTACTGACCACACACTGTCAAAGAAGCAAAAATTGTAAACAAGAGGACCAACTAACAGTGTCAAGAAAGGTCAGAGCAGTAGAGCTACTTTGGTTGAAAATAAATATGTTTATCTGTTCATTAGGCCTACCTTTTGCTGGATGTTCTTTTGCACCTACTAATAATTCCCCCATGCTACAACTCCCGCTGGTAACTTTTCCAGCTGAATATTAAAACTTCACGTGTAAACTTCATTACTAATCACATTCACCTGTGCTGCAACTCACTGGTAAGTTTGTTTAGCCTACTTCCTCAACTGGTGGTTCAAACTTCACCATACCATGCCATTCCCCAGCGCTACCACTCTTGCTGGTTATCTTAAACTGACAATCAGTCAAACAGCCCAGTAAACACACACCAGTACTTTTGTCACACATGTTATGGTATGAGAATGTGGACCTACCAACATTTCTGCCTATAATTATTTAATGTAAATGTTACTCTTATACTATTGTACATGGGAGAATATATAAATATGGTAATGCAAATTGTGATGCTGCACTACAGTTGCTACATGATTGATATAAATATTATTTCCACTGTTTTTATAATTTCACCATGTCAGCCTTGCTAACACTACAGTGAAATCAATATGTTTTGACAATTCATGTCTTTTCTGAGGCCTAACCCTGTAACCCTGAGGCCTAACCCTGTGACCTTAGAGCGGTTCAGTCCTCCGAGCTGTGAGCGTTCATGTGCGGTAGCCTGCGCTTTCTCCAGGAAACATGCCTCATTTCCTCTGCAGCTGTGAGAGGGAGAGAGTCCACACCTCCCACAAACACCTCCAGGACGCGCTTGATTGGCAGGTCGTGACAGGGTGTACCCCCCACACACGCACACTCATCTCCTCTGGTCAACTGGCACCCGTGGGGTAGTGACCTTACCCGCTCTGTGCCCTTTCTCTGGGGGGCATTACATCAATACCGCCCCCTTGGCTGTCTTCTGTTGGATGAGAAGCTTGATCAGTCGGACAAGCGGAAATCAGCAGAGCTCATCATCGGAGTTTTTTATGTCCTGGCACAGCAGAAAACTATGAGTGGAACAGACCTCTGCTCTCTTTTGTTCTTCTTTTAGTTGAAAGTCTAGGGAGGAGAGAGGGAAGTGGACAGGGAGGAAGGGCAGCGTTTGCGTCCATGGGAGGAGAGATTGAACGGAACAATCAGACAAAGTGACTGCACTGAATGCCAGAGGTCTCCTTTGTGTCTTCTCAAAACACTGTAAAAAAAATCAGCCAGTGCTGTCCTGGTTATTGCCAAGCTCCATACCATTTTGACAGTCTCACACAGAAATGTTGACAGATAAGCTGCTTGATGGAAGGCTCTTTGCTACCACAAGACTGGTACTATTTAATGTGTTATGCCACATTTTGATGTTTTCAACCGAAGCCATTCAAGTGAATAAAAAAGGAATTGCCGAGTCCTGTGCCTTATTGAAAAAAGGTGTTTTGATCCCATTTGCTACTTGTCAGGTTGCCCAATAGGGCAGAATATGGGGACTGATGCAGAAATATCTTGATCTGCATTTGAATTGCTTTCCTGCTGATGGGTATAAAGCAAACTACATTGCTACGACAAGAAAATCCTGGTTGCTGACACTTTTATTTTGGAGATCAGCTGTCAACGGTAATGATGAGCTTCCTGTTATTGTACATGGAGACGTTTTGTCAAAGCTGTGCCTTGACACAGTTCCATTCCTAATGGTGCTATATAAATAAAATATTTTATAACGCTGCAAGGGATCTTTTGAGGTTGAAAATCTGTGATCGCCCAGGCCTGTAACACACAACACCTACAGTAAGAAGAAGATTGATTGTATTGAATTTAATTGAATGGTATTGATAGCTTTAACATGCTACCAAATGCTTGTTGTAGTTATATAGTCTTGAATGTTTTGAATATTACATTTTGCAACAGCAACACCGATCATACATCTTAGCTACCCCTTTTGGCTAAATGCAAGAGTAGCTGTTGCAGTTCTCTCACAGTCTGGGGCTGAGAGGAGGCCAGGAGATAAAGGTGGAGTGGTGAACATCGCTGCATCTAATCAGCGTTTGTGTGTGTTCAGCAGTTTTATACAGGCCGCAGTGTACCCTCTGCCAATCTGCCACTGGCGACCGATAGCAGCTTGGGTGGACGTCTCAGAGGGGGGCTCTCTTTCTTTCCCTCCCAGGGGGATGAGCTGCTGCTGGGCCTGAAAGAGCTGCACTGTCCCCCTGGATCTCTATCCGGTGGGTCTGTGAGTACCAGTCAGGGCAACAGGGCCAAGGAAACCTAAGAAGCAAGACTACCCTGCCAGTGTGTGTGTGTGTGTGTGTGTGTGTGTGTGTTTGTTTGTGTTTGTGTGTGTGTGTGTGTGTGTGTGTTTGTGTGTGTGAGCGAGAGAGAGAACATGAGAGAGAGAAAGAGAATATGTGTGTGTGAGAGAGATGGTTCCCCTTTGTCTACTTTTTTCATCTTTCCCTGGAGATCCACCCCGGCCCCCATACCCTTCCACAGCTAATTTCCTTACTGCTAATTAGTGCTATAAATATACCATACAGAGGAATACAGAATAACTCTAATTTGACACTACTTGCTGTTTGCTGCAGACTTGTTTATGTGAAGTCACAGTATCAACTTTTGGTTGAAATAAAATCAAATGACACAAATAGTCATAATTTGCCTATACATCACCTGTTGTTGTTTCAGAGAAAATGGTGTGGTCAGTTTTATTCAGGAAGGGATTCAGTTGCACCCACATTTGCTTGTACACAGTATGTGAAATCACACAATTTCTTATGCTGACCTATCCTATCTATTTTTTGCTAACATACTGTATATTCCATTGAAGCATTCAGATGGGCAATGATGAATCATCTTTGTTTTACAGATGCATATTATTATTAAGTTATGTAATAAGATGAGACATATTTCACTTTGAATCAGAGCACAATTTACCAGAGTTGCTGCTGTTAACAAGCTCTTTCTGAAATATGTATTGTTATTATGTGCTATTAATGGGGAAATTATGCTGAGAATGCCTAAATCAATATTTTATTTCTCTGCAAATACTGGACATCCAACACAACACAAAGCATCTGGTTTACAAATAAATAGTGTTTAACCAAAGAAATCTTGCCATATTATGTGAATTCCTGTGAATAATCATCCATTGTGAATCATTTTCTTATTGCAAATGCTCTATATATTTGGCTTTATTTACATTCAGTGTGACAGCATACATGACTGATCGCAAAAAGGAATATGTGTAGAGAAGCTTCTGAGGCAATGTCAATATATGCAGTCCACCTCTTGTTCTGTTTAATTGGTACTCTGTGTTACTTTGAGACAACCTCTCCTGCCTATTTCAAGTCTCTGCAAAATGACTGATGGTTGTTCTTCTGAGACAGGAATAAAATAACCTGCAGAAGCATTAAGAAGCATGTTGAACATGGAAAGAATAGAGGGGAAAATAAAACCTATTCAAACGTTGTTGCCATTTTCAGTTGCAAAGTTGCTAGAGGCATTCATTTTTATGAGGTCAAGCAACATGAGCAAAAGCAACAACAGAGGAAAGAAAACATGTTATCAAGAATAATAATAAAAACAAAAAAATGCTGAGGATGCAAAATATGAATAGTCCTGTTAACGGGTTCTTTTCCCAAGGGATTCCAGCCAATGATAAATGAATGTGTTGCTGTAATGTTTTTAGCCACTGCATTGCACACAGCAACAACAGGCTCTGCCATTTTCCCTTGGCCACAGTCACACCGAGGTCCAGCGTCACATTGCACATGATTTTAAATGAAAATGGAGCGATTTTTGGTGGCCATGCCACTCAGTTAATGAAGCAGGACGCCATGAGAGCTAAGGTCAGGAGCTCAATATCCAGTGGGTGCAAATACAGCACGCCTCAGCCGATACCAAGGATAAAACCACGTGCTGAGAGGGAGGACT
Organism: Alosa alosa; assembly: GCF_017589495.1. Taxonomy (NCBI): domain Eukaryota; kingdom Metazoa; phylum Chordata; class Actinopteri; order Clupeiformes; family Clupeidae; genus Alosa; species Alosa alosa. The sequence continues at coordinate 18,653,313 of NC_063198.1, read as the reverse complement.
GCCACTGAGCCTTTGGCCCCACCCATGTTGCACCAATGGCTTGTTCCTTCATAGTAGTGCCCCTTTGAAAAGATATGGCCTCTCCCTTAGGAAGATGCTCATCTTCAAGCCAAAAAATGTTTTCTTGTGGAGTCCCTGTGGAACCCTTTTAAAAAGTACCCCTGGTAGTGAAGAACCCTAAATGCTTTATAGAATGCTTTGTTTAAAGAAGGAGAAGATTTCAGAGTTGGCTAATGTATGCTGAACCTGAGTCTGATTATTACCACATTACTGAAGATATTGGCTATTGAACAAAGGCATCTCAAGTATCATCTTAAGTTGCAATTGTTATAGCCAAATAGCAGCTACTTACAAATGGATTTTCCTTATCATTATCTTACTTCACAAATTAAACAGAAGCACAAACTTTTAGTTGGCTGACCTTTGACTTTGGGCATGACACACACAGTAGAGGGAGTGTTACCTTGAACGTTTCCTACATGATAGCTGGAGAAATTATGGCTGTAATGTTTCAGTGTTTAGGTAACAAAGGCTGCTGATTGAATTGACCACTGATTAATTGTGAAGACCCACTTGATGTCTGATCAGTGTGTGATTATGGTGTGACGAGGGTTGGGGGATTGACCTCTGAGTGTCTGGTCAAAATGGCTTTGACATCCTGTTTATTTTGTCTTTTCTGTATGTTTGTCTTTTTGTTTATTTCCATTTTTTTCATAACTAACTTATACATGCCAGCTGTATCGACCAGCCACACTTAAACATACTGCAACCCAACCATGTGTGAGAATACAGCCAGAGCCAAGGGTGTTTGAACAGTTTAGATATACAATCTTGCAGGGCCATCGAAAAGATGCAGACGTTTGTGTTGTGTGAAATATTAAGCTGTGTAGGCAGTGCCCTGTGTCCATGGTGTCCATCTCCCTGTAAACAAACAGGGAAGTTATGCAGTATCATTGGAGGGACAAGAGTTGCTATGTTAATTTTCACATCACTGTTAAACAACTCACTGGTGACCTTAAGGGCCTGTGGTGGCAGATAGGCTACACCATGTTTTCCTCACCTATATATATATATATATATATATATATATATAAGGTGATATGGCTGCATTAGCCTATAGCCACTTTTGTGAGACACGGATGCAACAGAATATGAAATAACAACCATATCCGTTTTGATATAGAAGCTGTGACGGCTCAATCATCACAAAGGATAACTCAATCAGCGACTGATTGGGCTTTTACTGGACTCAAGCTGTTCTTTATGCCAATATCCATGCCACTCTAATTCACTGTAATTATCACTGTTTATCTGCAATGTCTTAGTGATTTATAAAGAGTGGCGCATACAAACAAAAGAGTGTGAAGTCTTATGATATTGCTACTGAAGCAGAGTTTCAGTTAGGTCTGTGGTGGGTGAAGGGAGTGACTGCCATTTCTCATAGCCTACCTATACTGACAGCTGAGATAAGAACAAATAAGGCCTATCAGCGCACACTTGAACAGTTCAGGCCCTGTATACATAAAGTGAGTGAGGATATGTGTGCAACATCAGAGCTCTTTCATATTAAAAATGATCAGATTCAAACAGAAACCCTAAAGAGAAAGTCGCAAGTGGTTTGTCCCCACTTAACCCAGCTTTGATTAAAACTAGGATAAAATCAAATCACCAAGGACCTTTTGAGAGATCCCGAACATGTTTATTTGCGCCCCCCCCCCTCTCTCTCTCACACACACACTCGCTCTCTCCGTTCCTCCCTCATTGCTTCTGTCCCTCCCTCTTTCTCTCCCTCTATCGTTCCTCGGACAGCGCATAGTCGCTCGTATTGCCTATCAGAGAACAAGACGGAAAACGACAGGGCTGTTCAAGGATTGCACTGACTTGCTTGCGGTGTCCCGCGGAACATCAATGTTCCACACCTGGACGGGTGCTTGACAGGTAAGTTTGAAGCAAAATATATTATATACATAGATTGAAATTTCAGAAACTGGTTGTAGAAGACCAGTTTACTCAGCCTCCCCCCTGGACTGTGGAGCTTACGTTTAAACATGTTTCGCCAGCAAATTGTTGCTCCGTTGCAATGGTGTAGGTTAACCAATATCTTTGCCATTTTCCGCGGTATAAATAGTTTTAAGCAAGATTGTACAAATGTTTCTTTCGTTGTGATTTCAATTCGGCTGTCAGGTATATAATTGGACCATTTTGCATGACGTGGTTTGCTTTTTCCAATGGATAGGTGAAATCGCCTTTATAACCTTTGTTTTGCATAGTGGGAATTGACTTGCTTCCGGACGAAATGCTGGACTAATTATGAAGCTGTAGACTAAGATGTGGCCATGCTTTGCACAACCTAATCTGTAGTGGTAAGGAAATGCCTTAAACATATCATGGATATGGACAGGGATATGGTAGGAATAAAAATGTGTGGTGGGGATGTGACGTGATGGCACGCCAGCGGTCAGTTGTTGAAGTCAAGGAGGAGAGACCCCCTCAGTATGGCACATCACACGGTGATGGCTCAGCTATTTCATTGACAGCTCCTACTCCCCTAAGAACGAGGCAACTGTCTTAACCAAATGTGCATGGCGAAGCGGTTTGCCTATTAAGGGTACGGAATGAGCGGGCCAGACTTGGTGACATACCTTAGCGAATAGATGTTTAAACGGGCAGATGAGAGTTGAGTATGTAGAAGCAGCAGCATAAAAAAGGCTGAGCACAGATTATGTCATCGCAATCGCCGCGCCAAAGACCTTACGTAAATTAAAGATACGCCGAAGTACAGATCTGCGCCATTTATTGTGCGAGGCTTTGAGCGCATTTGGAGATTCGGTACCATAGACTGAACACTATTGTGTCATGACTTTAAGGCAAGATATTTGAATTACAAGTACAGCAGCATGTACTCTCTACATAAATGATCATGCAAAATACTTACAGTAATAGAGAGTGTGCCGACAGCTCCAACTCTTAATTTGTGCTTGGTTTTAGGCATGTTGTTCACATGTATCTGCGTAGAATAATGTGCTGGTCTCATTGTAGCCTACTCATAGCTTAGTGTATTTGCATGCTTGTTTACGTTCTGCTGTGTACACTTCAGAGGTAAAACCTCTGTAGGTGCTACAATACCTGTGTGTTGAGGCCATGCAGGTGCTTACTAAGATGCTTTGTTGAGGTCTTGATTTGGCCTGCATTTTCGTATGGCAGATGCTGAAACATCTGGCTAACGTGGTTAAAGGGCAAGAAGTCCTACTGAGCACCCATTTACAGTATTTCTTTTTGCACTGTGAGAGCCTGAGGGCGCTTCAGTTTGACTCTAAAATTGTGCTGACTGCAAACCCGACAAGTGTTTCTGTCTGTTGTTTGAGGTGCTCAGTAGCGATTCAACGGGATACATTTCAGCCCTACAATGTCCGACAAACCTCTCCCATTGATCTGTGGCATGTGTCACATAGTGTAAAATGTACACCCCTCCCTTCACTACACATGCTCCTGCCAGAGTTCACTCAGGCAGAAAGAGCAGAAGTAGGCTGATTGTTTTTATTGTCTCACTCTCTCTTCATCTCTCTCTCTCTCTCGCACACACACACACACACACACACACACACACACACACACACACACACACACTCTCTCTCTTCTCTGTCTCTCTGTCTTAAAATCCATCATGCCATGTCCAGTTTTTCCTCAATATCCTCCATCCTCAGCCTACATCTGTCTTTCATTCCCTCACTCTCCCTCTCCTGCCATCATGTCCTTGTAATTGACTGAAACATATCTCTTCAGTACGAGTTGTCATTTACATTTACATGAGAGTTCCGGTGGAGGGAATCTCCTGTCTCTGCCATACTGTAGGGCAGGGCAGACACAGATGGAGAGCAGCAGTGAGCTCCCCCCTCACCCTCCTCACCCCCGGGCACTGTGGTCAAGGTGGTGACAAATGGTATTCCATGCCACCTGTCATGGCGCCTTGGGATCGATTTGCCCTGCCACTTTTTGGTGGAATTTGTCTCAGTCCAGCTGGCAGGGCAAATTGGAAATTTCTACCCAAATTTGGGCACCGTCAGGGAGCCGCCTCTGATACTGATGCAGATACACACATGAAAGCACCTGTTAGACACAGAATATGCACACACACACACACACACACACACACACACACACACACACACAATACAAGTTCTTAATACGGACAAAATCATTAACACGCAGGCACTCCTAACATGAAAACACAAACACTAAAACATGCAGGCATACACACACACACACACACACACACACACACAAGCACATTCTCAAACATACAGGCATTTCTAGTTGTAAACACACACATTAATTCCTTGTCGGTTTCTTTTCCCGTGCTGACAGGTTCACACCCCCCTCCATCATCTGAGAGCATAGTGTATGCAAACTCAAACACACACACAAAAACACACACACAATCTCACGCCCTCTTGAACACCTGTAAGCACCTCGAGGGAGGCGGGCTCAGTCAGGCTCTGACAAAGTCACTCTGTAGACTGAAAGTCAGCCAAAGCCCCACGTCAGTCTTTTTGCCTGTCAGCCTGTGCCTGCAACAGTGGTGGAGGCCCACAGTGGATGGACGCAGACCAATCTGGAGGGGATTATACTGTAATAGGGGAGACTGACTCTGGCCAGACCCTTGTCAAAATAACAACCATAATTAGCCATTGTTTCAGAGCCATGAAAGGCCCAACAACACGAATGAATGTAAACAGTGACGTGTTTTTGACGATGTGTTGTGTGTGTGTGTGTGTGTGTGTGTGTAGGTGTGTGTGTTTGGGTGTGGGTGTGTTGGTGTATGTGTGTATTATTCTCTTGGGGCTTGCTCAGACACATCATGGCATGAAAATAGCCTAACCTCTGCCCTCACAGTCTCTCCCAGCATCGCATGTCTTTGTGACGTTATGTCAGTACTGAAAGTGTGGGTGCCCCCAGTGGTTTCACAATGGCACACACTCAACAACAACCCCCATCAAATAAAGCTTCAATTGCTTTGCTTCCTTTTTACCATGCATAGCTTTGGTGATGTTTATGACAGCCATGGTGAGTGACATTTGTGTTGGTTAATGTCAGTGCCTTTAAGCAGTTGCTCTCCCAGGGTAGAGTAAACTGCAGTCTCCGCCTCATATTTTATGGCTATTGTCACAGCTATCACCCTTAATAAACATAGACAGTTTAGTTTCATCAGAGAAAGAATAGTCTTGTGGGCAGGGGATGACAGCTTTGGTTCACACATTTGTAATAATGTAAAGCCAACTATTTGGTTTTCTTCCATAGTCCTTGAAATCTTTAGATGTTAACTCTAGGAGGCACCAGCTGGATTGTAACACATTGTTAGCATTCCTGAAATGTGATGCTTTATTTTTTTTTTTTTAAGTGTGACTCCTGCTGTGTTGTTCATCTGATGAAGTCGATGGTGTGATATTTCTCGTCCGGCTCTGTTTGATATGTATACACCGCAGCTTGCCATGATACTTTTTTGTGCATTTCCGGACTTTATCAGGGCTGTTTAGCTGAAGATTTCCCTGTGAAATCCCTTCTTCTAATTTACATAGCCTTTGTAGCTCCAGAGCTGCGGTAATGGATTTTTTTTTACCTAGGAAACTTTAAGAAGGTTTTTCCTCAAGCAAAGGCAAGCAAAAGCATGTTTCAGGGAATGTAATGTGTAGGATGAACTGTACTATAGAGGGAAGAATGAGAAGCAGTGGTATTTAAAGGTAGCCACATCAATTCAAGAAAGATGGCTGCCTTTCCACACAGAAAGCCTAGACATTCCGATGAGCAACCTTAAAAACTCTGGTAGATTGTAGAAAAGTGGGTTCTTGTATAAGAACTGACTGCCTGCCTCCATTGTCTGAATGATTTTACCATTTTCATGTAGCTAGCTCATTGTGTTAGACACAATCATTCTACATCTAAAGCTATGAGGTAGGCAACTTACCTCTGGCTGCCAGCGTATGGTTCACAAGCCCAGTTCTCAAAGATACTCTTGAATTTTTCGAACCTGATAGATTTACCTGATAGCATCATAGTGTCAACGCAGTCCATCACCCTAGAGCAGAACGCCCCAATGCGTTCAGTCATCTCAGAGCAGAGTTGTAATGAAGGGTTTTTTTTAGAGTTAAGTTTGCTCTCCGTTTGCCGAAAATTTTCTTTTCACTGACATTTTATACTATGAGCTGAACCAGTTGCTATCAACTTTTCACTATCAACTGCAATTTAATTAAATTCACTCCAATGTTTTTAATTCAAATGAATCCTTATGTAGAGATTTCAGACCACAAATCAATATAGTGATAATTGACTTTCATGTTAATGCCTAAGGTCCTTCACACATGGCCGTGTCTCCTTTTTTTGGCTTGTGAATTGCAAGGGCAGAGGCTTGAGATCATGGTTGTGCCTGACAGCTACGGATGCCTTCCTGGGCATATCTTGACATTCACCACCCTGGAAACAGACACGTCAGTCTCCTGTGTCAATCAGAACCGCAAGCACCCCTTCTAGTCTGAGCTTCAAAGCTGCTGTTGTTTCAAAGCAGAGGTGGCACATCTGTTCAGGTCAAGGTTTTTGCTGCCCCAGCAGTGTGCATGTGCCTGTGTGAGTGTGTGCGAGTGCTTTGTGTACATATTTTAGATAGTTTACCTTGTATTGATGTATCTAAATTCCTACACATAATATGCATATGCATCCTTAGGTAATGTGTTTATGACTATGAGTGACCTCGCTATGTGTCTCTGTGAATGTCCACATGTCCACATGTCTATGTATGGGTGCACAGTATGCGGGGGAGTTTTCTCAGGAATCCAGTTTGTAGCATACGCTTTATATTGCAGCTAACATGCTTGATACTGTCATGTTGACTTAATTAAACCGACTCACATTCATCACAACATTACACATAATTACACGAGGTGTGAATTTCATGTGACTAATTTAAGTGAATCACACACATGTGCCGCTCCTCTAGTAGATGCAATGGGAGAAAAAAACATAGCACTATTCTTCTGTTTGAGTAGTCCTGTTTGATATACATATGTGATGAATAGGTGTTCATTTTGTGGTGCTATAGGTATGGGGAATTCCTATTGTGGCCGATCAATTACTATTTCTGATTACACTGCCTGACATGAGATTCAACAACAACGCACAGTTGGCTAGTGGCAGTGGCAAATGCATTGCATGATGCACTGCATGTTGCAAAGTGTGTAAATAATGTGAATTCGAAGTGAATATAGTGTGACAATGATATTTGATAGGAAATAAGGTTCAGTGCTTTTGAAAAAAAGATTTTTCAAAATGAATGAAGTCCCTGGTTTGTAGGTGTGTGTGTGTGTGTGTGTTTGTGTCATCATACATAATATATAATGTTATGTGGATTTTCTATTTATGTTAATGTATGAGTGCATGTTGATGTACTGTATGTGTTTGTCTGTTGTGTGCATGTTTGGTGTGTGTTTGTTTGTGCGGGAATCTGTGTGAGTGCTTCCTGAATCACAGCATAGGCCAGCAATTCTCACATGTATTTGCAACTCAAATCAGCAGACATCAATCAGTGCAACAGCGAGCAACGCAAGAGGGAAAACCTGTCTCCCATAGTCAGTGTTCTTCCTTGTTTCAAGTCTTTCTTGCTCTCCATCTTTCTGTATCTCTCTATACTTTCCTACTTCTACTTTCTCTTCTTCTCTCTATCCCTCCCTTTCTCTGTCCTTTTCCCCATTCACCTCTTTCCACCCCCTCTTCATCTCTCTCTCTCTTTTTCTCTCTCTTCGATTCTCTCTATCTCTCTGAGTGTTTACTCAAGCATCCTCTCTGACACCTCACCTCCATCCCTTGTGTTGGCACTTCATTTGAAATGCATCAGCAGCTGTGGGCCAATCATTACTGCATATGAGTGCCATGTCGCCACTCGCTCGCTAACATTATTCATGGTGCTGGGTACAGCAGCCCAGCCCAGCCCAGGCTGAAGCGAATGCCGCGATGTTAGTTTGAAATTTTTCTTTGGCGAGATTAGAGATGGCGATGGGAGTGATAGTGTGGTACGTGGCATGTGGGGGTCAGCGTTGTGGACTAGCTAGTGGGGGCGGCGGCTGTCGTCGCTGGTTTTCACCCTGTGGAATGTTCCCTCAGCGTGTTGTTTGTGTAGACGGGCAAATCTGGTCACGTCGCAGACAGGAGGACAGGGCTGTGTGGCTCAGTGCTCAGCCACCACCCCGAGTACAGACCCCAGCAAGCAGCAGCAGCAGATAGGGGAAACGGATCTGTTCCGCATCCGCACCAGACCAGAGCCAGATCAGGACCAGATCTGGGGCGGAGACTACTTCCCACAAAACTTTTGGGACCGAACTAGAAGCCTTGTCCCCAACCTCATTCCAGGCCCGTATTACCAGCAGACAGATTTAATTTCCTATTAAACCCACCACTGGCTTAAGCCATTAGAGGCAGGATTGTTGATGGCATTGTGATGTCCCTTATGCAGCATAATTCAGAAGTTAATAAAGTGTGATGGAGTGATCCCATCTATCATCATCCCTTTTCTGTGGCCACTTTGTTGGTCTAAATTGAATATGTATTGATGAAGAGGAGGTGCCACTCCAACCAACACTGAGGAGCTTGTTTCAGTCCAGTGTGAAGGCTCTTTAAAATGTATTTACTGACATTTTATCTTGGTTTTACTGACTCATCTTTTTAGGCATTACCAGACCTATTTATCACAACTAAATTATTATTTTGTGCATTTCTGTCTGTATTGTAGTGTGATTTGTCTATTGTTGTGTGGTATGTGATCCTGTCTGCAATTAAATTGCTCATTTGGGACATAGAAATAAAACTGAACTGAACTGTCATCAAAGACGTATGTTGTATATTGAAAATGAGGCCTCTAAAACAATCTGGTTATACTTGGCCCCAAAGTATAAAGTATTGTTGATAATATGTATGATGATAAAGTATCAAATGCTGATAGTCGCAAGCGGCTCAAGAGTTGTACACGAATGATAACTAGTATAATGATAACTGAAAGTGACCCCGAAGATATTGTTAATATCGCAACTTTTTTGCTGGTATCGTTTTGTAGTTATTGCTCTTGATGTGAATGTCCTTTACACATACATGTGAGTTGCTAAAGCAATAAATATGTATGCTGGAAGTTGGTAGCAGAGTTACACTTGTAGCTTGTTTTTGACATTGTAGCTTTCTTTTTTTTCTCAACAACTCATGCCATGTCATGAGCGCTGGCCTCTCACATGCGTCGTCAACAAAAGCTCCTTTTAATGTCACAATGTTTTCCTCACCCCATTATGTTGCCAAGAAATCCTGTATCCATAATCCATAATAAATCGTTTTTTTACAAGACAGAAGAGGCCTCACTGCTGTCCTCACAGATTTGTCAGCTGACTGCTGGTCGACTTGTGAGGAGCTCACAAATGACTGGATGCCTTGCTGCCACGCAAGGGGCCTGGGGACAAACGTCACTATCCTCTTGGTGCCCCTTCCAGTCCTTAGCATGACTCCCACGCTCACACCCTCTGTCATGCCACATCTAATTCCCCGCTCACCTCCTCCCCACGGGGAGCTCTCCTCCTGTGGTCAGTCTTTCCATGGGAGCTATTTTTAGCGCAAATCTGAGGCAATGTCTTGGTAATTATTGTTGGCAGCAGCTCCACGGTTTTTATATCTCCTTATTAAATCAAGACCCCATGTCCTCTTCACCACTGTGATGCTAGAGAAGGGGAGAGATATTCGTTGCATAGTGTCATGGACTCCCTAATTTGGGTTGGTGTTCCCTTTATCAAATGCCTGTTTCATGTTCAAAAAAACAGAATGAGTTTCAGTTTGTTATTCTTGGGCACAGCTGAGCAAGACCTGTAAACTGAGACTACACTGAATCTGGAGAATCTTTCCCCAAAGGGGAGCGAGCAGTCCAGAGCGTCGCTCCATTTGTGAGATCTGGGCGCAGGCATCTGGCGCCGGTACGCTGTAGCGGTGCCAGATCTGGGCCAAATCTACCTTCCAGTCTGCCTTGCCACATGACATTGTCCTTCTTGAAGGAGAGCGAGCCACAGAGGCCCTGGCATATCTGAGCTGCACTGCTCTGTTTACCCTCCTGCAGTGAGTCATCACTTTTGGAGGAATTCCTACCTAAGTCACTCCTAAATGTGGAAAGGATCCCTCCCTGCAGGATCCACTCCTCATCAGGCCGCCTCCACACCAGTCAGTTACTATCTCACATCGTCTCACACGCCCTCTCTCCTCCTCTTCCTCCTCCAACTCTTTCTTGTCTCCGCCTTCTATCCATCCCTCTCTCCTCTGCTAAACAAACCTTGCCTATTTCCTAAAGGGAGCAGGCCTGCCTGGCACTCTTCCGTACCGCGTCATGTGTGTGGCTCGCTAGAGTATGCTTCACGCTTCATTGTCTTAAACTATGCTGACAGTGCACTTCTCTCAGCCTTCTCCTGGTTCTATTCATAGGTTGGCGAATATCCTCGCTGTTCTGCGCTGGTGGTACTACAGTAGTATATAAGCTAGCTTTATTGTTGGTGGGAGGGTGCGTGTGTGCTGCCAAGCGGTTTTAGGCTTAGATGAGGATAGGTGTGCAAGCTTGAGGGATGAAAGCTTGTCTTTGTGGTTGTCTTGTGTTTGAAGTTGGTCTTGCTAGAGCTGTAGGGTTAAGAGTGGGGATTTCATGTTCTGCGCACAGAACCGCACTCTAAAAGAGGAGAAGAAAATTATGAAGGAGGAAGGAAAGGAGGAAAGAGGAACGTACAGGATTTAATTACCTTGTCAAAAGATAAAAGAATCACGTCTCTCATTGGCCCCTGTGTAAACAGGGACATTTGATTACAGCCATCGCATGTTTTTGTTTAAGAGACCCAAAGGAGTCCCACAGGGTAGGTGCAGCAGATGCTCCTTGGTGTGCAGGTTATACGACTCGGCTGCAAGACACAACATGACGGCTTGCTATAATTGGATGGCGGGGCAGAGGAGTCATACGCTGGAAGTTGTTCTCCATCAGGGTTCCCACCAGATAGCTCTGCTTGTTTTTGCTCAGCGGTGTCTGTCGAGGATGTTTGTTGTTCATGCAATCGCGGCGACTCCCCGTCCCTTTGGGGTTGCTGTGCGGTGTACAAACTGGCTCAACTGGTTCTATCCAGAGCTCCTCTGTACAGTACACTTCTCTGTTCTCATCTATTGGCCAATGATGAGATCTCCTGTGGATTGATGGAATTGGTAATAGAAGGCCAAGTTGCACAATATCATTTTGACAGCACATGAACTCTTCTCTCTACAGTACATCATTTAAAGAGTCTATTTTTTCTCATGATCTTTTTTATGCAAATGTGCTTAGTTCACATCCTTTGCTAATACTTACATTCCCCTGTTAATAGCATAGAGCTACGTCTCATCCTAATGTGCTCTGGCTTTTCACAAGGATACATCACTTCTTTTTTATGTTAATGTTACTAAGAGCTGCAGAATCACGGCTGTCTTACTCACAGAATATTTGTTCATGCATTGCTTAAAGAAACAAGCTGGGTATTATCATGTCTCTTTATGTGTGTAAAGCATATTATCCATAGCAAGTGTATAGTGCATGGTAAAATTTTACCACCATGTGTGTTTGCTAAGTATCCTGGCCCCGCCAACCTAGATCTTCTTTCAGGGAGATCTAGTCTGGAACACCATAGTTCATAACCATTTCCCTCAGACAAGAAAAATGTCAGGCCAATCACCGATGAGAGGGGAAGACGAAACCGAAACTTATTGTGATAAAAAGACGCAGCAACACTTGCAAACATCAAAAAACACAGTTGGAAAAAATCAGAAATATATTTACAGCAAAGGTAGACCCACATACATTGTTTCCTGACTGTTGGTGCTGTTTATTGTCAGTTTGTAAAGTAGGAAGTAGGATGTCATTGGTAAGGCTGGACCCATGATTTCAAAGTTATACAAGTCGCGATACAAGTGTTGCAAACGTGTCCCGAATTGAGAGTTACCAGACTCTATTCCCTGGATATTCCAGGCTATTTGCTCAGTGCTGAATGCTGGCAAATGTAAACTAAATTAAAAAAGATGGTTTTCTTTAGCTGTCTCCACTGCTTCAATCTTACTCTGCCTTGTCCGCATTACAAATTGCAACTGAAGCCAAAGATTGTTAAGGCGGAGCAAGATATTTCATCAGGAGCCACTTCCGGGAACCTGGATTGCACGAGGGGGGGGGGTCAAAAGGTTTGTTTAGCAGAGCAGAGGCAGCGACTGCTCCATTGAAGTCTATGGACATAGCTCAGAATTTCACAACATATAGGTCTTGGTTCTATAGAGAGGGCACGTTTTCATGATCCTCAAACCCTTCTGAACATTTCAGGTATATTTTAGCATTTTTGAGCAATCCAGTCTGGAGAAAATCAACCTTATAGGTGTGCGCCGGTTATTTATGCCGATGCTGTTGGCCGGTTACAACTTAATCAATACGTCATCGACACGCCTCTTTATGCAGACAGGATTCGATCCCCATTTCGCGCCCATAGACATGAACTACGACGAAAATGCTCCGCCTTAAAGAAGCCCTATGCAAGTCTGGTTATTCCTTCGCTGTTTCTGGTTTTTCGCCTGATTTGGGCTCGCATTTTTCACGACATAGCTCCCCCTGCAGCTTCGGTAGCAAGTGACTGCTAGCGAGCTAGCCATCAAGAAACCAAGCTGAACACATACAGGGCTCACAATAAAACGGTCGAGCAAACACATTGTTCAAGAGACTATCAAACCACATTACAAAAACGAAGTTCACCCAAGGGTAGGCTACCTACAATTTCAGCAGCAACAAAGCCAAGTCGGAGTCCGTTTTGCAGTCTTCTTAGAAACTACAATCTGACTACATTTTCGAGTCCTTCCGCCGAAGCACTAGGGGGAGACGAAGCACCCACCAAACGACCCAAAAAGTGTTGTAGAACCATCAGAACGACTCTCAACCTGCATAATTAAGGTCATTTTTGCTAAAATTGTTGCATAGGGCTTCTTCAACAATCTTTGCTGAAGCCCTCAAGTTTTCTTTTCCTCACAAATCAACCTCAGCAGCAGGTTCTCTAATGAACCGCCTAACTCAATTAAAACAGGGCCAAAAAGCTTTCATCACATTAGATTAACAAGCTGCTTTGTCTGTGTGAAGTCTTTTTATTTTAGCTCACAGGTGCTAATGTAGGTTTGTAGTATTTCAGGGTTGTGTCAGTGTGGTGTGCCTGTTGATTTCGCTGATTTGTTGCGCTGTGGAGAAATGGCATGTTTCCCTGTACTGGCACCTGCATGCCAAGCTGCAAACACACTCTCCAAAATAAGCCTATCGCCATGTCGTCATCCACACCATCACCCCATGCTAGGCTACTCTCTGCCACATGTCTATGGTGGCTGAGAAGGAACAATATTAGTAACGCACCATTTCCATTACGTTGCGTGCAGTCACATTAACATAACTGGAGCTAGCTCATTAGCAGTGTATTGATTTCTTAATGAGGCCATTTTAACGGTGGTCATTTGGCGGAGTCCTCTGGTGACTTTACAGTTCTCGACTTCCTCGGTCTGTCATCTCTGCACTAGCCTTTGCAGCTAATCACTGTTATCTCCGAGCCCATCATTCAAGCCCAAGCACATAATCTCACTGACCTTAAAGAATGGCTGTGGATCTGACTTGTGGTGGCAGCTCTTTTGTGGAATCACTGCTATTGACTCGCCTTTTGTGGATTCTTCAGACTAAGACGCATGACACTACCCTCTCGTGCAGTTCTGGATGCTTAACCCCTCTCTTTCAAGGCATTGATTGCTGCCACACTGACTCTGTATCCGGCTGCATGGGCGTTTGTGTGCGCCATTGACAGTGTGATGTGATCTTCTATATATTTGCCCCTTTAGTAGTTAGTTACACTCTGGCTGAGCAGTGATCCTAATAAGGAGATGAATGGTGCTTTACACGTTGAGCCAAAACTGAATGGTGCTTTACACGTTGAGCCAAAACTGGAGCCTTGTCCAAGCACTGCCTGGTCAGAGAGAAGCCTGTGTTTCTCTCTCTCTCTGTTTCTCTCCCCCCCTCTCTCTCTCTCTCTCCTCCTCTCTCTTTATCTATCTATCTATATATATATATAAATATGTGTGTGTGTGTGTTGGTGTGTGTGTCTGTCTTCAAAGCTCCATTGTCCTTAGACAGTCATCTCTCCAGCATCATTAATCATTTTCTCTGTTCTTTTTGCATTCCCGCTTCCTTCCCTTCTGCCCAAGGCTAGCCCCACAGGCATGCTACATTCCCAGAGGCCAGCCGGACCGGGCCTAGTGATGGGAAAAAGCCAGAGCAGGGAAAGCGACAGAAGAAAATGAAAGGTCAAAGACTGAATGAAATAATATTTCCATGAGCTACCAAGCCTCTCGCTTCACTCATCCTGGGAATTAGAGAAACTAATGGGTACCAGTGAGGAGACAGGAGGGAGAGAGAGAGAGAGAGAGAGAGAGAGAGAGCAGAAGACAGAAAGATGAGCGAGAGAAAGGGAGAAAGGGAGAGAAGCAGAAGAGAGAGAAGAAAAGAGGAGACAGAGAGAAAGAGACACAGAAGAAAGAAAGAGAGAGACTAATCCCATAAAAAGCTGTCAAAAATGACAGTCTCCCTGTAAGAATATACTGTATATAAACATTACAGATATGGTCCTCCTGTTTGTCCTAATTTCTTGCCTGTAGTTCAGTATAATTAGTGGGTTTGATCCAGCAAGACCACAGGATGGGCTTGCGGAGCAAGCCCACTATTGTTCTTCTTAAGTTTACTTTATTTATTATTCCTTTTCACTCACTTTTTGGACGAACTACTGCTCCTAGACCGTTTGAGCTATCGACGCAGTTCAAACTCCAAAAATTCAGGCCCGAACCGGTGTAACTTGCTTGTTACTTTCGTGTCGCTGGCCCTTGTCGTTTTTGCGGTATTCCCGTTTTTCGGCGTTTTTGGGCCCCATTGAAATGAATGGCGGATTCTAATTCCGATTGTGACATCACAGCTCTAATTGTTTAAGCTTGCACCTGGCAGAGTTCTAAGCCATCTGGCAATGTCTAATGGGCTGGGCTGGGCTGTCTGTGTATATGAAGGTGTGTGCATGTAACCTTTGACCTGTATGTCCGATTTTCATGAATGAGGTACCGTTGGAATCCTCGAATGAAGCCCAGTTCAATGCCTTGCCAGCACCAAGTGTAAAGGTCATGTAAAAAAAGATTCTTGTCTGCCATCTTTTTTTAAAGTGAATCCATGTTCATACAGGTCATTTAAAAATAAATAAATAAATAAATTCCCAATCCATTAAGCCCCGTTTAATGCCCAGCTAGCTCCATTCAAACTTAATCATGTAAACAGTTGTATAGATTATAACATTAAGAAACACACATTCATTCAGATATTATGCACATCCACGCATCACTACTATTCAAGTTAAGTTACTTATCATTGCCCGGCAAGAAGTCCACAATCAATTCAATTGTCTTGCCACGATCTGTGGAGCTTAGCCTGGCGAGCCAGACCCACATTAAAATGTAGGGTCTGGGCACTCACCATTCGCAGTGCTCAGTCCGAGGGGCGGGATAATCAGTTGTCTTTCAAATTCCCTCTGCACGCAATGGGGACCATAATAGGATATTTGTTTTCAAGTAGCAGGGAATTCAAGCCAAACCGTTGCAACTCAGTCATCAATCATTATGTTAAGCCCACCAAACGACTCTATACACCAGGGGTCCCCAACCTTTTATGTACCATGGACCGGTTTGATTCCTATTTTTTTTTTCACGGACCGGGGGGGTTTTGGGGTTCCATGTTCCATATGTGTTGTGCATGCATAGGCCTACTTTGAAAAGAACTAGCTCCAGTTATGTATGAACAGTGAAGGTAACGATCTCTTGTGAAAAACGTGAACTTGAAGAAGTGAAAATTGAACAATATGAACTATGAATATTGAACAACTTGAAGCTACATCTATAAGTGTGAACATGCTTAACAAAAAATATGGGAACAAAACATGGGAACTAAACGTGCATTTCGAATATAATCAGTGGGAGCCCTGCTTGTTTCCCTGCAACAAGAAGCTTCCATCTGGGGGGTGATGGAAGACAGTGACACCCCTCAGTGTGTTTGAAATGTCCAGTCGATTGCGCATAATTTGTCCAGTTGCAGTCATTGCGAAAAACCGGCCTCGCATACATACGTGGTGGGAAACGTTTTCAGCGCTTTTACGGCTATCTCGGGATATTCTGCTTTGTTTTTGATCCAAAACCCGCCAGAGGTTTCCTTATACACACTCTTAAGGCCACCGTCATTTGCAATTTCGATCAACTGCTCTTCCTCCCGCGATGACAAGTTAGGACTATTGAGGGATATTGACAAATGGGTTTGCGGACCCACTCATTGGTTTGCCGTGAATCTTTGAAGGATGGGAAGTAACGCCAAACTCATTTGAGAGCGCAACAAGGTGATCGGCAAGCACCAGCTGTGAGAGAAAGGGCCCTGCCTCAGTCTCTCCCAAAACCCCCACTACTTTTGGAACATATCAAATACACCCCGGTCCACTCGTCGTCCCTACAAATCAAGCTTGGCTTTAAATGCAGCGACTTTATCTTCCAGTTTAAAGACAGTCGTCATTCTCCCTGGAGTGACAGGTTGAGGTCATTAAGCAACCCGAATATGTCACACAGGTAAGCGAAGTTTTGACACCCAGTCCTCATCACTAAAATGTGCAGCTAACGGTGACTTTTTTTCTGCTCGCAACTCAAAACTCTGGCCAGTGACCTGCTAAAGATGCTTGTTTTTGTTGCTCATTCTAGCAGTTTAGCTAACCGTGTGACACTGCCGTTCGCCAAGAACTGATCAAGTGAAGTGAGCTGACCTGAGGCTGCGCAGCGCTGAAGGCAATATGTAAAAGTGTTGAAGGCAGGACAGACAGACGTAAGAAAATAGACCTTGCAAAATGCAAACATGCGTGCAATCAAACAACTGCATATAGGCCTATGCCATGTAAAAACGTGACATTATTGCAAATTAAATTTAGTTTTTTTTTAAACTCATGTCGTGGGCTACGGCCCGGTTAGGAATGTCCTGCGGCCCGGTGGTTGGGGACCGCTGCTATACACGCTTTCAAAGGCCTGATTAAGTTTCGATTTCTGGAGCTCACAAGCCAGCGGAGAGTTGCTAGACTAGCCCTGGCGGCAAATATAATTTGCTGCTGCTGGGAGCGCGACTAGATTCCTAGGCTATGTGGAGCTTACAGACAATGTTGAACTCATGAAGGTTCTGTATGCTTTTTAAAGCCGACCTAACGATGAGTCCCTTCATGACGGTGTGTTGCAATGCATTCTGGGTGCTGTGCTGTGCTGTGATTCGACGGCTCGTCACCTGACCCACCAAACACCGATGCTTGAACTAAAATAAAAATAAATCGCTACCAAGGCTCCAAATAGCAACACACTTAGACCGTAGCATAATGAGGGTATCTACATGTAAACTGAAGCATTGAGAACTGTGTAAGTCTACAGGCAGTTTATTAAAAAGAAAAACAGTACCGTTCACGTCTCGTTCACATATACAGACGGGCGCCATCTTGGGAAACAGAACTCTCTAACTTAGTAATCAAGGATCTTTGTTATGAACGTGTCGGGTCAACGTCAACGATAAGTAAGTTAGGCTAACGTAAACGTTAGCTATTTGCTGTTGTCATATGCTTTACGTGATGGCCATTCATCACACTGTTTGGATATTTCTTGGCAGTCTGAATCAGAATTACCTTAGCTCTCAGTAAGTTACAGTTTATTATAGTCATGTGATTTACATAAAGTAGTAAACAACAGTAATGTTAATAAACGTGTCAACAAGTTAGCTTCTACCCCACAAGCCACAATAGTGAACATTCAAGTAAGCGTTAGCACATACAAACCTATTCATGTTAGCTAACATGCTAAGCATTAAAAATGAATGCGTTAGCAATAGCCACTGCTGTTTTTGAGCTGACAACTAAGCCCTGGAAATGCGTTAACGTAATCAGCCAAATTGACTCACTTCTTAAGACCCTTGGTATGGTGTTACAACGATGTGGAGTCGAAATGTAAATGGTTAGTATGATTTTAATGTGTAAAGAGCCCAACCGCGATTTTGCAATGAAGTGAATGGAGTCATTTTAGGTACTACTTTCATGAGGTCTGTAGTTCTGTCAAAATGTATCTTATATTTGAACAGACTACATGGTTATCTTCCTTAGACTTCGTAGATGTAGTTACTACAATTTGGGGAAGTAAAATATGGTTTTAATTTGTAAACAGAACAACCTTGATTTTTATGAGCTAGAAAAAGGAAGTGAATGAATGAAAAAGAAAAAAATATATTTTACATTAGTAAAGCAGTACTCTGATGTGCATGCTTTCACAAACTTTTGTGAACAATCTTGGCACTTTAAACATTGACTGTTTTGAAGTGCATGTATAGCAATATAGTATAAAAATAATAATAGTTGTGATATCATTACAATTTGATGGGGGGGGGAGGGGTTCATGTAGGTGGGCCCTATGACCCCTAAAAAGTATGCCTTGACTGGGCCTCAGGTCAAAGATGTTTGAGAAAGGCTGATGTAGGCGACAAAGCAGCAAGGAGGCATCGGGTGATCATTTAAACAAGTTTTATGACAATGTCGATGAGGGTGGGAAAAATCTTACATTTCTGTGCAAACCTTGCCCGCACTTCAGTCACATTCAGTCACATTGTCTTTTAAGAAAATGCAGTCCATTTTTCGGTTCCAGCAGCCAACAACCTCAGAACTGACCCTTCAGGCCTCTCAGGAGGCGCTGGCCTTCTAACCTAGTGACCACCATAGCAACCAGCATGATTGCCCTAGCAACCAGCATAGCAACCACAATATTTATGCGTTTTAGCTTATTGGATGTTGCATTAATGCAGATAACTTTTGATCCGTGATTTTCCCTCCTTGGATGAGGCAGAGTTCCATGCCTCTGATCAATTTCTTGAATTTCCTCGGAACCCTAAAATCTAGTTTCTTCAGTCCTTCCTTCCTTCATTTATTCATTAATTCATTAATTTATTCAGGTCTGTTGTTCTCTGAGCTGAAGGAGGCACAATGACTGTCATTTTTTTGATCTGGAAACTTTCCTCTCAAAACTGCCAAAACAAACTACTTATTGGTGATGTTTATCCAGAATAGAAAATAGTTTAGATGGCTGACTCTTGCTGGATTTCCCTCGGATGTGCTTAGCAGAACATTCCCTCTTTTCCAGAGGCCAAACCGCTTTTCAGCAGAGCAAGAGGCGCTTGTGCCACTTTTCCAGAGGCATCTTAACATCAGGCCTTTGTTCCATTATGCATATATTCATTATGAATATTTCAGGTCGCGGCAGTCCTATGGCATTCTTCACAGATTGCATGTTACTCTAAGACGTGATGCGAAAGCTGTGTCTCTCCTTGTCCTGATCGACTGCAAACCAGCCCCAGAATGCTTTTCTCTCTGATTGGAGTTTGGTGTAATTGTTTTTGACATGGGTGTTAAAAGTGCATCCCTGGGTTATTCATGAAAAGAGAATCCACGCTGACTTTCCCCGTTCATACCGTTGTTGTGAACCTTGGCCTTGAGTAATTATGGTGGTTGTTACTCTGTGATGAAGGAGGCTTTGCCACAGGGTCAGTTTTGTTATACCACTCTCCCTCTGCTCCCAACCATGCAACTGTGTGCAGTTAATTATGCAGCAGAGGGAATATTTAGTAAACATTAAAAGGAGATATGTTTTTATAGTCAAAGCGGGCACACTGCCGTGTTCTTTTGTCCTTATTTGGGATTGTGTTTGCTACGACTCACTGAGTGAATCAGACATTTTGTGTGTGTGTGTGTGTGTGTGTGTGTGTGTGTGTGTATGTGTGTGGCTATAAAACACTTTCAGGCATGGAGATTAATGAAGGAGACCTTATCACAGCAGTGCGGGACTGGGAAAGGGCCACGGAGACAAGTAAAATTTAATTTCAGCTGAGAGCTTTATTTTCAAGAACCACGCAAAATGGCAGTTTGAAAATGGCGCCCGCGTCGGGCATTGGGGCGTTTGTTTTTTGGAAAGAGTTTTGTGTGACTCCACCTAGGTGTGCACTCAAATAGCCCGCAGGCATGCAGATGTTTGAATCAACACCAGTGGCCATAGTCTCTGCCTAGCCAGAATACAGAATGGACTGTAGCAGCCGAAGTTACATGAAAAAAAAAAAAAAAAAAAAACGCTGAACGGTTGAGCGCAAATATGCATTTCCACATACGCTCTCCCCCTGTTTACTGAGGTCATGACACGTGCCATCTCATCATTAAGTGGAGATATAAATGTGCAGTAAGTAGTCTAAGCTGTGCCAGTGATAGGTTAAAATGAGAAGGCTGCTCAGGTTTTAAACCTGGGTGGAGGAGCACACAAATAGCAGACGGCTCAGTGGCTGTGTGTCTGCTTATCGTCCTCCAGCCTGGGCTGTCTCCAAATGGGTCTCGATAGCGAGTGGCACTCATTGGAAAGGCCTGGTCCTCCACCCCCACCCCATCTGAATTAAATTGCATAAAGCCTTATCTCAGTGCTTAAGGCGGCACAGGAGGGAATTTTTCCATGGAGTCCTGGATCCCCTGCCTACTCGTGTCCGCCTGTACGTTTCCACAGCAACCGGGTCAGTTTTAGCTTATGCTCGGCCCAATGAGTGCTTGTCTCGGGCATGTTGTCAGTTGATGGTGGCTGCTGTGGCAGTTGAGATGGGGAGGGAGGTTTATTTGGCTCCTTGCTGTGAAGGACGGCCAGAAACAGTGACAGCTAGCTGATCGGCCGTCGGGCTGAGCATAGACTACTCTGAGGAAGAAACAGACCAACAAAAGTCAGCACTCTAAGAGAGTCCACACTGGGTAGGGTTTTGTGTGAGACTTTGTTCGGGCAGTCAAGAGTGCATCTTATTCAGGATAATAGATGCTGGTAGGTCACTACTCATTGCCTGTCTAACAGCATCTTAAGATGCCAACATATCTTTTATATTTATTATAGTGTCTGTAGCGAAGGGAGAGAGCAGTGCCATTGAACCCGGGTCTCCGGGGCACTAAACCTGCAGCTTGACTGCAACGCCAAAGAGCCAGGCCCATTGGTATGGCAGTCAGAGTGCATACTCAACTGTAGTGGCGGTACTCCGTCACAGTGTCCATCACTAAACTATCTAATGGATCAGAGGGATCTGAATTAGAAAGACACTGCACTTTCAGTATAGCCTGAATGTTGTTCTAAAATGAAATACCATTAATTTTACATGATGAATATTCCTTAGCGGGGACATTGATCACTGTACTTCTCTGAGTGACCATCAGTCTCTTCTTTGTTTACGACTGGACAGGTACTTGAAAAGAAACAGTCCTCAAGTCGCCCTCTAAATTGCACTGTAATGACTGTTCAGTCATTGACCTCTGGGCAGATAGCACACTCTGAGAAGCGTTCAGACTGGGATTTATTTTAAAGTTCATACAAATGATCAAGATGGCAACTCAAAATTAGTTTTATAGACCAAGGTCACCTCTTTGGAGTATGCAAAGTGAAATAAAAATGAATATGAACAAATCAGTGAAGATTCCGTTGGCAGTTCAGTAACTGAACCAAGGTTAGCTCCCTCAAGAGGCACAGACACAGATGGTAGTGAAATATACCGTAAGGAATAACTCATCTTTACAGTCAAGGCATGACCAGACAACATGTTAGGGCGTTTACTTGATGTGTTTTAACTTCATCGCAGCTCTTTTTTCTGATCCATTAAAGATGGGTGTGCATTAGTCATGGCGTTCACAGGCTGAATGGGTAGAGGAATGAAATCAAATATCATAAAGGATATAAAGTGATTAGCAGGCCATTTCAGGACGTTCGAGCCCAGCTCTTCCCAGCACGCATTGGATGCAGCTGGGGCTGTGTTTCTAGCATTATTGTTTCCCACTAACAGGCACATTAGATCTAAGTGGGGTTGATTGACATTTAGTCAGTAGCCCCTAGCCAGACTCTGTAATGCTAATGCACTGCTGGCATGGATAGCACAGTGTAAGCAGTAGAGAGGCATCCAGGCTTCACAGGCCCGCAAGAGATGAGCAACATCCTGTTTTTACCCATAAGACACCTCTGTGCATTTGTCATGCTGGACGCATTGTGATCTCAGGTTGCTGGTAATAGATGCTTTCTTTAAGATGACATGCAAGTGACCTCTTGTTACACTTTTATGGTTATGGCTTATATAGTCCATGGCTTTTATCCAAAGCGTCCTACAATAATGACAATAAACATTACAAAAAATATCACAAACAGTTTAAAGTAGATATATAGCTAACATAAAAAACGCTAATAATAGTAATAGACTAAATCGTATTAATAAAATGATAACAATTGTAAAACCAAGCAATTTCTGTTACATGTATGAAATCAAATAAATATAATTATATAAAAAAAAAACTATTGTAAAACCATCATAATAACAGTGACCGTAAATATATGAAAACCATGACTCTGTAAGGAGAATGAATTAGTTAAATTGACATCTCACTCCACCTGAAGCGGCTCCAGCCCAGTCCTGGTCCTGCTTTGGATTAGATCCGCGGGTTCTGTTTGGTGAAGTTCCACACTTCGATTTATTCGCCAGTAATATGAGCCATGGCCAGTGTTGAGAGCCAAGAGCTGAGAGCCTTGAAATACGATGTGTTTTTGACAAGCATATTCAAATTTAAATTTGAACTTGTCTGCATCATCTGTATTTGTGCTCTGAATATATAACAGGATTTTCTTGGGTTAAAGTGACAGCCCTAGTAATTACATCAATTTCCATAATTTTTCTTCTGACACAGGCTGGTGGGTGTCTTTATGATGGCATATGCTCCATCACTGACAGATCTGGCGTTATGGTCCCCACAGTTAGCTGATTACACTGGACAGGGTTCGGGGTCTTACTGGCATAGATGTGGTGGCCAGGGTTTGGGAGAGCAGGATGGTTTGAGCAGCTTGAATTAGCAGTCACACGCTGGCAACGGTCTGTTCTTAGCCTTGGCGTTCTCTGATGCTGAGACATTGTGATCATCAGTGCTGTCGCTGGATACTTTTCTTTGTTTTAATTATTCTCTCTCTCTCTCTCTCTCTCTCTCTCTCTGTTGTTATTCTCTCTATATATGAAGAGTTCAGATGCAAAACCCTCCAAATCCGTCTGACCACTTTTCTTTTAAATTAGCATTTAAATTCAGGCTCCTATAGGTTTTTGCCTATAAATCGATATTTCAGACCAGGAAGATAGTGGTATTTAGTGGGTTTTGAAGTAAAATTATTTGATTAACGTATACTATGTGTGGAGAGCATCCACTCTCCATCTTTATCTCATTTTTGACGTAGGTGGCATTTAGAGGCTTTTGCATCTGAACCCTTCTATATAATTCTTTCTGTCTTTAACAGTTGATCTCTCTAGCCTGTTGCTTTATCCAGAATGATTCAGATTAATTTATTAAGTTTGACATGACGGGGTACAAGAGCATAAAAATATAGTTTTTAAAACATTGCAACCAGAATTGTTGACAGGGAGAATAATGGAGTGTATAGGTGGCAGGCTAATGGAGAGGGAAAGAACTGCCCTTTAGCTTCATCAGGTCTTTCGCTAAGTGACGGAAAAGAGGAAGATGGGATTCCAATGAGCAGCAACATTTCTGCACTCTCTCTCCTAAGACAGACCCTTGGAATGTTGGCTGGAATGTTGAAGAACTGAATGAATGAAGGTTAGGTGTATTTGCTGTAGAACAGGGGTCTCCAACCTTTTTGGGAATGAGGGCTACCTGAAGACCCGAAATCATATGGAGGGCTACTCATTTAAACAAACATACCCTCACCCCTTTTTTTGCGACAGTAGTCATCCTAAATAATAGGCCTATGTGATTTTTACTTTTAAATTATCAATATTGTGCAGGCCTATACGTCTTTATATATTAAGCAACTGTATTTTCAAATTTAATATCAATAACCTATGCAACACTACCAACATTTTTGTTTAGTTTGTTCATTTCAAAGTTTGCATGGGGAATCTAATCTATTTTTTTTTTACAAATCTTTTTGTGCAATTAATAATTTGGGTTACAATTTGTACCCAATTTATACCCACCCACCATTATGAATTCAGGGGTTGTTTAAGTTCTGATTTCAGTGGACAATTCGGTTTTAACATTTCAATAGTAATCGCCCACACCACCCTAACATATGAAAACTCCTTTTAAAGTTATTGCACACCTGAAATGATCCATGATCTGACAAAAAAGGGTAATGCACAGTCCTGCTCAGTCATGCATGCTATAACATTTTCAGCGCTATTATACGGCAGTTGCCTACGGAGGAGAAAAGGCCTGTGAGCTAAAGCAATTGTTTTTCATACCTTGAACAATCATGCAAGAACCGTATTTGACGAACATGGAATGGCCACAGAACTTTTGCAAAGATATGCTTCCATTCGCTACACTAGACAAGCACGTTTTTTCCCCCTTTACTGTTTATGCGTGCGAGCAGCGTGTATGCGCTCCGCTTCCGTTGTTTAAAGATTGAATGGGAAACGGATTTGGAGCCAAAGGCTAAAATTTAACGCAGCTACAATTTGGTATCACCAATATCAATTTAATGTTACAGATGTATGGCTACATACATTCTTAAAATGGTTCTGGTCTAGACTTAAATATCTATTGAAAACTTAACAATGGAGCGTGTTTTTAGAGCGTGATCTGCAGGCGACCTGTTGGCTATTTTTAGAAAGTGCGCTGGGGGCGCCTCATAGCCGTCCCGCGGGCTACCTGGTGCCCGTGGGCACCGTGTTGGAGACCACTGCTGTAGAACATCACATTGGAGATCCGCTCTTTTGTCAACACTGGGATAATGGGTTTTTGGCCTTGACTTAAAAAGCATGTACTTCATGTGAGAATCCCATGACAAGTCAGATGAAATCTGAACTTTAACACTCTGCTGATGTGTTGTCCAGAAATCTTTGGAAATGGAGGAGACGGAATGCGGTCCTCTCTCCTGGCACTGATTACCATATCCTTTGCTCTTAGCTTCATTCATTGCGAGGGAAAACTCCTGTCCTCATTTAGAATCCAAGGCCCTTTGAGTCATTCCAGGGAGAAATCAGTAGCTTTGTGATCGGAAGGTCATCAGCATACTTCACTGGAGGGACTGAGGAAGGCAGATGCAAATCCAGGCTGTTAATGCAGATGAGAAAGAGCAGTGGGGATAATAGCCCACCCTGTTTATCCTCCTGTATTTCCGCCTCTCTCTCTCCCCACATTTGTCTTGTTTTCTCGTTCTCTTTTTAGTCTCACTCCATCCTCGTATCCTTCTCCCTTCTGCTCTCTTGTCTGTCTATATGCACCCCACAGACACACAAACGTACTCTTGAGCTCTAGTTCTTATCGTCTGGCTGGACAATGTTTAGATGGCACCTCAGCCAATGAAAGCATGCGTGTGTATGTGTGTGTGTGTGGTAGCTTAGCCCCTGGGCATGAGGAGGACAGTGGGATTTTCAAGGTCATTTTTAAACGCCACTGCTCCTGCCTTGTGCTTGTGTCAGCCAAGAACCCCCCTCTTTCTCTTTTCTCTCTCTCAGTCACAGACAGACGTGGCCGTGTGGAGAAACAGCCTTTCATTCCGCCCAGTTCCTTTCAGCCGGGCCACACCATGAAACGCGTGGCGCGCACCACGCTGCCAAAGGCAGGAACAAGAGAATGAAGGGATAAGAGAGAGAAGCGTGAAGGATGAAAGGTGTGTTTGTGCTTTGCCCGCGGATTGTCGGGTTGCCTCATGGCAAGCATTGCAGTGTGTTGCCGTGTGTTGCTGTGATACACAATGGGGCTTTGTTTTTGTTTTTTTTTGTTTTTTTTCTGGAGGGCTGCCTGAGTTGTTGCCTGTCTCAAAGTCACTGGAGGCCCCCTGTGTAATGGAGTGTATTTTGCTCCTGCGGGTGTACTAGAATGTTCTGTGAGTGACAAGCTGGACAGACAGGACAGAATAGAGAGAGAGAGAGAGTGATTGGGTGGGATCGGGAAATGACCCAGGTCGGACTCTAATCTGGGTCCCCGTGGGCACTTGGACCCGAATGTGGTATGGACCATGGTCGTATGCACCATAGAGGTTACTGAGGTCCAGACCAGTCAGCATGGCAGCTGAATCACTTCGAACTAAGACAAAGGTAGCCTAACTGAAGTGGAATCTTGTTAACTGTGAAAAACCCAACCAAACCAACTGGCGCAAAAGTTAAAGGCCTATTAAAAAATGACAGCATTTACATAATAATAATAATAATACAAGTCAAAGGCCACTGCAGCGTGGAGCCAATTCATTTTATTTCAATTCAATTCAATTCAAAGAAACAACTTCCTCTCAAAACTTGCCATTCAAAGCACTTTTGCTGACTGCCTCATTCTCCAGTCATCTCAAATGGGTACTTTCGTAGTAGCATTCCATATACTAACAATCACAACATAGCACAAGGTCAAAGTTGTTTCCTTTTCATGTTCCTGAAACAGTTATTAGTGTGGTTCATTCTTAAAATGTACCGATAAAGCACTGGCATGGGCTTTCTCTTTGCTACATGCTTAAGTATTTGACTTGTTTTAAATTCACCTAAAATATATTTCATGTCAGGGATATATGTCACATTTACTGCAGGTTTTTAAAATGCATGACAAAGCTCTTCTGTCTTGTTAGGGCAACTCGGGCTGTGAAATGTTGCCTGTGATTCAGGAAGACAGCCTTGGCCTAGGATGCAGGAAGATAGATTATTCATGATGGATTAGCAATGCAAGGGAGACAAAAATGATGCTTTAATGTCTGATTTGAATATCCTCTCCAAAAAAAGAAAACCCTTGGTGGACAGACAAAATAAAAAATTACAATCCATCAGCAGAAGGCGAGGAAGCTGTGAGGAGGAGCAAATGATTAAACATGAAAACCCGTCTGCCACCCTCTCTGGTTGCTCTGGTCCGGGAGCTAAGGTCTTTACCTACCTTGAGAGACCGAGAGAGAGAAGAGAGAGGTAGAGAGAGAGAAGAGTGAGAGGATTATGGGTAGTTGTTGTGTGGCAGCTTGTGCTCTTTTTTCTCCCCTGAGCCCTGTGATCTGACAGGAGTGAGTGTGGCACACTTCCCTTCCCGGTGACACTTGTCATACCCAGCTGCACTCAGTCATTTGTCTGTCTGTTTGTTTATTTATTTTTTTGCCGCTTACTTCAGAAGTTTTAATGACTTGGCAAAGAGGACATGCTCAGCAAATGGAAAGGATTCAAAGTGAGATACAACAGCATTCCAGTCGGTTGTGAGGCTGGGGAGAGGTGATGCCATGCACTGTGTTGCGAGGCGGGAGACCGCGGAGGTTCAGTGAAGCCAAAGCTGTGTTCGGAATGGGGAATGTTTATTAGCTGTAACCTCAGTTCACAATGTAAACTAAATGGAAGAGACAAAATCTGATGGCTAACCTGCACACTTTTCAGTGTAGTTTGTGTGTGTGTGTGTGTGTGTGTGTGTGTGTGTGTGTGTGTGTGTGTGTGTGTGTTTGTTGTGATACAAGGTGATATGATTTAGTGGTATGTGGGTCTGATCAGCTGAAGATATGGGTCTACAGCATAGGGAGGATCTGTGTCTGTAGTGTGTGTGCGTGTGTGCGCGTGCGTTTATGCGTGTGTATGATTGTGCACCTATTGTTAGGAATAATTGTTTGTGTGTGTGTGTGTTCAAGAGAGACAGAGATAGGGATCATAAAGGTGGCCTTCTCTAAAGATGTGTTTATGTGTTTATTTATCCTGTAGGGGCCTTTGAGCATCTGCATGCTCTCTCTCTCTCGCTCTCTCTCTCTCACACACACACACACACACAAACACACACACACTCACAGCTGATGAATGGGCTGCAGTGCACAAAGCAGCATTATCATGCAGAGGTCAGTCAGGTCAGCTGTGTGCCGCATTCTGGGAGAGGAGAGGAGAGAGGCTGAGGGGATGGAGAGAAGAGAGGAGAGGAGAGAGGATGAGTGGTAAGGTGAGGAGAGGAGAGGTGTTGAGAGGGGAGGTGGGTGAGGGGAGACAGGGAACAGGAGAGAACAAGCAAGAAGAAGAATAGTGATGGCAGCATAAAAGAGAAGCAGAGGGGAAATGGTGAAGAGAAAAGGAGGGGAGGGGAGGGGTGAGGAGAGGGGAGGAATTGAGAGAAAAGAGAAAGTCAGAACAGGCCCAGGGAAGAGAGGAGACTAGAACAGAGGAGGACAAGGCAGTGGAGAAGGATGGAAGAAAGCAACAGTGTCAGGAGTGGAAAGGATAATGGAGGAGAGTAGAGAAGAGAGAGAATGGAAATAAGAGAAGAGGAGAGGACAGGAAGTGGAAGGAAGGAAGGGGAAATGGACAGTGGATAGGCACTGACCCAGAGGCTCAAAGGCTTGCACAGCCCAAAGTGAGAGATCTGGAGAGGAGAGGGCAGCAGAGATTGGGGCCTCAGATGGACACTGAGGGCTAGTCCACACGTACGAAACCGATCTTTTTTTCCTCCGTCTTCCCTGAAACCGCATCAAGAATATTTGCGTCCAAACGGATCCATCTCAACACGACTCAACACGTTACTTCCTACCCCAGGCTTATAGGTGGCACTGTTTCTTTACAGAAATTGACCAAAATTTGTGCTTTACAAACAGACAGAATAAGCTATGACAAAATGGCTAGTGCAAGGAAACCAGAATTGTTTGTGTGGACTGATGGTGAACTGTCAACTGTAGTCAACTGTACAACTAAAGCAACTTTATTTTTTTACGGTGTGTGAAGGGTGCAGTCCCGTCCTTTATTTGGCTAACGCAGGTAGGCCTTCTAATCACCTTTACTTTCTTTGGTTGTAGGATAGTCCGTGATTCACATTAGTTTTGGCTATCACCGCAATTAGGCTACTAAACATAAAGGCTTACCCAAGTTCTAGGCTATTCTGTCGCCACATTTATAATATTGCTATAAAACCTTCGTTAGTAACAATACGTTTGCCTGCATCAAATCAAATCGCGCATTTGCATTCAGTGTGCTACCATCGGCTTAACGTGAGTTCTGCGTCTTTGTATGCTTATATCTGATTTCACTCGACTTTGAATGCATATATATATGTTGTAAGACATGTAAAATAAATGAATGACACTGGCACTACGCACAAATTAATGTAGCCTAAACTTACACCGCACTTTCCTAATAACTTAAGTTCTCTCGCGTCACTGACAGTGAAAAAACAGTGTTCAGTCCACCAAGTCATAAGCTATCGGCGCTGCGCAGCACCAGTTTATCTTACGGAGTGTAATCGTAGGTAATGTCATGTATGAAAACTAGTATTGTTAGGCAATACTATAAGTGCAAGTCCAGGGCAGCTGAGGTGTGGCGCTGACATCATCGATACGCAAGCAGAATGTGCGATTTCGCTGTCTAAACGAATTCAAACGGGCTATGGTTTCAGATTTCTCCACTCTGGGACCAGGTTTCAGAAAAGTGCGGTTTCGGGCAGTGCGTTTACTGGATTCGTTTGGACGCTCGGCCAAGACGAAGCAAAACCTCTGCGTTTAACCTAAAAAGCGTCTCCGTGTGGACGGGCCCTGAGAGATGGGTGGTTTACTGTTACAGGACAAGCACACTGGAGCTACCTCCCACTCTCTCCCTCCCTCTCTTTATCTCTCCCTCCCTCTCTTTCTCTCTCTTCCTCTCTCTCTCTCTCTCTCTCTCTCTCTCTCTCACACACACACACACACACACACGCCCACTCATAAAGATGCACACACACACGTGTGCCTACATATGAAACGTACACACACACACACACACACACACACGTGAATACATATGGATGGTGAAGGTGCCGCAGTGGCATTCTCAGTGGGAGGAGAATCGCAGTCAGAGTGGAGCCTCTACTCCAACTCTCATAAATACTGCAGTGGATTTGATCTCTTCTCTCTCTTTTGCTCTCTCTCTCTCTCTGTTTGTGTGTGTGTGTGTGTGTGTGTGTGTGTCTGTGTAATGTGTGCGTCAGTATACATATGTGTGGGCATGCTTTATTTGTGTCAAGGAGAGCTTGAGAGATTGAGATGGAGAGAGAGAGATGGAAAGAGACAGAGAAAGCAGTACTGTTCGAAAACTCTGTGTGTGCCACATGCTTTGGATGTGAACTGGCGGTAAGTGGGTGGAAGCTGTTTGAGAATTGCCATCGGTGTGTGTGGAATATTTGTAGGATCTTTGTGAAGAGACATG
Organism: Alosa alosa; assembly: GCF_017589495.1. Taxonomy (NCBI): domain Eukaryota; kingdom Metazoa; phylum Chordata; class Actinopteri; order Clupeiformes; family Clupeidae; genus Alosa; species Alosa alosa. The sequence goes on along the minus strand of NC_063198.1, from coordinate 18,622,982 downwards.
TTTCTCTGCATGAACTGCTGGTGCAATCCTCATGTCAGCAGTAGTGAGCCCCAGTTTGAACATGAGGGAGTGAAAATGTCTGAATTTAGAACTGTTTTCTGAACACATAATTAGTGTACTTATACTTTACGGTGACAGCAGCACAGGTAATACATTCTCTCTCTCTTTCTGTCTTGTTTATTTCTGTAACAAATACACAGTTATAGAGAGACAAATAGGAAGAGGTTGTGAAAATAGAATAAATGAAAAGGATAACATGAGAATAAAAGACATTTACAGATGGTAAAGATGGAGAGTGTAACTTGGATATCAGAAAGAGATTTAAAATAAGAGTGTAACAGAGAGAGAGGGAGGGAAGGAGAGACAGAGGCAGAGAGAAAACAAGAAGAAACAACAAGAGGAAAGCGTGAGGGCATGAGGGTCAGGGGAGGGAAAGCATATGATCCACAGCTTATGAGGCACATGATCGCACCACAGATCTGGCTGGCACCGCTACCGCAAAATATGTGAGCAGTTCACTCCTCGCTGCCGACTGTGAAAACCACATAGGGGACGCACTTAAGGCGGAATGATAACCCTCGCGCTGGTCCATGGGATGGCAGGGTCAAGGGAACCGAAGCCAGTCCATCTTAATGAGTTGTCGCAGGAAAGGCAGAAGTGTTGAAGCGAGGCTGCGAGTGTTTCAGCGAGCCGCTTGACTGACGGGATTAACAGTAAAGCACTATAATTTCCCCAGAGCGTCTCTTCCAGCTCAGTGGGCATGAGGTTACTCCTCTGACACCTATTGATTACTTCTTTAACATATAATATATAACTTCCATCAGTGGAATAAAATCTACTTTTATCTGTTGAAATACAGTAATGTAAACCATATACTAGGGAGGTGCATCCTGTGCAAGTCTAATTTAGGCTTTTACCGTATATATATCTGCGGTTTGAATTAATAACATTTAAAGCATTTTTAAACTTTTACAAAGAATGGCTCTACCATTCAGAGTTGTCATATGTGTCTGTGACCTCTTTCTGTGAGTTTACAGTAGAACACTGTACTGCTTACCTCTGTTAAAGACCATAAAACCTTATGTGGCCACAGATCACACATTTTACACATTTTAATCTTTATGTTTAGTACTCTATGAGTTAGTGTATCTAGTTAAAGTAGCGTATAGTTTTGCTGGCGTGGGCTCTGCACAGATCTGCTATCTTTCTGTTCTGGTCCCAAATGGATATGATCCTCCATATAGGGGAGGATAGTTCATTTGAGTGGTGTTGTCACAGTTTGACAGCTGTCTCCACACTCATCAAGCCTTGACATCCGTGACAGCTCAGCACAGATGGAGATGATGAATTAAGAATGTAATCAATTAATAAGCTTGACTGCCAGTGCAGGATTGAGTGTGCTCAAATTAGCATGGCCACATGTCAGCTACTAAACTAGACAGAGCTAAATCAATAAACTATGAAAAAGAAAGCAGTGTCTACTTGAATCAGACCAAAGGAAGTCAAAATATCAGTGTTATTATAGGTGGTCCACAAAATATTAGCGTTATTATAGGTGGTCCACTGCCTTAGGGCTTAGAGCCAAGAGCACTTTGTTGAAAGTTGGGGAAGCTAAGTTTGCATGATCCCCATTTTTTTCAGGTAAAAATAAACACTCCACGGCACATAGATCCTCAAAAATGCTTATTTTTTAACTTAAGTTGTTCACAGCTGAAGCAAATTAGGGTCAAGTAGTCCCAAACGCTCTTCTGTAGGTGCAGGCTGAAGAACCTTCCGGCGCTCTAAGATGCACTCTGATTACTAAATGTGTAGGGTTACTAATTTTGCTCTATTGCATGAACACCGTGTGTGGATTCCATGATTTGCTCCCATTCTGAAATGCAGGTGCCAAACATAGTTAGGAGAGAATTATGGAATTCTTTGATGGGGTCAGACAGGACAAGCCTTGATGGAGACATGATATTCTGTTGTTAAAAGCGGTTAGCCACCGCAAGGCTTGCTAGCCCTCCTCCATGTGCCCATTTCCCACCCCAGTGGTGAATCTAAGTGCTCCATGTCAGCTGTGGGCTATGGAAAAACATCACACTCAGCATAAATCTTCAGAATTGGCTTGGCCTGTGCAGTCATCCCTCTCTCTAGCTTTACAATTTTCAAAAAAAAATCTTTGAAGTTGCGCAGCAGTTAAAAGTCCCGGCCTACCTCAGACAGTTTCCATCAGACCAGGGGCACAGCGGTGGCCTCGGAAAAGGACAATTTTCTATTCAGTGTGTGTTCTTAAAAAGATTCAGGACCTTCAAGAACATCTCATCATTGCTAGCAAAATATGTCATTTACTGCTGAGATTTGCCATTTAACGGATGACTCAAAAGAATTCACTCCATCAGAGGTTTCTCTTGAGAGCTAACTTTTCCACTCTGCAAACCTTACCGTAAGGTTATTTGTGCAAACCTATTTTGTGGTATGAGAGTATAGTGAAAATAGGCAAACGAGAGGAAAATAATCACAGCAGGATGTTTGGGGGTCATAATGGAGAATAAATGAACGCTTGAGGCTTCCTTACTGCAGTGAGGAGTTCTGTTTCATCACACTCATTGTCAAGTAAAAGCCTCCGTCCCTGTAGATATTTACAGACATGGAAAGGAGTGTGTGTTTGTGTGTTTTAAGCAAATTTCTTTGTCCTTTGCTATTGTGCTGAAGGGCTATCAGTATGTTCAAAGCAGACAAGCTATTGACTAAAAAGCTAATGTTGATTAGTTGTGTAAATAAACTCTGGAAAGAAATTGATCATGAGCAAAGGTTTAATTCAAGTCATGACTAAGGTCATTGGAAGGTCTGTGTATATTTGTCTGAATGGCTGTGTGTGTGATTGTATATTGGTTGATTTGGTTTGATTGTTTGTGTGTGTGTATGTATGTATGTGTTCACAATTCAGCTCTTACACTTTGTTTCTTTATAGTATAGAGAGACACTAGAGATTATGTGTGTGATTCCAGCAGCTATAGACAGGAAACTATAAAATAGGTAGATACATATCGTAATTTTCCAACTATTAGTCGCAGTTTATACATGGATTTTGCAAAATTTCTTCAGTTATGAGGTTAATACACAGGTGCGGTTCATATGGTATTAATATGGTTTTGTTTTTTTTAACTTGCATAAAACACTGCAACATAAAATCCTGTGGCTTATACACAATGCGGCTAATGCACAGGAAAATACTGTAGTTAGATAGATGGATGGATGGATGAAAAATAGAGAGAAATCAGGCCAAACAAAGAGAAGAAGAGGTATGTGTCCTTCACACTCCTCTGCGAAAAACACAGGGGCATAAGTGGTGACCTTGTGTCCTGACCACTCCACTCCTCCACCAGATTGCGCCACAGATGTCTCCTCATGGAGTCGCCCAAAGCCACCTTTCTGCTTATAAATCCCCAGCCAACGGGGGACCGCTTGGCAGAGGAGGGAGCAGTACTTACTTACCGGCAGCATTTTGTCTCTCAAAATATGGCAGAAGCAGTAACCAGCCCCAGCCTCCTGCATTACAGCTACACACAACTACACTACAATATTTTATTTGATTTTTTTTCTGTGGCCCATCTGATATTCATATCATTTCACATTCCAACTGATTTTCCTTGATGGTCTGTTTGCTTTTACATTGGGCAAAATGACTGACTGCCTTCTGTAAAGGTACCTGTTGTTGTTTTTCTGATGATCGGTGGCCATTAACCAAGAAGGACTGAGATCCTGGGCCATCAGTGACACCCACCATCTCTGAGTGTGGCCGCGGTCTCTTCTGGAGAGATGACTGATGCCCTGTGGAGGATGGCAGAGATCTGATTGAGGCATCATTGCGCAGAGATTGCAGCAGACAGATGCACACAGAGAGGAATAATAATAATCTCTAACGCGCTTTGAGTATCGAGAGTATCGAGAAAAGCGCTATATAAATGTAAGGTGTTGTTGTTGTTGTTGTTGTTGTTGTTGGTGGTGGTGGTGGTGGTGGTGTTGGTGGTGGTGGTGGTGGTGTGTGTGCTCGATAGAAGGGCATCTGGGTATCTGAGTGTGTGACAACTCCATGGAAAATGAATAAAAAGAACTGAGGTGAGTGTATGCTGGGAAACTGTTATGTCAGTTTTGTGTGTGTGTGTGTCTGTCTGTCTGTCTGTATGAGAACACAAAATGAAGACCATTTCCCAACTACATTCAGCTTGTCATAGTGGACTTTTGGCAAGAGCTGCTCAGCAGGCCACTGAGGAAAGTGCCTGTGCTATTATTTGTGGTGTGCTTCAGCAGCTGTGAGGATGTGCCTGTCTTTATGACCGCACTGTAATGGAGCGAGGCTGCAGATTACCCCTCATCGCTCACCCTCAGCTGCTGACCTTGGCCAAGGAGCAAGAGAAGGCATTCATTTACAATGGTCATGGTAGTGGGCATAGCGGCAGAGGATGTACTGTAGAATAGTGTAAGTGGATTGTGGCTCTGTTATTTGATAAGACTATATGTAAGGCACTCAAGGGTCGTGGTGATAGTGTTTTGTAGTGAGGTGTGTGTTCTGTTAGCCTGATGTTGTCATACTCAATTCTAGTCAGAATATGAGTTTGATACTGCTCCATTGGGACATAATTATGGGGCGTGTTTCAACTGATACAGGGGGGGAATGCCTCTGCACTCAATTGGATAGATCTAACCAATTAGAGCAACGAAATAGCTTACCGTGATGTGTAGGAAGAAAACACACAAACCATCCTATGTTTTCTGGTCTTTTGTAAAAATTAGTTAATTCAAAGTTAGTTAAACCAAACAGTATTCTAACGTTAGCTTTGAGATACTGTTTGATTGCATAACTTAACTTAGTTTAGTCTCCTCAATGTACTATGTTGTGATAAGACATTAGCAGAGTTAACTTTAATACAGCAGTTTTGAACAAATTTGCGCATCATGGTCACGATTTAATAGCAATTTAGCGGATTTAATAGCAATTTAGCCTAGTTCTATGCAATGCTTCTATGTACTGTAGATAGATAGATAGATAGATAGATAGATACTTTATTGATCCCCAGGGGAAATTCAAGGTCTCAGCAGCATACAGACAACACATACACATTCTTTAACAGCAGAAAAAGTAATTAAAGTATATAATATAAAAACACAACTAAGCAATAAGGACAGTAGAAGATAAAGAATATACTAAATATACTAAAATACAAATTATACTAACACTTAATCTAAATCAATTCTAAAAACAGTATCCACATAGTGGTGATTAATCAATCAGAGGTGCTTGCAATGACTGAGGCAGGGACTGAGCCTGTGATTCTCTGTGCATAGTAAGGTAAGGTAAGGTGCTCTGTGTGAATGAGTGTCATGGTGATAGTGCAATGGTGATAGTGCAAATGAGTAAGTCCAACAGTGCAACAATGCAGAACTAAAGTCTATATATCTATATATTTAACTATTTTAAGAAAAGGTACAAGTGTGGCCACAGTTCGGCTGTGGCATGGAGGGAGGGGTTATGCATATGTGCTAATGTGCTAATATAGCACGCAAACAGTGAGGCAGAAAGACAGTGGTAAAAGTGGCTAGTGGACAGACATTATCCAAACATGGAGGGGGTGAAGAGGCAGACAGACTATGCAGAGAAGTCCTCTTCCCTTAAGTGAAGCATTGAACAGTTCAATGGCCCTGGGGACAAATGACTTTCTCAGTCTGTCTGTTGTGTAAGGCAGTGAGCGAAGTCTCCAGCTGATCAGGCTCTTCTGCTTAACAATAGTGCTGTGGAGTGGGTGACACTCATTGTCTAAGATGTTGATCAGTTTGTTCAGGGTCCTTTTGTCAGATAGTGAAGTGATGCACTCCAGTTCAGCTCCAACTACAGAGCCAGCTTTCCTTACCAGCCTGTCAATTCGCCCCGCATCCTTCTTCCTTGTGCTTCCTCCCTAGCATACTACTGCATAGAAGAGAACGCTGGCAACAACAGACTGGTAGAACATCCTGAGGAGCTTGCTGCACACATTGAAGGACCGCAGCCTCTTCAGGAAGTACAGCCTGCTCTGCCCTTTCTTGTAGAGTGCATCAGTGTTGGCTGACCAGTCCAGTTTATTGTCCAGGTGGAGACCCAGATACTTGTAGGTGCTTACCACCTCCACATTGACCCAATGTGGACTGGTAGCAGACTGGGCTTAGACCTGCGGAAATCCACCACCATCTCCTTGGTCTTTGAAGTGTTGAGTTGAAGATGATTGAGTTTGCACCATTGCACAAAGTCCTCCACCAGGCTCCTGTACTCCTCCTGCCCGTTCCTGATACATCCCACAATTGCAGTATCATCAGAAAACTTCTGCATGTGGCATGACTCGGTGTTGTAGCAGAAGTCAGATGTGTACAGGGTGAACAGGACTGGAGAGAGCACAGTTCCCTGTGGGCTCGGTGCTGCTGATCACAGTGTCAAAGAGACAGTTCTTCAGTCTGGATCTAACTGTGGTCGCCGGGTCAGGTAATCTGTAATCCAGGTTACCAGGTGAGCGCCCACACCCATCTGCAAGAGCTTGTCTCCCAATCTGAGGGGTTAGATGGTGTTAAAAGCACTTGAGAAATCAAAGAACATGATTCTCACAGCACTTTTCCTCTAGTCTAGGTGGGAATGTGTCCTGTGTAGAAGATAAGTGATGGCATCGTCCACGCCCACTTTCTCCTGGTATGCAAACTGTAACGGGTCTAGTGCATGGTGTACCTGGGGTCTGAACATACCTAAGACCAATCGCTCCATTGTCTTCATCTCATGTGATGTAAGAGCGACAGGTCTGTAGTCATTAAGCTCACTAGGGTGTAGTTTCTTAGGGACAGGGGTGAGACATGATGTCTTCAACAGTGTCGGAACTTGTCCAAGGCGTAGGCTCAAATTGAAGATGTGCTTCAGTGGCCCCCCCAGTTCAGCAGCACAGGCCTTGAGTAGCCTTGGACACAGTCTGTCAGGCCCCGCTGCTTTATTGCTGCGCAATTTCTTTAGTTGGGCTGTCACTTGGTCTGTTGTAATGGTGAGGGGTGTAAGGGGAGGGGAGGGGTGCATCTGGGATCTGTGTGTCTGATGGCTGTTGACTGAAGTCGTTGTCACCTCATTGTGCGTGATCGCCATTTGGGGGAGGGGTGCAAAATCCAGTGATGGTGGGGGTACGATAGCCTGTGATGATGGAGTTGAGTGTTGCACTGGTATTGAGGGGGTGGGGGGTGGGGGCTGGGGAATGGTGGACAGACCACCGCCATTGGAGCTGGAGCAGGCCAGTCAAACCTGTTGTAGAAGTGGTTCAACTGGTTCGCCCAGTCCAGGTCCCCCTCCACAGTTGGCAACAACAATCCTCCAACAATCGTGAATATTTTGTTAAATGCACATGCAGAGGAGGGGCAGGGGGCTCGTTATGAGAGAGAGCGGGCGGGGCAAGGATAGGCTGCGTGCGTAAAAAGTGCAGCTCAATGAAAGGATTTTATCTGATCTTTAAATTAAATAGGCCGGTTTTGATTTCGTTTTGTTTCGGTTTTGATTTTCCTCGCCACAGATTAGTCATCGTATGGGAAACACTGAAGGTGTAAAATTAAAAAATATTTCGCTGCACGCTTTATGCTTGATGAATCGACGCGCATATTTTGCGTCAACATATTTTTTGCGTCGACGTCATCAATTACGTCAACGCGTTGTCCCAGCCCTAAAACATAAGCCTAATCTAAGCATGCTCAGATGACGTGATGGACCAGGCGCTGTTGCTCACCTGTCCATCATCGTAAAGCCCGATTTTATTGGTCCGCCCGATCTAGGGCGAGCATACTTGCTCCACAATGGAGCAATGCCAGACTGAACTTCCCGACCTCAAATGTTGTGGGCGGGACTAAGTTCGGAATAGCACCCAGGCTAGTGTTCTGTAGTAATCAATTGAAAATGTCAATAAACTGAGAGAAAGAGAGACAGCGAAAGACAGTAAGAGAGGGTGCAACAGAGAAGGAGAGAGGTGCAAAGAGTGAGAGAGAGAGGAGGATTATGGGTCATTTTGACGTGTGGGAGCTTGTGGTGTGTTTTTCTCCCCCGTGCCTTGTGAACTGAGAGCGTAGTGTCCACCCCTCCCCTGTGACAGTACTAAATCCAAGGCTTAATCGAAGGCATAACAGAAAGACAAACAGACATCGTCCTCACGGGGAAGCTGTGAGAGCTGATTATGTGGTCAGATCACTCCAGAAACATGGTCACCAGGGCTCCTCTGGAGCTGATGACCTGGAGGCACCCAGAGCAGGGCAAAGAAGCCCAGGTGGAGGCCATAATGGCGTCTCACAGCATACTGAAGCTGCTTCGCTGTCTTACCACCAGCCACGAGTGAGACGCCCTCAGTCTGCTGTGGCATCATAATCCTACCTTACTGGGTGGACTCAGAGGGTGGAGGAGAAATGGGAGGTAGGAAAAGAAAGAAATACATCTAACATTCTCCTGCTTTGAACATTCTTCCAATTACTCTTCACGCCTTTTCAGCTATAGGTAACTCAATTGCACTTTTTTTAAAAGTTTTTTTTTTTTAAGTTTGGAGGACTGTATCTTAATGTTAGAAACATAAATATTTCAGCTACAAATACAAACTCAGATTTTAAAAAATGTATGCAGACTGTGGCTAATGAACAATTCTTTGCACTTTTTGCACAGTAAAAATGTCAACTACCATTTGTTTTATCATGCTTAACATGACACTTGATATTTGTTGCAGTGGCACATCTGCAGTCGTTTAATTCACTCTGTGGAGCAAGTATTTTTTTTGCAGTCACCAGCAATTTCAACACACTGTAGCTCGCAAAAAAATCAAAACCGAAAGCCTTGATGGTTCTGGTGATTGAGGATAATAGAGCAATTAGTGGACCAGCAGAACAAAGGAATGAACACACACACAAACACACAGAGAGAGAGGGAGAGAGAGAGAATGAAATGGTATTATTGCCTTGCTGTGAGATTGCCTCATCCTGCGCATCACAAAACAAAAGGAAAACAGAACCCAGCAGATGAGAACAGAGGTCCCCTGAAAGTCACAGTGCACAGGCCGTCGTGTTGCCATCGTGCTGTAAATTAGTATTCTCTGAAGGATCTGGCCCTAATGTGGCCCAGCCCTGAGCCTTGTCAGGGCCAGACCTGGGGCTGTCTGTCCTGAGCGGCCTCCCTCTTGGGTGTGTGTAGCAGAGGGGGCTGTCAGACCACCCGCTGTCACCTCTCCTCAGCACCACAGGGCTCTGAGGGTGGCACGCCGCTGACCTGTGTCCCTTGACACGCTGGCACCATGCCAACTGCTTCTTAGTATGCACACACACACACACGCTTACACACACACTTAGACAATACACACAATACACGCACAAATACTCGCTGACTTACCCTCTTGTACACCCAACAAGTGCATGTACACATCTATACATATCCACACAAAACAATAGTTCTTCCTCTCTCTTCTCTCTCTCTCTCTCTCTCACACACACACACACACACACACACACATTCTTTGTCTGACACGTGGATACTGATTTGCACCTCCACCCACACCCTCAGGGACCTACAAGCATTCTTGATCTTGCCGCTGGATTTTTGTTTTTTATCGACTCATGTCTTCAACTTGGGTTCTTTGATGTCCTTCTGGTAGAGAAATATGTCTTGGCTAGGGATCGACCGATATGGATTTTTTAGTACCGATACCGATTTTTTTTCCATCAGCCTTAGCCGATGACCGATACAGGCTGCCGATTTTCTTGAGCCGATATTTGGAGCCGATACTGCTTTTATTTTGCTCCCTCAATTTACATCAGACAAATGACACATAATTACACAAATGATGTTAACAAATGTTATAGGTCTCAATTTAAAAAAGGAACATTTATTGAATGGATGGGTGCACTGGATATGGTTAACTGTGCAAAATGCTTTCATCAAAATCTTACAACACAGCCTTGATGATGCATTGCTTGGTGACTATAAGACATAATTCAGGTCATCACAAAATGTCCTTTGTCAACACATTTAAATAATTTAAGAAAACAATAAGCCTGAAAAGTAGCTATTGAACTAAAGTGCTTGATTAGTAATTTAAGACTGCATAATTTAAATTTTTCTATGTCTATATTTTTCTATGTCTATATATATCTGCCAGATTTGTCAACCACAGAACATATATCAGCAGAAGAAAATAACGTGGTGTCAGATGTTTCTGTTCTAAACGGCATCAACGTCAAAAGGTATAAAACATATCTCTCAGTTTTAAAATCTCTCCTTCTGGTAGTGCAGCACTCTCATATCGCTGTGATGCGTGTGTCCCACTGAGTGAGACAGACCAGACGCACAGACAAACTTCTGTTTGGTAGTTGATGAACCACCATTGAACTGGATTGATAATGATAAGGTTAGCAAACGGCTCTAAACAAGTAAGGCATACAAGGTATGTCTGGTACATGGTAAACGTTAACACGAATTAATAGTCAACTACATTAACACGTCTCTCATTATTAAAGCTCTGATATCACTGCGATGGCAACTCCGCCCAGCTCGAAGGGAGAGGGGGAGGGAGACGCACACACCACACGCGTCCAAAACTCAGCCAGGTGGTCGCTGAATAAAACTCCCACAAATATCACAAAACAACGTCGGCATTACTTAATCATACGATTGACCAGTGTTCGTAACAGCTACCGCTACCGCATGCATACGGATAGCCTACAACTTAGCTATTTGCAGCTCCCTAAATACACTGGTGGTCGCTGAATAAAACTTCCACAAATACCACGGAACAATGTTGGCATTACTTAATCATATGACCAGTGTTTGTAACAGCTACCGCTACAGCATGCATATGGATAGCCTAGCCTACAACTTAGCTATTTGCAGCTCCCTAAATACAATGGCAAGCAGTTCTATAAACGAGGCATTAAGCATTAAATAAAGTACCTATCTATCTATTATTCTCGTTTTCCATTTGGACCCACAAACTTGCTTCCACCTTCAAAGTGTATGGCAATATTTCATAAGTCAAACAGTTAAAAGATGCTTTGAAAGTTTAAAGTTTACTGTTGTCTTGAAGAGCAGGCTTTCAGCAACACAGAGCTGCCTGTGGACACCTAAATAATGCGGGGAAAAACTATCGGCGAACGCAGCCGCTTATCTGCCGATACACGTAAAAAACGTAAATATCGGCCGGCCGATATATCGGTCGATCCCTAGTCTGGGCTTTTGACCTTGGTATAAAGGAGGGTCCAAGTTAGGGTCCAAGTTATTCTTGTTTTGTGTCTGTCTCTTTCTCTTTTTCTATCTGATTTTCCTGAAACCCCCTTTTTCTCTGCCAATCTCTCTATCTACTTGCATTTTTGAATACACACCTCCCTCATTCCCCCTCTCCCTCCCTCCCTCTCTTTCTCCTCTCATGTAACTGTAATGAGACCATCAGGAGTTGGTCGCCCTCAGTAGCCTGCAGTATTTTGCGGGCAGGCTCTATAATGACAGCGGTGGCGGTGATGGTGGCGCCCTCTGAGCTGCAGCGGTGGTGGTGGTGGTGGTGGTGGAGGAGGGGGGAGCTGGTCTGAGGCTGTCAGTGCTGGCGGCTGCCAGAAACCGTCTGAGGCCAGCAGCAGCAGCTGGGCCTCTGTGCTGTGTCGGAAGCACCCCGGCCTGGGCGCATTGAGATGGATGGCGGGGTGCACTTAGTGTGAACACACACACACACACACGCACAAAGAAATCTGCTCTCATAAAACACACACGTACACATACACAGCACACGCAGAAATATGTTAAGGCACACAATCACACAAATGTACTTTCTTTTGTTCTTTTTTCACTCTGTTTCTCTCTCTCTCTTACATACACTGCACAGTGCACACCCACATCCACACACACACACACACACACACACAGAAATATGTTAAGGCACACAATCACTCAAATATGCGTTTTTTTTCGTTCTCTTTCACTCTCTTTGTCTCTCTCTCTCACACATGCACTGCACTGCACTCCCACATCTACGCACACACACACACACACACACACACACACACACACACTCACAAATATGCTTTTCTGAGTCACGCACACGCCTGCAAAAATAAACAAAAAAAGGTCCAGTCAAATAACACATAAATCCACTCAAACAATCACAGATGTCTTGCCTTTGCACTAGAGCCAGGCCTGCCCTGAGGCTCTCCTCTGGCCTCTCTGTGTTGCTTTATCACCGATGAGTGCCCCCAAACAGCCGCTGATGCGGCCTCTTCCTCTTCCTAAACACCTTAATGGCCTTTCCTAGTGTCGACAAGAGGACGTAAAGGGCCTAGCAGCCTGGCAGATCATGTCGGGTATGAGTATGTTATCTGGCAGAGCATGTGAGGCTGGAGGCGGTAGAGGCAATATGGCTGCTTTCCTCTCTCTTCTTTTTTTTTTGCGCTGGAGTGCAGCCCACCTGCCTGTGCCATCCACTGAGCTCACGTCCCATCCCTGTGCCACCCTAATTGGATAATTATGCAAATGTGTAAGTTTGTGTGTGTTTGTATTATGCACATATGTATGAGAGAGATGTGTGTGTGTGTGTGTGTGTGTGTGTGTGTTTGCTTGAGCGTGTGCAAATGTGCTTACTGAGAAGAAGATGGCATGTTTCGGATGCTGAAGTGGCAAGTGCAGATGTCAAACCTGCACTGTGCCACTGCAGCAGGCATTTAGTGTTTATAAGACCAAGCCTGCCTGAGAGGTTCAAGCGAGAACGTAAATTGCCGTGGTGGCGGTGGGTTTAAGCAAGCAGCTTTTAGCATGTCTATGGCACGAAAGCAATGAAAATCACATCATTGCCCTGGCTCCTTATGAATCCATTTTCTAACGAACAGCAGGCCCTGCCATTTGGCTCGCAGTGTGCAGTTACATTTGTTCTGCCCAATCGCATTACTGGCCTACTTTAATGAAACTGCAAAGTGCTTCCTAATATCATAGTGTCCATATAACGTAATTTCCTGAAGAAATGTTGGCCCATTAAGATCTGGTTCATTTAGCCCAACTTAGTTCCTCACTGTACTTCTTTTGTGTCAGTCTTCAGTGCAGCATTTCTCTGTATTGGAGTTTCACTGATTTCTATCATTAAAGGAGCAAACCTTATTAACACTGTTCGTTAAGTGACTTTCCACTTTCTCATTGTTATTGAGTTTTTTTGAGATCTACTGTTTTCAAAAAACAGTCTGAAGAAAAACAATGTTTACTCACAGGTTCTGGCAGATCTGTTGATGCTCACATCTGATATCGGTGTCTGATATCCCCAAGCCTGTGCGATTTGTTTCTTAATCCCTGTGACAGGTGGAGGCTTATGTTAAGATGAAAGATTTAACAGCCTCAGGTTTGTGTGAATTGTAATGAGACATATCATAAAAAGGCCCTTCCGTGCCAGTACATTGGAGTGGCTGTGTTGTGGGTCCTGCTTCCCCTGGGTGGTCAAGTGTTTGACCAATAAAAGGCTCAGCAGTGCAGCTGGGATCCCAGCCTAAAACCCTTCAATTCCCTCCTGATCTGTGGCTATCCACTGGAGATAAACACTGCGTCTGAACGACGCCATCACTCAAGTGGAAGGGGCGGATGTGGAGGGTATACCGTAAGGATTCAGATGCCCACCACACCTCCTATGGATTCCTCCATCCTCCTGTATCTGCCATGGAGGAGTCAGGGTCGGAGACACATCTCTGTTGGCAATCAATCAGTGGTTTTATGCTCCTTCGGAAGCGGAGCTCTCACGGTGCGAAACTCTGTGGTGACGAATGCGATGTGATATCCCTCTCAGCAGTCGGGCACACAAGGTGACTGCGGTGCCTTCCGTTTGCCAGAGGGGCTCGGCGCTGCGGAATGCGTGTTTGTTTGATGTATGGAACGCAGCCAAGTTGTTCGCACGTTGTCTTCAAGGTGAATTTGAGGATATAACTTGTAAACCACTGTTACTGTAGATTTAGTTCCAGTGCAGAGAGGATGTTTTAAAGTAGTCCTCAGAAAGCCAAGTAGAAGATGAAGGAGGCCATCTGTATTGACATTCAGTCACATCACTGCCTGCAGAATGGGGATGCTACTCTTAAGGACCGTAATGGGGACTCAGTCAACAGATCCTATTGTGAAGGAGGACAGCCATTATGGTTCAGTATGTGACTGCCACACCAATGAGCCTGGCTGTTTAGTAATGTGGCCAGAGAGTCTTGTTATCTTGGAGATCAATTCCGGTGGCCAGTGTGGTGATTGCTCTCTCTCTCTCTCTCTCTCTCTCTCTCTCTCTCTCTCTCTCTCTCTCTCTCTCTCTCTCACATGTAGTGTTAGTAGTGGGATCATCTCATGGGAACGGAGAGGGAGGGACAGCCATCTCTGTTTTGCTGCAGTTATAAATACCACTGTGCATTAGATGTGGCTGTTGAGCTGAGCTGTGTGCATGGACTCTGGAAGAGATAGAGTATCAGGATGTGTGTTTGTGGGGGACAAACCAGATAAACAGATAAACAAGACAAAAGCACAGAGCACAGCCTCTCAGGGGACTGACTCAAAAGCATCCCCGTCCCTGCTGGCTCACACTCACACACTAGTCTGGACTGTCGGCACAGCATCGCAACAGCAAAAACAACAAACAATACTTGCAGCAGCCTCTATTTATCATGACTGCTGACAACTATCACACGTTTGCTGCCCAAGTCCTCTATCTTTGGCCCTCATTTGGAGAGCTCTCACTTTCAGAGCTTTTGTGGCTTATTAGATTGACCCCCACTGTGCTCAGACCAGCATTTTTCAAAGAGAAGAGAAGAGAGAGAGAGAGAGAGAGAGAGAGAGAGAGGCAAAGATTTGCCTTTCTTTTCTCTCTCCTTTTTTCCTTGGCAATTTGGCCATCTCTTCTTGTCGTCTTGGTTGTGCCACTCCATTCACTATGTGTACTGACTCACCAGGATCTCTTAGCACAAACTCTTTTTTTACGTAGCGGGGTAAAGTAAGCCCTGCTCTTGACTAACAGGGTGTGTGTGTGTGTGTGTGTGTGTGTGTGTGTGTGTGTGTGTGTGTGTGTGTGTGTGGGGGTTGGGAGAGAGGGGCACAAAGGTGCCATTGTTGATGCTGCTCCCAAACGGGTCATGAGGGGAGGCTTGCGAGCACTGATATCTATACTCTCATTTCCTCTGCGCAGACATGGATTTCATAATGGAGGTATGTAGCCTACAGATGATTTATGAGGATGCTTATGAAGTTTATATGAAATCTCTTGTTAATATTAGCTACACAGCTGTCTCAAGCCTGAGGTGAAGCTTCTAGTGAAGGGGTTGTGATGGTGTGGCGGTACAACTTGTTGATACTGTATATTCTGTCAACCAGGCATGATACCAGATCTCGTTGTTGGCACTGTTCCATAGCTTCAGTGCATTTGGAGCAGTTTGTCTCTTAATATTCAGTGATTGTTTAAGACATTATTTTTGCTCGAGCTCATTCAGAACCATTAGCAGTCCTTATTTTCATCTTGTGGTGTCTTTTTAATTTAATTAAATTCAATTTAATAACAATAGCAATTCAGATATCTTCCCTCCTCAGTCATTACATTTGTTTACAGAACAGACCAGATGCTCTGTCTGTCTGTTCTGTTCTCTGTCAGCCGACTGTCTGTGGCATTCTAGAAAGTTTTGAGAAAGTTTTTTTTTTTATTGATCTACATTGTATAAGAATTCTTGGTACTGTTTTAATGGTCTAATATTGATGGGAGAAGATGTTTTGCTCTGTATAGGTATTTGCTTCCTTTTCAATTATATTCCTGTCTTGTCTCCTGGCTGAGCAATGGCAGTGGAAGTCTCTTCTAATCGACGGCTCTGTGAGTGCCTCAGAGGAAGTTAATTACATATGTGCCGGCCTCAAAAATTTCACCGTCATCCCAAACAATGACAGCTGCTGGTTTGCTCGTAAACACCATGAGCACAAGAGCCTGCAAACAAGTCTGTCAAGTGCTGCTGCAGCACCACAGTCCAGCTCAAGCTAGTCATTAGAAAAGACAGCCTTTTTTTATTCTACTTTTTTTTGTTGTTGCACCAATTTGAAGGCGCGTGGAGGCGAAGGCAGGAAGCAAACGCAAACACGTACAGGAGGAAGGAAGCGAACAAAAAAAAACCTTCCATTAAGTGTAACCACAAACTTCAAGTCCATCAGGTTGAATGCTAGAGCAATGTCCCTGCTGAGAGTTTGAAATGACTCTTACAGTAATACTGTGTCATTGGGAGTGTTTGTGTTAGGAATGACAGACGTGGCTGTTCTCATATTTGACGATGCTCCCTCTCACTGTTTTAAGCCAGAGGAACAGCTGTAAGTTCCGTAAATGCTGTTCACTTTCCCAAGGAATTCAGTTCTTACTGGAATTAATGAGGTTTTCTGTTGAAGATGAGTTGAAATGTGCTTATAGTTGGATGGAATGCAAGTGGTGATAGATAATTAGGAACATTGGACTGCAGTTTCAACAAGAGTTTCAAGTGCTTTGTATGGCTATTGCCAGGATTTAGAAGGTCTGCATTAAACAATCTTGCACCATGCCCATTGTGGGAGATTTAATGTTTTTTCCACCATATTTACTTTTGTCTCTTAACAATGTCCATAGAGACACAAAATATACTGTATTAACGCTCCTCAAAAAAAAAAAACAAGGAATAGAAATTATATCCTTGACTCTCACGGTTTATGGTGGACCCAAAGGGATTCTTACCTCAGGGTTCAATGCCAGATCAGGGAGAGTCAGCTGTCTGGCCAATGTTTGCTGAATTCTTAAGACGTGTGTGTGTGTGTGTGTGTGTGTGTGGATGTGTGTGTTTGCATGCATGAGTAAGGCGAGTCCTCTCTTGTCAGTGTGTAGAAACTCCTCTGAGGGCCTGCCTAAGGGCTTACTCTCTCTGCATTCATCCCCTGCCCTGAAGAACATTACTGATCCTTGTCTCTGCTTTCACTCCCATAAGTCATCAGGCCTGCAGATGGCAAACACCAGTCTCCTCACTTGACTGTATTCCGTGATGTCTCTCAAGGGGACACCTTATGTAAAGGTCTCCAATGCTGTAAACCTGAACGACCCTCCCAAGCTGCGTGTTCTTGACAGATGCTTCAGTTTTAATGTGCTGGGTGGCTGCCAGACAGGGCAATAGCCCCAGAGGTCAGTCTGGTTTACTAGCCACTGACCCCCTGAGACCTGGTGCACAGGGTTGATTGACAGTAGACACGAACCCATACAGGGGGTGGGGGGTGTTGGGGGTGCTGAAAGCTCCTCTGAGATCCCCCTGCTAAGTGGTGCAGTGTCAGAACTCGCTGGGAACATCACACAGCATGGCCAACTCAAGCCTTTTCCCAGCAGAGGAGTGTGTGTGTGTGTGTGTCTGTGTGTGCAGAGACGTCTGAGTCTGTGTGTGAGTGCGCATATCACACTTAACCGTTCCAGCGGATATGTCATATGTGATCAGCCAGAGGAAAATGTTCCACTGGAGGCCCCCACGGCCTCCTGGATAACGGGAAGAAACAGATGAGATGAGACGAGTCTAGACTCCACTCTCTTCTCGTCTCTCTTCCTCTCTTTTCTTCTCTCCTCTCCTCTCCGCCCCTCTGTCCTCCCGGTGTCCGCTCGGATGGAATGAGAACCATTTCTCCTCATGGTAACGAAGCCCTCAGGGCGTCTCGCCTGCAGTCCCTCCCTGTCAGAAGCCATCAGTGCAGAAGCACCAGCGAGCAGGAACACAGCAGAACACAGCAGAGCAGAGAAGAGCAGGGCTGAGTAGGCTGATGCTCGGGAACGGAATGCTGGGTAGGGAGTGTGTGTGTGTGTGTGTGTGTGGAAGGGTCAGGGGCCCGGCAGCAGTCACACAAATCAGAGAATGTCACACTTCGTCTTGTTTTTTTTGTTTGACAGTGTGTTGAATTGTGTGTGGTGTGTAAGTGGTGTTGAAGGACGTGTGTGGAGGATTGTGTGATGATGACAGCGGTGATGATAGGGGGTGTTGTGTGAACAGATGCGGCATGAGGACCTGAACCTCCTTTAACCTGACCACCCTCGTCCCTCCCCCATATCCCCTCCTCTTGTGTTTGAGATGGATCAGTGATGCATCATGGGAATCGGACAGACAGCAGCATGTGGAGTAACCACAAACAGATAAAGTAATGGAAAAACAGAGAGAAGAGAAAAGACAGAAAGAAAGAGAGTGAGAGAGCTGCTTAGAAAGAGAGAGAGTGAGTGAGGGGCTTAGAAAGAGAGAGAGAGCGAGAGAGATACAGTCTGACAGAATTAACAGAGAACAGATAGAGGGATAGAAAGAGGGAGCAACACTGTTTGATAGAGCAACAGAAAAGCAGAGAAGGGGATAGAGAGGGGAAGAGAGACAGTTTGACAGAATGATAGAAACACAGATAGAGTGATGGAGAGATTGACCGACAGTTTCACAGAATGTTAGAAAAACAAAGACAGAAAGGCAAGATGGAGAAAAAAACAGCTTGACAGAGTGATAGGAAGAGGGATGGGTGGAAATAGAGAGAAACAGTCTTTTACAGAACACAGCAACACTGAGACAGAGTGATTGAAAGAGGAAAAAGGGAGAGACAGAGAAAGTGACAGAAAGAGAGAGAGACAGATAGAAAGACAGAGAGAGGGGAACAGAAACAGGGCGATTAGTGGAGCCTTGCCCATCCCGACATCTGATGGCCCTAGAGACACGTCCTCTCTCTCTCTCTCTCTCTCTCTCCCTCTCCTGTGGCTCGTGATGTGTGGTGGAGAGTGGCTCTGCTCAGGTGGCCGTGACAGGGTGTCAGGGGCCGGCGCGGTCCTTCAGTCCCGCAGGGCCGCCACTCCCCAACTCTCGGGGGCACTGCTATCTCTCCACAGGGGTTAAGCGGCTCCCCGTGGGTTCCTGCTTCTCTGTCCGTCTCTTTCTCCCTTGCCCTTTCTGCCCTGTACTACTCGGTCTATCTTACAGTCCCTTTATTTGATCTCTCAGTGCCTTTTAACCTCTTTGTTTTTTAGGTTTCTATTTTGTTATCTCCCTCCTCTGTTTCCCCCCTCTTTTTCTGTTTCAATCTGTTTCAGTTTCTCTGTGTTTACCCCATCTGTGCTATTTGGATCCTCGCCAGATCAGAGCCGTAAAATGCCCCAGACATTAAATTTTGTGACAAATTGTATAGTTTTATGTTTTGACAACTGAATTGTTTCACCATGAGGCATGCTGTTTAGTTTCCACATACTGACTAATTACCTCAATACATCTTTATAAAAAAAATGCGAATGGGAAAGACAGTAAGAGAAAGGGACCCCTCCTGATGTCAGCGCTGAGGCTACTATAAATCCTAAAGGGCTGCGGAGACCGGCGCCGACATGAGTGCTGGCACACTTTGCTTTCAACATTCGATTACTTAGACCCCATTATTATCAATCTGGCGCCACTGGTGTGCGGGGTTGTTTTGAGAATAATGTTGTCAAAGTAATCGAACGTTGAAAGCGCCGCATTGTCGTCACCAGTCTCCGCAACTCTTAAGTCAGCCTACCATATGACATTTCGGTCCGGCAGCTCTTAATCAGTTGTGAAGACAAAATTATTTCAAAGTCAGAGGGGATTAGGAAGTTGCTCTGGCCAATCAAGGTGAAATTAATTTGACCTGTGTCCTTAATTACAGACGAATGAGCTAACAAGATCAGTGATCAGCCATACGATGTGGGCTTTGGGATAATAGCTTCATAGATAACATAGACCATACGTGTCAGAGAACAGAGGCCGATCAACATTTACAGTGTTCTCTGAATTGTCATCCACTGCCATATTACATACATACATACAATCGCATCAAAAAACCCACAAAAATTATTTATTCTATACAAATATTTGTGAATCGCTATGTAGCGTCTGGTCAGCCAAAGATCTGGTCTTGTGTGTAAGAGCTGCTAGACATCCACAAATCTGCAAAAGCTACATCCAGGAAGGCACAAAGTAATCTGAATTTACAGCGTTCAGTATCGATTCACATTTAAAGCCTCAGGTGGTAAATGTCTGCAGCGTAAAAAAGCCTGGAAGCCTCCTTTGTATCTGCACATCAAAATTGCACAGGTGTAGCCCACACCCCATGACTTGCCATTTTAAACAGTCAGCCAGCAGCCACCCCTTGCAAGTCAGGCTGTGTGACGAGAAATGCTTTTTCCAATGCTTGGTAAAAGCCGTGGTTCCAAGTTATTTGTGTCAAAAAAGGTGGATAATAGCACATTTAAATACTGGCCAGGAGGCAAGGACTGCAGTGGCATTGGCCACATTCAGATCCCCGGCACTTTGTAGGGCAGAATTAGGCCGGGGGGTGCTGTGCCGGATGGATTTGGTGGAGGCGGCTGCAGGGTGTGTGTGTTTGTGTGTGTGTGTGTGTGTGTGTGTGTGTGTGTGTGTGTTGGACGCAGGTGTGTAGATCTGGGCCTCCCCCTGGTGCAGATGTCTGGGCTCTGGCACGGCCAGCGACCCGACAGCAAGGACGGAGATGAAAGGAGATGGAGCAGGTGAACAGAGCTGGGCCTGATGGAGGGAAAGAGAGGAATTGAGAGAATGAGAGAGAGAGAGAGAACAAGAGAATGAGAGAGAAAGACAGAGAGAATGAGAGAAAGAGATAGGAGAGAGAATGAGAGAGTGAGAGAGAGAGAGCGAGAGAATGAGAGAGGAGAAGAGAGAGAATAAGAGAGAGAGGGGAGAGAGAGAATGAGAGAGGGCCAAACATAGAGGAGAATGCTTAAAGGAAGATAGAGACGAGGATGGAGAGTGGAAGAGAAGGATGAAGGGTAACAAAAAACAAGGAAAGGATAGTGAGGGAAATATCTGATGGACAGAAGAGAAGCTGAAAACTAATAAAGGGATGTAGAGAGAGAAGTGAAATTGGGAGGTGAGAGGAAGAGTGTTTTGAGAGAACTATAAGGAGCCATACTCTGAGAGGGAAAGAGAGATGGATAGAGAGAGAGATGGAATGAGTGCTTCAGAGGGAATGAGATAGATAAAGATGGCACTGTGGAGAGATTGAGATAGAGAGCTCAAATCTAAGTGTGTACACAATTTGCCACAGGCTGTGTGGATCAAGCACTGTGTGTGTGTTGTGTGTGTGTGTGTGTGTGTGTGTGTGTGTGAGTGAGCGTGAAAGAGAGAAAGAGAGAACGAGAGAGTGGTCCATACACTCCACAACCTGTCTGCTTTTCACAACCCAAATTAGCAGTTTAGTGTGGAGCAGTTTTTGCCCTGACCTGGCACACATGCACCAGATCTACGCCAGATCTGGGCCAGATAGGAGCCCAAACTGGGAAGACAGTGACTGAGCATGCTGCCCTTTATTTCCAATGGCTGACTCAATGTTCTGCATTTTCTCACTATCTCTCTGGTTTACTCTCTCTGTGTTCTCCTCTCCTTGCTCCCTCTTGTCATCCCTCTCTCTTCTCCTCTCTTCTCTTCACCCTTCTTTTGGTTTACTCTGTCTCTCTCCCTCTTTTCTTTCTCTATTTTTTTATTTTTCCCTCTCTCTCTCTCTCACTCACTCTGGAAGGTTTGGAAGAGAGGAAAATGTTCTGTTCTGTTTCCATGGCAACTGATTCTCTGTGCTCAGATCCCACCCCCTTTCCTGTGGCATCAGAAGAGCTGCACAGAATGAGAGAGCAAGAGGGATAGAGAGAGAGAGAGAGAAAGAGAGATAGATTGAGAGTGGAGGGAACCGGGGTATGAGAGTGAAAAAACGGACAACGGAGAAATAAATGGACAAGACATTGAAGTATTCTATAATATTCTTCTTCAAGGTGCCGTTAACTATTGGCATACCGTAATCATGCACTACAATAAGGAATGCCGTACATGTTGGAGGACATGCCTTGGGTACTATTGCTTTCTCAAGGCAGGCTGTAATTCTGTAGTTTGACCTCTCAATGCCTTCTCTTTCTCTCTCTCTCTCTCTCTCTCTCTCTCTCTCTGTCTTCCTGTCTTCCGGTCCAGGGGCACAGCTGTAAAGGGTAATAGTGTGTGACAGGAAATGAATGGGTATGAATTCTCTTCTCTCTTCTTTGCCCTCTTCTTCTCCTCTCTCGCTTCTCCGACAACAGCAGCGGCTAATTTGGCTATTAATCTGAATCCATTACAGAGCCCTTGACAAGGGACTCCATGCAGACCTTGAGAACATGCATTGTGAAATAGCAGTGTGAGGTTATGCGTTCTTTTGGTTATGCTGCAGATCCAGGCTCTGAAATAGCACCATAAATCACATATGCAGGTGGACAAGAAGGAAACTGTGTCTAACCACTAACAACACCCCTCTTTTGTTCCAGTGTGTGTGTGTGTGTGACTCTGAGAACTTGTGTGTGTTTGCATGTGCAGGCCTGTGAAATGTGGGCAGAGACAATAATAGCTCTCATCCACGTTCATGTTCAAACGTTAAAGAAAAGCTGCCCTCTTTGGCAAGAATAATTAGACCACCCTGCCCTAAAGCACATAGGATTGAATTTGTAAAGTTTGCACGTAGAGCACCAGTGCAGCTGCAATTTAGTAACACAGCAGTTACGTTCAAAGCATGACAATTGCTCTGAAGGCCAACTCTGAATGTTCTCTCTCCTCTTCCTCCTCAAAATAGGCTGTTTTTTTCCATCTGCCTATTTCTCTTAGCCATGGTAAAGCCTCCTCTCTGAGGCATCATGGGTAGAGGGCAGAGGGCTGGAGAGGGTTTGGTGAGTGTGAGAGGTGGTCCATTGATAAACCAAGACACACGGCTGTTTACGTAGCATCTCATTTGCCCTGGCACAGTTTGTCCCCCGTGCCACCCCACCCTTCTCGCCGGAGGAAGTGTCAGTGCCCGCTGTGTGAGACAGAGAGGGAGAGGGAGAGGGAGAGGGAGAGGGAGAGGGAGAGGGAGGGAGGGAGAGGGGGAGGGGAGGGGGAGGGGAGAGAGAGAGAGCGAGAGAGGGGCACAATTCACCCCCACACTGTAATTTTGCCCGCTTCTTCTGGCGCTGATGGAAAATTGATTGGGCACCTCTGGGCTGCCCGAGCTCAGCTGGCACAGACATCTGTGGGAGAATAAAGAGGTGGATGGAGAGAGAGATAGAGAGAGATTTTGGGGGAGAAGGAGAGAGAGGATGGGAGAAGACGGTGACAAAAATAGAAGACACAAGGAATGCAAGATGAAAAAAAAAAATAGCTCAAGTAATATGCATGGTGTGGAATTTTTACACTTGATTTAAAATTTGTGATATGTGGCTATCCTTGAAATGTATAGTCTGGAATCGAGCCATTCACCTCGCTTAATCCAAGGGGCGGGCAGAGAATTGTCTTTCAAACTGCCTAGGCATGCAATAGGCCAGCGCTTCGACCATATCCGTGATCTGGTCGGCAAAACGGCAAATACATCCTTCTTCGAAAAGGAATGACTTAAGTGCATTGTGTTGCTCAACTTTCAAAGAAAAGCACAAGTCCAACTCCTCCAAAGTTGACGCTTAACGCCGATTCAAACAACCGTTCTTTGTTCGCCATAGCCACCTTCCTTGTTGTTCACCATCTTGGGACTGTCGTTATCCTGTTAAGCCCGCCTTAAGACTCTCTAACAAAATAGAGCTGTGATTGAATAACATCCACGGTGTTAGCCAATAGAAATTCCTATGGTTTGCTACTAGACGTACAGGCTGAGCAAATTAATTTGCCGCCGCCGGGTCCGTCTAGATTTCTAGGCTAAATGTAGAGCATTGTTGAAATAGAACTACTTTGAATATGGAGAGAAAGAGATAGTAAATGTTGAATGTGTTCGTGAGAGATATATAGATTGTGCATCTGTTCTGATATGATATATGTATTATTCCCCCTCCTCTCAGAAGGATAGTAAGCTGGTGAGAACTGATCTGATGTCTCTAATTGGCACCACTTAATTTACTATGAGAAGCGTTAAGTTCACCATTGGCAGCTTTGTCATGGTGGACAGTACAGTGGAGATGTGGTGAAAAGCTTGGTGGAGCTGAGTACCAGGCAAATGAGTCCAATTTAATCAATCCAAACAGGGTGACTTGACTACCCAATCAGACAGAAGCTGGCCCTTCTGTCTGCTACGGCCACATCAAAGCACAATTTGAGTCAAGAAAGCTTTTCCTCTGGCTTATTCGTAGCCATTGCAAAATGGAAAACAAGTGAACACACCGAACACACATCACTAGCACAATGATCAGTGAATTGATGCAAGTTTTGAATTAAGATGGGAAGATTAGAAGATAGACTGTTTATATTGAAGTAGCCTGCCTATCAGTGGGCTTTCATTATGTTTTTAAATTCATCCTACCTTAAAAGTGTGATATTTGGGCAGCATATTATGAAAATATAATTGCACGGTAAAGCATTATATTTCTAGCTGTAGGCCTACTACATTATGCCCCCACTGTTCAGTACATTAGCTTAAGATTGGTGCTATATATTGACTTACCAAAGGATAGCAAAGGGATTTTACTGTAAATGCCTCTTGCCCAGCTATCAGTGGCAAACAGAAGGGAAGTGAAATATTTACAGGCACTGCTATGATGGCTGAGTTTATTCATCGTAAGAATGGTAATCTTCCCAGCGCTAGCAGAGCAACCTGTCCACATTTTGAAGGCGTTTATATTAAACCATGACAGTAACTGCTTTCCAGCTCAGTCAGAAATTCTGGACTCTAGGGGTGGGGTGGTGATAATGGGTGCATCCTAGGCATGTTCTCTGAAGAGGGGGAAAAGACATTCTTCTGACTGACATTCTTCTGTTGAAATTCTTTGAAATAATCTGAAATGCTGGATAAGAAATCATTACATGTTTTGTCTTGAGGGTGATATTTAAGGTTGTCCTTTCATTATAGATCAGTGGGTACGGTTCGTTAGAACTCCGATGCAGTTAGAATGCAATCTGTTCCAAAACCAGGAAATAAACTGCTGTTTTTGCGACGTTGCCAAGCAATGTTAGTAAAATGAAGCTAGTGTTTGACATAAACGGACCCAGGTCCATAAACAAAAACAAAACAAAATGTAATGCAAACAGAGACCAGCTGGTACATTCTCTTCTCATTTATCATTTAGATGTAAATTAAAATACTCTTCGCCTGTACCATTCAGATATTCATGTCAGCATCTTCTCATTCTCCTACCATTAAAGCATCCATGATCCATTCCATCTCCTGAATGCTCCATTCCATCTCCTTCCATATTATTTGAGCTTCCATGCTAACATCCTCTTATTCTGTGCCATTCAAGTGGCCATGTTAACCCATAGTGACAAGTCAGACCCTTTGTGTGTGCTGTGAGCTCCTACTCTCTCCCCTTATCCTCAGAGAGGTGGCCCACCACCTCAACAATCTCTGGACCCTACTTCCCTATCTCATTGTCCTTAGTAATCACCACCTGCTGCAGAAGTGATGTGTTGATGTGATTTGGCCCCTTGGGCCAGCTGGACCCAGGAGGTCAGGGAACTGAAGGCATGAGGGGCTGGTAGGACAGGAATGGATTGGATTGCACCTCGACCATCGACACAAAGGCCTGGAGGCACTTAATGAAAGTGACTGACATCCCCCTATGGAGAAGCCTGTGCTGGCGAAGGTCCACTGGGGGGCTGCCATCTTGAATCTCATCAGGCCCCCAGCTCCTTAGTTACTGCAACAGGAGAAGGCTTCCTCTTGTCATGAGTGTTTTGTGCATATGAACACGTCTGGAGTCAAGTCAATGCCTTAGCTGCGGTTGGGCATTATTCATCTCTGCATTAGCCCTGTCTGTGTGCTCCTACATAATATGAGATATAAGACATAGGGGTGCAGCTGTGGCCTACTGGTTAGGGCTTCGGACTTGTAACTGGAGGGTTGCCGGTTCAAACCCCAACCAGTAGGAAGCTGCTGAAGTGCCCTTGAGCAAGGCACCTAACCCCTCACTGCTCCCCGAGTACTGCTGTTGTAGCAGGCAGCTCACTGTGTCGGGATTAGTGTGTGCTTCACCTCACTGTGTGTTCACTGTGTGCTAAGTGTGTTTCACTAATTCACGGATTGGGATAAATGCAGAGACCAAAGTTTTTCCTAGACAGTGAATACTGAGATAGTATTACTCGTTTCAGTCCAGTCCTCCATGGGTACATTTCAAATTGCATTTTGATGCAATCAAATCAAGATAGCATTTAGGCTGGCAAGTGTAATTAAAATGAATAGAGCAAACATGCTGTTGGAATGGGGATGGCTGAATGGAGAGAGTGACACCTCTTCAGACCAGTGGCTCAGAAGTGGCTCTAGAAGTGTGAAAGTTCAACACTTCACCCTGGCAGAAATAGAATAACTGAAAACATCTGCTCGCAATACCACCTTGATAGCGGGAAAATGATACATGAACTATTTTCCGGAATCAGTGAAAACACAGTAAAGAGAAATCACGGAACGGTACCTAATGGCGAAGTAATGTCAGGGTGCTGTTCTTGCAAGTGCATGTAGATTGCAGGTGCAGCTCTGGGTGTTTAGTAAGTGTGTCTCTGGGTCACTGTGTTAAGCCCAGAATATTTGTATCATTAGTTTCTGTCTCTGTTTCTGCCTGACTTGCTGAGTCCCAGTAACCCACTTCTTTATGGTGGCGTCACTACTTATCCAACTGGGGAAAAATGTCTTAACACTGTACTTGTCTTTTTTCTTTTTCTCTTTTCAGGATAAAGAGAAGTTACCATGACGACAGAGACCCGTCCGGAGTCAGAGGTGGGCCTGCACGACTCGGCTTCGGATGGCAAAATGGCCAAACAGGTCAGGCACTGGGACCACTTTACTCTAATTCGTTTCATCCTTTATTTGCCAAACGTGCTGTGGAATGATGATGATGGATCCAACAAAAGTAACGACTTCTAATTAGCATTTTAGGGCCTGGAATGAGGAAGCAGGTGCAGGAATAACAGGCTCCATTTGCTTTCACAGTAGAACTCATGCAGGGCTAATATTGCAGAAGAGTGCAAAAAGATAGGGGAGCAATTACCATATTAGTGCCAAAATGAGGAACATGGCAATACAAAAGCATGACGGTTTTATTTTATTTATTTCCTAGTGTTTCTAATATTTGAAAAGAATACCATGGTAATGTTCTATCATTAGCATTTTACTGTCACATCCAGAAAGAGTGAGATAATATTCCTTTGGACATCAGCCACTGTTCTGCGCTTATTTCTGCAATAACACATTAGCTGTGGTTCTTTGAATGGATAATAACTCTGTAGTACTAACTGTAGTATATCGCCTCACTGTTCCCTGCTGTCATAAAAGGACCAGGATAGCAAACTTCTCGACGACCACCGGGACGATGCCTCAGAGAGGACAACTCCTGGCAAAATGGCAAAGTCCCCACAGAAAACTGGCAAGCGGTCCAAGACAGCTCCCTTCAAGGTGACTCTGTTGGACAGCTCTGAGTATGAAGGCGCCATTGAAGTAAGTGCAGTTGGACCTCGCCTCACATCACAGAACATTACAACACCTCCCCCACACCACAACCCCAATCTTTTTCATCTTGCACAGCATTTCCCTTTTATAGACCACAGGGACCTTTAAATCAGCCTGTCAATAATATAAATCAACAGTCTCCTGCTGAGTCGCACCCTATCCCTACGCACCCTGCCCCACTCCACCACCGCATCCTCTGCTCCCTCCCCCTGTTCAACACTAAATGAACATGTTTCCCCAGGTCTGTCCACTGGTTGTTGAAGGCCAGCAGTCCTTCTCAGCAGTGTCTTTGATGCCTTAATGCACGAGGGAGGCTGCAGCTGGTTGATAACGCTGATTGAAACAAAACAACTCAGCTGGAGCAGGGCAGACTTGCTGCGTGCTGTGCACTGTGTGAGCTTACCGCTCGGCAGCCCCTGAGTCAACAGTTCAGCCCGTTTGCTAGACACACTGGACGAGTCTTAAAAGGGGCGAGGAAGACATTTTAAGGATCCTTAACTCGTGCCCCCTTACATCCTCACAGGAAGGGATACAGCAAGAAAAGGAACGTCACATCTGCTTGACAGCTCGCTAGAATGCCCTTTCTGAGCATTGGCTTAGCTTGCATCTTGGGCCAATTTGCCAGTGGTTCCTGATTCAAGTAGGAGGAATACTGGCAGTGTCTGATTGGCTGGCTGGAAAGGCCACTTCACTGCAAAAACTGCTTATCTAATAAAATCTAACCAAGATTAATAATCTTATATCAAGATAAAAAACTAGTTTGAATTGTTTTCAGTATAAAGAGACTTACCTAGCGCTTTCTCGTGAAATCATTTGACTTAAAGGAACCGTATGTAAGAAATGTATTTCAATTAATCATAAAATTGCCCTGATATGTCACTAGACATTAAGAAATCATGTTCATTTCAAATACTTATATCACTGAAAACAGTAGTCCGGCCAGGATATTGTCATTTAAAAAGTGAAGTTGCAGCCCTCAACTTATGTTGATGTTTTTATGTTGTGTTTTGGCCTGATGCGCCACCCTCCACCTACTGTACAGTATCACAAAATCACAAAATCAGTAGTGTTTCGGCATCCGGGTTGCCAGCTCTGCCAGTCAGAGGGGAGGGGGAGGGAATACACCGCTCTACAGTAATTAGAAAGTGATTGTAGTACCAGTTTTGACCACAATCTTACATACGGTTCCTTTAATTTAAGAAAAGTTTGACTTATTTTAAGACATCTCATCCTGAAAACAAGCAAATTTTTCTGGCAGTGCATTAAGCAAATTTGTCCTAAAAACAAGCAAATTTGTCTGCCAGTGTGTTAAGTAAATTTGTCTTGATAAAACTCCTTAAAGCAACACCAAAGAACTTTTCCTCTGTCGCACGCACTATTTGTTTATCCAGCACCGGCTTTGGAAATAACGATGTCCACAGACAAGGTAGAATATGTTGCACGATTTTATGAAAGTACGATGTATTGCGACATCAGATGCAAGTCAAATTTGTAGTTTCTTATGTCTCATTCCATCGAACTACAGATCCGCTACCCGATCTGGCAAACTTACATAGTTATAGCCGATAGAGGGCCGCGAAGCGAAAGCAGAAGTGCCGTTCACCCTGTTACGAGTTGATGAACCACTGAAATGATTTTGGAAACATTATTTTAAGGTACAAAAAACTCTTTGGTGTTGCTTTAAAATAAGTCAAAGTCTTCTTAAATTAATCAAAATGATCTTTCAAGATGGCGCTACAGTAGGTAAGTGTCTTTTTCTACTAAAAACAATACCAAATAGATTTTTTTTATCTTATTATAAGATTAATAACACATGGTTAGATTTAATTTTTTGCAGTGTTGTGTTGGCGTCTGTTGAATAAGAGGAACTTCAAGATCACAGCAGTATTCCAATTTGCTTCACAGAACAAGCCTGCTGTCATATTGTTTGTGTTGATTTTTTAATCAAGGAAGGCTTGGAGGAATCTAAACTGAAGTATTTTTGTTGTTACAGTTGATGTCACAATTACAAATTCTGTTGTCTTGTATTATGATTCTCTTTGTAATTCCTCCCCATTTACAAATCTGCCAACTGTCAAAAGACCTGCATTTTAAATCTGTTACACTGAATACCCAAAGCACAGTTATGAGCAGTATAGTTAATATTCAACATTTCAGCATATCCTCATGAGCTGAAATTTCACCTGGTTGTGGGCTGTTATGATGTTGTCTCAGGTCTAACTGTAAAAAAAAATGTTTGTGGGTGATTGCGGTTACAGTAGCTGCTGGTGAAGCCCAGTTTGGTTTGGTTTGGTTTGGTTGGCTTTAGTGTCCAAGTGTCCGTGATGCGCTCGGACATCGTCTGGTTGTTTCTGGAGTCGGATGTGAGCTGTAGTGATGTGGTTTGGCTGCAGCCTCCCTGGCATAGCCGGAGTGACCGATGAAATCAGACGGCTTTCGCTGGCTCATCTGTGTCACAGTGGCCTCTTACCGGATGACTGGAGCGCATTCTCTTTTTCACTCTGTCCTCTCTCTCCATCTCTCCTCTTTCTCTTTTTCCTTCGTTTTTTTTGCGTTTTTGCTTATCCTATTTCACCTCACTTTACATCTCAATCTGTTGAGATCCTGCCTCTCGTGTGTCTCTCCCTTTGCTCACCTTCCTTTTCCTCCTCTCCTTCCATCCTTCCCCTCACTCACTATCTCTCTGTTATTTGCTCTGTGTGCATCCCTCTCCCTCTCTCCGCTTTAATGGCACTCTCCGTCCCATTCTCTTAACTCCCTGTTCTGTGAAGAAGATGGCAAGACCAGATTGAAAAAGCATTTCGCCCTGAGATATCAGAGAATGTCACTCTCTCTCTCTCTCTCTCTCTCTTTCTCTCCCTCTCTCTCTCTCTCTTTACCTCTCTTTCTTGACACTGTCAAATGCTTCTCTTCGAAGCGTGTGACCCTGAGATGAAAAATCTGTACTTGTTACATGCCTCAACCTGGGCTCAGTCAAGTGGAAAATAGAATAGCAGTTTACTACTGGTTGCACTAAGGACACATGCTTGAGAATGAATCGGTGTGCAGTGTGAATGGAATGTTAGGCAGGATAGCTTAGCGCCGCTGCAGGGTCTTAGGCCCTGGTAATCTCAGCGTTCATTGTATGTTTGTTGCTGGGCTTTTATTGTCCACTGTGTTTGTTGATTGACCTGGATACAAATTAAATGTTGCTTTAGAAGCACAAGAAGGCAAGCTCAGTCAGAGGTAGGACAAATATGTTTGTCATATGCTAACACACAAACGCACTAATGCCTAGAAAATCCAGTGGCATATTTTAGTATTATTTTGAATTATTATTGTAATATGCAAGTGGTTGTAAAAGAGATAAAGGCCTTTATCAACCATAAGTATGTCAGTTCTTACCCCATGATTCTTGTACCCTTGTCTAATGTAGAAGACATAGTGTCTGTATATCCATGCTTTTTTCTTGGCAGGCTCACCCTGACATGCAGATGAAGAAGCAGACCTTTTAGTTGTCTGGTCACACACATAACACATATTGACTAATAAATCTCTCTAAGCAGACCGACTGAGGCTCTGTAAAGCTCCCCTGCTTAATCTTTCTGGGGCGCCTCCTTCGCTCCGTGATTTAAGTGTTAATTATGGGGTTAGATTCTACAGTCTCCCCAGTAATGCACCCCCCCGCCAATCCTCTCTCCTCAGAGCACATAATAGCCACACAAAGGGGAGGAGAAGTTGGGAGGGGGAGTAGAGAGAGAAAACAGGCCGCACTTTATGTCAACTTCCACTGGAGAAGGAGGAGGATGAGCGGAAATAGGCAGGCAGGCGTCGGAGGCAGGGGTTAATTGGCTCTCTCTTGACACGGCCGCTGGTCCCTCGCCCTCCCTGTCCCCTAGGGGATGCTGGGAGTTACAGAGTGGAGTGGCATTGAATACTGGTGCAGAGAAAGCCTGCTGTGTAATTTTAGCACATTCTTTTTTTTGTACATGTACATGTAAACAATGCGCTCCGTGGGGATGGAAGAGCACACCTACACAGGTGCCAGGTTAGGCGCGCGAGGGAACCCGAGGGAACGTGGCGCGCTGGCGCTCCGATTGTTGCATGCGTTCTGCCGGGGACGGGTTTAAATGAGAGATGAACCACAGATGAGACCACATGCGGCGCTGCACTCCAGGGGCTCAATTACTTCAGATCCGGAGATCTGACAGCGGAGCTAATTACTTCTGAAGCGGCACAGTAAAAAGTGTAAACTTTCCCAAAGTTCCAGCTGCTCACAAGAATCTCTGTATTAGATGAGTCTCTTTTCCCCATCTTTTTTCCTGTCTTTTCTGTAATCAAAAGGCGGAAACATCACTGACAGGCTCCCAGTGAGAGAGAAAAAGGGAAAGAGAGACAGACATTGCAAGTAAATTAGAGCTAACGCCCTGTTGTTGCCTGGGCAACGGGTTGTTCTGCCTCGCTGTCACCAAGGAGACCAGCTGGTGAAGAGGGAAGGGCCTGTCCAAGCGTCCCATGTACATAGATAGGCAGTGACTGGTGACCTCCTTTGTCATATGGGACCCACTGTAGTAACTTGGAATTTGTTGACAGTCTTTTTTTATTGAGACATCTTGTGGAGTCACCATGGGAGATGCACTCAAACATTTCTTGCCGTCACACACAGAAACGTGGTCCCTTGTGTGTGTGTGTGTGTGTGTGTGTGTGTGTGTGTGTGTGTGTGTGTGTGTTTGAGAGAGGAGAGAGAGAAAAAGAAAGGATGAGAAATAAAAAAATTGCTGGCTTTGTCTTATCTTTATGTGCCTACAGGAAAGATAAAGTTAAATTGTACATTTCATCATGACAGAAGCGCAGGAAGTGACTTAATCAGACAATTTATTGTGTCATCATCAGATAAAATAAATGACTTGTTTCAAATTGTGCTTAGCCATTGGTTTGCAGTTGTTTGAGAACGGTCTATTTGCATATGCTATTAGTGTAATGTGTACATAAAACGTTGGGACTTCTACATAAAATGCTTTTAAAACATCTCATTAAACATCTTTAACTTAATAATGCAGTAGTTTACACAGAAACCTTATGCAACCTTTAACAATCTTAAAAGCATGCATAGTTGGGGGCGCTGTGGTGCAGCAGGCTACAGCGCCCATAACCATATACGGGTCCGAGTGCCCACGGGGACCCAGGTTCGAATCCGACCTGCGGTCATTTCCCGATCCCACCCCATCTCTCTCTCCCTCTTGCTTCCTGTCACTCTCCACTGTCCTGTCCAAATAAAGGCAAAAAAGCCCAAAAAATACACTTAAAAAAGCATGCATAGTGACAACAACAACAACAAACCTTTGTGCCACTCAGCTTTAAATGATGTACAGTATGCATTCTAATCAGTATGCCACATCTTGGATAGATGGATCCTCTGTCCAAGTAAGGGAGTGTCCCAACCCCAATTGTTGAATCCTATCCATTATTCAATAGACTACACAGTGTGTTGACACTTAGCGCACAGTAATAGCTAAATTTGTGTTTCTGTGTTTCTGTAGAAGAACTCCCGTGGACAGGCTTTAGTGAACATGATGTGTGAGCACCTGAACCTGCTGGAGAAGGACTACTTCGGACTCATCTTCAGTGACGCAGATAGTCAAAAGGTAAGGCATAGGGTTGTGATGGGGCTATGTCTAGGTTAGTTTTAAACCAGTTTTATTCTTATGGTATTTACTATACAATTACTATTATTATTTTTGCGGTGCTGCAGTATAGGTACAGTAATACTACAGATATAACAGTGTATTAGTGTCACTGTCATCATATGAATTTTAGCATCAGTGTTCAGCATTCATTATTATTATGAGAAGTATCAGCATCATTGGTATAAATGTGCACACCAGTTCAAGCTTTACTGTGACTACTCCATGTCTAAATCCATGGAATAATACAGCATGGTTATTGATGCGTGTGAAAAAATCCATTTGCAGTTGCAACAAAAGGGAAGCATGAAGTGGAATGAAAGTATTACGTAACAGTTTATGATTGAATTACAACCTTTTGTTGCTGGCACCTGAAATCCGCTGCTCTGATGTGTGCTGAAAGTGGGAGGGGTAAAAAAAAACGAGTAATGTGAATCCAGTTACATCACGGTGATGATGAAACCTGATTGAAAGGGTTCATTTGAATACTACAGAGACAGCGGCAGCAGCTCTGTAAGCACCATGCTAATACACTAGTGCACCAGCCCACACAGTCTGCGGAGAGAAGAGGGACTTGTTGTTATGCTGTATAATGTGCCTCTGCAGATTGGATTTAGGAGAGTGATGTGTTTTTCAAAATGAGAGGGAATGATGATGAATGAATACATTTGTTTGTTAGTCAAGCATGATTGTGCAAATGTAGTATTTTCTGAAAGATTTTAGGATTTTATACAGTCACGTCATACAGTATGGTTGGCTATTTGTTTTTCCAATGGCACACATCCCTGGCAAGTTTAAAGGAAACATGGAGGAGTTATTACAGCATACTTTACTGTTCAATGACATAACTCCTGCTGCAGAAGACAGCATACTAACCAATCACATTATGTAACTGTCCAGTTTCCCCTAACTTGTAAATTATTATCTTGAATGATAGTACAGTAGCTCAGTGGTTTATTGTGTTTTGTACTTACATGTGTAACCGGTAATAAGCCCTGATAAGCAGGACAATACTTTCTTGACCTTGCTTTACATGCCATTCTATAGGGGACATTCTTTAAACAGGGACGTTTATGTCAGAGGGGGGTTTAAAGCCATCATTACGGTAATGAAGGGTCTGGGAAAAAAAACACCACAGTACCTCCTAATCCTCTCCTCTCTGCTTGTAAGTGTGTCACGCATCAAAAAGACCTTTGTGTGCATTGTGTTCCTTGTTTGGTGTTAAATCGGAACCGGACAGGCTAATTGTAGTGGAGTAGGGTAATCCTGGTATAATTACACCAGAGGCGAAGATTTGTTTTTCAGTCTGATGCTGAATGGGGTTAGTGCAAGTTGGCTCGTGTTGTGGGTTTCAGTAGGAGGGCTGTATGCCTCAGCGTTGTCCCAGGCGAGTAGGCCTAGTGTGTCTACAGTCTCGAGGATTTGACGATTGCTAGTGTAAACTGATTGTGAAGCAGCTGAACATGAGACAACATTCTTGCAAAGCTTTGCATTGATGAGTTTATGGAGTTTATGGGCGTGTAACAGTTTGTCAAAAGGGAGGCTGTTGTGTGACATGAAAACAGACGCGTTTTTACATGCATTGTCCTTGGACGTGCCACCCGGCCCGACATAACTTTTACTGACACAGCAGACGACAGAGAGAAGGGCTTTGCATTGGCGCGTTAATCTCGGCAAGCTCCGGTACCTCTTTGTACCGGCAAGACCCTCCCATTGGGAAAACAAGCCATTTTATCAGCTGGCCAGAGTGCTGCCCAAGAACCGCTCTGACCTTAAGCCAAGCGGATGAGATTGAAATGTCATCCTGGAGACTTCTCCCACTCCCTTAACCCCTCCACCCCCACCCCACCCTCCCCTCCCCTTTCCACCCCTCTCCTCTAAGATATTATCCTCACACTGTCTGCAGGGAAACACTTTATTTTTTTCTCGCCAAGCGCCGGTTATTGCTTGGTGAGCTATGACTGTGCTGCAGGAGATAGTGGTGCAGCAATCTGTACTCGTCCTGTCAGTACGACACACAGAGGGGAAATAACAAAAGCTCCCAGGCCCGGGGATAATTGAGCACTCTTTGGCTTGGCCGCTAACCAGCAAGACCCGGCAGATAAGACTGGCTGTTCACTCATTAGGCTATTTAACATTTTGATTGAGCTGGAGGTTCCAGGTCGCTTATGCACAAGACATTGTTTTCAATTTTGTATTATGGGGACTTAATTCAAGCTGATGAAATACTGCTCAAGTCCTCTACTGGTATGCTGTTTTTAGTTGTTTCCTGTTTTCGACAGTGATCCAAACAGGATGTATGGTAGCTGACTTTTCCCCCACCACATTTGGGCTTTTAAAACAGACTTTCGTTCTGTTCCACCCTGGAGACATTCAAGTGTCTTTCGATTCCTATTCAGTTTTTCCTCTGTGAAATCCTATCTCAGATATTGCGATTTGGTGAGAACAGAGCCCGTTATGCCAGCAGTTCTGCGAGTGAGCATTCATGTTATACTGTATGTGCGACATACAGTACATTCAAAGAGACGAGAGATGAAGGGGAACTGAGGTAAAGCAGAGAAGACCCTTTCGCTCAACCCTAGTCTGTCAGCACGCGTACCGGCTGTCTCCTTCCAGACATTACGAGCCGCTTGATGTGACTGAATCTGCTGTAAAACCCTGCTGGATTCATAAGCCTCTCCGCTGTGTTGTGCTCTGCACTTTTATGCTGTGAGACTAGCGCCAACATTGGCTAAGTAATTGCCAGCCGTTTTGGAAACACTTTTATTTTTCCCGTCTAGCCCGGACAGAGCTCGCTGACGGCCTCTCGTGCCCACCAGGCAACACGAAATTCTTATCAAAAAGGGAGAAAAAACACTTTCGTATGCAGGCTCAAACACACATACATTCACACACACACACACACACACACACACACGCACACACACACACACACACACACACACACACACACACACATATACAGTACACTCACACCACGCAACTCTGTGAGTTGCTAACCTTATTAAAGAACTCATCTAGACAAGCAGTTAGTTCTTAAAATAATTCTCCCTTTCCCTCCTGTCTCTCTCATGACACCCGTCCTCCTACAGAGAGTCTAATATGGTACCATCTGATTAAAGCTGCGCTGTTGTTAAACATGCACTGTAATATCGCACCTTCTTTCCCCTGCTCAAAGTCTCAGTTCTGTAAGGCCCGGTTCCCTCTTCTCCTTTCTCTTAAAGCACATGGTGGTGGCAACAATGTCAGTAATTAGAGACTGTGTCTGTGTGACTCATAGTGAGTCTTCAGTGTGTGTGTGTACATGTATATGTGTGTATGTGTGTGTGTGTGTGTGTGTGGGGTGGTTAGCTGTGCCTTGTGTTGTTTCTTTGAAACCTGTGTGAAGTGCGCATCTCTTTTTTGTGTTGCAGAACTGGTTGGACCCTTCCAAAGAAATCAAGAAACAGATGCGCAGTGAGTGTGCCTTGAGAGCCCACAACATGCCTTACAACACACACACACACACACACACACACACACACACACACACACACACTCATAGAGGAACACGTGTGAACACTTGCTTGTATGCACACACCAGAGCACTCCTTAAGGAACACCAGCACCTGCTGTGATCAGCCACACAGTCCTACAAGTTTTCACATGTTGTGAGGGCGTTCATATAGTTAGTACCATAACACACACATTTACAACTGACAACACACCCAAGACGCTCACATTTGTTCCATTTGGTACTATAATGTTGTGTCAAAATATGTACAGTATGCACACACACACACACACACACACACACACACACACACACACACACACACACAGATCATCATTTTCACAACTACTCCTACTCACCCACCATACAGAACAAATAATGTCTTTCCCAACATTCCCTGCTTGTTTTTGTGAGGACTTGTGTGTGAGATTGAGAGGCCAACCCTAGGCCAGCTGGTGTGTTTTTTTAAAAGAATCTCATTCGGAGTGACCTTCCCTGTAATAAGGAGCCACAGGCTCCCACACCCATGAATCTCTCACCAGACCCTTTTACTGTTTGTCAGGTGGCTGTGTTGCGTCGGCTTCACTGTCACCCAGCTCCATTACAAGAGGCCTAACCATAACCTTACCCTGTCTGCCTCTGTCTGTCTGTCTGCCTCTGTCTGTCTGCAGCCTCGCCCTGGCAGTTTTCCTTTGCGGTTAAATTCTACCCGCCAGACCCTGCACAGCTCATTGAGGACATCACCAGGTATGTGTAACGTAGGCCAGCAGGTACAAAGCTGTGCAGTGTCTGGAACTCAATCCCTGACACCTTGTAGGCTGGGGCGCCACTTGAAATGTTGTGCCCCATAAGAGAATATAATATTGCTCCCCCAAAAGTAATTAAAATGTTAGCCATTGTGTTTTACGAGGGCCCCTTGGAATGGTCCTAACTTTCTTCACTGACATTAGCAGCCGTGGGGATCGGCCCCCATGTTAGTACACCCTCGCTCCATGGCAGAGAAACAGCCATTTTGAGTCTACAATGTGACAGTGCTGCTTAGAACAAAGGTTATGGAGTGTAGCGCCGCTAGTGTTTTGGATGCGGGGGCTTTTCTTCTTCGCTGTGTTGGTATGTGGCAGTGATTACCTGCTCCTTTGTTTACTTCCACTGCGCTGTTTCATTATCACACTTGATTGACTTGAGTTAGGGGAGCACCTAGAGGAAAATTGGCTGTGTAATTATCATTTGGTTTTTTCTAATCACCTCAATGAGCAATCTCTTTCGGGCTTTATCTATCTCTCTGCCCCTGTCTCTTTTTGTGCCACTATCATCTCACCATCTCTCTCTCTCTCTCTCTCTCTCTCTCTCTCTCTCTCTCTCTCTGCCACATCTCTATTTTCTCTGCCTATGTCTCTCACTCTGGTTCTTTGTCTTTTTCTTTCTCTTTCTTGCTCTCTCTCACTCACATTTTTTTCCTTCACTGCTGTTTTGATCATTCTATCTCTCATTCTTTTCTTCATCTCTCTCTCTCTCTCTCTCTCTCTTTCTGTACAGATATTACCTGTGTCTGCAGCTGAGAGATGACATCCTCTCTGGTCGGCTGCCATGCTCCTTTGTCACACACGCACTGCTGGGCTCCTACACGGTTCAGGCGGAGCTGGGCGACTTCGACCATGACGAGCACAGCTCCGACTACGTCAGTGAATTCCGTTTCGCCCCCAACCAGACGCGGGAGCTGGAGGAGAGGGTGATGGAGCTGCATCGAAACTACAGGTGAAGAAACGCATCACATGGACAACATGATGCTTCACCTCTGTAGGCCTACTTGACAGGGGTGGGAGTCCTGAAAGCGTCAATGAACAGCTAACACAATCAGTGATCATTTTGAACTCTCCACTTTGATGACAGTGGTTTCTCAATGAGGCTTTCAGGAAATACCATGCAGAACAGCGGTAACATTGGACTAATAAACCTAATGTAAATCTATGTATAATGTTGACTGTGCAGGCTTTGACAGATCCTTAAGTTAATTTATTGTAGCTATATAAAAGTAGCTATATAACGACTCAAAAACATAACATTGAATTTTTTTGTATTTTATTTACATGAAAATATTAATAATAGTCCATGGGCCCTAATAAAAATGGTGGGCTTAGTGCAAAATTGTATGGCTAACTACAGCTAATTTAATAACTAGGTAAAATCAACTTGCTCATTTAAC
Organism: Alosa alosa; assembly: GCF_017589495.1. Classification (NCBI taxonomy): domain Eukaryota; kingdom Metazoa; phylum Chordata; class Actinopteri; order Clupeiformes; family Clupeidae; genus Alosa; species Alosa alosa. Next base: position 18,584,175 of record NC_063198.1, on the reverse strand, counting down.
ACTATGGGCAAGACCTTAAAGAAGCACTATGCAGGTATGGTTATTCCTTCGCTGTTTCTGGGTTTTCGCCGGATTTGGGCTCACATTTTTCACTACAGAGCTCCCCCTGCAGCTTCGGTAGCAAGTGACTGCTACGCTAAACCCCCACTAGCTAGCAAGCTAGCCATCAAGAAACCAAGCTAAACACATACAGGGCTCACAATAAAACGGTCGAGCAAACACATTGTTCAAGAGACTATCAAACCACATTACAAACACGAAGTTCACCCAATAGGCTACTTACAATTTCAACAGCAACAAAGCCATATTGGTGTCCGTTTTGCAGTCGTCTTTGAAACTACAATCTGACTACATTTTCGAGGCGCGATTGGATACTTCCGCTGAGTCACATCCGGATTTACCCGGACCGGGTCCAGAAAGTTGCATATCCGTTTTTTTTCCACGGGGAAGCGATAGGGGGGGACGAAGCACCAACCAAACGACCCAGAAAATGTTGTAGAACCATCAGAACGACTCTCAACCTGCATAATTAAGGTCATTTTTGCTAAAATTGTTGCATAGTGCTTCTTTAAGCGTAAACACTGATGAGTCAGCGCAGTACTCGCATATCACACAAGAGCTATTTGCCTTTTGATAGACTTTACCCACCCTTTAAATTAGGGCCCCATGTTTGAGTTCTTTCTAATAATGTGATTTACATTTCTTATAAAAAAGAAGTCCATAATTACAGTATTTATATAAAATTCCAGAGAATGTATAAGCACTCTTTAAGGGCATACCAGTACATTTAAAAGGAAACCAAAGGCAGATGAAGAAATGAAGAAAACATGCTCAAAAGTGAATTGCAGCAGAACACAAATAATTAATACCATAATTATTATGTTTTGACTATAAGTACATTTATAGCAGTATTCATAATAAAGGGGTCTCTTCTAAACAAAGTAAATCTCCCTCAGGGATAAAACAGGAGCTTTTGTGTAGCCTGACTTCTAAGTAACTCTGTAGCTCTGAAACTGCCCTTAAATTTAGTGCCCTGCTGCCTTGTCTCACAGCAATTACTTATTTTTATTTCACCATGGCTTAGAGCCCTTGCCACATAAATCCTCTCTTGAATCCATTTTGCAGTGTTTATAGACCTGCATGGCCAGGTGTGGGTCATTAAAGCCTAAGTTGATTGGCTACCAGTGTGTCCCAGTGCCTGTGATGACACATGCTGACTATTGTTACTTTGAGCAGGGGGATGACTCCTGCAGAGGCTGAGCTGAACTTCCTGGAGAACGCCAAGAAGCTGTCCATGTATGGAGTGGACCTCCACCACGCCAAGGTATTGAGCTGTGATGCCATGGAACATATGGCATGATTCATTTGTAGCATTTGCCATTTGATGACATGTACAAGGATACAAGGAAGCCTATTTGTGCATTTATGGGAGAGGGGGTAAAAAGTGCAGTAGAAGAGGAGTTTAGTAGATTAAGTGGCAAGGGCTGCATAAGAAAGGTGGGGGAGGATTGTAACATATATAACAAAGAGTGTGTGTGTGTGTGTGTGTGGCTCAAGGATATGTAAGAAAATAAAACTGAAATACATACAGGGCCCTAAAGAGCCAACTTGAAGAAGCTGACATAAAAATGTGTTGTTTGCTCCTAATTAACAATTCCTACTGTATTAGACCAGTGTGCGGTAATGGTTTCTAGTTTTAAAGTCTGATATTTTTGCGCATCACCAGCACCTGGGATTCGAATACTGCCACTGCATAGGGATTTTATCTTTTATCTATTTGCAAATTAAATACCATGAAAAAGATCCCAAGCACAGATTCTCAAGCCACATAATGCCGTTAGATCATGCATGAGAACTTTGCTCATAGACTGACTTTGCATATTATATATTATATTTAAATCAGGGCCCACAGACTTAAAACACAGTACAGTTACAAAGAGGAGAATAAACCAGGAGGGCACAGCCAAGTAGTTCATTGCAGAATAAAGTTAAAAAAAATTATAGAGAAGAGAAGGAAACACAAACAAATAAAGAAGGCAAAGACTGGAAAAGTAATGAAAAACACCAAATAACACAAACATAATGCAACCATCACCCTGCAGCAATGCAATAAAACACTGGGCAGTAGATACTAGTAGGTTATTTTTCAAAAAGTGAGAGAGCTGCTAATTTCACCAAATTCAGTAGTTTCTTATCATGTGTGCCTCAGGACTCCGAGGGCATTGACATCATGCTGGGCGTGTGTGCCAACGGACTGCTGATATACCGCGACCGGCTGCGCATCAATCGATTCGCCTGGCCCAAGATCCTCAAGATCTCCTACAAGCGGAGCAACTTTTACATTAAGATTCGGCCCGGTGAGGTAATTCATGTCCATTGTTTTGGCTCTGATCAGAGGTGACACGGTAAAAGCTTTCTCCTCAAATGAAGCTCGAGGCTGTGGAATTCATTGAATGCAACTTAATTAAGAGAGAGAGGGGAGAGAGAGAGAGAGAGAGGGAGAGACTGCCACCAAAAACCAATCATATTTCTCTGAAACAAAGTATGTCATCGCTTGGCTTCTATGGAGGTAGTGTCCTTTGAGGAAACTGAGGAAAATGATGGACCCTTACAGTGATAGTGGAACATGTTTACTTGGGCAACTGGTAGTGAATGATGTTGAAAGTGATGTTGGAGGAGGAAATTGGGTGGCAGTGGGGGAGTACAGAGGTCCTGCACCTCCCTCTCCCTCTCTCTTCTCCCCCCCTCCCCCTCTTTCTTTTTCTCTGTCATTCTACCCTACTGCTGTGAAGGAAATGGGCGAGAGAGGGAGATCTGGGCTCCTTTCCCAGAGGGCCTTTCTGCCCGTGGGTTTGGGCAGACCCTTGCTGGGCTGCACTGAGACCGGATCTGCCCTGACGGCTCACCACCGGCACAATGCTCTCACAGAGAGAGACCATGAAAGGGACTCTTTTTCATACGACCGTCGCTTCTTTAGCACTGCAGACGCAGCTGCAAACAAGTCCAGGATACAAGAAAGGGGGGGGGGGGGCAGAGAGTGTAAATATAGAGTGATAAATGCCACGCTCCGTGTTTGTCCCCTCTGATTGCTAAGAGATGCTTTTTTACCCCCTCCCTCTTTCCTCAGTATCTGCTCTCAGCAGGGTAGCAGGGTATCTACTGATCTACTGGCTGGAGATTCTCCCACCTTGGGGTAGGACAGCAGTATGAGGCAGGGTGGAACAGACTAACCATAACTGCTCTTTGTTCAGAGAGTTCAGGAGAGTGGCTTCAACAGGGATCTGCTTGGCCTGAGAATTCATACACTCAGCTGTAGCAATGAGATGTACAGTACACATCCCTGTCAACGTTTTAGCTCCACTGAAGAGGGGAATTTTTCAAAGCACACTGCTAATGCTTCTGCACTGCACTCTTCTTTCGTCAGTGTCTGCTGTTCTAAATTGCTTAAGTGCACTCAGCACGGGGAAGGATTATGGGTTTAGTACATTTAAAGATTTGAGAAAAAAAAAAGCTCTGAAAGATCTAATGGCCAGAGACTGGAAATTCATTGTAATTCACTGGAGTCCATCAATAATGGTTTGGTTGCTTGAAAAGCCATGCTGAACTTACCCATCCCACAAAATTTGAGGTTGGTAAGTTCGGTCTGGAGTTGTTCCATTGACAAGCCTCTATTAAAACCTGAGAATCGTGTGGAAAAATTCCAATCGTCCATGGAGTGTCTGGGTGGGCTTTATACAATGATGGACAGATGAGCAACGGTGCCTATTGAATTTGTTTACAGCAAAAATCTGGTCACTAGAGAAGTTACACGTTTATGTCGCTATCATGTCGGTTGTACAATATATTGACAGCGCAGAAAACGCAGGCATTTGTCAGAACAAGGATGCTCTGACTGTTCTCTGCAGGATTTCATAGTAGGCTATTTCGTTGATGTGATTGGGTAGGTCTATCTAATTGTGTGCAGAGGCATTTTTTCCCATACATGTATCAGTTGAAACACGCCCCAGCACACGTCCCAATGCTTCAGTTCCAGACTGAAATTCTGAATAGAATTTTGAGTATTGCTACGTCAGGCTAATGGTTTGGTCCACCCGATGTGAAACTTGGATTAGACATGTATTTGACTTTCCCCCATTCTTTGGTCTTTGGTTTTGAATGTAAAACTACCCATAAATGTAGGTTTTTTAATGTAAATGTGACCTGTCTGTCCCTTCCGCAGTATGAGCAGTTTGAGAGCACCATCGGCTTCAAGCTGCCCAATCACAGGGCTGCCAAGAGGCTGTGGAAAGTTTGCATCGAGCATCACACCTTCTTCAGGTAGGACCCGCTGGATTTTTTCCCTTGTTTTCATAATATTAAAAACATTTTTATTTAATTTTTTTTAATTTAATTTTAATTTTTATTTAATTTTTTAAATATTTATTATGTTTATTTTTTATTTTGGAATTGCATATTTATTGTGTTGTACACTTAACTTACTTATACTTATATACTTATACTTGTTCTTTGTTGGTGTTCAAACATTGATGCACACTTCTTATTTGCTCTCACTCAAATTAAGTATACTCAAGTGAATTGCCATCTATATTCACTAAATCTAGTTGATGCAGTAGGTTAGTGGCAGGTGTTGTTGTTTGTAACTCCTGTTCAGCCTGTACAGACCCCTGCCCCTTCTTCCACATGTAATTTTTTGCTCATACGTATTCTGAAAAGACATCTTGAAAACACCCTGGGATAAACATATTTAGCACTACTCTTAACCGCAGTAATGATGGCTAAGCCCTGTGAGATAGACAAGCATGCTCTGAGAACCTGGATGAAGTGAGGAGAAGCGAGAGAGATGAAGAGCTGAAAGACGGATGCAGAGGAGCTCAGAAGTGTGCACACGGCACACAACTTCATTATCATTCAGGAAGGGTTGGCTAAGATTATAAATGTCATAATCTGGTTAATCCTCCATACACACACACATACATACACAGAGAGAGGGAGAGACTGACACACACACACACACACACACACACACACACACACACACACACACACACACACACACACACACACACACATGTGCTCTTCATGCTCCTCCTCCCCTGCTCTGTTGCTCATGGAAGGATCCCTGCGCCTGCTGAGAAAGCACTGAGATGTGATTAAAGGAGCGCTGTGATCAAAGCTTCGTCTTACTGTGCCCACTACCAAACATATACGTACACACGCACACACACACACACACACACACACACACACACACACACACACACACACACACACACACACACATACACACACACACAGGCATACTCTCTCTCTCACACACACACACACACACACACAGGCATACTCTCACACACACACACACACACACACACACACACACACACACACATTTTAAAAATGCTATTTGACTTACCCACCATGCTCAAACGTATTCTGCAGGCTTGGGGTGGTCCACTATATTTCTGAGTCATGTTTGGACTCAAGGTCCACATGCCGCCTCCTCTGGTTATCGTGCCCACGGCTTGGTTCAATTCTCAGCTGTGCTGAGCTGAGCAGGGTATATGAAAAATTTGAAAGATGCTCTCCTTTTGGCAAATGGAACAGATGTACATGAAAAGAACCCCAAACTCTACTCAGATCCCCCATGTCCTCATCTCGAAATGAAATCCCATTAAGAAAAGTCAGCAAGAAGTCTCTTTTTAGATGCTCCCTCACTAAAACCCTGAACTATTTGTAAGACTACCAAGTGTTTTCTAACATGTTCCGGGCTGCATCCACCTTGGCTTGTGCACTTTTGGCTCTGCTTTGTGTTGGCTTCATGCTCCATGCTCCATTCTCACCTCTCTCCAGATGCCCAAACACTTTCGTTGTGCTGGGATTAACATAACATCATATGACAGTTAGGGCTCAGTGTCACGTTGCCATAATTGTTATGACTGTATGAAGCTATAACAGCTTAGTAGCATGTGACATAAACGTTATGGCATGTAGAATTCTGAGAGCTGTCATGACAATCACTGGTAATGATTACATGACACTGTCCAATCAGTGGGTATCTCCTATTATGATGACTAATGACAGGATTTGATATTTTTGCAAAGGTTTTTTTTTGTCTTATGCAGACATTACTGTATTTCATTGACCTTTGTTCCTGTTCTGTGCCCTGTGGCAATGATGTTAAAACAAATACATATGGCGATAGAAAAGTGCCATAAAGCACTCGAGGGATAAAACATGCATACGAGCATATTATATTATTTCACACTCGTAAATATTCACTGCGAGCGCGCAAATACTCTCTGCGCGCATGCACTCAGAGGAAACTGCTCCCCGAGCGGGGAAAAATATGCACTTTTCTATCGCCATAAATACATAATCTAAAAAAAAGCACCATGTAATTTTTAAGAAGACTTACTGTATGTCAGTCTTATGGCGCCTTACGTCAGTCTTGAAAGCAGCACTATTTCGTCCCTTTACAGGTTAGTGTCTCCAGAGCCGCCACCCAAAGGCTTCTTGGTGATGGGCTCAAAGTTCCGATACAGCGGGCGAACCCAGGCCCAGACGAGACAGGCCAGCGCCCTGATTGACCGTCCCGCACCTCACTTTGAGCGCTCGACCAGCAAGAGGTACTTGCTGTCCCGCAGTCTGGATGGAGGTGAGCTTCACGAAGACCAGAGACAGGCAATGCGCTCTGATAATGGTCTATGAGTTCTATGAACAACCACAGGCAAGAGTAAATGTTACAGCACATGCAACCAACATACAGTATGGGGTGATTCATCAGTATGCAGTGTTGAGATGACACATGGGTTGATTAGTATGTGTGTGTTTGTGTGTGTGTCTGTGTCTGTGAGTAAATAGAAAATTACACTTTATTCATTGTATTTACATTCAAATTGGCAAAGCTCAAGGATGTCCAAATAAATAAAAGCAATTAGCACACATGTATACATACTGTTATATATACAATAACAAAGAGGAGAATAAACCAGGAAGAAACAGCTGGGTAGCGTAGTGGACATTAAAAGAGAAAAGAAAAGAAGAAACCCCACCAAATAACAAGTATAAACAACCACCCTGAAGCAATACACTAGAAGAACAATCACTATTAAGTGTCAAATAAGCACAGTTGGTAGCAGTATGATTGTTGTTTGGACTTCAATCATAAGTCTTCACTAAAGTGTGATTGTTAAGAACAAATAAATAAATCTCATGTTAATAATACACATCAAGGAAAACATTTCAGCGTACCAAACGAAGCTTTTAAGTCTGCAGTAATAGAATGCACTCTCCAATTTTCCCTTTTTACACCCCGCTCCCATCTTTGCCATGTTTTTCAAGAGAATCATTAATTATAAGAACTTGAAGAATTCAAGGATGTCACGGGGGAATTTATCCGCACTTGTGTAGTTGTGCCCTGTGAGGAATGTGTTTGTTCTTGGAATAGATTTATGCCACCTCTGTCTCTCTTGGTTCTTTTTCTGGCTCTCCTGTAGCAAAGTCATAGTGCTTTAACAATGCTTAAACTCTGTCCATGTACATATGTACACCCTCTAACCTCTTGCCCCTTTGCAGAGTTCTCGCGGCCAGTGTCTGGCCTGAGTCACCATCAGGATGGCCTATCGCAGCGCAGCACCAGCGAGCTGCCACGCTCACCTTCCGTGGACGAGCAGGACCACCGGGCAGACCTGAGCACTGACCAGGAGCTGGACACCGAGTACGAGCAGGACCAGGACCAAGACGCCGACCAACTGGACCAGGACCCTGACAGCGTGACCACGCCGACCAAGAAGAAGGAGATTAAGGTACGCAGAGCGCCACTTTCCGCTCTCTCTCTCTCTCTCAAGGCTTCCCATGGAGGGTGGTGTGACGGGTTTGCTCACTCCCCCAATTGAATATTATATGAGGGGGTCAGCAAACAGCCGCCTGTAAGTCAAATCCACATACCCGCTAAGGTTATTCATAAAATTGAAATCAAATGAAACAAGTACTACAAAACAATGAATAAAAACACGAAAATGTTTTCTAAAACATGGAAAAGGTTCTGTAATACGTACATCCATTTTCCCCCAAACATACTTCAGAATAGATGTTTACTACAGAATATTGAATTTATGTACACTTGTGCACAGCTGGGTGCCGTGGCCCCTTATAAATCAGTGCTGAACAGACATTACATTCCGCAAAGCTTTTGTCAATCACCCTTTATTCTGTCACATAGTTACTCAGTGTCACCTCGCAGTTCATGTTGTTTCCTCCATCAGGGCTGCCCACCTCACTCAGTCTGCAGAATCTGACCCCGGTAATGCCATGTTTGTATGTCAAGACCAGAGATCACATGTGATTGGTACATGTCACTGCACACAATGGCTGTTGTATCTGAAAAGAGTTGGCCTCTCGCTCAAGTGAGTAATTATGAGCGACGCTGAGTCATTGAGAAGTGGGTTCTGTGTGTAGAGCGAGTGTGTGAGCACCCTAGCTCCTCGCTGGTGCAGTGTTATGGTTGAGTGGCATGACCCGTCACAGTGCTGTTTGAAACCCAGCGGCAGCCTGCCTGCTGTTTGCCTTTCTTTTATAAAACATAGCACACTCGAGCTGGAGCCTTGCCAGCAGATGGAAAGCTATGGGAAGGAGCGCACCTAGCTATTGTCTCTGAAAGTTTCTCTCTCTGCCCCCCTGGAGATGAGTGTCTGTTTACCCACATGTTGAACAGAAGATGGAAAGAAAGAGAAGAGCTCTTCTCTGCTCTTCATTTACATGGCGAGCACACATTTGACAAGAGACCACAGTGTGGTCTAATTTTATACTTTCTCTCTCTCCTTCTCCCTCTTCTACTCTCTTTCTGACATTCTCAACCTTTACAAATGTGGTCATTCTCATGTGGCAGATGAGTTACATATATTAAAGTTGCAGACATCAAAGTTGTGGACCCCAACATTTTCCATCCTTTGTAATTTCTCACTGGATACAGTGTTTTATTTCTTCTATTAACGATGTAGCTGCTCTGCACATCAGATGACATTTGGGTTGCCGCGTAATCAAAGCGTGTGATTATGTACACGGTTCACGTTGGGAGAAGCCAGGAGAAGGCGAATGCAGCGTTATGCAGAATAATTCTCTCTCTTATCTCCGCCCTAACGTCTACTGCAGTAGGCCTTTACATTGTGTGGTCTGCAGAGATTAGCTCGTACTAAGACTCTGCTGTCCCTCTTACTTACTGCATGTTTGAACCTCTTTTACAAAGACTCTATCCTAAACTGCTCCCGTTCAACCCTATCCACAAGTTTCCTGGGGTGGCTAGTGAAGAAATTATTGTGTTTCTGATTTAAGTGTACTGTTGTGTCCCAGGGAGAAATATCAGCAGAAATAAGACCATAGTTTGCAATTAAATCGAGTGACATTACTTTAGGCAGGTGCCCGGATGAAAGTAATCGCTAGAAGGGTGTGTGGCTTCAGTGGGAAGGTCCCCAGATGGACCTGCAGGGTAAATTCAAATGTGCTAACAGGTTAATTTGGGTTCTACCCTGACTAACCAAAGTGCTTTCCTCTATAAAGTCTCTTATTGCACCCACAATTTGGTAAAGGTATCACAGGATTTTGGAAACTTGGAAACTGGTTGTTCCCTATCTTATCTCTTCCTGTCTATTCTGCTTGGCTAACATACTACATTACTAATATGCTGTCTCTCCTGTGCACATTGCTGACAAAAGGAGGATGCTGGAGAAGCTCTTGATGCTCAGCAGGAGGTATCTTGTGTGTGTGTTGTGATTGGTGATGCAGTGTGGCTGAGGTTCTCTTGTGTTGGCGTTATAGCCTTCTGTCTGCCCATGTATGTAATTTTATCTACAACCCCATTCCAAAAAAGTTGGGATGCTGTGTAAAATAGAAAATGAAAACAGAATGTGACAGTTTGTGAATCTGATTTAGTTGCAGAAAGGACATAGTCAACATATCAAATGTTGAAACAAATTTGACAAATTTGAGTATTTAATTTAAAATATATGTTTATTTTGAATTCAATGTCAGCAACACGTCTCAGGGGCAACAAAGGCTGGAAATGTTGTCTAATGATAAAGAAAACACAAGGAACATTTCACATTCAATTAGGTGAACTGGCACCATGATTAGGTATTACACGATCCCAGAAAGGTGGAGTCTCTCAAAATTTATGGGCAAATAATGCAATAACATTATTTACAAGAACATTATTACTGTGTGAGGATTTTATCATCTATAGTAAATAATATCACTGAAATAGTCAGAGAATCCAGAGAGATATTTGTAAACTGAAAAACAATATTGGATAGCAGTAAGTTTTGGAACTTTAAAACCAAACCTGTTTCTGGAAAGAAAATTATTGTATGGACTCAGGAAAACTTCCGATAACCATCTTCTATGAATACAGTTTAATGTTCCATCCACAAATGCAGGTTAAAATTCTACCATGCAAAGAAGAAACCATACTGTATTTAGAAATTATCCAGAAATGCCCAGTCTTATCTAGGCCGAAGCACTCTAAGATGTTCTCTGGTTAGACCAATCAAAATGTGTAATTCTTTTTAGAAATCATGGATTCTGCATGTCCCTAACAGTCATGTTTCTCATACCTCATCTAGGCTAGGCAACAACCCAACTGCCCAAGACTGTTGCAGTCCGTTTTGGCAGTTTTTTTTTTAATTTAGGACAGGGTCTGTGCCATCCTAAGTTAGGATTCCTAAGTTGGGAAATTCTTTAGTTAGGATGGTTCTGTAATGGCCAAATTCCTATCTTAAGTTAAGATTGGATTTTTTCCTAGATGCAGTTAGGAAACATGCTTCTGTAATACCAAAAATCCTAAATGCCACCCTAAACTGAGATGAGATAGGATTTCAGAGTTAGGATGTTTCTGTAATGAGGACCCAGGTTCTAAAATGGCCTGCTTGCAGTCCAGACCTGTCACATTGGGTTCATGGAGCTAAAAACATGATTACGAATACTCCAAATTGTCGAGCAGCTGAAATCCTATATCAGGCAAAAATGGGACATTTCAATCTTAAAAGTCCAGCAACTGGTCTCTTCAGTTCCCAAATGTTGTTAAAAGATGAGGTGAAGCAGCACAATGCCTCTGTCCCAACTTTTTTGAGACGTGTTGCTGGCATCAATTTCAGAATTAAGATATATTTAAAATAAATAAATAATTAGATAAATAAAATGTGTCTGTTTCAACAATTGACATGTTGTTTTTGCATTATTATCAATTAAATATTGGGTTTTATATGAAAATCATAGCATTCTGTATTTATTTACATTTTACAGTGTTCCAACTATTTTGCAAATGGGGCAGTATCTTCTATGTAAATCCTAGTTCATACAACTTTTGGTCACACTTTATATAACAGTTCCCTTAAAGGTGCAGTCGCGATTCGGTTTCTGTTTTCTCAAAAGGTTTTTGATATTTGAGCTCAACAGCCAATCATATTGCACCCTATCCATGCGCCTGGAGAGGGTTTGTTGATTGGCTGGAATTATTTATGGCTTTGTGCTCCCAAAAGTAAAGAGCTGTGATGAGCAATTCAGTTAATTTGAGCCTGGATTATGGAGCCACAGACTGTACCTTTAATACAGTGAGTGTCACTGTTTTGTATAGGAAACCTCAGTCTCTATGTTTGTGCTGTACAGTGTCAATGCACTGGTAGTCATCAGTGAGCGTGTTACATGCACTTCAGTGTCCCGGTTATTATGCTTATACTTTAAAATCCTGATAATAACTGTGATACTGAAGTGCATGTAAACACGCTCAGTGTAGTGCACTGTACTTAAAGGTGTATTTACAAGGGACACAGTTATGTAAAGTGTGATTTTCTTCCATGATTTTGATGTCTTGCATCTAAAGGAGAGCATATGTCAGACCAGAGGTTCAGATACACTTAAGATATTACTTCCTGTGCATATTTTAAGTGAACAGCATGTCCTCTAACCAACCTGGGTTGGTTACAGATCTTGTAGGATTTAGTACATGTCCTTAGATGCCTGAAGTCTATCACATTCCAGTAGTTTGTCTTAAGCTGTGTGTATGTTTGTGTGGCCTTGTTTCCTGTTGGATCTCCCATCTGGCGTCTGCTTGCCTTCCTAAACTTAATCGGCTGCACTCTCCCTTTCCACCTCCCTCCCTCCTTCCCCTCCCCTACTTCCCCCTTACCTGCACCGCCTCTTCCTCCTCCTCCTCCGCCTGCCTGTCCTCCTCCTCCTCCTCCTCCTCCTCCTGCTGTCTCCTCCTCTGTCTCTCTCCATTCACCTGTGTAGCAGGAGCTGGAGTCTACTCCACGCCACAAGCAGGAGGTACCGCTGTCTTTGTTCTGTTTCAGCCTTCCTCTTATCCACAGTTCCCTTGTGCTGGAGCTGGGCTGGGTGCTCACATAGTCAGGGGCTGTGTGGGTACCACTGTAGTACTGCAGAGCAGAGCTTTATTCTCCTTTTAGCTGAGCAGTTAAAATCTAAACCGCAGAGAAGTTAGTCCAATGTATTAGTTGCGTGATTCTTGATAAGCATTAGAATAAAAGGTGATTAATTAAGGAAAAGAGGAATTTTATTGACATAACTTTCTTTGAAACTTTCTTGTTTTATTATCTATTTATCAGACTCCTGAATAGGAGTGTTAAGTGTTTTGAAAAGTAAATGTACTGATATGTTCATCTTCTTTCAAAATACTTGGGTACATGGTCATCAAGGAAAACTCATGACGTTAACATAAGAAACAGTAAATATCAATAACAAGAAATAATTTTATTTTTTATTTTTTACAACTCAATACACAGAGCGTAAAGCAGTTTTGCAGTTGCAGTACCAGTTACAACTTCTCAGTTTGAAAATTAAACCTCAATAATGCCACATACAGAAAAACATACAGAATGCGCTCATAACCAAATAATTGAATTCATCTGTCATCCACCCTTAAACAATTCTACTCTGTGACTGTGATTTAAATGGCTTAATATTTGCACTTCATTAAACGTGTTGTTTACAGCTCTTCTGATGGTGATTTTTTGAGCCATTTCACAGTTATTAGATGACATTATTTGTGCACACACCATGTGGAAAACAATGCTGTGCTGCTTAGTACAGTCACATTTCAGGGGATGTAGCTACAGTATAATTACAGATAGCCATGTCCATTGGGTAAGAGGATGTCTCTGACCCACTGTTTGTAGTTTTTTGCAATTATTTCTCATAACGTTATGCACCTTTCATGTCTATGAAATCCTGATTTGAATTGATGTAATTGTACATGCTTGCATCAGTGCTAGTTAAAGGTGCTCTAAGCGGTGTTACGCGGTTTCTAAGCTAAGACATTTTTTGTCACATACAGCAAACATCACCTCACCATCCGCTAGCTGCCTGTGCCCTGAATACACTGTAAACAGCCTAGGCTCCAACAAAACAAACAAAAACAGCTTGGTCCAGCCTGGATCATGAAAACATAACAAACTGTTCTAGCCAATCACCGACAAGATGCACGTTTAGGAGAGTTCTCTGTTTTGTTTGAACATCAACAGAAGTGAAGTGACGTTACCCAACATAGCTTAGAGCACCTTTAATAAAGATGTGTGAAAGGAGAAACTAATGTAATTCGACACGCTTGCATCAGTGCTAGTTAATAGAGATGTGTGAAAGGAGAAAAACTAAAAAAGTTAATCGCCTTTTTTGCCTTTTTCTTTCTGTTTCTCTGATTTTGCTGAATCTCTCTCTTGCTCCCTCCCTCTCTCTCTCGCTATCTCTCTCTCTCTCTCTCTCTCTCCCTCTATCAAATCTCTCTCTCTCTCTATCATCTTTCCTCCTGAATACCCACCCTGTTTCTGGGTTCTAGTTTATGGATAAGTCGGAGGACTTTCTCCTGAAGCATCAGGCCAGCATCAATGAGCTGAAGCGAGCTTTGAAGGAGCCCAACAGCAAACTGATGACCCGGGAGAAGCGCCTGTCAGGGTCATCCCCAGGAGGCACGCCTGAGAAGAAGGCTGTGAGTATTGGATGAGTCCAGAGCAAGAGTCCCCTATGCAGCTGAGCAGCTGGAGATCAGAAAGGACAGATATAAAGTGTTGCACATAATCTAAGAAGTGTAGCCAAAATGCACAGGCAGTGCTGCTCTCACTACCTTTAGATTTATGAAGTTCCATATTGAAAGAGTAGTAGTCTGTAGTACTGAATGTGCTTTATACTCTATTAGAACTATGAACTAGCACAGACAGACAGACAGACAGACAGACAGACAGACAGACAGACAGACAGACAGACAGACAGACAGACAGACAGACAGACAGACAGACAGACAGACAGACAGACAGACAGACAGACAGACAGACAGACAGACAGACAGACAGACAGACAGACAGACAGACAGAGAGTTTTTTCTTGTGTTAGATAGTTGTATGATTTAAGTGTGGTTATATGTAAGTGTTTGTGTCGTAGGTCCTTATCTGTGTTTGTTACAGTGTTTTTGAATCATTTTACTCATTACATTTGTCTAATGAACCAAAAAGTTAGTTCTGGGTATTCAGTACATGTTGTTACCTCTTGATCAGGCATTATATTGAGTTTTTGATTGGAGGCAAATACACTCTATTCCCAGATAGTTCCCAACGATGTGTGGGATGATTTAGAGCCATTTTATCAATTACTTCAACTAATGACTTTAAATTTCAAGGGTTTTTCAGAGCCGAACATGGTGCATGACAGTACAGTTAATAACTTGATTAAGGATCAGTCATCTGGTGTATGGAGCACAAAGAGTCAGTAGTTACAAGTCTCGCTAATAAAGAGAGTTGTAATAGCCTCGCTGAATCAGAAACCCCAGAGGACACATTTTAATATCGGTCCTATCCACAAACTCAGGTTCTTCACTTGAGTTAGATTAGAAAAGACGCCACCATTTTCTTAATCATATTTGGTGTACTGTAATCATGCCGCAAAGGAAATGTGATTGAATTGATGGATAGGCTGACAAATATGTGCGTTTGTTTGCTCTGTTTTCTCTGTCTACTGACACATTCTGGCCTGCTGCTTGAGAGCAGCCAGATGTCATCTTCTCGGTATCAAACAGGCCAGAGACTAGTGTGTGTTTGTGTAGTGGCAAGATCAGAGAAGCGAATCATATCTGGCTTATGGATGGAGAAGAAACAAAGCTTTGGTGATGAGCTGCCATGAAGGATCAATGTTTTTTCCACCCAGAAATTGAGCTGTGAAATGATTTCGTAGCGATAGAAATAAGCATAAGTTATGTACTTGCCTTTGATGTGATTTAGTCTGCTGTGTCTGGTTGTCCCAGAGTATCCATATATTTGAGGAAAAATGAGGATAAATCTTTTGACTCAGCCTGTGAGTTTTATCAGATGAAAATTGGCATCTTATTGATTTGTTTTGATAGAATTTATCTTCACTGTCTGATTTTTTCAGCGTGCCAATCCAGACACAGCAGCTTGAATGTGAGAAAAGAAAATCCCTTTTCAAGCGTGAAATCTCCTCTTTGATGCTTGTCATCCCTTTTTTAAAGATGAAACGATACCTGATGTCACTTGAACAATTTCCCCTTTGTTTGCCATCACAGGAATCACAATCCTTTATTATATAATGTCACAGATCCACACTGATCTCTGATATGATGTACTGTTATTGATTTCTCTCTTATAGCATCTCATTCGGCATGGAGATAGTTTAACCATATTTTACTTTTACTTTCATTTGGATTTATAAACATACTGTAACAGTGAATAGACTAATTTATTTCTTAATTCTCTGCAGGCTCGGAGAGGATTGTATTGTTTTTTTGGTTGTGTTTATTTATGTTTTTTTTAGTTGTTACTTGTTTGCCTGTACTGTCGTAGGTCAAGCAAGAAAGTTCAATTTGCTCTTCGATGGCATACAAATCAACAAGGACTCTTTAGAAATGCCTCTTTACCTTCACGTTTTTGGATGATGATGTTTGTGACATGACTGTTTGAACTGTGTATTGGTAACAGCCTTTCTTTGCTCTCTCCTTTGCTGGCTCTGATGGGGGTTGGGTTAGGATGTGGGGGTTGTGTGGGCCATGGAGGCCACTAGCGTCACACCTCCGGAGGGCTTCACGCAGAAGACCCTGGTGACTTCTCCTGAGGTTGCAACCCTTCCTCATTATTTCTCATTTTTTGCATGAAACAGGTCGTAGCTATGCATTTGGAATCAAAGTAGATTGGATCAGTTATGTGACACCAAGCTTATTCTTCAGCCCTTGTAATAGATCTGATCAAAGCTGGTGTCTTGAGATAGTGGAAAACAGGCTAAAAAACTAAATTTGGCTGTGGTGTAATTTTCTTTTTCTTCAAGATGAAATTAGAACAGTGACGCATGCTCAAACAGATCTTGAACCTGTGCAACCAAATACTGCATGTTATTTGTCCTTTTAAATCGTTGTCCTTAGCTCAACAACTTAGTAATGGCAAACTAACTGTTTTGATCTATATCAACATATAGGGTTCAGAGGAATGGGTATTGATTGAAAAGCAGGATGCTTGCCAACCAGAGAATTACCACAAGGTGGAGAGCAAGGATAAGCCTAATAGACGTTCCCTTTCTGAAGTCTCCGAACCTGGCTTGGAGAAAAAGAAAGAGTCAGAAAAGGAGATCACCAAAATGATACATATCGAGGTAACTGGGGAGGATGGCGAGGAAATGCAAGTCCAGATGGACTCTTTCCCATCTCCCAAGCTGCCACCAAGAGACGAGAGCAAAGACTCGAGCCTGAGGAACAACAACAACTGTATCATGGCCGAGTTATCTGCCAAAATCAAAGGCGAGACGAAGCAGGAGAAATCACAGAACGAAGTCCCACCACTGGAGGCAGGCAGCAGACCCAGAAATGAGAAATCCCCCGTCATGACTTATGCAGCTGAACATCAGTCACACAAAGTCCACAAGGACAAGAGGCCTCGGAGTCTGAACTTGGGCATGTCGACCGAGTTTGTGTACGAGAAAGAGACTGATGGTCCAGGCGGCAATGACGAGAGCGAAGTGTCTGACGAGGAGAATGCATCGGCGGGCGAGGAGGATGATCAGGCCGGACGATATGAGCGGCCTTTTAGGACAGAGACGAAGAAGGAGCCCTTGGCTATGAAGATGAACATTACTATGAATGATGAGGACACATCGGTGACTGCTCGGGCTTCACATGTTCGACATAAAGACAAGGTGACAGATGAATGCAAGAGCAACATTACTCAGGAAAGTCTCATGTTTGATAAACTGAAGAAAGAGGCTGAGAATGTGACAAAAATGATGAGAGGGGAAGACGCAAGTCATGCAGACACAGTCAAAGGAGCGTCGGATGTTGGAGGACGAATAGAGATCGTCTCACGGAAGGAGGTCACAAAAATGATCATGATTGACAGCGAGGACACCGAGGACGCTGATAGGCACAACGCAAACAAAGTGGCAAATGACTGGACGGTGAATGTTCCGCGGAGAGAGAGGCCCCGATCGTACATGTTTGAACAGACTCCGTCAGACAAAGCCCAGAAGAGGAAATCGACAGGCTCCACTCATGTTGAAATCACACGGATTGTTCCGCTGAAACCTGAAAGATCCAGGAGCTCCACGACCCGAGACGAGCCAGACAACATGTTCAAACTCGAAGAAGAGCGCAAGCGACTAAGTGGCAGCTATAGAAGGGAATTCATTTCACTGAACGAATCAGCAGAACAATCCACTGACATCAATAGGAATGACATCTGGCCCACTGTGTCCAGTCCTGTGCTGACCAATCCATATCAAGTAGGGTCACCCCAATCCCCAACCATGATGGGACACAATGTCTTTCAGGGCTGGGAGGAGCAGGTTCAACTAAAGGAGAGAACTTTCGGAGACGACTCTCAATCCACAATTGGAGGTGGCAGTTTGAAGGACGACCCATCTCAGTTTGACCAAGGCGCTTCCGGAGCTCCACCCTTCAGCCCGAGGGCCGCAGGCTTCAACAAGAACGCTCCCCCCACTCCCCCGGTCAAAACGAAGAAGGCCCGGGAGTCGGGGCTGATTCTCCGCAACAGCCGCAACCCCAGCAAGGAGCCAGGAGTGGACGGAGCAGCCGAGAGGAGACATGCGGTAACTGTACTTGGCATCCCCTCTGCTTATCACTCATTTGGACGCAAAAGCATCGCATGAGCTTCAGACTGAATCAGCACATCCATTCTCTTCTGTTTTCTGTTGTTTTTTTCCCCCCTTTGGTTGTTCTTTATTTGAGTTTTCTTTGTTTTTCAATGAATTGAGTTATTGGTTGACTGACAGACTGAAACATATCATGTAACCTCTATGCCTGCTTATGAAGAACCGAGTCAGGAGGGTACTCGGTACCACCATGTGTTTGGCTCTCAATGTGTGTCATTGACTGGTGCACTATTGCATCCATGAGAGCATTTCTCTCCTTTTTATGAGTTTGCCCCCCCAGACACACACACACCCCTTGGCTGTCCCTCATTCTATCCCTGCCCCACTCCCTCTCCCCAACCCACGTTCACATCATAGCGCCATGTATCTCAGTTTGCTTATGTAGGCATAAAATTGACCAGAGGGCTTTGACCGAAAAATTCTCTCTTGCACATTTCATGCTTCAGCTTGCGGCTGTAGTTTATGAAATAACCCCCCTTTCTCCACATTCCCCATCCTCTGATATCCCAGCCAGTTTTCCTACACTGAAATGTTGAAGGGTGGCAAGTACGGTAATATAGACTTTAGCAAAAGTACTATAGACTGCTGTTAAATAAAGCCTTCTTATTATACGGCTCTTCACAATGCTAGTAGAACGCTCCATTGACTTGAATGGGATTTTCCAACGTTCTACGGTAAAATAAATTCATGTAATTACCGCTGCAAACATATAATTACCGCTGTCAATGGCAACGGGTTTCCTGCTTCTGATTCGTCTTTCATATCACTACGCAAGGACTGGAACTTCATTCAAACGTGAAAGCAGACGGTTGATCAGCCGTGTTCTAAAGAATGTTTGATTCAAGTTCAGCAGCGTGTGTTGTTGCGAACTATTTGTTTTTCAGCAAATGCCACGATGAACGGTAACAAATAAGTGTAAAGAGACATATCGTGGAGTTTATTTTTTCGTTTTGGCAAGTAGCCGTATAATAAGCGGGATAATGTATAGAACGCCGGTCATTATGGGAAAATAAGTCCCTTCAGGGCGAAACAAGACCCCTCCGCTGGCGCGACTTATTTTCCCCATAATGACCGGCGTTCTATACATTATCCCTTAGGCTACTTATGTTAATGTAGTCACTCTGAAATTGGTCTGTCTTCATATTCGTCTTTGCAAATCGTCCAGTGTAGGTATTAATTGGCCTAATTGCAAATCTATGGGAAACGGTCCAGAGGGATAAATCACAAAGATGTGTTTGAAAATCTGTTGCTGTATGCTGCTTCATCTGTTTCAAGTGACCTGTTGGGTTTATGCTGGTGTGATTCTGCTCGGAAAGAAAAGAATGATCGATAATAAAATAACCAATTGGAAGACTGAGATATTTGAGTGATTGAGATATATGTGGTGTCA
This sequence comes from Alosa alosa, assembly GCF_017589495.1. NCBI lineage: Eukaryota > Metazoa > Chordata > Actinopteri > Clupeiformes > Clupeidae > Alosa > Alosa alosa. The sequence goes on along the minus strand of NC_063198.1, from coordinate 18,564,623 downwards.
CTTAAGTGGTGTCTGTCTCTGGAATGGACCTGACCATGATCTGGTGTGCATCAATGGCCAGATTCATTTTAGAGGCAGTTGTGCAGGGAAAGCACGGAAGGGCTTAAAGGCACCAGTCAGTGTTTGTGCTCTGTTGGCAAAGCACAGACACTGAAAGCTCTGTAATGTCACCGTTGCTGTAATTACACACAAGCCTGTTGGAATGAGGAGAATTTGAGCCAAGCTGGAATTTGGCAGCTTAAAATAATTTCTCGTATTTTTTGTCTGAGTCAAGGCTCTGGCACGTAGTGCGCAACAGCCGTTGAAAATAGGTGGCAATGTGTGAATGGCAGCACAGAGTGCGGTGACAAGACTGTGAGGTTGAGAGCGAGGGCGAGAGTGCCTTGGTGGAAATATGAGGTTCAGATCACCTCGATTGCTCCTTTGATTGCTGTCGCCGGTTTAGAAACGGCCAGCACCACAACTCGAAAGCAAACGGTATTCTTGGCACGTCGACATTAAATCGAAATGGAGCTGGTTGGAAGAAGAAACTGTGAGAGTTGCCCTTTGGACAGTGAGTGTCTTGTGTGAATGTCTTAGCTGCCAAATCCAACATGAGAGCATGAAAATGCTCCCTTGGTGTAAAACTGATGAATGTACCAACTATTAACACAACATTGATCATGTTTGCTGTTATTAACCAGGCAATAAATTGTGGATTGAGAATTTAATTTGTAATGACAATATTTCACTCGTGTTCCACATGGCCAAAATATTCTCACCTGTGTTGTTTTGCATCATGCATTTCACCAGTATATACATCTATGAATTAAAAAGCCCTGTGTTTCTCAATATTAAATATGTTTGATGCAGCAGTCCTTCAATAAGTTGAAGAAGTGAATGACTGCAGTTGTTTTTTATAATCATATGCAGTATCTGAGAAATTCGCTCCTTTCATTTGGAAGCATTTCTCTTAGTTCTTGTTCACCAATTCAAGTTCAGTCAAGTTCACTGAATTGAATGACTGCAGCAATTACATTTTCTTTGTATAAGAAAATGCAGTGTGTTTACTTATTTCATCCATTACAGCATGAAAACATCTTTTCTGGCAACAAAGCTGGCATGCTCTTCAGTTTTCCAAATCAATGCTTTTGGGGGATTAGAAAAGCACCTCTGTCATTATTCAGTCCTTTTGTCTCTGGCCTCTGTGTGGTCCTTGAGCTCTGGTGAATTTGAAAATAATTTACTTTTGAGTGGAGTGTCACAAACACTTTTCAAGGTTTTCTCATTAGCCATGGCCCTTTGTTATTGATTAAAAAGGACCCTTGTGGGATTCACCTGCAGAGTGCTCCAGGTTCAAGAGAAAAAAACAAAACAGACCGTGAGAAACGCAGGGCTGCATTGAACGTGTGCGTGAAACATAGTAATGCTAACAGTACGTTGTCATTCTACAGTATCAACTCAGTTTAACACTATGGGGACCAGGAGGGATGGTCTTCCATTCATCTCTGGATCTACTGGGCTAGGCCTCTTCACACAGCCTCGCTAGTAGTCATTTGATCATGTGTCCTTGTCTGCCCTTTCTTCTGCTAACTATGTTCTGCTTCTTCTTTTGTCTTATAGGAGCCTCTGTCTACTACTGTGATTAATGAAGAACAACTAGCTGAGGCTAAGGTCTCTAATTTCATTTGCCATGTCTGGTGTTCTCTGTTGCATGACCCTGCTGAACAGGCCCTTGCTCCCTGTCACCTTTCCTTGTAGCCATTTCCTTGTAGCCATTTGTGTGTGTGTGTGTGTGTGTGTGTGTGTGTGTGTGTGTGTGTGTGTGTGTGTGTGTGTTTTTTTTCAATCTTGCACTCTGCTTATTCATCCCCATGACACAGTGTCTGATCCAGTCCCATCTCAATCTGTTCTCTCTCACACTCTCTCTCTCTCTCTCTCTCTCTCTCTCTCTCTATCATGTGCATGTGTGCTAAGTGAGAAGCCAGTTAAAAAGAGAATCTGACAAATGTTCCCATAGTGATACGACAGAAATTATATAGCTTCTCACTCAGCCTGTTATCATTTCCTATCAGATCATATATCTGTTCACCATCTTTTCACCCTTCTTTGTCGTGATGCCACTGAAATATTAGCTTAGCTTCTCCTTTTTCATTCTGCCATGGCTTCCTATCAAATCCCACAGCAGGACATCAAGCTGTTTACTTTTCCATGTCACTTTTGTTTGAGATGTCAAATTGCAGGTCATAATCTGATTGGTTGATACACTTGAAATGTTAGCACGGATTGCTGCTTCACATGTTTCATTGCTCTTTGTGTTAGAATCAGATTGTTGTGGTCTTGAATAACATGCTCTTGAGAAAGATGATACCAAACTTGAGATGGGTAAGGATTTTTTTTTTTTTAATCAAATTGGACATTATTCAAATTCAAATTAAGGGTTTGGCTTCACTTTATGGACCCAATCATTACTTTTCACCCACCCCATTACCTTCAGTCCATCCATCCTAATGTCACCCTCTCCATCATTGCTACACAGTAGAGGAAGTGACACGAGCATGGCCTGCCTTCTCTCCCCCTGTCTGATCATGCACAGAGGGAACCCTGGGATAGACGGCCAATCTCGGCCACCGACCTCGATGAACAGGAGCGCGAACGCGAGCCGGCCTTCATGAAGGACACACACCTGGGCATTGAGCGGAAGTGCTCCAGCATGACGGTCAGCTCCACGTCCAGCCTGGAGGCAGAGGTGGACTTCACTGTCATCACTGACCTCCACCTGGGCGCGGAGGAGTTCTCAAGGGGCATGAGCGAGCTGACTGAGAGGGGCGGAGGGGAGAGGCAGGCAGAGGGGAGCCGCGATGACTTTGAGGAGGCGTCTCATTTCTACTCCTCCCGGCTGATGAGCCAGGACAAGCACCCCGTAGAACAGCACCTCCTAGAGGAGAAAGGCCACCACGAGGTAGACGCTGTAAGCGTCAGGTTTTAGATCTTTTTTTGTAAAGCGTCCTTTTTTGGAATTCATCCCTCTTGAAGATATGTCCTGAGCCATTCATTTTTTGGTTTGTTCATCACTGACCTTGAACCTCAGTTTTCTTTTCCTTTTTTATGGTAACCATTTTGTGTTATGCTTTTTCATTTTGATTTACGTTTGGTGTACCATTTTATGCATTTCAACAATGGAGCCTGGCTAGTTCCCTGAAGCTCCCTGATGCTATCCACACTCAGCAATGAGAGAACCCTGCTGTCTGATATCGATCAAGTCTTCCTTTAAGAACCGTATTTACTGTACAGTACAGCGTTGGATGCAGTAGATTTACAGCTCTGCATTCTTCTTCAGGCGTCAGTGCCCACAAGGTGGATATGCACAGCGTCTGTCAGTGCTTTGTATGTAGGTCACTCCAGAGTGATCTACAATGCAAAGTAAAGCTCCCTCATGGTTGAGTGTGGATGGTTTCAGTCAGAATGTTGTTGTTGTTTTTAGTCATGTTTAAAACCCTGTTTTTGTCTGGTTTGGTTTTGCCTTTGGCATTTCATCCCAATTAAAATAACATTTTCATGTATTTATTTGTTATTTATTTGTTATTAATTAATTTGTTTATTGATTTATTTATTTATTTATTTATTTATTTATTGTTTTTGTTCATTTATTTCTGTTTATAGTTTATTTATTGCTTCGTTATTTGTGTTATGTATTTTCTTTTATGTTTTAATCTTTCATTAAAATTCCCATTTGAGTTGATTTGATATAATGTATGGGGAGTACTTGAAATCTGTTTGTTATGAATAGTTACAAAGTGATCTGGAACAGTGGGCATTGATAATTACAAACATGTAATAGCACAAACCAGAACACACACATAATGCCAATCACAAAGCACACACACACATATTGTTTTATCACGTTTCCTGGCATGAATTTGCATGCAGAAGAGCACAGTACACACTGATGCTTCCACAGCACAGCCCGTAGAATGCAACAACATTCCTTTTGACCCGTGTGTAGAGACTCCCATCCATATTTGAAATATAACAGCAGTGTATGCTTTGCTCTGTCACCAGCCCCCGGTGGCCAGGAAAGATCCTAACGCTGTGAGCATCGCCCACTCGCTGCGGAGGGCAGAGGTCAAGGTGGAGCCCCACTCCAATGGTGCAGAAGTGCCCCCCACCATCATAGACATCACAGAACAGGTACACACACCTGCACCATTTATCAGAATAACCATAATATTTTTTTTAAGTATATTTACCTTCTAAAAGACCAGAATGGATTGAAAAGTTTAGTATTCAACTTAAAGTCAAGTTGTTTTGACATTTTAATTGAATCTTATTTTATTGTCTGACCATAGTGGAGAATCTGTTGTATAATAATAGTTATTATTCATACATTGCAATGGTAATTCATTTTGTATGATAAAAAGGGTAAATTCCATTTAAAATGTACAAAAGAAACGCGTTACCGTTTTTTAACTGGCAAATGAACATTATTTGTGAAATAATTTCCAAAGGCAGAGTGAATTTTCCAATTTTCCAATTTTCAGTGTCGCTTTGATAACAGCTCCCGACTGTATGGGCCGGGGTGACAAATTATCTAAAAGGGGATGACATAATAGTCTTGTTATGGCTTGATTAGAGTATTGACACAAAATTAATGAGACTGATGAAAGAGAGAGGGCCTTCCATTCATCTCCTGGGACATTGTTTTGGAGCCGGACTGTCTCCACAGGTGCTTGATTAAAATGTAATTACTGGGCCTCTGTAGTGCCATTCGTCTAAGCACACGGATGAGTCAAACCAATAAGCTTTAGAGGTTGTCTTTGAAGGCCATTATGAGAGAAAATCAGGTGCCCATTCATTAATGCCAGTGGACATTAGTTTTTTTCCTTGTTGGCCCCGTTTGCCCTTGTGTGATATAATGACCAGAGCTCATTTGTTAAGTTGATGTGTCCACTGCGCCATATGTGTTTGCATTGCAGCAAACACAAGGTGAAGTCAACTGCATGGAGACAAAGTTCTCCAGCACTGACGACACTCAACCACAAGAGGGTGACATGGTATGGTTACCCCCTCCCGCCTCTCTGAACTGAGATCAGTTTACTGTAAAAGGTTATGCCAGTGCTTTTTGCTGCATGTGCCAGACAGCACCATATGAAGTGTCTTCTGAGCTGTGAAAGGTCTTTGTTTTCGCCACTGAGCTCCTTGGCCAGACTATAGCTCTGCATGCTTGCATCTTGTACTTTTTCAGAATGTGTCACTGATACATTTCTGGGTGCCACATTCTGAGGAGAAGGAAAAAACACACAGGGGAAAAGAAAAGGATAAACAAAACTCAAAGCAAAATAAACAATTGAAAACATGCCCTCAGTATATCAATAACACATTCTTGAGGCAAACTGAAATGAAGAGTTTCAGAAAGGTATACCATGCTTCACTCTTTGGGTGAACACAGGCACACATTGCTTCAGTGTGTTGGAAGGCCTGGGTATATCAGACCACTTGCTATCTCTCTCTCTCTCTCTCTCTCTCTCTCTCTCTCTCTCTCTCTCTCTCTCTCTCTGCTTGTGTTAGTGGACATACCACATTGCAACTGCTGCTGCCTTTATCTCTTCTCCAAACACACTGCTTAAATGTGTCTGTGAAGAACGCTGCTGAGAGGAAGTCTTAATCCCTGCAGAACAACCTCCGTGAAACGTTGAGGTGACTATATCTAAAGTTTATGCAGAACGCATTGCAGAACTCACGCAAAGGAAAAGACAAAAAGAAAAAAGAGAGAAGTTTGCTGAATTGGAAGAATGCTTCGCTGCACGTCTTGTAGACTTATCACTTTGCTTTGTTTGGTTCAAGCTTTTAGCAGAGAGCCTCCACAAGTCTGCTGCTTGTCCAGTCTGATGACAGAGCATGACAATGATAGTGTACGACTATGTCCTGTGCAGCAGTGTGTGTGTGTGTGTGTGTGTCTGTGTGTATGTGTGCCATTATGCACCATGCAGCGCAGGTGTGTGTGTACAGTATGTGACTCTCTAGTCCTGCCCTGTTGTATGTTTCAGAGCCAGGAAGAGAGTGGAGAGAAGGAGGCTCCTCCACCTGGCAGGGAAAATGGCTCTCCAGTGAGTGCTCTGCCCTCATCGGGACTTTGCCAACATATGTCCTGTCCTTTCTATGAATGTCACAGAATGTCTCTGTCGTTTTTATGAAAGTCTAGCCTCCGCTGCCACGCTTGAAATTGTGCAGTGCTGTCTGTGTGATTGGTGCTTGAGGGACTCCTGTGGAATGAATGGCTTGTTGTGGTAGAAGAGTATAAACACAAAAAAGAAACAGAAAAAAATATAAAAAAAAAAAACGACAATTCATTTATTTCGTTTTTTGGCTCTCTTGTGTTTTTGTTGGAGACTTAACCATTTTGACTTTCACGTAATGACAGTGTTGTTGTTAAGTGGATGGGGTTTCCGGCAAGGGTTGCAGTAGTGTATCAGTGGAATGTATCTTTTGGCTGAAACAAATGGCAGCTGTGTGTGTGTGTGTGTGTGTGTGTGTGTGAGCGAGAGAGATAGAGAGCACCTGTGTGAGTGTATGTCCTGGTGGCAGCTTGCCGCCCGGTCGTCACTCTGTGCCTTCTGCCGTCTCTGCAGGTAAAAGCAGGCTCTCTGGGGAGAGACTCAGCAGTGTCCCCACTCACTGTCACCGCGGAAAATGTTACCTCAGCAACCACCCAAGTAACCAAGGTAACAACTCATTGTGTACTCCCAGTATTTCCAACTTCACCGTGTCTTGGGGTTTCTTGGACATCACAATAACACAGCTATTGTTTTTAGAAATTGCACAGACATATATGTCAAATGAAGAAACATCCTAGGTACCTTACATGAATCTTAAGAAGAGGCTGTATTTGTCTGAAGCCGAGACCTTATCAGTCAGGCTTTTTATGACACCAGCTGTTTTGCAAATGTCATGTCACTGTCAAACATTTCCCCCTGTGGGGAAAGTGGAAAATGTACCACAACTACTCAACTCTAAATGCAAATGCCCCCAATGTGTGCTTCCATTTCGTGCGTTTGCTACCTAAAGTACATGCTTTCCATTGGGCTCCAACCCCACCTTTCATGTCACCACCTCAGGTGATGAAAGCGGGCAAGCACATCTCATCCTCCCTCACCCTCAGCACAGGGGCCCCCCAGGGTTGTGTTCTCTCCCCTCTGCTGTACTCCCTGTATACACACGATTGTGTAGCCACCGCAGACTCCAATACCATCATTAAGTTTGCTGACGACACGGTAGGGGTAGGCCTAATCCACAACAACGATGAGACGGCCTACCTGGAAGAAGTGAGGTGTCTGACCCAGTGGTGTCAGAGGAACAATCTCCATCTCAACATCAGCAAGACTAAAGAGATGCTGGTGGACTTTGGGAGGAAGCAGGCGCGGGACTACACTCCCTTATCCATCGACGGGACCCCTGTGGAGAGGGTGGATACATTCAAATACCTCGGTGTCCAGATCACCGAAGATCTGACATGGTCTACCCATCTGGACACCGTGGCAAGGAAGGCCAGGCAGAGACTGTACCATCTAAGGAGGCTGAAGAAATTTAAAGCATCCAAAACAGTCCTGCAGAGCTTCTACTCCAGCATCATTGAGAGCATCCTGACTGGGTGCATCACCGCTTGGTATGGAAACACCACCATGCAGGACCGTAAGGCTCTGCAGAGAGTGGTGCGTTCAGCTAAACGTACCATAGGGGGGCAACTCCCTAACCTAGGGGACATCTATACCAAGCGGTTTAAGGACAAGACCACCAAAATCCTTAAAGACCCCAGCCACCCAGACTATGGTCTGTTCTCTCTGCTTCGCTCAGGAAGCAGATACACTGGCTGCAAGGACTGAGAGACTCAGGAAGAGTTTCTTCCCCCAAGCTGTCCGGTACCTAAATGGCACTGTTTAAGCACTTTTTATTGAGTATACCACTGTTCCCCTGTAGAGAACACCACTTCTTCCCTATCTGCAATAACCCCCTGACATCTTGAATGTATTGTTTCTTGTCTATTACTGTTTTTGGTAGATTGTTCTGTGTCAGTTCTGTGTGTTTTTGCTTGGCATGGAGCCGACTGTAACATTTCACTGCATTGTATGTATGTGACAAATAAAATCTGAATCTGAATCATTTTCATCACCAGACAGTGAAAGGGGGATACTCAGAGACCAGGATCGAGAAAAGGATAATCATCACGGGAGATGACGATGTTGACCAACATCAGGTATGTACAGTGTACTGCAGCAAGTGTAAAAGCACCAAACAACACTGCTTACACAAAAGACTCCAAATACCACCCCCCCCCCCCCAGTCTTGTATTCAGCACACTTCCATTACAAGTTATGGAAAGAAAGCCTGAATATTTTCCATTTTTATTGCGCTGAGCTTTTAAGCCTGAGCAAAGACAAAAAAGCGAAGTGACAGGTCTGAATTATCACCTCTTTCCAGGCCCTCGCCATGGCTATCCAGGAAGCCAAGCAGCAGCATCCCGATATGCTGGTGACAAAGGCGGTGGTTGTCAGGGAAACAGAATCTTCAGAGGAGAAACACAGGACGCCAGAGGTGAGTTATAATGTGCTCTCCATATGGAATAACTTAGCGTCCTGCATTAGAGATGCAGCTGTACTAAACCAGGTGATTGACAGGACGGACTGGATAGTTTGAGTGACATGCTGTTTTGGTCCAGTTTACTCTACGGTTCTGATACATTTCTGTGTATAATAATGTAATAGGTTAGTCTTCAGTTAGATAAATGCCAGGTCAAATGTCTGAATTTTACTTTAATGCATTTAGAATGAACAGGAAGTCAACCGCACTTTTCCTGTTTTACGGTAATGCTTCATAAGTAGAATAAATGCCAGCATCTGTGCCTTGACCTTTTCGGAAATCATTGTTTTGAAGCTGTCTTTATTTACGGGTGTTTGTGCTGTATGAGGGGTGAATGTTATAAAAATGACATTAAACCTATATCAGCATAGTGATTATACAATCAGGCATCTAGTTAAAAACTATAAGTGACAACTAAATGCAATTTAAAGTTAAAAGAGAAGCCAAAAGCACACACACACACACACACACACAACTGCTCTGTATATTCATTTTTAAATTGTAGTGTAATATAACTTATAAAATATTGCTCAACATTTCCTGTTCATGTACCCCGCCCTTCCACCATCACCAAGCCACTTGGATACTTGTGTGTTTGTCTCCTCTGTAGTCCTGATGACCAGACTCAGCTCCAGAGATCAGGGAGAGGATATGAGCCCTTCAGGGTCCCCCCCGCCACCACCGCCGCACCCCTGCATCCAAAGGGTTAGCTGAGTCCAAGTACAACCCAACCCAACCCAACCCGCTCCTGCGTCCCTCAATGCCCTCACCCCACTCCTCTCTCCTCCTCCTCAGCCTGGCGCAATGCGCTGTGCCCACTGTCCCTCCAACCAGGAGCGAAAAGGACAGACTTGCAGACCAATCCTGTTCCTGCAGCCCAGTACTCCATCAAGCACTCCATCCTGCAGCCTCCATTAGCCACATGATGTATCCATATTCCCTCAACATTGAAAATGTGTCTGAAAGTGTTAACAGTCCCTCAATCAGTTTGCCCATTGTTTGTATAGATTTGGATAGAATACTGCTTACTTTTGTTAAACTGTACTCGTAGGGGTGGGGTGGCTGGGGGTGGACTCCAAGGCAATTTCAAGGTTCTTTGGATTTTGACAGGTTCATGTGCTCTACATACCGTCTGTCTTCTCCGGGTGTTATAATTATATGTGTGCCAGTATGCCATTGTACACAGCTTTAGCTCTTGATTGTCCCGTTGTGTCTAAGAGTCAGCAACCTGCTGCAGGTCCACACACACACACACACATACACACACACACAAATGCATCATTCTTCGAACAGTTGGAGAATACACCCCCAAAAAAAAAAAAAAAAAAAAAAAAGTTAGTTCTGATGAGGGCTGAGCATTGTGTATATTATAAAATAAATAAAATAACTCCAGAAGGTTGTTACGGAGATAATCACTGTCATGCTCTCCTGAGCTTCCTTCTGTCTAGTTTAAGGAGGTGTACAGTTGGCCCTCTCAGGAGGGTCTGTAGATGGTTGGCTAGCCTGTAAATGCCTGTGTGAACCAGTGAGACACTATATTCTACTGCTGTCTTTTTAGCTTTTTAAAGATTTTTTCAAAACGATAGACTATCCAGTGGAAGTCACAATATTTGCTTGTAAATGACAAACATGACACATGGCGTATGTATCGATTAGACTGTCACTCCCATGTGCATGAGTCAAATTAATGTTCACATAATCAAGGAGAGGGAGGGGGCGAAATAAGAGGCAGTCTTGCCATCTCTAAAGGTCCATGACACATGGTCCGTGAGGGCAAGACATGCTGTAAATAAACACTCCTCCAGAATGGACAATTTGTCAGAAAAAGAAATAGTGCATGTCACTAAAAGGCAAACAGAAGAGTTTCATTACATCAAAGACATGTCAAGAAGATGATGCAGGCATTTCTAATGTATGTTGCTGTTGGACACCCCTTGGTGTGTTTGGCATGTAGAGTCTCCACAAGTGTTTGGGGGAAGTTGTTCAGGAAGATTCCATACATGTGGACACTGTAATTGTTTCTAAAGAAAGGCTAATGAAAGAAGAAAAGCAGATATCAAGATCTCTCTATATACAATATCATATTGTTTACTCGGTTTGCATTTAATCCTTCATGTTGCCATTAGGTGAGCTGACAGATAGACTGCTATAGTGTAGGAAACTCACCGCAAACAAACACATGGTCTGATGATAAATGTTTTATCTAAGAATAATACTATTTAAATATGAGTTTTTTTATTTTCTATTTTGAAAATTGAGTTGTTTTTAAGTTATGGTGTATGAATTTGATATTGTATTTATATATGAATGGTGAATGTGAGGCATCCTCTCTCCTGTTAGCATAAAACTCTGTTATTTTTCTCTTTCAATGCGTGGCAAAGGCTTGGATCCGTAGTGTGACCTGAGCACTTCAGCACTATGATCCGGCCACGGACAGCCAGGTGAAGAAGTCAGTCAGTGAAACATTAGCTGACCGAGAGGCTTTGTGTGTTTATCTCTGTCTGATCAAATCTATAGACATGTGAAAGGAAATGATTGGTCTCTAGCTGAGTGAAGCATAATCAATGTGAAAAAGATGGCGAAAAGACGAAAAAGATTGAAAACAATGACACTGGAATATACTGTAATACCATGTTAAACACGAGACATTATTTCCAGTGTAACAAAAGACTTTGATCAGACAGTGAGAGATGAAAGACAAGAGGGAATGATATCCACAATATGCCTCAGAACATGCCTTCCTTTGAAATACTGTGATTCATACTGCTGATATTTGCAATAACAATCTCACATTGCCATCTTGTTAAATAAGAACCATAGTAATGATTTCAGTTTAAAAGATGAAACTGTGAACAAAACAAAAGTGTTGGGGGGAAATGCTTTGCTTGAAGTGCTCTAAATTGGTTGAGGGTAAAGAAATGTATGCATGCGTCAGTCTCTGTGACCTCAGCTCAGAATCAGAATTTTTTCTTTTTTTCCCCTTTTTTTTAAGTTTCAGCAAAGCCCAACGTGTGCTGTGTGAAAAAAACGGGACAGCTTCTTTGCTCTGCCTAAACTACTGTTCTGTCCTGTCTCTGTGAAGTAGCCTATTAACTCTCAATGCTTTTTGAGTTTGATGTTATAAATGTTTGCCTATTGATTTGTTTTCCACTTGGTCCTATGACACTGGAGTCCTCCATTGCCTTTATTTGATTGATTTGTGGGCAATGGGTTTTACTTTTAGCTGTGACGCTGCCAGGAATCTGTTTTGGATGTCTATGGCGTCAAATTATTGGATACTCTTTAATTTCTAAAAAATGAGAAATGTTTACTTGCTATTAACCTGGGGAAAGAGTTTTTCGTTTGTACCTTTGGTGGTGTGTTGATGGGAGGAAAGACTACAAAAATGTTTTTGCTTGAATCTCTATCCAGATATTTATTGAGCTTATATTATCTAATATATTACTTTTTTAGTAAAAATGTATGATGGCACATGTCTTGCCATGAAGATTATATAATTTCTTTGTGCCATGATAAACAGTACAGGCTCCAATTATAAGCACTGTTACTGCACAATTGTGAGTGGGATAGCATTGTCATATCAATATTGGGTGCCTTACCATTTCAAGAGTAACTGCCACTGGGATGAAATGCAAGAGATATTCATTATTAAATCCTGAACTTATTAGGACTGGTCCCTGAAGACACCTAAATGTCACACAATGGTAAGGCAAAGTGCCTTGATTTCAGTGGGTCTGAGAAGGACCTTAGATTCAGTCTTCAAGTGACACATGGTGCTGGTGCATTTGCTAATATTGAACAGATTGTGAAGGATTTTGCTTGGTGCATGGCATGAGGTATTGAAACTCTTCAATTCTTTAGTGCTCCTCCCTTCAATTCACCCTGCCAATCCACTGGCTCCACAGCGCCCTCTAGTGCTTGATGGTGTGTTCTTGCTGTATTTGCATTCAATCTAAATGGAATACATGCATACATTAATAAATGTCTCAGTTAAAATGGGAAAGTATCTTGTGATTTGCTCTGCATACGGTGGACATGTTAGAGGGAGAATTCTTATTAGAGGGAGAATTAGTGGTGCACTTGCTTTCCACACAGATCATTGTTTACATTGCTACTCAATATGCCAACCTAATAGTATGCTGAGGGCCTTAAGTGGCCAAATAAGACACATTGATTGGTCAACAGGTGAAGAGGAGACAAACATCAGATTTTATCAACCAGCCGGATGCTGTAAACGTGTACAGAAAACCTACTCTCTCTCTCTCTTTTACACACAGACACACACACACACAAGCACAAGCAATGGTAAACATAGTTTAGGTTTACCACATTAGTTTAATTCAGGAGTCATAACATGTTTAAGGCATGGAAAATGGATATAGCGAGGAAACTATAAAACATCTGTTGCTAGCTTGCCTGAGAAGTCACATTTAAACACAGCACAACTACAAATCTGAAACCATGAAAGCATTCTAATAGTGTTTGGGGTTAACATTGCCATTATGAACTTGATTTCATATTAGGTCAGCAAGATGGTGCTGCCCCAGAGCCAGCATGGCCATGATGAACCTGATGACCTTGGATCAATACATAGAATGTCCACTTGGACAATGTGATCAAGACTGGACCTCAGAGGCTCCATTCAGCTCAAAACCATATCGAAGCCACTGGGTCATCATGACCAAGACAGACCTCAGCTGATTCAATAAAGCCGCCTGCGGTGAATGGAAGTATGATAGAGTTCATGATTTCCATGTTACTGAGAAGGCCTCTGGGCTGAATAACATTCTGTTCTCTGCAGATGGTCAGCTTGACCAAGAGGTTCTTCTTACTTGGCATGATGCTTGTTAGTAAGGGTCACAGTCTCGTAGTGCCCTCTAGCTGTTAATAGGCCAAATTGCATTTTTTTATCTCTTTATCCAGTGCAATGACTTAAATCCATGTTGACATACAAAAAAATCTGATTTTAATGTTTTATGTTAACACATACGGATGTCACATATTTGAATGCTGTCACTGACATCGGATTCTAATGTGGATTTTAAAGTGCTTCACCCGTGGTGATGTGCAACGTAGGAATGATATGGTTTCAGAGCCTACACTGTGAGTGGTAGGCTACCTGGAGGTTTTGCGTTTATCGTGAGGCGTGCGCTATCAAAAGCTTCCTGCATCCTACTGCGGTGCAGGCTGTCAACAATATCGCAAAAGATACCGGTACAATTCTCACAAAACTTGTTGGAAAGGTGTAGCACTGTCTAAGGAAACCCCATTCATTTTTGAAGCTGATCAGACTTAAAGGGAACTTTGAAGCATTTCCCATAGCCTATTTTCTCGCAGTGATAGCGAAAGTGAAACGTCCTTTCATTTGAATTTGTGCGTGCCTGTGTCATTCATTTCTTTCACATGTCTTACAACATAAATAATGCATTCATATGCTAGTAGTAATGTCAGAAATGAACCGGTTTATAAGCCTTTTAGAAATGGTTGTTGCATCTTGCATGTTACATTTAGATGCGCACTCAATCGTGCATCCATGCAGGCAAAACCGCTCTAATGTGCCAACGGCACAAAAGTTGAAAAAACTTTTACAATGGCGGTGATAGCCTACAGTTAATGTGAATCGCGGACAATAACCAAAGAAAGGAATTTCCACCTCCATTCACTAAATAAAGGCTGTGTTTCTACGTGCAAAACGTAATTTCTTCAGAAACCAGCCTATAATGCATAGGGTAACTTGAGGTGAGTCAGACAGAAGAGGGACGTGTCTTAGTAGCCTATCTTGAATCCCTTTCCTACCTTAAAATTGTGTGATTAGCCGCCAGAATAATAAAATCGGTCCAAACCTATGAGTAAGCATTCAGTGTAATATAGAGATTATCAAAGATACTCTAGTTTGTATTTTCTTTTAAAATATACATTTTGGAGACAAATGCAGTCATACCATGGGTCTATATCCAGGGATGGATTATTGAATGGACCTACTGGGCCCAAGAGCTCAGGGGGCCTTGAAGCCTATGTGAAGTTGCTTCTTCTTCCTTCTCTTCTATTTCCACAAAACTCACAAGTCGTCATAATATAATGGGTAATTTTTTAAAGTCTTCTAGGGAAGTATGCCCCTGGGCCCCCCTATCTTAACAGGGGAGTTTTTTTTACATATATGCCCAGTTTATAATCCATCCGTGCCTATGTCCGTCAAAAGTTTGGTATATCCTAATTGACAGACTTAACCAATGACTTGTTTGTGATTTTAACTAGATGTACCGCAGAGCGGTACAAAATATGACCGCCGCCCAGTCCAGCACATTTTTTCCACAAAAAGAAATCACGCTGAAAGGCCTATATGATTCTAACTGTCTCACTAAATTGCATTATCCACACTCAATTCTCACTGGTATCTGCTAGACAACAAGTACCAAAACATGATTAGTTCATAGATTTCACATGTAAAATTCATTTTATACAACCCCACCTCCATCTTGCCTGTTCATAATTCTGAGAAATTCTTGATTGTTTGTGTTATGTTTATGTTATGTGTGTGTGTGTGTGTGTGTGTGTGTGCGTGCTTGTGTGTGTGCCTGCGTATGTGCCTGTGCATGCAAGCTTACATATGTCTACTATGTGAGTATGTGTCATACGTATGATTACTGTGAATGTATGTGTGTGTGTGTATCTGTTTGTGCACATGTGTGCACATGAAATGGGTTAACATGACCCCTGGAGGCAAACATACGGGAAAAAATGGTCATCCTAGGCCCTACAGTTCTCAAGATATTCACAGAGAACTGTGTCTGTCCTACCCTCCTTTCGGGGGGTCCAGTCCAGCGGGGGGGCTACAGATCAAAGCGAAAAATGACGGTTCCATGCTATCTATGTGGGGTTACATGCCCACCAAGTTTTGTGTACCCCGGTCTTTCAGTGTCCCGGGAATCATTGACGGAAATTTGGGCATGCGAAAAAAAAAAAAAAGAAAAAAAATCTGACTAAACCTATATGACCGCCGCTTCGCTGCGCGGCGGTCATAATAATATTTTTGCATGGCAGGAAATGTATTGAAATTCTGTTATTGAAATTCACACCGCACCACAGATTTGGTCCCCCCCAATGTTGACATCATGGCTACAGCCTTGGTTTTTATATTGTTTTTATGTTGCACATGACATGGGTCTAGTACCTCATTCCTATTTACTCACAGACAAAATGGTGTCAGGACAGTCAGCCCAACATACCCAAAAAGTAATTTCAGTTAAATTACTGTCCCTAATAGAAAACACAACCAGAAAATGACTCAATATGACATTTAAGAGTACGTGAAGAATAGTAAATTAATGCAAAATCTCACAGTCACACCTACAGTATAGACCCTTTCAACAATAAAAACAAATACAATGCTTGAACGTTCTATTTGGGCCCCAATCTACTTCCTCTGCATTAAGATAACATATGGAATGTTAAAAAGGAAGTCTTGTGGGGCCAACTATGATGCTGATAATGGAACTCTCTTGAAAGGGTCCATACTCTTCAAAGGTCCCCATGGACACTAGGGCCTATTTGTGGTGGGAATACTGCCACCTACACCACTGCTCTCCCTAGATGACAGCCTTGATATTACAGTCCTGTCCATCACAGGTTTGGTTTGTCATCTTTTACTATAGGCCTACCTGAGTTATGATGATTTGGCAGGTTTACAGTGATGGACAGTGAAAGACACTGCATCTGTGTTTACTTTTTGGTCACCTAACTAAGCCAGCTGGGTATCTAACAACTGACACTGCACACATTAGTCTAGTTCTTGTTCTTTGATTCACTGAGCTGACACACTCTTCAGAGGCAGAATGGGCATAAGTGTCTCTCTTCATCACGGTTCCCATTAGACTCTGGGATCCCCTGGTGCTTGTAGCTGTCGTGTATGTCTGTTCCATGTCCCTCTGGCAGAGGACCTCCTAAAGTCCTGCCCATCGTTCTCCTTCACTACTGATCACCCACAGTTGGAGGGGTTGACTGAGTGATGGACTGACTGCCTCTGTCTTCACTCTCTCTCTGCAGGCTAACCTTTACTACATTGCACTCTTTTTAGTGAATTCCGTTCTCTGTGCTTTCTCGATTTTGTTGTGCTTGTGAATGTAATTTTATTTCCTCTGATGTTATTATGAATTGCTGCAGAATACTTTGGATGTTATGACCCAGTGGATGTGGTGTTGGGGTAAAGGAGAATGATGTCTAAGCTGCTGTTTCATCTGTGATGGAGAAAATGACCAATCCCACACATGACACACACCAGGCAACTCCCTCAGGAAGGTGGCTTCACCGCTGGAAGGTTCTTTTTGCAGGTCCTTTCTTCCTGCTGCTGTCAGACTTTACAATACTGCTCCCAACAGACTACCAAACACAAGACTGTCCATTCACTCATGTGCTGTATCACTTGATAATATTTAAGCTGTGCTGATGGGATGGGATCTCAAGGAAGCAGTCCCTGCAGTAACAATAAAGAACCTGCAGGGGGAGGCATTCTTTCACAAATTAAAATAGCAATTCTGTCCTTTTGTATGGATTCACTCTCACTAACAGTGACTTTGACAGTAACATTACCAAGCTTGTGTAAATGACATGTAACAACTGCATATGAGTGAAATACATTACAAAAACGCATCAGGAGGTTGTTGCAGATTATCACCACCAAAATGGATGTCTGATACCTCTTTCAAACCTGAGACCAGGAGCTAGATGACCCGTTTTCAACCCTGCTTTGATCAATTCAGATCAAAACAGTTATCCTGGGTCATTCCCAGGTTGGGGCAATTCAGATAGGACCTGGGTCACTTACTGAGACTGTGAGAGGAGCAACAATTGGCAAAACAATATCACACAATATCGATGCCGTTAGCCACCTGGAACAAGCCATTCACACCAGAATTGACCCTGGCCAGACCTTAGTGTGAAAGAATTAAAGCAGATCTTCTACAGCCTTAACTGAGATTCCCTATTACGTATCTGTGTGTTCAGTTAAAGTTGGATGTCGTAGTAGAATACACACTTTGCCAAGAATGCACTTGTAAAGATGAATGTCCTTGCTAAACTGGTCAATTAAGTTAATGGGGAGAGACCTATTTGTTCAAGCATGGCTCAGATTTCAGAGTAATTGGAAATTACCAGCAGAACGACATCAGAGGGGACACAGAAGGGACACACTATCACTAAACGCCTTACTAAAATGGTGCTAGTAGGAGTGTTTTGTAGATGTTTCTTATTGAACATTGCCATTCATGGAGCCGGGTCAATAGAACTGACTCAACACAGTCTAGGAAAGATACAGCAGCATTTGCCAAATCAAATATAACCAATGCTTAGCTGTTCCTTTTGGTGGACTTCAGTAGCCGGATGGATACATCCATCACTGACAGAGCTGATATTGGGGTTGAAAGATATGTTCATTGTTCATCCTGCAGGGATGGGAGATTTTATAGACAATAAATGCATTATCTTAATGGGGGAAAGCTGATAGTGATGCAAATCAAATTCAAGATAAATCTGACAATGAAGTTTAACCTTACCTCAAGTGCACCCAAGAGCCCAGTAACTGTGTGAACTCCTGGGCTGTGCAGTGCTTCTCTATTGTTATATATTATCCGTCTGACTTCCAGTTCACTCAGGAGAGATAGGGTTTCTAAAGGCTGAAACAGCGAAGAGAAAGTTTCAACAGCGAGCTGTGCTGCATTCTAATGGTAACCACTGAACTGGTCAGCACATGAATATTAGGATATATTCCTGACTTGATATTCAACTCAACTCCTGGTCAGTTTTGTATTCATATACGTCTAAAAACACATACACATCTAAAAACATAAGCAGCCCACACAATGGATATAAAGCATAGTGAGGGGGATATTGAATAAATATACATATATTTTCACACATGCATACTATTGATATTAAACAACCCCATGAAAATGAAAATAGAAAAATGCATCTATCTCAAAGGGTGTCTGAATGTCATACTGTGGTATCCAGCTTTAAAGGTTAGGCAAATCCATTCTTTCTTGACACAGAATCAGAGACTTTGGGAGATATGTGTCGAGTCAGCATCATATGGTTGTCGACTTTCATTTATTGACTTAGAAACTTTTCCCCCCCTGGTTGCAGAGCTCATATCCTCTGACACATCTGCTGAGAGTACTATTTTCCATCCATAAATAACCTCCTCTAAAGATGTGGTGTATTGCATGAAAAGTTGTAGTAATAAAACATGTTGCACAGCTTTTAAAAGATAAATGTATACAACTTTCAGTTCTACAAGCTGCTAACTTCAACATCACACCAATGTCTTCTTATGGAAAACTGTCATGTAGCTGTCATTTTATTTCTAAGAGCATTTTGACAGGAAAACCCATTTGATAGAATGAATAAGGCTAGCTGTCAAGGCATGACAATGACAGCCTTCTGTGGAAAACAATCCACAGTTGGAAAGTCATCCCGCCATTTTTATTGCTTCGTCAACTAGCAAATCAGCACATGGACTGTCAATGACATGGTGCTGACTGCCAGGCTGTGGCACGGCGATGAGGCAGACAGGTTGAGGGGCGCCAGCACCACACCTCAAAGCACCACATCTCCCCAGTGCCACGGGAAAGATACTGTCTGTCTGACTTACCTCTGCCGCCAGTGCCCTACTTCTTCAAAGCCCCCACACCAACGACTCAATTAATATTTCATCCCCCGTCCACACCTGGCACTCAAATCAAAGTGGCAGTGGCATGTGAACCACATCATTGATCAGTGGTGGTGGTGGTGGAGGGCAGGAGAGGGTGATGGGGAGGGTGGTTGAGGGAGATATATATATAGCATGCTTTAGTGGAGGGGGCACATGCCAATGAGGGGGCATAATGTTGGGCGGTTAGGCACATCTGTTATGCCAGGCTGCCACTGAGCGCGAGGACAGAAGAGGAGAGGAGAAGGGAGGAGAGGGGAGGTTTTCAGGCTTAGTTTGTGCTCCATTTGTGTCACTCTGCGGATGGCTTTCCAGACACAACAGGGGAGAAGAGAGCAACCACGCTCTCTCTCTCTCTCTCTTTCTCTCTCTCTCTCTATCCCAATTTCTTTCTTTCTCTTTCTCTCTCTCATCTTCCTAGTCTGCTAATATTTCTCCTATGTCTCTCTGTCATCCCCTCCCCTCCCTTCCTGCCCCCTGCCATATCTCGTGCCCCTTTTTCTCTTCATTTATTTCTCTTCAGTCTCTCTCTCGCTCTCTCTAACTCAGACATAAGAGATGCGCCTTTGTCCCCGTACCCTACCCCTGACAACTCCCTCCCACACTTCAAAAGTGCATTCTCATCCGTTCCCATGCCAACCACCGAAAAGCTACTCCTCAATTGAGAGTTGTATGAATATAAATAGTGTGGAGCCCTTTCACGCGGATCACGACCGCCGACCGACCGGCTGCCCGCCAGTCGCGGCTCCAGCCGACCGCAGCCACGTGCATCCACAGCTCCACAGTTGATTACTGAGACGCAGACTTGAAAGGCAACCTCAGGGTCTCCATGCCCAGCTGCAGCCGTGAATCGCTATGTCTAAGCCCAAGTAAAGCAACCCCAGCCTAACACTTCTCTCTTTTCTTGGGGGCCTGGACAGTTTACTGCTTTTACTCATTATGGTATGATGTTCATCATCTAAGAACATGCTTATTGGAAAAGAAAGACACTGTATTGCATAATGTGTGATTTGCATACTCATTAGCAAATGTGAAATATTGAAATTTACAGTTACGTTTATTCATTTAGATGCCACTTTTATCCAAAACGACTTACGAATGAGGACTGGCATTAAAGCTAGAGTGCAACAAAGCGACCTTATAGTAACAATACTACTTTACCACCAGAGCAGGATACATAGAGAATGATAATGCATATACATAGGTGACAACCAGAGAAGTAATCAAGAGCGATAAGGGGTAGAAGCAAGTGTGAGTTAGGCCTGTTAGGTTTAAGAATTCAAGAGATTCTAGAGTTGCCTCTGACCTGCACTGGTAGTGATTGGTAACTCATCCCACTATCAGGGGAACAACAGTCTGGAGGCTGTAGAGCCAAGCCACGTTCCTTAGAGGAGGGGTAGCATGAGGGCACTTTATGAGGGCATTTAAGTAAGTGGGTTTAAACCCAGAGATAAATTTGTAGGCAGCTTTACTGATTTGAGTTTGATGTGTCCAACAGGTAGCCAGTGGAGCTCAATGAGCAGCGGGGTAATACAGTACAGTGTATGTGCCCTTTTTGGTTGGTCGAACCATCAACTGACTGGCTGGACTATCTGTAGAGGTTTCACTGAACAAGGCCCATTTGAAGGGCATTAAAGTAGTCGAAACAAGAGATAGCTATGACCTGTACCAAGAATTGGGTGACATATTGAGGTTGGCTCAGCCTAATTGGTATGTTTCATGATGCAAAGTGGCACAACCGGGTGACAACATGGTCAGAGTTGGTCATGAATCATCAAAACTAAGTTTCTTGCAACTTTGGTAGGATTGATGTTGATGTTGTGATGTTGTTTGTTTGGCTTGGAAGATTAACAGTTCAGTCTTTGAGATTTGATATTGTGATTTTGTTTATTGTTCCTTCTTTATAGACACTGAGTTATTTAATTGAACATATTATTTTTAGAACTCCAGTGTCCAAGATATTATAAACATGCTGCAATTGATCCATACATTTTTCCAATAGTAGAACAACACAGGCTATTACGTAACTGCATGGTCACATACATACTACTACATCAACATCCATCATTGTTGATAACAACAACAGTGTAGTGCCTACAGATCATGAGTCAGCATAACACCAATACATTCTTGTTGTTCTTAGTAGAAATTAGTAGAAATGTTGTCTAACAGCAAGTTTACATTCACAGACAAGTTATGAAGGGGGTGCTGGCTATCAAGGCAAGGCAAGGCAAGCTTGTTGATATAGTGCATTTCATACACAAGGGACATTTAATGTGCCTAAAAAAACAAAAAATGTTTACAAATTATTGTCAGAACACATAAGCTGTGGGCACATCAACTGAATAGTAACTGTCTGACTGAATTCCAATCTGCTATAGAGCATGAACGAAAATGAAAAGGAAGAGGAAATAAATTGAATTTGGTCATTTTTGACCACACAAGGAAAAACAACACCTTGTGGGATTTGGTCACAAAGCACTGCCAAATGAACCTGAAATACTTTCAGGGCAGATATGGGGAGATAGCCAGCATAGGAGAATGAGAGGATGAGGGAAGGGAGAGAGGGAGAGAGAGAGAGAGAGAGAAAGAAATGAAAGAAATGCCATATGACAAAATTATAAATAGCAATTATTCACAAAATAGATTTATGAAAGTGGTTCATTCTGGCTGTCGGATCCATTTAATCAATAGACCAGTGTCATTACTCCAAATGTTTTTAATAGACAGCTGAAATTATTCAATCATACAAGTTCAACCTAGTGGTGGCTATAAATGCCTCTAAAAGAATATTAAATATAACCAGGGAAATGTATAATTTCATCTCAAATTATTCCGACACATTGGAAATTTGGCCATCAACGACGACATGTATAAAGTCATAGATAAAGGCATAATACAGTCTATTCTCTTCTGGAAATATTTGATGTGATTCGAAAAAGCATGTTAATTGAGGATATGAACTGACAGGTAATATGTAGCTGACAGTTGCCTTGCAATAGTGCTTTGTAATCCATTCAGTAAGGTCAGAAGTTCAGTTTACACTGTCAGTAATGGCATTTGATGCGATTAATCAATCGTTCAATTGTATGAAAGTGTTGCCCTTTGCTTCTTATAATTACAGCTGCACTTAAGGCTCTCGACTCGAGGCTGATGGTGGCATTGTTGATATTTTTTATTTCAATTAAATTTCAATATTAATTTCAACTCATAGAGCGCCAAAACATTACACGTCTCATGGCGCTTTACAGAGTGTTAGACAATCAGAGAAAAGAAAAGAAAAGAAAAGAAGGCCCATGGGTAACAGAGGGGAGGAAAAACTCCCTAGAATTGGAGATACATATAGGAAGAAACCTCGAGCAGATCCACCACTCAAGGGCCTGACCGATCTGCCTAGGGTCAGATACAGGACAGGAAGGTCTGTATACATGACAAATGCATAAGTTAGTCAGGTGTAGAGAATAGAACATAGTGTTTAAAGCCACCTTTTTATCGCTGAGCAGAAATGAGGTAAAGCTAATCTTTTGTAGGGGATAAACAAACTTGCTGCCCCTCACTAGCCATCCAGGCTGCATATTGTTGTTCTGTTGTGCAGTTCTGTTGCGTATTCAAAGCTGTTGTAAAATACTCTATGTTGTAATTGATACATTTTGTTGATGTGTTTATCTTACAGGTGAGAGGTGGGGGAACCCCGCTCGGGGTTAGGGTTAGGGTTAGGATTAGGGTTTTAAAAAAAGGGTCCTACTGTATGTTCCCCGGTCCCATACAAAGCGGGGAACATAGGACCTGGGAAACATAGGACCCGGGGAGCATAGGTACACTCCCGGTGCAACGGGGAAAAATTACTCACAGTTGGACAACATATTGAGTATCGTGGTGTAGCAATACTTTTTGGACAAGAATTGCTAGCTTCTTGGTCACCTCTCTACACGCGAAAAATTAACTCACCATTTATTTTAACAATATTATCGCTATTGTCAATAGTATTCTTATATGAAAGAATATATATTAATTTATCTGACGTGGCTTGCTGTCAGATTTGGTTCCGAGGGCACAAGTTCAGTGTATCAACAACACTCAATAAAAGTTTATGTGATGTGTTAATCAATTAAATTCCCAACAATTTCACAACAGCTAGTTCTGAAGTAGGCCATTAAACTAGCCCGCTTGCTTATGGCGAGACTCAGGCTGCGCAGTCGGCACCCGCTACCTTATTTGGGTTTTGGGTTGCCAGGTTTTAGCCAATGACAAAACGGTTGAAATTGAAACTAAGTGATTGTGTATGTGTAGGGTGTATTTCATACACAATCTGGCAACCTGGGAGATGTCAGACGATGTCAGGAAAAAATGAATGGACCAATGATTTTAGTTTGACGGCCATGCAAATTACGGGAGTTTTCCAGGAGAAATAACAAAACGGGAGGGTGCCGGGAGATGACCTTGAAATACGGGAGAACCCGGGAAAAACGGGAGTGTTGACAGATATGCTCAGCACACTCAGCATGTTCAAACAAAACAGAGAGCAAGCTCACTACTCCCTCCCCCTCCCTCCCGTGCAATTGAAACTCTCCTAAACACGCATCTTGTCTGTGATTGGCTGGAACAGTTTGTTATGTTTTTAAGGTACAGGCTGGACCAAGTTGTTTTTGTTGCCGTTTTTGGAGCCTGGGCTGTCCACAGAGATGGTGTTTTTTTTGTGTAGCAATTTAACAAAAAAAGAGACCATCCAATTGGTTTGCTATCATAAATCATGCAGGCAGAGAATATGTCTCTCCTTGGGCTCATCTGAACATCAAAATTAATTCCCCATTAAAATTCTACCCCCCTGCACTCTCCGGCAAGGTCATGGAGCAAGGCAAAGGCTCCCCAAACATTTGGGACTGCTGCAGCTGCCAAGGCCAAGGAAAAAAGTAAGATCGAAGAGTTTCATTTTAGCCAAGGATACAGCAACTATTTGAAATCCATGTTTCCTTCCTTAGAAATCCAGTGTGGCTGGAATGTGGGTATATTGGTAAGTAGCATAAATTGAGCAAATCATGATACAGTCATGATACAAAAGAATTCATTACATGTAATGATGAGCCGTGCTTCCTGTACCTCGTCCCTTGGGGCATTGAGGCTCTGTGGTATGGTTTACAGTTTTAATAGTACCCACTACCACCACCACCACCACCACCTCAAATATTAGTGGAGAGGAGAGGAGAGCAAAAATCTGTTACAGTGAATCTACTAGATTCAGTATGCATCAGTGTGAATTGTGACGCTGTTTTCCAAAAGTGGCTGAAACCACTTCACTTGAATGGGGTAGGGGGGAAATCACTTAAAACACTACACTGCTTGCTCGCCATATGTTTCTCTGATGTTTCAGTAGATGAACCTCCAAGGATGTGTATTGCTAAATTTAGATTGGGAACATCTGTTTTTTCAGAAATGGTTTCTTAGCAACAGAAGCATACAGTACAGCCATGTGTGGTTTACTATGCCTGGTTCTGTTTTCCCTTTAAGCTGAGTGGGGTTGGGCCCTGATGTGTGCTCTAAAACAACTCTGACATTGAATGCTCTTTTTGATGCGTCTCTCTAAATCACATGAAAGACTTTGTAGCAAATGATGATATTAATGAGGAACAAGGCATGGAGAAAACATCCATGCTTCAAAGTAGCTGTTATCAGAAATGTACCATGATAACTATAATCATACATGACTTTCTTAGTGTAGGTCAACCTGCAAGGCTTTGTGAAAACAGATGACACCTAATCAAAGATGAAAAGTGTGCGGTAAATGTTTTGATAGTTATGATAGAAGTGGTTGTAGCTGGAAATGTGTAGATATTAATTAATCACCATGAATGTGCTAGTTGGGAAAAACATGCTCTTTCCTTTCTGATGACCTCTTATGGGATTGGTCATTGGTGATTTATGGCCTCTCGAAATGTTGAAGTGCTCTTCTGTGGTGCATTTTATCCTGTCATACTTCAGTACATAGTTGCCCCCCGATGCCCATCCATGTCCTATTTTATATATTTCCTCGACTATGACCTTTTCCTTGTTGTTGTCTGAAATCATTAGGTTGTCTGTTTACGGGTGTGTGAGAAATGGCTGCTTTGTGGTGTGGAATGGTAACTAATAGGGACCTAATGATTGTCCCTCAGCATGGAGCGCCACCTCGTCTCATTTCCCGCCCTTGCCAGTCTCGCCATCCTCAAACTCCCCAGCTTCTCCCGAGGAATAAATGAGCACTTTGACCCGGACCGACTGCCAGAGGGCTCAACACAGCGGCACATTTTTTATTCATTTCTTTCTCCCGTGATTTATCCCAGAAACAAGCTTGTGTTTAGGGTGCAATTTCATGAAAGATTAGTTTCTCCCCCCCTCTCTCTTCCCTGTCAAGGTGGCAGGCTAGGAATCTGTCTTCCTTGTGATGGAGTGTTTGAGAATGCTCCAAAGATTAAAGCGTTCATTCCAGTCCATTATTTAACCACGAGCTGGAGGCACAGCGACGGCCCTGTGGATCGAGAGACGGGATGCTTTTTAACCTTCACTTAGCAGAACCATAGCAGTAGATGCTAAACTCTAAGTCTCCAAGTACAGCAGTAATTAATAGGATAATTAACGGAACTAAACTCAGTCTAAGCTTATGTCATTCCTACGTCACTTCTAGGGTCAGTTCTGTGAATCCAGTGCTGAACGAGAACTTTTCCCTGTTTTTGAGAAATATTAGGAAAACATGTATGTCTTGACATGTGAAGAAATTGACAATAAAGCAGACTTTGACTTTGACTTTGACATGTTTCCAGAAGACAGACATGTGATTGTAAGTAACCCAGGCCTGAGCTAATGCCAGTTTCACAGTATTGTGATAATGTCAGTAATAAAAGGTTGTACCCATTGTCTTAGAAGCAACATGACAAAGAACCAAGAAAATTTAAGCAATTTCTCAGAGAGTCTCAACAGTTAGATTAATCATAACATGGTCTCTAAAGAAGCCATTAATTCAAATTTCTTTCTATGTTAGGGCACAGTAATGATGATACATGTGTTTGAATAGAGGCTCTAAAATCATGAAAAATAATGGTTCACTCAATGGAAAATTGCATCTGTCAATTGCAAGTCATTAACATATTTTCTTGGACTTTAAATTGTCCAAACAGCTTTTAATTGCATTTATTTTATATATATTTATCAATGTATCTTAAGCTAGACAGACACTGTGTGTTTTTAATTTTTTAGTCATTTGCCATAGGATATGGTTACTCACAATGCGCATTGCGCTCACACTCTGATCAACTACTCAAACCGAAAGACAAACAGCAAAAAACTCTGACATGCCAGAAATCCGCTTGGATCGGACCGGAACTAGAACGTTGATTGTGAAGCTGACATTGTGAGTCTGCTGAAACTACGGCAAAGGTCGAACAGGAATTTGGCCGGAATTAAAAAATGTGTCAGATTTGACTGATTCAGAGCTAAAATCACGTCAAAATCGCATAGTGTCTACAACCCCTCACCATACTTTCTCTGTAAAAATGTTACCACCACTACTACTAAAGCTACTGTTTCAATGCCAAGTATAAACACTATGCAATTATACACCCCCTTTCTGTCCCCTTGAGGGTGGATAATACATTTTGACAGTATCTATTCATTTTGTCATGGAGGAAGCTCATTATCATTCATGTCCCAGTGTATGCGTGGCAGAGCAGCCTTTCAAGTCAAAGAACACAGCTAGCAAAAAAAAAACCTCACACACATAAAGCTGTGTGCCTTTTGCAACTCATTTGTTATACAGTAGAATTTTCGGGGGAGCCGAATAATTATTCTACAGATGCCTTGTGTTGTCTGACAGTATGAAACAGCCCCTGGGGAAACAAACCTGACACAGAATCCATCGGTGGGTCGGTGTTGGGGCTGCGGTGTGGTGTGGTGTGATGCGGTGCGGTGTGGAGGGGGTTTGCGGTCCAAAAGGCAACATTATTGATCCGCCGCCTCACCTCTGTGGGTTTTTCAAAAGTCACATCCCTTCCTCCCTCCCTCCTCCACATCAATAATTTATCATGGAGGATTTGAAAGAGATATCCCCACAAGTCTATGAACGCATATTTATATTCGTCAGAATGGAAGATTTCAGCACTCTTTCCTAGAAATAATATACAGTACAGAGCTCAATTGTGTTTTTCTATCTTCACACACAGAGTGCAGTAAACAGTGTGCCACTTTTGTGACACCAGGGGCTTTGACTGAGGATCATCAAAGCCATTGGGATTTAACAGGAGATGAAAAAGAAGAGGATCCCATACTTCCAGGCAAAACTCGTAGAAAATTGATCACCCTCTCTGTGTAATATCCTCCCTGTGATTACAATCATTTCCTATTGGACACAGCCACGGAGGGAAGGACAATTCCATTTGTCACAGTTGCTGGACAATGTGTGTTGATGTCTTCTAATCTGTGTCTACAATAAAGACTTTGTATATAATAAATGTTTTATATATATATATATATATATATATATATATGAATTTGACAAAGGGGGGGCTGTGGCACAACTGGCTACAGTGCTCCTACCACACATGGGTCCTAAATATAATATAAAAATATAATACAATATAATATCATATAGACACAGAACTGTACCATCAATGTTTATGATATAGCTTTATTGTTCTATATATTGCGCTGAAGGTACTGGTAATCATTATGGTGGTTGCTTACCAGACCATAATGATTATGGAATGTGTCCTCAACTCCATCTTCAAAAGAATGTCTGATCACACAGATCTGACCACATGTTTCAGTGTCCTCTTCCTTGCTTTTCCGAGGGCAAAGGTTACACACTGATAAACACAGAAAAATAAACTGAATAAGAGAAAAAGGTTTACCCACACAACAACAGAATGTACCCTGAGTCACTATGTCCTTTCTTTTATATTTGTTCAATCTTTTAAGACATCACATACGTTGATAATACCCTATGAACTGAGTATATTGTTTGATTCACTTAATTGGACTCAGGGGCCCTTGAGTAGCTTTGTGAGTAGTGCATGTCACATACTGATAATCCTGTAAATTTAGAATCAGATGATTAACCCCTTACTTATCAAGTTATTCAGAGATGACGCAAGGAGCTCTCATATAATCACACAAGTGACAGAATTAACACTCAATGTGTAAAAATAAAAATGGCTGAATGACTAACTAACAAGAATGAACTGAGATTATGAAGTCATTCCTTTTTTTCTTGGGAACTGTATAATGAATTTTTGTCAAGTTCCTGACAGGATATTTATTGTGCCACCAAATCACAGATGTTGTCTGGAGTCAAAAATCTTTCGTCTGAGTAAGGTTAAAACCATCACATCAACTGTGCATTTGTGTGACTGAATGCTTAATTTCTATATGGCCTCTGGGGTATGCCTTGGTTTTTCTGGTGCTAAGATGAAAGCATTTACAAACCTTCAAGCAGCCACCTTGTTGCGAACCATTAAAATATAGATATTTGCCCAGTTAGTCCTGGTAGAAACTCAGCAGTACTTCTGCTCTCTGCATATACATCAGCCCCAATGGGATGCCCAAACTGCAAATGCAGGAAGATCACAGCGTAATCTATTTTATGATTACAGCCTACAGTTGAACTGACAGATGAGGTGCAGCTCCGAATGTAAAAGAGATCTGGCTACCCATCACCACCCACTCCACCATCACCACCACTTTCCATCTGTCGTCCCTTTGTCAAATTCATTTGAGATTATTGGCTCCCACACAGCGATTTGATATTCAAGCGTCATTCCTGAGAGTATGGCCCACAGCGACTGTTAGCAAAGTGGTGTTTTATGAGAAAACTGGAGATTTATGAAATGGCAATGACAGTCTGTGGTATGATCAAATTACCACCTCTCTTTAGATAGCTAATATTTACATTGACCATGAAGGTGCTGGATATATAATAGCACATGGACATGAACCCTGCTGTTTCTTACCATTTCTTGTTTTACTACATCAGTTCCCACAGTTCTCAAGTGAGGTGAGGTCATACCATACTTGATCATATGGTCATATTTTACTTGAATTGCGAGCATATTCAGGACCATAAAGGTTCTGCTTGCTTCAGGGTACATGAAAACATTCAATAACGTATGATAAAGGTGCCTTTGAATGTTTATTCAACTCTGAGTGATATCGCTTCTGACTCCACATGGCGACAGTCATTACCATTTGGTTTTGCGTCTGTGGTGTACATTTCTTATGCATCCTTTGCGTAAGAGATGTCGGTTGAGGAAAGACATAAAGAGAGGAGAGGAAAGGAAGAAGAATGTAAAGAAGACAGAAAGAAAGCAGAAAAAATATGTTAAATGATGATGTCACAACATGTACTGTAGCAGTTCAACAGGTCCTTGAGATGAGAATCACCAAAGATCCTTAATATGGACCCTTTCAAGAGAGTTCCATTATCAGCATCATAGTTGGCCCCACAAGACTTCCTTTTTAACATTCCATATGTTATCTTAATGCAGAGGAAGTAGATTGGGAACCAAATAGAACGTTCAAGCATTGTTTTTGTTTTTATTGCTAAAAGGGTCTATACAAAGATAAAGCAGCACAGGCTTCTACAATGGAATGGAGTTGTACACAGTTCCTGTCTCCTAAAAAGGCGTGGTCAGAATGCGCTGACGCTACCTCGTTGATGAAAACGTCAAAGATTTTTCATTTTCGCGCCTCTCTCTTGCTGCTGTGATCAACTGGAGCTGGCCTGGGTGACTGAATTTGGTACATCGTCGTGGCAAGATGCGGTCTGATTTCGAGGTAAGTGGCAGTTTGAAATGTGGCAAGGTATTTGTGATTAGTCTGTGTCTGTGTAACGAGTTATCTATGTAGAAAGAATATGTTAAATCAGTGGTTCTTAACTGGTCTGGCTTTGGGACCCACAATTTCCCATGTTCATGAAGTCACGACCCATATATATTTTATGGCGTTCAAGACAACAGATTTGGTGAGCTACATGCTAAGAAAGGCGAAGTGCCTGTAGGCCTATTTGTTTGGAACATTCTGTTTGGCATTACATTTGTGAAGTCTCCAACTCCTGATGTCACCTTAAAGTACTTGACAGGTCTGTCTTTGACAGGTGTACTTTACTATGAGGCATTTTCACTCATGTTCCAGCAATTGTGAACATCGCACACTGTGGATTCTGCACCATTTCGTCTCAATTTAATTTAATGGGCGATTTCTTCTTTTTTTTTAACCACAAGCTCCGCGACCCACCCAGAATGGTTCCGCGACCCACTTTTGGGTCCCGACCCACCAGTTAAGAACCACTGCGTTAAATGATGTCACAACATGTACTGTAGCAGTTCAACAGGTCCTTGAGATGAGAATCACATTTCTTTTGGTGCAACTTTGAAGAGCCCTTTCTCACAGAGTAGCTTTGCTACTGTCAAATGTATCTGCCCTTTCTTTACACTTCAGTGTTGAACAATACAAATGTTTTTTTGTAAGCATTTGAGTACACAAAATACCACATTTTTTTTGAGGTAGAAAACAACCTTTTGAGTTCATGTATGCAACATGTAACTGGTGGCTGATCTTTTTGGTCTCATTGAAGAACCTGGTCCTTTTTTCTCTTTATATGAAACATGAAGCCTCAACCCCTCTTCTCCCCCGATTCTCTGTTTACTTTGTTGTTGCCTTTTCAACCTGTGCCTTTCAGTCTACTCCATAATCTCTTTGAGGGCCAGCTGAACTTTGTCCCCCTCATTTCCTCTCCCCTGTCCTCCCTACTCCTCTCCCCTTCTTACTTTGCTTGCTGCCTCCTAACCCCTTGATCTGCAGCCCTCAAATGCTTCTCTCTCTTTCTCTCTCTCTCTCTGTCTCTTTCTTCGTCCTCCATAATCAGTTTGGTCACATCGGTCACATCATTGCTGGCATTTAGACACGGTGCACTGCAAACAAAGTCTCTTTCCATTGCCTTGAGGACGGCGATGGTCCCTACCACAATACTCCTATATTAACCAATAGTTACATGAGTTTTGTGTACAATTTGTGATGATGATCTGACAGCTGGAGCTACAATTGTCCTCCTGGTGTGGAAATCAATGGGGGAAAATGTAAACAAAACCACCTGTAGTTGGAATCCCTCAATCTCTCAACAGTTGCATTCATTACATGTTGACAGGAATGATGTGCTGCTGTAATGAGTTGCAACATTTAAAAAATATGGGCTATTACATAGACATAGGAAACACTCTTAATAACACTTTAATAATACATGCAAGACCTGATATACTGCAATGGCCAAATAACATATAATTCTGTTTCCCTGCCTGGCCTTTGTTAGAAATGAAAGTTGCTGTGGCAATCTAACAAGAAAGAGCTGGCTGTGTTAGGGTTTGGATGATTCATCAAATTAATATTAGTGGTGCTGTAGTGGAGGCTTTTGATGACAGCTTGTGTAGCTTTTGCCATCCTCGCCAACAAATGGAATGGAATAATATATGACCCGCTGCAAGAATAGTGCCATCTAAATAAAAAAATGTTTCATTCTCTTTTGGTTATCATCTGTACTGAGGGCTATTCAAATTCTCTCTTCTCTGAGACATTTTAAAGTAAAAGGCAGGGTAACCAAGATGTGATTATAGACCATTTCTATCACACATTTCTCTACTGGTGCAAACAATAAGTTACTTCTTAGAGTTTCCAGTATTTGGTAAGATATACAGTATATGCCTATGAGGAGAATATGATATAAAATGTCTATCTATGCCTAATACATATAATATAGATATATACTGTATACTGTAGGCCTACTGATATACAAATGCCAAATGATGACGATATGACGAAGATAAATCAACACAGGTATGTTTAATCTTTTTTCAGTAAATAAGAGGAAAATGTGAATAATATGTCCCCACACACAACATTAAAAGTTATTATCAAAAATGGAGATTCTTTAATCCTTCTACTGATCATGCACTCCCCAAAAAGGCAACTGTACTTTGTTAGCTTTGTGTCTTCAGCTGTCAGTTATTATGTTGTTTCAGTTCGGCAAACTAGGTACAGTATGCTACAAGATATTTCATATTAATTTAGTTTCCATGCAATACTCCACAGGTGATGGAGGACCTCAGACCCCACACTCAATGTAATGTAGCTTGGCAGATTATTTGTATGGCAGACTGTCTCACTGAATCTTGGCAGTCATTCAAGTGTTCCATCATCCTCTTGTCTATTCCAAGAATATCTATAGAAAGAGCTGGAGGAAGTCTAACAAGATATTATATATTGAACAGAATATCTCATGTATGTCTACATGAAAGTTATTTTCATGGATTTCACTGATAATTCATCTTGCAGTAATATTTGATATATTTGTCAATTTACAAATGTGTATTGGCAATTGGTTTCCCATAGGGATAAGGGGTACTTTAATTAATATTAATCATGTGATACTAAGATGGCATAATTGTGTATTGATAACCTGGCTCAGCAAAATGGGGAAAGGTCACAAGATGTGATTTGAACTGCGTTCCCACCCAGATGAAATAAATAAATAAATATCAGCGCTCTGCCGACTCATCTATCAGTCTGGAAATGTGAATGCCAAAATTTCAATTACTTTGCAAATGAGATGTTAGTGTCTAGATGATATTAGCGTAGACATTTATAGAACTCAATTGGTATTCAATCACTATGTCTTAGATTAGGACATAGGAGTGGAAAGTATGCCTTCTTGCTAATAAGAAAGTGAGACACACTCATCCAGAAATCCCTTTGTTATTGTATTTAAATCCCTTTTGATCGAAACATAAATAAGATATGACCATTGTCCAAACAAATCAAGTTTGTTTAACCTAGAGATGGACGTAAGCAACAACCTCAATCACAACTACAAGTCTAAACTGTTCCAAATATTTAAATTGTGGTGATCTAAAAATATTTCAGTCAAAAAATATAGGTTGTTGTCTTATTTGACCTCTTAAAGTGTTTTTCTTTTCATGTTGCAAATGTAAAGCTACTTGTAAAGGTAATTGCTGAAAAGCTGGATCACCTTCACATTCACATGGATAAATAGGAGAGGAGCTGAGGTCAATAACCCCTGTGAGTTCAGGGCTGACCTTGTGTTTACCTTAAAGGCCCCCTATGCAACATTTAAAACCGTTATGAAATCATGATGGCTAAATGATCTGTTGTGGCGAAAATCACAGCTTTCCCTGTTCCCTCTACCATCTCCTAGCGGAAAACCAGCCTTGAAGGATCTGCACTGGCGTCCCGGCAGTGTCTGAATCAAAATATAGGTTGTAGTCTTATTTGACCTCTTAAAGTGTTATTCTTTTCATGTTGCAAATGTAAAGCTACTTGTAAAGGTAGGTTGTAAAGGTTATAACGGTTTACCACAAAATTGCCTTTGAATCTGTTATATTAGGCTAAGGTAAACATCTTGCATGGTTCTGCTTCATGGTAAAAATAATTAAATGTCCTTATGTTTGTCATAATGTCCTGTAGTGTTAATACCCTTTATTTCACATCTGTAAGAAGTCATGTTCGAACTGGCTAACAGACCCTTGGGGAGCCATCTGAATTAGATATTGACAAAGTTACTTATTTTCTATGAAATTCTGGAGTACACTGCTATATTATCTGCCCCATTTTTGATCTATAATCAACTAACCACCTAGGAAATGATAGCATCAGCCAAATATTCAACATTGCATAAAAGATATACCCCAGGCCCAGGCTTTGTTCAACCAATAATGAAGACTGGTTTGAGATATTGCTACAACCACCTTTAATAATTGGTCCATAACTCTGATCATTACTCTGGGAATGAGGTGGACCGTGATGGAGTAGACCTATCTTGGCCTTAATATAGACCACAAATTATCCAGTAAATAGGGGTGCTGTTTTCAGGAATGCCATAGTGCACATACTTGTATGTTCTTTGAGTCATTTTAGTGCCTCACACACAACAGCCAAATTACTAAATGCATATTTATATTTGAGACATTAGATTCAACTTTATTGTCATTTAGCAGAGTACAGGTACAAAGCCAATGAAATGCAGTTGACATCCAACCAGAAGTGCAAAAGAAGCATTAAATACTAAAGTGCAGGTTGAGTACAGTATCTATGCAGTTATGTAGACGATAGAGATACAACAGTGTTAGATAAATACAGGTTTTCCAGATGATGTCTACATTGACAGATAATGAGTATAGAGGGTTATGTACAGTACAGAGAGTATATCTATATATATTGCAGAGGTTTATGGGCAGGTTATGGAATATAAAAATATAAATAAATATTGTGCAGTTTTGGGTGTTAGAAGTGCAAGGGAATTGATGAAACAGTGCAGTGCAGTAAATGTAAACAAGTAAACAGTTCAGAAGTAAAAAGTAAACAGGTAAACAGATTGAGAGGGAAGTAATAAACAGATTGAGAGAGAAGGGAGCAAATTAATGCTCATTTACCCCCTCTTTCACAATCTGGTAATTCAATTCTTCTAAATCTTTTTCTTTATCTTTATAAATAGACACCTGCACATAAAAGTTGAGCAGCTAAATGCCATTTCACTACATGTTTTACATCAGTATCTCTATGTATATGACAAATAAAAATCCTTGAATCCTTGACTCATTGAATCCTTGAATTTTGGTATAATTAATTCATTAAACTGTTAAAATATCATTGTCCACAATGTAATGTTTCTATAAAGGTGTTATTATCTTTACTATGTCACTTTAAAAT
Source organism: Alosa alosa (assembly GCF_017589495.1). Lineage (NCBI taxonomy): Eukaryota > Metazoa > Chordata > Actinopteri > Clupeiformes > Clupeidae > Alosa > Alosa alosa. The sequence goes on along the minus strand of NC_063198.1, from coordinate 18,529,570 downwards.
ACATGATTATTCAATTTATCAGCTTTCAATACCATTCGCTCAGCCCAACTGAGCCCATTGAAAGTCTTGGTTCACACAGCTCAGCAAAGCCTTGTAACACAAAGAGCACACTGAAATATTGGTTCAAAGAGATTACTTGGAAAAAGCTGTAAAGCCTTTTCCTGAGCCAACTTAATAATGACGTTATTCATGTGACCTGGCGTGTTTGTCAAGAATGGCCAGCTTTCAGAAATTAATTAAGAATGACAAAACAGTCATTGATCTCCTCTGAAAAGTAAAAAAGTCTCCAATTTACTTTGATAGTCACATTTTTGTCCTGTCTTTCATTTTGAAAGAATTTGAAAGACACTCTGTTGGTGGTGAGAATGAATTACCGTATGGTTATAAATTATATGCATGGGAGGGTAGGAATTAATTATACAGTATGTGTCATGTCAGGGTTTAGGTTAGGCTCAAGATTTGACAAGTAGTTGACAGGTACACAAAGAGTATTTTGAAAAAGTGCTATACAAATGATGTTTTCCCAGACACATTCATTTTAAAATGCAATAAAAATACAATTGTACAAAATCTATTTTAAATAATCCCTGATATAGAAATATGGGGAGAGGATTTGAACGAATAAGAATATAAAGGTGCTATGCCAAGCCGTATCTCCTATAATACCACATTATACAATATGTGACCACTTTATGAAAGACAATGCAAGAGCGCCAAGTGGCTGCCTTGAACCCTAACATTACAGAATTATATTTAATATAATAAATAAAATAAAAAATGACCACCAACTCTCACGATGTAAAGCCAGAACATACCTTGGTTAATTCCACATTCACCACTGTCCACTCTCATATCCATACCTTGCATTAATACAATTCTGAAACTGAATACAAGCTAATTAAATTCATGAATGATTCAGTGAGGTCTCACAAAACAGGGGAAGCTCAAACATTTTTTTTCTGCATTGCATAGATGTGGAGTCTGGCTTTCCTCTCTAGACCCTAGTGTCTATCTATGATGTTTCTGATCTAATCTTTTAATGACCTGGCTGACTGTACCCAGAGGTGGACTGTACTCAAGTGCCTAGCACTTGCCCACAGTGCAATGTCTTAAAAGGCAAATATGTATAAAAAAGCTGACATAACCTTCACACTCAGCCTAAAGAAATTGTATAGCAATGCATTTATCATAGTCTCTCATAGGTGTGCCTGTTAAAGTGAGCGGAAAATCCACCCTTGCAACTTTGGGCCGGCGGGCCGTCAGCCCCAGTGTCAGGAAGTAACGAGTGTAACAAATTGCTTTACTGCATTTACACACATACAGACCAGGCACCAGCTAGGACAAGATAGTTATGGAGTTTCTCAGACATTTGTCATGACAGAGCCAGCGAAAAGAAGCAGGAAGTAAGTAAACCATTGTCAGAGGAACAAGGAAGAGGAAATCGACAGAATGACAGATTGAGGAGTGTCGTAAATCATATCCTCTGAGGCTGTAGGGGGAGCCCTGCAGAGAAACCTGCGAGCAAAAAGCGAAAGGAAAACAGCGAATAAATTGGCAAAACTGCATGGTTTCTCTTTAAGGAAAAGGGTAACATCTGATACTAGCCTACAGTATGTCTCCTTTAAGAAAATCAAGATGTATGTAGGAGATGTAAAATGAAATACAGGTCACCATATTAGAAAGCTAGATACCGCATTGGGCTCCCGAACGTACGGAAATAGCGTCGCCATCTTGGTGGGGGCAACAACAACTGGAGGCCAATGGAGAAACACGTGACTCTGACTGGAAATCAAACAGGTGTCTCTGATTGCGGCAAGTGTTGTTGTCACTCCCCCATAGACAGTAAACGTGCTGCCCCCAACAATATGCCACCTAATAGAACTCGTGCCCAATGCGGTATCTATACGGTATCTATACTAGCTTTCTAATATCTATGCCATACACAGCCTAGCCTACTTACCAAAGCACTTCACTTGAACAGCTTGAGAAGCACGTGCAGATCAACATTCCATGCAGATGAACAGCTGCATGTCAGGAAAGTGTCACAAAATTTGGTGTCACCAAAAAGGATGCATCATGTGGTGCAAAACGACAACTGAAGTAGCGCTGATGTCTGTTGCTTCCGTTGTTCATGCATATCCTGACCAATCACACATTTGGTTTGGCTTGGTTCATATAATACCCACCAAGCCTCTTTATGTCTCCACAATGATTGTAGACTGCACCTTTTTAGCAGCAATCTGGGTTTTGAGGCAGGAACGATTATTTGCCATCATTTTGGCCTTGTGCTCACTTTTTTGACGGATTGAGGTCCGCTCTAAAATGTTGATATTTTTCTCGGTTAACCATTTCTTACCTTGTTTGGCTGTATGTTTTGGATCATTGTGTGGTTTAATGTTCAAATGCTACCTTTTGGGGCAGCCATGGCCTACTGGTTAGGGCTTTGGCCTTTGGGCTTGCCAGTTCGACTTCACTAATTCACGGATTGGGATAAATGCAGAGACCAAATGTCCCTCACGGGATCAAAAGATATACTTACTTACTAACTTACATACTATTGGGGCAGGTCTCTCGGCACACTGCCTGATCTTTTCCTCCTAGCCTCTTGTTTTAGTGTTACCGTTTACTTTGAGAAAGTCACCAGGTCCCCCTGGTTGAAAAACATCCCAAAATAATAATATTCTCACCCCCACAATTGAAATGGACATGGTGTCATTTGGGTTTAATGCTTCCCTTTTTTATGCCAATCTCAGGCAATGTCCCTGGGTCAAAAAAATCCAGTGAAAGCTAAATGGGCAATTCCATGGAAAATTATTTTTTTGTAACATCCATAACGGCAATAAAATGTGATGGTATGGTATGATGTGAATGATTACATGAAATTTGAGTGGGTAAGACTGTCTTTAGTGGCAGGCTAGCACATACCGTTGACTTGCGCTAGCCTAGCACCTGCGAACTCTGCAATTAGAAGGACTGGATGAAACGTGCTGAAAACGGTCTCCACTGATAAATATCACACTTGCTTACTTGGAAATAAGGTCTTATGTCCAAAATCCTGAACCACCCCTTTAAGCTGAGTTGTGCATGTTTGGAGAAGAGTGGAGAAAAATAGAATGAGAATTCTTTCATCAATTCTGTGGTGGTGTCTTTTACTTAATGGGCATATTTATTGAAGTAATCTAAAAGTAATCCTAAAGATTACGTTACATGTTTTTGGTAATCCAACTGATTACGTTACTGATTACAAACATTGCCATGTAATTTGTAGTCAGTAATGGATTACATTTCAAAGTAATCTGACCCAACCCTGGGATTAGGATTAGGGTTAGGGTTAGGGTTAGAGGTTAGAGTTAGGGTTAGGGTTAGGATTAGGGTTAGGGTTAGAGGTTAGGGTTCTTGTGTCATGACAGTGTCATATGTTCATGACAGTGTCATGTCACTCTTATATCGATACTGTCAAGTAAAGTGTTACCCATTTTACTAATGGATCTCAGGTCCTTATGACTTTTCACCTTAGTTCCAAGGGACAACTTGTAGGTTGTATGTGCTTGTTTACTCAAAGGTGTGTCTTAACATGGACATTCATACCTAAATGCTTCTTTAAATCTCTGTCGTTGAGCTACCTGGACAGCATTACAAATGTTTTCACATTGAGCCTCCAACACTCTTAAAACGAATGTGTTGAAAGCAACACAACTTGCGTTGTTTTTAACACATCTCTCTGTCCAGATAGGGACAACATAGTGTTGTTTCCTTTTTTTATTTGTTATACAAAATGTGTTGAAAACAACACAACTTGCGTTGAAAACAACAAAACTTGCATTGAAAACAACACAACTTGCGTTGATTTTTAACACATCTGTGTCCAGATAGGGACAACACATTCGTTTTAAGAGTGAACCAACCTAAAGATGATATTAGATTAAAAGCAGGGCTCAAGAACAGCAGTCGAAAAGGAAAAGAACAGGAGGAGGGCCTGATGGGGCGGGCGGAGACATTTGTTTTCTCGGTTGATTAACAAGTTTTAAACATTATCATTTTCTCAATCACACGGGCTTGAAGACATGGTCAGTTCAGAACGAACTACAGATCCTGTTCATGGGGCCATGTAGCGTGTATTCCACCCCACAAACTGACACTTTCTTGCTTTACTTGAACTCACTTCAACAAATCCAAAGGGCACTTAACTGGTTGCTTTAATTACAGTCTTTTGATGTTGGTGAACTCCCAGATGGCTTGGTTAACAAGCCTGTAATTGCCACGAGTTACATGTGAATGTGTGAGAAAATAAGGTTGTCTTAATGCTGTCTTTGTTCGGTACATTTCTGGATTATATGCAGATGAAGAGGGAAGTGCCTGGGACCAATAACTGTATCAACAGGTTATATTGTCCAGTTCAAACTATTTCCATAAATTTGCATCATTACATTTTAAATAAGAAAATCATGAATCAACATTCAAGGGCTGAATAGTGACAGAACATATTCACACACACACCTCAAGAGTGGGACTTCATTTTTCACTGCAGGTGGCAACACCATGTAGTGATCATACTGTGTACCGCTATGTGGTACACACATTTACTATTGGTGCAGACCAATGAATATAAAAACATGAATAGAGTAACTAATTAACTAAAACATGGCAATAGATAGAATATAATAAAGACTGGCTTTATTATACGACTGAATTTGGCTCCAATCTTGGCTCCAATTTTGGCTGTCGTCTTTTTAGAATGCAAGGTGCAGGGTGCAATGCTGTCACACCATAGACATGATGAGTGAGTCATTGAAAGGAGTTACAACCATAGGATTATAAAGATACATCAATTTAATCTATACAGCAGATTACACTTTACAATGCGACAACACAAATTTGAAAATATGACTGTGCCCTAGATATTTTATTTATATTTTAAGTCATGCTTTACACATTTCAACGGCATGTCAATATTGTCAAGATATGACTCCCATACTCTGCATCCTTGATAAAAAAACAATAGTCTAACTAAAGTAAAGCCATAATATGTGGATCAACAGCAAATGATAAATTCACTCTAAAACACATCTGCTGAAAAGTCAGAGTTCGAAAGAAACTACTGTATGTGTGTAGGCCTCAAAAACATATTTAGGTTTAATGAGTAAAGACAATGTTTGCTACCATCACTAGATTAAATAACTCTCATTGCAACAAAAATTGCAACACTAATCATTAGAGATAAAGGCTGAGTCTCCATTTTAATCCATTAACAAACACAAGAGGCAATTTTCTCAATGACAGGGCAATTGCTTATGCCAGTGAATCTGCTTCACATGTAAATTTATTCCCATGCTTTTCACAAGCTGAGTATGGTATTTACAAAATGTTACACAAGGGGATGAAATGTATTGTCTGCCTGAAAGTCTGTCTCAGAATGTCTGTCTGTATTTTCTATTATTTTTGTACACTGCACATAGTTTTGTAAGTGTGCAACACCCACCTGTCTATCCGCAATCTGATTCCTTATGGGGAAGGACTAACATTCAGCTGAAATATACATAATCATATCAGAGTGTAAACTAATTAGTGTTAAAGTGCTACCAAACATAACCACACACATACACACACACACACACACACACACACACACACACACACACAAATGCATATGCACACACACATACATACACACAGTCATAATTAAATTTTACAGTTAAACATCCAGTAGATTTCAAGTAAAAATTAAGTTAAAATAATTGCTAATTAATTACAATATACAGCTAACGTAAAAGGATTGTCAAATGAAAGCATGCCAGTTATCTGTGAATCATACAAGCCAGATTAAAAAATATGAGCAACACATTGGCCACTGCTATATGAGACCAAACCATGTCTCTGTGTATCTAAGGTGTTGATCTAAGGCTACCCAAGTCATGGGGTATTTAACCATTAACAACCATCAGAAGAAATTAGCTTCTCTTTCTCTTATGTTTCTTTGTTAAGATATCAATCAGCCACTACACACATGGGTGTCTTTGTACATTATGGTCTTCATTTGCTGTAGTTGTAATTTGAATGAAATCAGACAATTGTTGGTTAAAAAGCCAATCTATTATATGACTTACTTGGATCTGTGTCTGGGGAAATTGTCTCCATGTTGTTGTAATGAAAGGCCTCACCAGTGACAGCAACAACATGGTCGTCTCAACCTTGTGCCATCTTCATTCTGTCTCAGAGGGAAAGAGTTAAGCCTTGGGCAAGCTCAGAGACAGGCTTGTTCTCTCTCTCTCTCTCTCTCTCTCTCTCTCTCTCTCTCTCTCTCTCTCTCTCTCTCTCTCTCTCTCTCTCTCTCTCTCTCTCTCTCTCTCTCTCTCTCTCTCTCTCTCTCTTTCTCCCTCTCCACATTGATGTCCAAACCACATGAGGCAACTGGGGTTTACATCGCAGTGTTAGTTTTTTTTTTTTTTCTTTCAGGAACTGCACAAAATAAAACTGGGCCTTTTCTTATCAATATGTTTTTGGATACATCTGTCCTCCTTTTCTTACTCTAAGTATGTTATGGTACTACTAAAAAATAACCATATTCATACATCTTATATGCACTGAATTGAAATCAAAGCAATGGAAAAGTGTCAAAATTGTATCTCAGGTTCTCTGCTGAGGAAACCTATGAGGCAGCTGGACCTGTGGTCAATTGCAGACAAGACAATGCACTTGAGAAGTTGTTTATATTTGCTAATGAGCACACAGTATCACCATATCAGGATAAATGTCATGTTTCTGGTAGACATGGATAATCAAATTATGACTGAGGGTATGGTGCTGGAAGGACTGTTGCCATGGCAATGCAATGCAACTCTCCCTCTGCCCCCCCGGGTTTTCCTCACATCAGAATGCATCTATAAAGACTGGGTGCAAAAGGGTGTGATGACCCAGCTGTAGAATGTTCACTTTTTCCTTACATCTTCGAGTTATCAAAAATGCCTTGAAACTCTTTAAAAAAATGAACTTCATCAGCAAACAGTGGAAAAAACTTTCTAGAAACAGGTTACTTAACTCACTCTGTGTTTTATTAAATTGCACAATAATCCTGAATGTTTGGTTTAGATTCAAAATGATAATCCTGTCTTATTCTTCCTGATGTGTTCCAACCATATCTCTCTACTTGAAATACACAAGCCACAGAGGCAATCAATAATAATTGATTACCTGTTCCACAAAAAAAATGTCTCCTTGACCAGTATCATGCTCTAGAAATTGGTACGCCTACATATAATTTCAGCTCATTCCAAAGGAATTAAAATCTTGTTGTTAAGTGGTCGTTGCATTAGAGGTGGGGTGAGCAAAATTCAAAATCCACTAATAATCATTTTGTAAATTTTGACATCCTTTTTTGGTAGCAGGTATCTGACTATGTTGTCCTCCTGAGAATGTTGACACACAGTCTTTACCACTTTCACAGAATCCTGTTTTCACAAGCTGGGGTGTCGGTGCTATTTTTGGCTGCCATTTCTGGCAGCTTCCCAGCCATGAAATTGAGTGTGAATGAAAAAAGACGACCTCTCCTAAAACATAAGAACACTCTTCACTTTTACGAGCATCTTCCAGCTTTGTATCTGTCACAAAGTAACTACTGCACAGCAAATCAGGCAAAAACACATTCAAACTGCAATTAAACACAGCGGCTGACCTTAATATACACTGAGGAGACACTGACAACAGGTACATAAACTAGCATTTTGAAAAGCAAAAGTTAAACCTGCAAATTCCATATGAATGTCACTGATGTAAGCACTATTTATCTGTAATACATTGAAGTATGTGGCTGATACTGACGGTCAGCAAGAGAGATATACATTCTAGCTACAATCCTTTCCCTAACTATTAAGATTTCAATGTGGACAACACAGCCAATTTAATGTCTAGTTGATAAATAGCTAATAATGAAATCCCTGTTAAATTAGTCCATTCCTTGATTAGATCCAGCACAGTGTGGTTAAACATAATACATTCACAAGTCACACCAACCTCCACCATGCTGGCAGAGATTATTCTCTAAACATGCTGGCACCAGTTACTCAAGACCGTAATCGTAATATACTTTGAGGGGTACATGTCCTCAAATTATTCAAAAATGCTCAACATGTCACCCCCAATATCAAGACATGACTTGTTAGGCTACAGTAGTATCACTCACTGTTGTGCAAAATAATCACTTGTTACAAACTGGAAAATTGTATGCTAAATTTAAATATCTGACAGAGAAAGGGAGTGCAGGGGTGAGATGGTCTCTGTTAAAGTGTCAAAAGGAGTTAGAAGGAGGGGGGTGGATATCTATGTAAAGTTCATGACAGTTAACAAGGCATTATTCAAACCAATGCACTGATGTACAAAGGTTTACCTGTCAGCTATAATGTCCTATAAATCTACCCTATAATTGTCTTGGTCCTAAAAGATGAAGTAAATGTATGCTACAGAAACAGTAAACCCGGACTATATGATATGACTTCTTTTGTCATGTGATGCGGCGCGTAGCGTAGCATACTCTACATCTGGACAGTTAAGTTTCGACTGCATTGCCATCAACGATTCCCGCTTGTAGACTGGGACTTTCATCGGCGAACAAGTGAAGACTGATCATTCTCACTCAATCTTTTCATTTTTTATTTTGCCTTTCAGCAAAATAGCTTAATTCCTCGCATTATTGAGATGAATCACCTTTCGAATGAAGTGGAGTTTAGGATGGAGAGGAAACAGCAGACACAGACAACTTAAAGTGCGAGTGAAGAGCGAGCCAACGGAGAGAGATGCCAATCATATCATGTAGCAGGTGCAACTCGAGAGGCATTGCGGAGTATTTCTTTCTGGCGGTAAGACGAAAGATATGGTAAGGCTAAGTAGCCTACCCTTTGCTGCAAACTGGAGTGATTAAATCAACTGTATCAATAAGGTCTGGTCATTCGCTTCGTTGCGCGATTCATTTACGATTAAACTTACAGGTTTACTTTAGAACTGTATGCTGATTTCAACGCGCTCCGTCTGTCCTCAAGACACTGAAGAGTAGGCATACAGTAGCTTACCTATTACGCAGAGTTACTTTCCGGACGCTTTTCTTGTGTTTAGCCGAGATTTGTCGTTTTTTCGAGGTAAGTTAAATTCATACGCATAAATAAACGTTACTAGATAGATAGATACAGGCTGTATCTGAAAGAATAACATTTGCTTTCTCACCAGTGTTTTTTTCTGACACGCGACGATTTCAACAATTGCAATTGACAATACTGGTTATCAAGATTTCCGATCCAATTACTGATTATGTCTGTGTGAAGTTTATTGTTATTTGATTCGGTGAGTTATGATCCATAGCCTACACGCTTGCGGAAAAACAGGTTGTCAATTAGGTGCAATTTGCAGTATTGCTTGGTTGCATGGTTTCATTTCAACAGGTAAAACCATCAACGTTTTTTCCTTAAATGAATGCTCTTAAGTGGAAATGTAGTCTTATTTGTATGTGATCTCTGACAAACTACATCGACAGTTAACATTTGTTTAAACAGAACCTTCAGAAATCTCTTTTTCTCTATCTTTAGTTTGAGCAACTACTGTACTGAAGCCTACTATAGGCTACTATAGTTGGTTTTATTCGCTGTGCTGTGCTAATATGCTTTACCGCCTATGCTCTCTATACAAATACTGCACTACAAAATACACAATGTACTGTGCTCTGCTGCAGTACAGTCCATTGGGGAAAAAATGTATGTAAAACAAATGAAGTATTGTCATTTCTGAGGATCATGTGGACACATACAGCTCAACAGTCCCGCCATAGATTGTGGTAGGTACAGCAAAGTCTAGGTAGATACTGTGATCTCCTGTATTGCATTAACACCAGCCGTATGAAATATGAGCATACAATTGATAAGAGAATAGCTAAATTAGTAAGTTGTCATTATAATGTTCTCTCTCTTCCTTCAAGAATGACAACTGACTTGAAGGTGAGCTGGTTTTGAGAGTGCCGGACCAGTAACGTCACCGTCAAGTTGGCGACACCATGGCAGCTGGAGTTGCAGCATGGCTCCCCTTTGCCCGGGCAGCCGCCATCGGCTGGATGCCAGTGGCCAACTGCCCCATGCCCATCGCCCCAAGAGACCACAGCAAGAGAAAGGACGAGCTGATCATACTGAATGTGAGTGGACGGCGCTTTCAGACCTGGAGAACCACTCTGGATCGGTACCCTGACACTCTCCTGGGCAGTTCTGAGAAGGAGTTCTTTTACAACGAAGAGGCCAAGGAGTACTTCTTCGACCGTGACCCAGACGCCTTCAGGAGCGTTCTCAACTTCTACCGCACAGGGAAGTTGCACTACCCTCGCTATGAGTGCATCTCGGCCTACGACGAGGAGCTGGCTTTCTTCGGCATCATCCCCGAAATCATTGGTGACTGCTGCTACGAAGAGTACAAGGACCGTAAGCGGGAGAACGCCGAGCGCCTCATGGACGACCAGGAGGAGAACAAGGACTGCAAGATGCCCAACATGACATTCCGCGAGACCATGTGGCGGGCGTTCGAGAACCCGCACACCAGCACCATGGCATTGGTGTTCTACTACGTCACAGGCTTCTTCATCGCCATTTCGGTCATCACCAACGTGGTGGAGACAGTGCCGTGTGGCTACAAGAGCCAGAAGGACGTCCCGTGCGGCGAGCGCTACACGGTGGCCTTCTTCTGCATGGACACGGCCTGCGTGATGATCTTCACTGTGGAGTACCTGCTGCGGCTGTTCGCCGCGCCCAGCCGCTACCGCTTCATGCGTAGCGTCATGAGCATCATCGATGTGGTGGCCATCCTGCCGTACTACATCGGCCTGGTCATGACCGACAACGAGGATGTGAGCGGGGCCTTCGTCACGCTCCGTGTGTTCCGCGTGTTCCGCATCTTCAAGTTCTCGCGCCACTCGCAGGGCCTACGCATCCTGGGCTACACACTCAAGAGCTGCGCCTCAGAGCTCGGCTTCCTACTCTTCTCTCTCACCATGGCCATCATCATCTTCGCCACCGTCATGTTCTATGCCGAGAAGGGCTCCAGCTCGAGCAAGTTCACCAGCATCCCAGCCTCATTTTGGTACACGATCGTCACCATGACTACTTTAGGGTAAGTAACAATTTACTATGTTTACTACAGTATCTCCTGAAATAATGATACATTTCTGCTTTAGGCAGATATTTCCACTTTAAATCTCTCTCTTAAAATAAATCTTTCTTTAAATCCCTCCATCTCTCTCTCTCTCTCTCACACACACACACACACACACACACACACACACACAGAAACAGATGCAGTTACAAAACTAAAAGAGCGTCACTACCAACAAATACTGTGAATGGGAGCTCTGCAGATCGTCTTTCACTTAAATACAAAACTAAAAGCAGCCTGTTAACTAAAAGAGTAATTAATCAATTGAACATCATCGGGCTATTTGTTAATCAGGAGAACCAGATGATATCAGGGCTTCCAGACTCAGTCAATTTCCGCAGACTGCACATTCAATTTGAAAACATATCTCTCCTCTGTATGTTGCAGAAACATCTAATGCAGCCTCAATAGTCTATTCCCTTTCTTGTCCATCGTATCAGTGAGATCCAAGAAAGTATACAGAGTAGTCTTTGTTGTGGGTACGAGACATCACTGTATGCATTTTTAATCTGAATGTAGAGGAGTGGTCCATATATAGCCTCAGGACAGAGGTGTTCATTGCATACTGCATTACCTTGCGCACTGTGGTGTGATGTTTAATATTGCAGTGCGCTTCGAGAGTAGTAAATCTGTGGTTGTCTGGACCATGTTAAACACGATTCATTGTTATGTGGCACAAAAGTGGAAAGTGGATTACAGCCAATGGTGGTTTATTTGATTGAAGGCTTGATGAAAGACAGGCGTCTCTGCTTCTCAGTAGGCCGGGTGCAGCGCGCCTCTAAGTGGCTGTCATTGTGACTAATGGTGTGAACCTCCAGATCTGTTAACAAATATAAACTTTAATGTTATCTACTGTTTACTGGAAATACTATACGCCAAATAAGGACGTAAATGCCTTGGGCACATCAGTCAGGGGGGGCTTGTGTGTCTAGGACAGACTGTGGATATGTTTGGTCTCCTTTGTATGGGATAGTGAAGCAAAGATAGACAGGGAGAGAGGGAGTCCAAGACATGGAGAGACTGAGAAAGAGAGAAAGACAGTCCTCGTGTGGCTGAAATGCATAGTAAAGACCACATGAAACATTAACAGCTATGTCATGAGACTGGTGAACTCATTTTGCACCCGCACAATCAATCACAATGACACAATACAGTGATTCTTTTCATTTCTGACGTCTTTACTGCGCCAGTATTGAAACATTGAACATTTTTGCCGGTACACATCCTACATATTTAAACAAAGGAAAAGCTAGCAATGTATTATTGAATCTCAAATCCAGCCATAACTCATACAATATAATACTATAACTTTAAAGAACATAAAATCATGTCTATACAAATTGGCGTCAAAGCAGTGTAGGGTAACAAGTAGGAGGTAGATATATTGCCTTATACTGTCACGGTGCAATGTTTTGGCTTACTGTCTCTGACTCTGAAGGTATTTGACAACCTCTCTTATAATTGCTTTTCACTGGGCTATGTCTCCACTAGTAGAGTTTAGTGTCAAAACACGAGAGCGTTATAAAAAAAAGGTTCTTGTCAGAAACAAAGTTAAGATAACTTGAAGTTTTACTCTATGTTCAGTAGGCTGTATTGACAGTCTTAGCACACAATCACAACACTAAGCACTCTCTGCAATAACAGGTCATCGTGTAACAGGTGGTAGCCGACTTACAACACACATTATGGAATTCACATAGATTTGTGAACTTGTATCAAACAGCATTATCAGATGTACATTCAGTGTAATCATGTACACTCATGAATTATGAATTTTCATTAAATTACATAAGCCAATATTTACTTACTCTATGCTTACCAATTGACCTTCTAAAACTGTTGTTTTGCCACATGCCAAGCTATTAGTCTACACAGTGCTCACAGATAATTGTTTTAGTAATTACAAGATAGCTCTGTTAGGTGTCACACAAGTTGTCACATTAGGCGTGTGAGTTCTGTCGACACTGTCATATAGAGGAGGTAATCGGATTTGAATTACCTTAATTAACCACAGGTTGTCTTTTACTGTTATTAATCTGACATGAAGTCTCTACTGGTCGCTACAGTAAACCAGTTGGCTAAATTAGGCAGAACATATCATATCATTACAGTGGTACATCTCAGGAAAAGCTGGGTTTGGGGATTTATATTGTGCACATTGAAAGTTCGGAGTGTACAATACAGCTTGATAAGCTACTGTACCAAAGAGCAGAATTGCCATTGATGACCAAATGGCATTGTTTGACCACTTTGCCACTTTAATGGCCTCTCTTCTGGCATAGAAAGTTTGCATTGTGCAAAGTTTACATCTCAAACTCACTCACTCTGTTTACGACAGCAGCTAGAGAATTCTTATTTTTTCATTGTCTTCTTTGTAAGGGTTTACCTATTTGATCTGTTTGATCTACTTCATTTGATCTTTCATGCTGCAGTGACAACATAGCTGTGCCATCCACTAATTATTTTCCAAGTGCACCCTGAAACCCAAACCGACAATGTAATGGTTGCCTATTTCGTTAGCTTCTGGACACAGTCAGCAAGTTCAGTGAGCTTTCAGTCAGTGTCTGAGGATACTGAAAATGAAGACCACTCAAGCTCTCTTTCAGCGAAGTTGTTTGATGGTGTTTGAAGATGTGTATGTTTCCATGTATGTGCATATATATATATACAGTATGTGTGTGTGTGTGTGTGTGTGTGTGTGTGTGTGTGTGTGTGTGTGTGTGTGCGTGTGTGTGTGTTGAAGTTCATCTGTATGAAAGTGAGTATGTTTGTGTGTATGTGTATTGTGTGTGTACAGTATGCTTCTGTTGTATGCATATTGTGTCTGTTTATGTGTATATGCAGTATTTGCATGTGAATGTGTGTGTGTGTGTGTGTGTGTGTGTTTGTGTGTGTGAGAGACAGAGAGAGAGAGAGAGAAAGAGAGTGTGTGGCATGTGGCATGAACTCCCACTTGCTCGCTTGCCTCACCTCGCCTTGTCTTGTCTTATTCAACTTCTTTCCCGGTGACTTGTTAGCGGCGCGTGACCTGAGCACCAGTGCGCTGTGTGCTGCTCGAGGGGGTTGGGGGCTGGAGCGAGCGGCGCCTGCCGGGCCACATTTCCCTCTCTCGGTGTCGGGCCATCTGTCTCAGCCTTGGCCAAACATGGTTATTGACCTAGAGATTTCACACTCCCGCTGACGGACTGCTCCGAGAGCTGGCAGGGTGGTGCAGGGTGCGCGGGCCGCCAGCGCTCAGGGACGGTGAGGGGAGGCTCTGGCCGCAGCTAATCGGAGCATCTGTAGCTCAGCAAACAGAAACAGCGGTGGCGAGAGGCATTTAGGATAAGCATAATTGATCTTAGGTACACATTCACATTCACACACACATACACACACATACACACACACACACACACACACACACACACACACACACACACACACACACACACACACACACACACACACGCATATCTAAATACACACAGAGAAAGAGTGTCTGCCATTGTTTTCTTGTTTTCCTAAAGTCTGTTTGTCTTCAAAGCTTACTTAGTTGTGTTGGGGCTCTCTGTTCATTCCAAAGGGGTAGTTTTACAAGTCTGGTGTCAGGAAGCCTTACAAAGTACTTTTTCCTTGCTTTCTCTTGCTTAGTCTACTGGTTTGGTGAAGCCAGATCCTGTATTTAGGTAATCCTTTCTTAAGCATCACTGGTATGCATTGCATGTTCGGTGCAGATGCACAACCCCTCTCTCACTCACTCACTCACTCTCTCTCTCTCTTTCACACACACACACACACACACACACACACACACACACACACACACACACACATAAACACTGACAAACATTTTACAAGCAAAATGGATATGGCAGTTAGCATTCTCCCCTTGAAAATTACTCAAACACATTTTATGTTTTGTTTATCATTAGAATGCACAAACTTTGTTTTACACAAAACCTGCTGGGGCCACATTAGCTGTTAGCTGCGCCGAGTGCACCATTAGCTCAGGATCCCATAGCTCTCAGGATGACATGTCGCCATTTAAGAACTACTTAAGTGGAAGACAGGCTGTGCTGCCTTTGACTCTGCTGGTGAGGTCTGACGTGCCCATGTCTCCCATTAACCTTCTCTTCCCTCCTCTCCATTTCCCTCTTCCATCCTCTTCCATCGGTGTGGCTCATCTCACCCCCTTCACAGAATTACAAGTGTGATGTTCCTTATTGACAAGCACAGTTCGACAGCTGTCTTCAGCGAAAGAGCTGGTGAACATGTTTAAAAAATGAAGAAAGCCACAGTCGCACATGCACAGAAACAGAAGGAAGGTGAACGTGTTGATTTGATTTCTGAATGAAATTGGCTGTGGTAATTGCTACCCCTAAGGGAAGTTGTGTTTTGTCTCCCCATTTGCCTTGTCATCTGAAGAAATTAAC
This sequence comes from Alosa alosa, assembly GCF_017589495.1. Classification (NCBI taxonomy): domain Eukaryota; kingdom Metazoa; phylum Chordata; class Actinopteri; order Clupeiformes; family Clupeidae; genus Alosa; species Alosa alosa. The sequence continues at coordinate 18,513,983 of NC_063198.1, read as the reverse complement.
AGAAAAAAAGTGCCTCTTGTGAAAATGAATTTTTGAACTATTATTCCGACCGTAATAAATATGTGTTTTATACACTCTAAGAGAGAAATGAACCCCCGTAGACTACACTTAGAACTTTTTTTTTTACCCCCCGGCAGTTTTATAATAGCTCATATTTGCTTGTTTTACAAATACTGAATCCTTTTGTATTCTTTGCTTTAATATTCAAATGTTTTGGTTAACATTCTCCTTCACAGGTTACATGGTGAAATATCTTAACACATCTACAAACACATCTTTCATGAATATTTGTTTGTGAATAGACTCATGCCTGATGATAGGGAGGCTTCCATTTCCTTAGGAACTCTTAGCCACTGCTAGGTAGAGTATCACATTTTCAGTCCATTCCGTGAATTGAAAGCCATTCTCTATGGTGAGCGTTAATGATCCTCCACTGTCAACCCTGCTTCTCTGACCTCCTTGCTCACACCTGCTTTGAAGCCATGTTTGAAGTCACGCTATAACAGCATAAATAGTATGTAAATTTAATGCTTATGTCTGCTGTTTACATTTCAAAGGCTCACTTGTGATACCTGCTGGCTGTGTCTGAAAGAAAGACTGATGGCACTTGAAAGAATGTGTAGGCCAAAGGCATTCAATTACTATATTGGGGGAGTGCATTTCTCATACAGTGCACGTGCAGTTGGACTTGCGAGATTCCTTATGGTCTCTTTTTCATGCGTATGTAACAGCCATTATGCTGAGTCCTAAATGTAATCTCTTTGTTGTTCATTTGTAATTTCATATGTTGCTTCAGTACTTGCTGTCCTTCTTTCAGTGTGATGACAGTCATAAGGTTGTATGGTGGTGCAGTTTTTTCAATCATCCTTTCTTGACATTCTTCTTGGTTTTCAAAAAATATCAGTCGGTTATGAGCAAGTACTGGTACCGTAATTGGTTTATTGATTTTGCTAAATTTCTTCAGCTATGAGGTTAATACACTGGGGCAGTTATATGGTATTATATAATATGGTATTAATATGGCATAAAACACTGTTCTGCAGTTTATGCACAATGTGGCTAATACACAGAACATGAATGTAGTATTCATATGCCAGCTAGAACTACTTTAATTTTCAAAAGAAGTGTGATGATTAAACAACCTTTATCCATTGCATTCCAAATATGAATGCAACCCCCCCAAAAAATTAAGCCAAAACAAATGAAACCAAAAAGTTGAAGGCTAACCTGCTATTAGAATTGAGGCATTTTCTTTCAATGCAAATATAAGTCTTTGTTGAAAATAGTTGTGGAGCAGTTTGGTGACCTCTTCTATCCAATCCTTGGCCCTTTATTGGACCCCATCATCCTGAAGTAGATAAAACACTTGCAGTCCACCTGTTATGCAAGTCCCTCATAATAGCACAGTTTTTTTCCCTCTGGTGGTGACGTTTGTTCCCTTTGTGAGACTCTGTGAAATGAGCTCTCTGAGGGCCCTTGCGAGTCACACCTCCAAATGAAACTGTGATGAGATCCAGTTCAATCCTCCAAAGTCCTCACTGTGTCCTTACTCTACCCCCTGCTCCAAAATCTACCTCGACTACCTCTCCCTCCACTCTTGAATACATACATACTATATGTATTTATCTTTGTTCCTACAGTGGCTGGAAGTAGTTTGTTTTGTGGATGCCTGGCTTGAATATGATTTGTTCTGCCTAGGGTAGCAAGTTCTCCAGCTTTTTAAGCTGAATGTACTCTGTCTTCTCCCACAATGTTAGTAGTACATTGCACCCACAGTGGTGTGCAATGTTGTTATAGAAAGATTGAGAAAGAATATGTTCAAATAAAGCCAGAGCTAGAGAGAGAGAGATAGAGAGAGAGGTGTGTTCATGAAAGTAGAAAGAGGGAAAGAGAGCACATGTGTGTCTCTGAGGGTGTGTCTCTGTGTGAAACCCAGGAGACATAACTCATTAGCTTTGCTTACTCAGTACACTAGAATTGTCTGTGTTATCTTGACAGATTCTGTAAGTGATCCTCTGTTATCTATGTGAATAAAATCAGATGAAAGAGGCCGCAAAAAGGAATTACTTGCTGTCAAGTGCTGGTATTTCTCCTTAAGAGGGAACTGGGCAGAGATCAGATGGGAGTCAAATTAGAGAGCAGATATATCGGAGTTCAATCTGCCCTCGGTTTGGTATGAATTTTTAAAAAAGAAATTTCCATTACCATTTTAAAATGAGAAAATGTATTGCATAAAAGCCAGAAAATATTAGTATTGCACCCAGCTCAAGGCCTGTCATCCAAGAATTATTGTGTGGCGACAAAAGAATCCCAATAAAATGTCTGTACCCTTCAGTCTGCAAGAGCAGCATTAAAATTTCTGTCTGTCTTGAGATTATAAGTTTATCATTTTCAGTCAGTCTGTCACTATGTGTTTTTCCTTAAACCACAAAAAGGGACATGGTAATGTCCCCATTTTCACTTTTTTTGTATTTCCTCATTTTTATTGCACAACCCCTGTGCATCCGCTTACAGAAGAAATCTATTCACTGTGTTCTTTATGTGGCAAAAGGCTGCTGAAGCCATGTACCCATTCAGATTTGTGTTGCTTTGTGGTGTAATTAAGGAGGTGATAATGTTATCTTGTAGGAGCGTGGTAACGGTGAGATCTTCCTTGCTAAGTGTGCGATCCTTTATGACAGATTTAATTTACCATGACAAATCTATTTGCCGCTGGGTGTGGATTGGCACAAAAAGTGCCGAGAGTGCTAGGCTCAAGAGGAACAGGCATTAAGTGAACGACTAGACATGGATTTGGGGCCTGTTTGACTTTGAGTAGGGACATTTATCCCGGGGATTGGCTCGGATCTCCTCTTTTAACTTTGGGCCCTCAAGGTCCCCCAAGTATTATTTTTTTCTGCCGTGATATTGACGAAAGAGAAGCTCAACAGGGTGCTTGAGCCTGATGAAAATGTCAACATTTTCTTTTTTTCATCAGTCTGAATTGGATTTGGTTTTCCTTTCTTTGAATTCCTTTGAGTTCAGTTTTCTTGCTGGCAAGTTGTCAACTGTGGCTGTATTTCTACACATACTTATGTGAAGGTGTGCACATATATGCAAATTATTCAGTAAATAGCCACATTATTTACAATATCAGTCAATTATTACTTTTCATTTCAGTGAATGACTATGTGACAGCATGTCTCAGCTTTGAGTTTTTTTCTCCAGTCTATCTAGCCTCATACTTCAGTGGTCTTTGGATAAACCAGCCACATTATCTGTCCTCTGCTATAGGAATTTGCTTGACTCCCTGTTTGGCTACAATATGTGAGTCATATTGATTTGTTTATAAAGCTGCCTTTGATTTCTGAGTGAGATTATTGGGTATGCTGATGTGACCCCGGGGCTTGGGAGGAGCATACTGTTAGCCGACATCTGAAACAGGCACCTAATGAACAGCTAATCCCAGTGGGGATGCCTTAGCCTTTGAAGGAAATTGACATGCAAGCAAGCCATTTCACTGGGATTTTGATGGGGATGTTTATTCGGGGCACTCACACTGTTCAGGGACACCTGGAGTAATGCATTTTCAGTTAAAGTGCTTACATCTTTCGGATAGTTTCGCCTAGGCTCTCAGTGTGAAATGCATAGCAATTTCCCAACAGCAATGGAAATGAATTTGCTATTTGGTGTAGCTGTTATTTAAGTTATTTCATCGCTGCTGAATGTCATACGGTATGCAGAAAGCAAATAAATAGCTATTATTCTCAACATCAGGCTGTAATATAGCACATTATGTATTTACCCATGAGGTTGAAAATTATAGTATGTTGAGGACATCCCTTTTACTCAATAACAATATACTGTATAATAACATCTTCATCTGAGTTTTTAAGATAATCTAAAAACGGGTCTTGACTCCACCATGAACAGTGTGGAACATTCTCTCTGTGGAGTTCAGTGTTGTGTAAAGGGAAACATTAAGGTTATCATGGGCAGATAGTTGTACAGGTAGAACATCCATTTCATAAATTATATCCAGTGGTCATTTAAAACTTTTGAGTACACTTATATTAATACTTTGAAGGAAAATTCCGGTATTTAGCACTTTGAGTCCCTTTTCTGATTTGTTTTGGATGAACTAGAGTGATGGACACCGAAATTTTGACGATTGGTCCTGTCTCGACTTTTCTGACTTGTTTTGAATAGCTTTCAAAACTGTGCAACTCACCGAGTGGTCAGTGGTGTTCGTTGATTATTAAAATCAAATATATCGGCGCAATGTATGATTTCCAGCCGTCTTATTTGCTATTGTGGAACTATTTTTTCAGACACCTCACAACCGCGTATAAACTTACGCCCAATATTTGAACCTGAAGCATAGACGGTGGCACAGTAATATCAACGTGAAATGAGTCTTCCAACAGAAATCAATGGGATTTTACAAAATGCCAAATAAAACACGACAGAAACTGTATTTCGCTACGCTACTTGTTTTGGAACACCAACAAACACCACTAACCACCCGGTGAGTTGCACAGTTTTGAAAACGAACGTTAAGGGTTGTTTTAGGACATGTTTGAGGATGCCTGTTGGCAGCCACTCTGAGTAGTCAAAGGCGATTCAAAACGAGTCAGAAAAGTCGAGAGAGAACCAATCGTCAAAATTTCGGTGTCCACCACTCTAGTTCATCCAAAACAAACCAGAAAAGGGACTCAAAGTGCTAAATACCATACCATTTTCCTTTAACTAATACTAATTGCTCACATCACATCAGTGAATGGTCAATGTAATCAGGAAGGCAAATGACTGAGATGTTTTAATTTTTTAAGTGTCATTCTCATTCACATGTGTAAAGTGCTAAAATCAGTAATCATGTAATTATGTGCCATAATGAAAGCTCAAAGGGAACTTTCATTAATTGGCGACACAATTGTAATGGCCACATTGTGCTGTCAGTACAACTCAGAGCATATGGGGTTGCATGGAACATAAAGTTCACGCGAACACAGCCGGTGGCGATATATTTTGCGCTGGTGACGTGGCTCTGTAGCGCCGTGTGTTTATTTGCCGACTGAGCTGAGTATGGACATTTACGAGCCCAGCCCCGGTAGCTAACCTGCTGCAGGGGCATATGTTCAGGTGATGAGGTCACCAGACCCATCTGCCTCCCAATGCACCAAAACTAAAGAGATGTGTGTGGCTTCCACCCAACCCCACCCCGCCCGCCTGCCCGCCCATCAAAACAGGTTTACGGTTACTACCTTCATTGGATTTGGCCGCAAAATGATTTTATTTGACGGATCTGACTAAGCTGTCTCAAATGGGTAGACTGAATGTTACACATTCTGCGTGTCGGGGAGTTTTTTGCCCCTTGCCCTCGTCCATTAATTCCGTATAACAGGACACCTCGGCGGCCGTTATCCCTTACTTACATTCCTACATACATTGTCTCGCAACAATGTGTTGTGAGACAATAGAATAGAAGGGGATAGAAGCTGGATCAACTGAATGCCATTTGGTTATGTTACCAGCTGCTTCACCACGGCCACATCAATATGCATACAGTTATTTATGTTTGTGATACCATAAACATGTACCACATATATAGTTGTTTATATGAGAGAGAAGAAGTGAGGTATGTGGCGTGTCTTATTTAACATGAAGTAGCAATCCAACTCGCCTCACAGCCACAGACACAGAAGCTCAGTTGAGTTCTCAGTCATGTGACTCTTGCTGACATCCATCACACTGATGGCATCGCACTATGCTGTGTGTATTATCTGCTTTTAAATTGCCATCACCCCAAGATGGCATGTCTTCATGGTCAGTATCAGTTATGTTGCTTTTGGTGTTACATGAGGAATGAGGGAATACACAGAAGATATTGTCTTGACTTTGGTCCATGATTGGGTACTAGACTGCCATGTCTTTTGTAGCACATGATTATCCCTGTTACTGTATATGTCTGTTGAATGAATTCAAAGACAACATATTTTGCTATAAAAAATAAATCTGCAGTCCTGGGTAAGGCTTGTGATCTAAAGTCCAGTTGGTGATGTTATGTTCATTTAATGACACCCACTTCTTCTCACGTCTTTGTTCATTCTTTCACAATTGCTATCCATTGCTAAATTAATTTGAAAAGGTTGGCAGAAACCTTGTGAAGGTGAAAAGTTTCACTCTGTCTTCAAGGTCTTTAAGTATTATAGTTTATGGTTTAGTTCACTATGATAGTATCAGGCTCATCAGGTCACAGAAGTATGAAATTGAGATACTGCAATAATATGTTGTGTCCAGTAAAATCTATTGGGTTTGGCTCAAGGCATTCAGAATTTTAGAATTAGAACATAATTTAAAATGGGAATTTGCCACAATCCATCTATACATGTGATCAGCAGAATCTCTCATCCAAAAAGGTAATTGGTGCTTACAAGTTAGACTAAAGTCCATGTAACATGTCCATATCATCAACTGCCATTTGCAGGACATTAGCTGGGCTAGTGTTTTATAGCCGTATTGCACTGACTTTTGGATTGTCATTTTTGTGGACAGTTGCTTCAGGGCCATGTCAAAAAAGGATACCGGTAATCAATTTAGCTGTCTACTATCTGAGTATTGACATAAAGAAGATGACAGAATTCATGGGGGAGAGTGAAGGTTTGTAGTGTCCCTATTAAATGAGTTTTTCAGGTAGTTCAAAATCTCCAGTTGACACATTGACCAAATTATATCAGGGAGCAAAATGTATCTTACACAATGGCAGGTGACCTTTTTCTGAATTACAACAATTCAGTGCCATAATAGATTGAGCCAAGAATATGACAATGGGTTGGGACTAAAAGACATTAAATTGGCCCAGCGAAGCATTATCCTTGCAATATCTATTAAGAATCTGGACTTGGGCCTTTCAACGATGACTCAGTCTATTCAAACGTCCAACTAAACGTCCACTTTTTTTCTGCTCTTTTTCTCTCTCTCACTCACCCCCCTCTTTCGTGTAATAGTCTGTGAAGGACATGCATTCAGCACATCTAGGGCTTGCAGGAGAACAATGGCGGGGACCTTTTACATTCTGGTGCGATCCTCCAGTTTCTCCGCCAATGCTGTTTCATCTCTCAGCGCCAGCGGTTTTGATCTTGCTCATCAGACTCCTCTTCCACAGCCTGTCCTCCCTCTCCACTGCCCCTCAGAAAGAAAAAACACTGCACAGACACGGGCCTGCACATAGATGAGGGGGGGTTATGTGATGGAGGAGAGAGAGGGAAGTAGTGGGGTGGGGGGATAGGGTGGGTAGAAAAGTAAGAAAAGGGCATGAAAGATAGATGCATAGAAAGGTAACAGTGAAAATGGAGAAAGAGAGAGAGCGAGAAAAAAAAGACAAGATATGCATGTAAAGGGGCTGAGAGGAGAAGAGAGAGAGAGAATAGAGCAGATGAGGAGAGACAGTAAAACAGAAAGAGAGGGGCACAGATAGAAATTGAGGGAGATGGAGAGATGATGTGGCGTATTGGGAAGATGGCTGTATAATCACACGTTCGTTCCCAGGAAACAGGGGTGTTAAATCAAGCTCAGGTGGCTGATGGGGGAGGAGAATCTCAATCCTGTCTCTCTCTCCTCTCTCACATACTCTCTCTCTCTCTTCCTCTCTGCCCCCTCACTCACACTCTGTCTTTCCCTCTGTCTTTCCCCCTCATTCTCTATCCTCTCTCTTTTTGTGTCTTGCCCCCTTTCTTTTTCTCTCTCAGCTACTCTCTCTTCTCTTTCTTTCTCTCGCTCTCTCTCACACACACTCTCTCCATCTCACGTGCACGGCAGGGGCCATTCTGAGCTGCAGGATGCCCAGTCACCATCGTCGGCCGAAACGTTGAGATTGATGAGCAAGGGAACAGAAGGAAAAAAGGGGCCTCTTTCATTCCCCCGTCCCACAGAATATTACGCTCAGGGGGGGTCGAGGGGGTGGCAAGCTATTTTTGGTCCATCAGCTGTGTCATTTGTATGTTTTGTTTTCTTGGTTTTCCAAAAGGCCATTCGGACAGATGGGCAGGTTTTTTTTTATCACTTCTCGTACCGCAGCACACCTCGGAGGTCCGTTCAACTTTTTTGTCATTGACTCTCTACAAAGCATTAGCCTAATAAAAAAAAAAACATGGTTGGCAGATATACAGTGAAATATGACACTGCGTTATAATTAGAGCAATTTTCCCAGCTGTAAAGGGCCCTGAATGTATTCCTTTTACCGTGCGTAACAGCAGAGAAATGTTATGCATGTAGGTCATGTTCCCGTCTGCCTTAATCAGTGGCTATATATAATCTGCTTCAGAGCAGCGTTTAGTGTGCTCTCCTGTGCACTAATCTATAATTCGGAGACATAAAAGATGGGAACAAAGGCCAGCGAGTTTGCCAGGAGCTCTCCACTCCGCGTGAATGTGGGCCCTCTACTGTTATTAGGGGTCAAGTAATTACATTGGGAAGAACAGAGTCGGACAGAAATGGTTTAGAGGATGGAGTGCGGGGGTAGCGGGAGTAGGAGGCAGCGCAGACAAGATGCACACACACACACACACACACACATACTCACTGGGCAACACACACAGAGACATGCAGTATAAACACAGGAAAAGGTCAGGGCGCACACTCACAGATACGTACGCACAGACATGTAAACGCTCAACAATTCCAGTGCATTCACACAGAAACGCACACAGACTTACATTAATCATATGAGAATACCAGTACACAAAGTCAAATATAGAAATACACCAACACAGTCAAAGAGAACCAGTATGAAACATGTATGCACACAGTCACACACACAGACGGACAAACAACCAGATTTGTCATATATATACACACAGACATACAGCACGCAAACAGCTCAGCTTTCAAACACATGCAGACTTTCACAGAGAAACCCCTTCAGACACACACTCGGAGAAGAACATAGAGAAAAACATCCAAAACAACCGCACTTTTATACACACAAACATGCAGCACACAATAGAACATATAGAATATAACTCACACATAGAGGCAGACTTATAAACACTAAGAGTCACACAAACATAGAGAAACACACAAACACATACCAACATACAGTAGAGGGGACTAGACTTGGATATGTAGTCATGTGCACATGCCAAGAAGCACACACATACAAAGGCAAAAATAACTCGACTCAAGTACAGACTGATGCACAAACATACTACACACACATGCCCAACCAGATTTGCACATACACACCCATAGGCATGCAAACAAGCATACACAATGCATGCACAAACAGATGCAAAGACACACACACACAAGAGCCTCACTTTATTTCTGACTTGCCACAAACTCTAATTCCTAAGCCACATAGGTGTATAGTGATTAGAGCGCTATCTCATCCGAGCAGATAACACCGGCGCGCTGTTTCTACTTCTCTGTGTCCATTCCACGAGTTTTCTGTCTCGCGTGTGGTTTCTGGAGGGGACATGGACAGGGATGGGAGAGAGAGAAAGAGAGAGGGGAGAGAAAAATAAGGGGCAAACATGTAAAGGAGGTTAATTGAATTTGGGCGACCGTTGCTCTCCGTCTCGGGCGCTGATTTGAGCGGGGATGACAGATTGTGGCTGGAGGGAAGAGAGACACAGCAGACCGCCAGTTGGCCAAGAGGGCAGCCAGGGAGGGAGCAGCAGGCCTGGGGTAGGGGAGATGTGGAGGGGGAGGGGGTGACAAGCAAAGAGAGAGCAGGTATAGGGATGGTGGGAGATGGACGATGTGGAGTTGGGGGAGATGGAGGGATGTGGGGTTGGGGGAGGAGGTGTGCTAGTGACTTGGCAAAAAAGTAGAAAGAGAGAGAGGAGAGAGATGTGGTAAGGGTAAGGAGGGGGTCGGGTGGAGGCGGAGGTGGTGATGGTGCTGGTGGTACTAAAGACAGTAGAGAGAGAGAGGATGTTTGGGAGATGAAAGTGGGGTGGGGGGAGGACGGAGGATGGGAAGTAGAAGGGAACCACACAGAGAGGAGGGGGAGCGATGATGGTAGGAGGATGACGGGGGGTGGGATGGAGGGTGGGTGGGGGCAAAGAAAGTTGGAGGGCTGGAGAAGGGAGGAGGAGACAGAGGCGGTGGTGGTGGTGAATCATTCTTTGTGACTCGTCTCTATCTCAGTCCCCCAGTCTCACAGCAGCATGACACTGTCGGTGTGTGTCAAGGTGGCACCGCAGCAGGGAATAATCACATCGAAATCATACAGCTCTGTGTTATTAATGCAGCAGTGGTGCAGATTGCTTCCTGTCAACAGAGTTAAAGAACCTTATGTGCTCTGTTTAGAAGATGCAGGCATTAGGATCCCAATGATGTGAATCAGTATATCATCATTTACTTATTCTACAGTGCTAGACTAAGACTAAGTACTAGACTTAATTTTCCCTATACCCTCTTCCAAAAAAGCCTCATATGTAAATAATTTAGCTTGCACACAAAATTTGAAAGTGCTCGAGTGTTTTATAAGAACAAAGGAGACTTGGTCCGCATCAGTTGGAGGGGGGCTCAAATACACCAATCCTCTCTGGGAACCTTTGGCTTCAATTGGAATTAATGGCGCATTTTAGCACCCCTACAGGCTTCCGGATCAGAATGAGCAAGCTTGTAGGAAATTAAAAATATCCACCTTATCAGAGTGCGAACTTGGAGCCAATTTCCCAACACAGGCATCTTTAATGGGAACCTTTCTAATGATAGCGGAGGAATTTAATTTAGCTCTGTCAGAGGTTCATTTACCGCCTAAACTCATTTAAAAAGAATTATACTTACAGGGCCGTGCCCATGTCTGAAATGTTAAATGACCTGCACGCTCAGCTAGCTGATTTGGACTCACCTCAGGGGGTGTGTTCTAAGTCAGAGCCGTTACCTTGTAGCCGAGTATAAACAAAACTGAGTTTGTTCACTGTAGATGCCCATTTAGATATTTTAGTGAGTATATGCCCCTTTTAGAAGTAAATAGGGTTCCATTTAACCCTTATTGTAGAGTAGGGGAATCTCATTACCTGGATACATGCATAGTCATTTGATTTGTTCCTGTTGAGGGTACAGAGTTCTTGCCTCAGAGATGTCTCCAGCAGATTGTGACAACCTGGAACACTGCAATGTGAGTGAGCTGCTTGTTGGAACAGTGCAAGTAAACATGGAGAGTGCTTCTGCAGAGAAGTTCATTTATCCAGGCTGTATCCCTCGGTAAACAAAACAGGGATGCAGAAGAGGAGACAGGCAGAATGTACCCAGGCAGCTAAGCTTGGCTGTTTTGTTTGTGCAGGCACACACACACAGACACACACATGCACCCAAATACACACACACACTCTCACACACACACACACACACACACACACACACACACACACACACACACACACACACACTAAAAGAGAACCACAGAGACACACACATACACAAATAATACTAATAGGTGAAGTGATGACAACCCTAGTGACAAGACAGATTTGGGGTCTCTAATTAAATACACCGGTTTAACACACATACATTAGCATGCACACACACACACACACACACACACACACACACACACACACACACACACACACACACACACACTTTGGTGACTATTTGCTTTTGTACAGCTTCAACCACATGTCCCCTGCAGCCAAAATAGCCAATGGGTTTGCACTGTAGGCTAACATAGTTACATCATGTAAGCAGTGTAGTGTAGGTCAGTGTTTCCCAACCTTCTTTCTCTCGCGGTACACTATTTACACCCCCATGACAATAAACATATAAAAGTCTAAACATTACAAGTGTTGTTTATTGCCCTCCCATACCTTTGTTGTCTCTCCCTCCACTGCAGCTAAATGTAAACCTTAGCTGAAATTACTTTTCTACAACATCACCGGAACTGCTCTTAGGTGCACTATTGAGGAGGCAGAAGAAAAAAAGAAACAAAAGATAGAAAGAGGTGAAAAAAATGAAAGATAGAAAGAGGTGAAAGAAAGAAAGAATGAAAAGGAAGTAAGAAAAAAAGACAGATAGAAAGAACAAATGAAAGAATGATGTGAAGGACAGAAGTGTAGAAATAATTACATGTTAATTATTAAACAGCTGTTAAAAACAGCTTAGCAAATAAAATGACTTCATCTCATTCATACGTAAATACTGGATTGGAGCCCAATTGAATATTTATGTGGAGATAAAATCAAACAGTAAGCATATGCCCACTCATGTAAGACGTGCATATAAGCCATGGTGACATAAGGAGCTAGCCTTTAAAAAGCATGAATGTGCAATGCATGTATACACTCCTCCATTCTAGAAATTAATTCCTCCTTGTTCTTCTGTTTCCTATTGAACCCGACAAATCTAATTTCACTTGTGTATGAATCAGTGATTTTAAAGTGCTCCTTAATGTAGATTCAGGTATTCACTTTATTTTTCAGTGTAGACATCCATACATGTTGACATACATCTTACATCTGACATTGTCCACAGAAGACAGTCTACATAAAGTTCTTCAACTACAAATGAACATGATCTAGCTTACCCTTCGCACATAGATTAGGGACAGATTTTGCATTGCTTTCCTTCATGTTCAGTAACATCACACATCTCATCTCATATGCATGATGTTCATAACAAAATCATCTCACCCCTGGAATTGGCACCTTCTATTGAAGTCGGTTTTTTGAGTATGAGAAAGAGAAATGCCTTCAGAAAAGATAGTGAATACACAAACACGTTTACTGAACAAAGGAAAATACACATGCATGCATTCACACGCACATACATACACACACACACACACACACACACACACACACACACACACACACACACACACACTTTCTTCAAAGGAGCCTCCAACAACAAATGTGCTGTATCTTCTTGCTGTGCATAATTTCCCTGTTAGTACCAAAGGCAACTGGCAGAGAAATAGTCATGTGATGCTGCCGGGAGCAATAACAATATTTGTGTGCCTCTTGCTCAGTCTTGTTTGTGTGTTTACCACCGACCCTGATTGAACACTGGTACATATGCCTACCTTGTGATATTATAAGCACACATGTTTATTTATTGTTGGCTGATGTGATTCTATTACTGTCATAAATGCAGCTTGGCAAAGTCATAAGTCATCATCTTCAGCCGCATTTGCCGCAAATAGCAATTTGCATTTGTAATACGAATAGTGTGCAAGCGCATTCCATTTTCGGAATGTGACGGCTGCGGTCGTCGGGGCAAGAAACTGGCATTGTGAACGTTGCTCCTGATGTTCGCCTGTGCGATTATGTTGTAGAACCTTCTACCCTGCCACGTTAGATGACCGTCTGATTGGATTAGAGAGTGCCAGGCAAATTGCCATTATTTTGCAAGCTGACACACTCAAGGCTCACAGTCACTCATTAAAATTCATAGGCCCGATAATAAATGGCTATCACAAATTATACCCTCTGTCAGCTGGCAGTGTGCGTGTTCTTGAAATTCTTGGAGATGGCGGCACCTAATAATTCTTTTTGGGACCCAACGCCTGCTACCAAATTAACCCATGGCCATTGTGATTTAAGCGTTGGAACTTGCATTGAGTTATGACAGACTACCGCTTTGGTCCACCTCTGGAAGTGGTCTCAAAAATAAAGTGAGGTGAGCAGGTCAGGCTTGAGCTTTGTAGAGGTGTACACTGAAAAATGTCAGTAATTGTTTTAAATTTGGCACACTGTGTGTATTGAGTCAAAGTGTTCATGCTTCTTTACTTCTTATTAGAGTATTTGTTTTACTTAGAGTAAAGTCACCAAAGTTGTGGGTTCAATTCCCGGCTTCTACCATTGTGCCCTTGAGCAAAGCACTTACAGTAATTTCCTGTGTATTAGCCGCATTGTGTATAAACCGCAGTGTTTTATGCAAGTAAAAAAAACAAACATATTAATACCATATTAACTGCCCCGTTTATTAACCTCATAGCTAAAGAAATTTAGCAAAATCAATGTATAAACCTTGGCTAATAGTTGGGAAATTACGGTAACGGTAAGTTATGGTAAGTTGCTCCAGGGACATTGTAATCCCCTGTCATTTAATTGACATAAGTCACTTTGCACACAAAAGTGTCTGCTAAATACTGTAAGTAAATGTAAATGAGTAAATGTAAATGTAATGGAATCGCATGCCAGCTACAGGTACCATTGAAAGTACAGATGTTATCAATATAGTTATCAGCCCACTGCCACACAGGACTTTTGGAAAGTTAAAAGGCCATTAGTCATCAACAATTTAATAAATGACCCAGATGACTTGTGAACTGTATTACTGAGATTTGGTAGCCTCGTTGACACCAGAATGCATATCTCACTTGAGATTGAGAGTGGATATGGAAAGGTTTCATTGACTTATGACTTCCAGGGGCAGTCAACCAGCAGTGAAATTAAACTCTTACCAACTTGTTTTAGAAGTACAGCTATCAAATGTCTCTTGTTATGAAGGTTTTAAATGCAGTTGTCACGTCCACACATGTCCATATCTGTTTAACCCTGTCGCCATCAGTGCAGCCATTGGTTGTGTTGAATGCATTTCTCTCCGTTATCATATAAAGCAGGGGTCTCAAACACCCAGCCCGCGTCCGGCCTAATTCCGGCCTGCGACGTATGTCAAAATAATAATGTAATCCGGCCCTTGAGACTATTTTTAATTGCAACAAACAACGATACTGATTAAAATAGACGATAGTTCCAAGTACAGTGACAAATCTCATTTGTACTCTGCTCCACTATGTGCTAGACATCCAGAGTTTTCAGGAAATACTTGTATTACATGTGAGAAACACAAAGACGTGCATTTGTAATGATGCGGAAGTGATGCAGGCCATAGTGTTGCATAAATTGAAGCAGAAATAGGCCTACACCAAATGTTGAAAAACGTTTACGTGTGATGAAGTCTTAGGTAGGCTATGTTATTCACCTATTCTAAATCTGAAGGAGAATATCCTTTTGGAGATTATGATCGATCGTCTATTGAATGGAGGTGCGTCTGCGTGTATACGACTGTGTCCACTAAGCATACCATGCTTATTTCGACCCTCTGCCCAACATAGCTTGGAGGTTGCAGTGGTAATCGTGATGATAGTGTCCGTAACGTGACGTGGTACAGACAGCAGGGCTAGTAGAAATAGGGCTCTAAACTACAAAGTCACCCGCAATATGATGCGAACTTCTGGGTACTCAGATTACCCGCGATAGGAACTGATTTGACCAGAATACTTTATTGTAGGCCTTGTGGTTTAAAAACCATATACATCTTAGGTGCTGGTATACATCTTAGGTGTTTTCCTGTTAATTTGTTATGTGGGTAATATGAAAAAAGGAAAGTAAACCTGCTCAAATATGTTCATCCAGTATTTACTGAAAGGTGCATAATTTGAGGTGCTTGCCATCCAGTGGCAAATTAGATGGGTACATTTACAAAGATTTTTACATTTACAGTAGGACTTTATCTCTGACCATTTTAAAGCCATGGCCTTTTGAAATTTTGATATAAAAATGCAATGGTGTTGCTTTCTTAACCCTGACGCCTATAGTTTGCCAGGTTTAAAAAGGTTATGAGAGGAAAATATTTTTATTTGGTGTTAAACACACACATACCTGTTTTTATGCTTTTCATTTGTTTTATAATTTGTATTAATATTTATTTTATCATTATTTTATTTATAAGCTAAGGTTGCTAGTACAGCTGTCTAAAACTAGATAAAAAACACTTGCACTTTCTGTTTGCAGTTTTGTGTGGTATTTGAAAAAAAGAACATTGCATTTTCAGAAATTGCCGGCCCTCCAATAAGATGACGTTGGCAGAATTGGCCCCCAGCTCATTTGAGTTTGAGACCCCTGATATAAAGGCTGCCCCATGCCAGATAAGTGATTGTGATTGGTGCCTGGGTTTTTGGAACATTGGAAATGGCCCTTAATGGCCTCCTTGCCAGACTGACCTGCAGAGCTAATTCAAATATAGCGAGCGAATTCGCTAGCAAGTTCGTCTGGGTTCTCCCAGGCTAGAGATGTGTTGCTTCCAGGCTTTATTCGATGTTTTTAATTCCACTGAGTATTGGTTTCAGTCAGACTATATTAGACAAGTATGATTGTGTCAAATTGTCATCATTAAGGTAACACAATGTAATTCTTTTACCTTAAAATAATCACTTCAGACTTATTTTGATGCTACATTGC
This sequence comes from Alosa alosa, assembly GCF_017589495.1. NCBI lineage: Eukaryota > Metazoa > Chordata > Actinopteri > Clupeiformes > Clupeidae > Alosa > Alosa alosa. The sequence goes on along the minus strand of NC_063198.1, from coordinate 18,497,808 downwards.
CACACTTTGATATGCAGAATGACATCCATGAAATTTTCAATGCGTACTCGGAACACTTGATATTGCACTATGCAACGTATTGCATTGCAACTATGTAAGGTAGGGCTGCACAACTATTCGAATTTTAATCACGATCACGATTTTGGCTTCCCACGATCAAATTTGCGCGATCGAGCGATATTTCAAATGCGTGCTCTACCCATAGAACCAACATGGCAACCCATAGAACGCTCCGCTACAAAACAAATCAAGCGCTGTCTGACCTGTCTGACCATGTGCCTGCATGCAGCCTACCAATGGCAGCTGTTCCCTGCACTGCTCAGCCTGATGCACTGTGGACTAGTGACATTATGTTAACTATTAGTAGGCTAGTTAGACTATACAATAAACAACGATCAAAAATCAAATGTGTGGCACAGCAGAAGGCCAAGAGCTTGTCCCTCGAAGCGGATCATCCATTGTTCGAAAATATTTCGGATTTCAGGCAAGTTAAGTTAACCAAAAATATAAGCAAAGCAGGGCTCTCAACTCATACCGTGAAACACATCACATGACGTAAACCACACATGCCTTTTTTATCACGTTAACGTTTAGTCCTTGTTTGCTTCCTCCGATAGCCTATACTGTAATAAGAGTTGAGCTAACGACGGGATCCGTGAATTTTATTCATGTATTTTATAAGCTACATGTGCAACCTACAATGCATATGCGTTTCAAGACACAGCCTACTCAAAACGAGTGAACAATAATGAAAATGTAGCCTACACGTCAGTGTTTTACATATCAGCGAATGACTAAACCAGGGGTGTCCAAACTGCGGCCAGCCATGCACTTTAATCCGGCCCACCAAGCATTTATTAGTTTATCATAGGCCGCTCGCTATTTTTTTTCCAGCGATAGACGACGTTGTGGTTAACTTTAGGCCACTGCAAACTGCTTTACACTCTTCTTAGAGAGCGTTTACCATGTCAATGTCAAAACAGCTTGTTACATTGAGATACATAGTATCTCCATTGCAGCAGATCTAACTACGTTATGCTAGTCCATTTAATTGGGGACGCATTTGAGCGTGGGAGAGAGGGCGATGGCAACAGTAGTTCCCACTACTGACCATTTATAAACCGTGAAAGGGCACAGCCATAGGCACAGCACTAGCCATAGGCTATATTTGAGTGGAGCTGGCAAAGAGTCTTAAAGTGACAGTGCACCATTTATACATTAATTAAACAGCATCAAATCAACAGTATTTCTTAAGAAATTAATTTTCTACAACAAAATTATTTTGTCATTTAAATAATACAAAACATTATTATTTGTGTGTGGCCCGCTGGCCAATTTTCAAAACCCAATGTGGCCCTTCAGTCAAAAAGTTTGCACACCCCTGGACTAACGATTACAGTAAACTCATGAACACGAAGCAGAGCTTAAGTGGCTAATGGGGAGCGTTAGGAGGATTCCCGGTGGGCGTTTTCCCAAATATTAACAAAGTAGCACGCACAAAACATTTGTTTGAAAGTTGTTTGGAAGTTTGGAAGTCACAGTCAAATCTATATTTGCAGTAATTTAGGGGAGTAAATGTGAGGGGAAGAATTTGGGTGAGCCAGATAGCAAGTCCAATATGTTTAGGGAAAAAATATTTTTGTCACTAAAATTAATTAATAATCGTGATACATAATCGTGATCTCAATATTGATCAAAATAATCGTGATTATCATTTTGGTCATAATCGTGCAGCCCTAATGTAAGGTTGATTAGGTAGGATCATGACCCATTAACTAAATGACTAAATAAGTATAAAGAAATTCTGGCATACCATCTCTTCAGTCAACCTACTACAACCTACTTGCTTTGACCAATTTGTTTTCCACATGGAAGCTATGCAGACAATGGAGTTATACATAACTGCTCTGAAATGTTAAGGCTAAGTGTGTGTGTATTTCAGGGTCGGGTTAGCTATGAGAGATTAGATGGACCACAATTGCACCTCTAACAGGGAGAGACACACTACTGAAAGCTTAATCCGTGTCTGGGACATCAGCCCATAATGCCCACACTGCTGCGCTGCACCTTTGATCCACTTCCTCCCTGGCATTTCCTGTTGGTCAAGAACGTCTGGTTGTCATGCACTGTGCTCCTGTTGCGTGAGCAAAACACTGGCAGGCTCACACACACCAAAGTGGAGAGTGAACGAAGCAATCAGAATGAGGTTAAAGACTGCGGTCCCATCTGGAGAGAGAGTGTTGTTTTGTCTGCACTGTTTACTCTTCACAGCGTAGCACGGGTCAGGTGAAGAAAAATTACAATGCTCCGCTCAAGCTCCCAATCGTAATGTTTCCCGAAGACAGTGTAAACTCTCCCTCTCCCTCCAGCTCTTGCTTGTGCGAATAAATGCAAGCTGACAAACTGTTGTGCTGTTTAGTGCCCATGATAGTGTCTAGTGGCTGTGATGTTTCTTGTTATTTAAACTTCAAGCTCATCTCCCTTTTTTACCACAAGTGACCCCCAGGCTCTTTGCCAGTGTGGCAGACTTGGATGGCTTATCTTCTCCTCACGGACCGAATCAATCTTGTGTTGACAGAATTCAACATTTAGCTCCTGTTACAGATTTGACTCTTATTCTCCCTGGCATTTCTTATGACCTAATAAGACTACAAAGCCCAGGGGACATTATTAGCTGCCTGGGAAAACCACATGTGCCACTCATGTTTTTTTTTTTTTTTTTTGGTTATTGTTGTTCTTCCTCGGCCCCGCTCTTCATCGCTGAAGTGCCCCAGAACTTTTCCTAAAGTTGATTAATGTTTTTTTTTAAAGAGAACGGAACAAACAATAACAGAAAATGCATTATTATGCCAGGCTCTGTTTGCCAGTGCCACCACTGCCAAAAGGGGCTCATTTAAATGATGGAGGAGAAGCTCATAAATGCCACGGGTACAGCACTCCCTGGAGACAGCATCAGTCATCTCAAAAATATGGGCCACAGCTATATCTCTGGGATCTCTCCGTATCTTAGGCAGCATTATGCAATATAAGTAATTGCATAGAAAAGTGGATAGTTTTCATTACATTGAAAGTCTAGTGTTATTATGTCAGGTTTACACAGGACATTATATGAACATTTTTGTACTATTGGGTAAGGGGGGGTTTATGCAATGGTCAGATCTCTACCTACAGTCGTGGCTGAAAAAAGTAAAAGCCTACATTTTTCTATGAAATAATTCAAAACTGCTAAAAGGTAATCAGCATTCATCATTGTTTATTTTTTGTTTAATGCAATCATTCAATTACATTTTTGACTCTTCATTCATTTTTTAAAAATAAAGTATAATGAAAATGGCATTGATAATAGTGTGTTGCACAATTTTTAATCACACTTTCTGAAGCTCTGAATATGACCCGGGTTCCTACAGGTCATGGAATTTCTGGAATATAATGGAATTTTAGAAAGTCTATTCCAGACATGGAAAGTCAGGGAATTTTAGCATTTTTGGGGCAAAGTCATGGAATATCAGGGAATTTTGTTGTAGCAGTTTAGCATTTTCTTGCCAAAATACATTAATACAAATATATTTCTACACAGAATTTGTGCATATCTGCTTATTAGCTTAACTGCTTGCTTGAGTTGCCCAACTGTGTTTATTCAATGCCCATTTATTCATCTCCCGCTCTAAACTGACTCGTGACTGCTACACGGGTGCTCTGAAATCATTGGTCGGTATTTTGTACCATTCATTATATCGTAAGTCATGGAAATTCAGGTTTTTGAAAAGTCATGGAATTTTACATTTGACTTAGATCGGGAACCCTGGATGACCCTTCTGGATTTGTCAACAGGTAGTTTTGCCCACTCTTCCTGAGCAAACTGCACCAGCCATCTCAGGTTTGAAAGGTGACCTCCGCAGACTGCATGTTTCAGCTCTTTCCAGAAATGCTCAATTTAAGGCTGAACACATAGAAGGCCACTTCTAAATAGTCCATTGTTTGTTCTCAAGTTCAAGTTTGGTTTATTGTCATACATGTATGTATTTAGTAGGCCTACGATGAACTATTCTTGGATGCTTTTAGCTTTGTGTTTTGGATAATTATCTTGTTGGAAGACCCATGATCTGTAACTGAGACTGAGGATGCCTTCTAGTCTTAAGATTTCATTGTGTCCTGTGTAATGGTGCCACTGTGTAAACCTCCCTCCTGACGCCTTGAGTCCTGCCAGTAACAGGTGCTGCTGTCTGTGGGTTTGAGTCCAGGCTAGATCAAGTAATAGATAAATGCATCTATAATACTAATTAAGGTGAAACTGTTTAAACGTTTAAACTGTAATCCAATCATTTATCTTTCTGTCAGGGGAACCAATACATTTGTCTAGGTCAGAATACTTCCTTTCTTTGCTTTATTCTATTCCATACCAGAGGCATGCAGCTATACCTGAGATGATTGCTTTGAAACCAACAAGATCAGCCAGGACTGCACATATTCTGTATATCAAAAACAAACCAGTTGACCTCTCACCTAGCCAGAGATCACACTCTACTGTAGTATGACATGTTTACATGTGAAGTAATGGGTGGTTTTACATATGCAACAACCTGACTGTGCCATGTAAATGCACCGTGTAATGTATGCAGACAGATCAGAGGCTAAAGAGCTCAAAGTATCAGAGGTCTGTGCTGAAACAAGATAAACTGACGTGGCGCTCAGACTCCGGCTTGGCAAGGGTGCAGTGGAATAATAATGTTCACCCAGTCATCCAGATGGCATGGGATAGAGTCACTGTGGTGCGAGCAGCGGGTTCCTCTGACTGTTGCACAGGCGTGGCTTGACCCGCCTAGAAAGCTGCCGAACCGCTCTAGGCTGCTGGCAGCTTCCTCTGTAATGGTAATGCTCATGGTCAGGCTGAGAATTTCAAGTAATGAGCCATTTCTGTGATCTCCCTGAAAAAAGTCAAGTTGAAGGGAAGGATATTTCTCGCCAAAGAGCTCTAAGAAGGTCGAATTTGAACACTGTTCCCAGTTTTGACTTATTTGCATCCTCTGGTGTGGGGCATGCTACTGTGCCAGTTTTAATTATGCATTAGCCAGATAACTTCATCAGGTTACACATAGATTTGAAGTACAGTAAGTTAATATTCCAGCAATATGAATTAACAGACACAAGTGGTTTTATATGGATATGTTAGGATATTAATACGACAAATAAGAACATCATGGCCTCTACATTCTTCACAAACTGAATAATTATGTGTGAATATGTCATCAGTATCTAAATGACAGCTACCAATTATATAAATACATCACTGGTTTTGAAGCATAGTGATTTCCACCATCATACTGTACTGTTTCTCATCCCATTGAATAAACAGAATAATTCTGATTCTCTAGTTCAAGGTTTCTTACAGTAGGGAGTAATCATTTGGAAGGCTGGAGACTGTCATGGCTGTTAAAGGAAGGCCTGTGTACTGAGGGAGATGGGTGTGGGGGACAAGTTTTGTGAAGATGAGAATGTTGATTTCGACAATTGTCGAAAAATATGATAGTGCAGCAATACATCTTAGAACTCATACACCTGACGTGAATAGGAGTCTAATAGCCAAACTCTTCTGAATAGGCCAAACCCTTCTGAAAACAATTCAGAATGAAAATGTCTCTCCTTAAACCTAATGACACTTTTGAAGCTAAAGTGCCAAAGATGGAATCAATTGTTTGCGAGCCAACCGCCTCATCCTGAGGGCTGGGGAAGAGCCGTCTAGCATGCCCTGCAGATGCTGCTCAGTCACGGGTGCCATGGCTCTTGACAGGGCTGTTGTAATCAGGCTTCGCGGACCCACAAGAACAAGATTGATGAAAAGGAGTGCTGCAGATGGCATGCTGGTATTTGCAGGCAATTAGGTCTGTTAATCACAGCCCATTTATGCAGATGAGTAAATTCAATCAAACGCCCATCTGTAATGGTTGACACACAACAGTAATGTCAAAATAAGCCACATTAAGTTCTGGCACCTACGTCCCGCTGATGAATGACTCACCACACAAACCCACAAGGAAAACATGCGGTGAGATCTGACATCAGGAGACAAGTGATGGGGAGACATAGATAAAAATAGACTGAGGGTCAGATATACTAACTAACATGCACATTTTAGGCATTCCACTTTCAACACTTCTATGCTAACTTTTCATCCCATTCAATCCTTTGCCTCTGGCCAATGGCACTAGCCAATTAGCCCTTTCCATTTTACCATTAAGAAATGCTTACGCATATGTTGATGAACTTCATTATAGTGATTGGTGTAAATAGTTCACCATCTTTCATAACATTACTGGTTTTCTTGTGCAAAGGTCAAAAAACGCATACTGAGAACATAATGCAAGAATCACAAGGGTACCTGTTATTACGACATCACAACTTCTGGTACATCTATTCAATACTTTCTTTTTCTTCACCTAATTAATGTCCCTGGTGAGTTGTGACATTATTGACAGAGCAGCTCTGTCTGGCACCCTGGCAATATATGAAGAGAGAAAAACTTTACAGTGAGCTTTCTGTGAACTAGCCAAGACTTTTTTTGCTGCGTTCTCACAGATCTGCCCCTGAGTATCTTTTCTTCTGGCAAAATGGGAGGGCTTCTATTAGTGCAGGGATTGAAATAAGGAAAACCAATGAGCAGACATTGTGTGGAAAGTTACTGTTAGAGACAAGTGAAGCATCCCTTGGATGGAATGTTTTTAATGACCTAGTATTTGTCTGTTACTCTGATTGACCATTTAAACGGTTGGATTGGACCATACTCATTAAGACAGTGCATGGGCAGTAGTTTTTGCCGTACCCAAACTGCACCAGTTGATGTCACTTTGTTCCCAAATTAAAATTTACACTTGTTATTATCCACAAATAGACCCTTACCTGTTACAGTTGTTAGACCAGATTTTCCCTTTAAGTTGTTACGTAAACCCACATGTTCAAAGAAAAGAAAGAAAGACAATTTCCCAATAAGTATTCCAGAGACGAGTGGAAATCAATATTATAAGGAGCAATTCTACCTCAAATTTTCAACCTGACTTTTTTTCTTTAGAATTAAATGGCATGTAGCTCTTCTGACAATTATTCAATTGCATTTTATTTCACTCTGACTGTTTTCTTTTGTTCATTACGCCAGGATCACAAATGTGGCAGTTCTTCTTCAAAATCGATCTGTGATCTGTGATCTGTGATATTTCCTGTTAGACACTTGGCATTTCATACACTTCGTGTTACTCACATTACCCAGAACAATGCAGAAATCTCACTCTGAATGAAGAATGACGCATCAACTACGACCAGACAAAGGTAGCAGCCATAAAACGTCAACCTGACGTAGTTGGGATCCACTGTCACTGACCGTGGGAGCATCTTTTAAAGTGAGAAACTTAATTGAAAGGAGATCATTAGCCATGATGTCCAGGTTGATGTGTTCTAACCACCATTCTGTGAGTAAATGTTTTTAGAGTAATTAAGGCTTACGGTAGTTATTTCCCCAAGTGATGTATGTCTGTTATGAGATTTGGATAAATTCAAATTCTCAGTTTCTGTCAATTCAGTATTACCGATCGATATCTGGAGACTACACAGTTTGCCCCAGGTATATTAAAGGTGCTCTAAGCGATGCTGGGTAACGTCACTTCTGTTGACTTTCAAACAAAACAGAGAGCTAGCTCGCTACTTACTCCCCCTCCCGTGCAATTGAAACTCTCCTAACGCATCTCGTCTGTGAATTGCTGGAACAGTTTGTTATGTTTTTATGGGCTTTGCCCAGGTTGTTTTTGTTGTCGTTTTTGGAGCCTGGGCTGTCCACAGAGATCACATTTTTTTACAGTGTATTCAGGACACAGACAGCTAGCGGTTGGTTAGGTGATGTTTGCAGTAAGTGACATAAAATGTTTTAGCCTAAAAAAATGTGTGGCATCGCTTAGAGCACCTTTAATAGAACTATTGTGAGAGGCATGGCTGGAAGACTATTCAGTGAATGTTTTGCCACAATAATTAGCAAACTTAATGTTGTGTTAATCTGAGTCTTAGTTTTCTCTTATCTTATCTCTTTGCAGCATCTCTGTGTATGTGTCTCATGGCATGTTTGGTAAGAGATGTAAGACACAGGGTTTTACAACTCATAATAAATCTTATCATCCAGACAGCATTATAGGTCTTGGACTATACAATTACAATTAATTAATGTTGGCAGAAGCCTCTTGTTGCCTTTGTTTCACTGAAGATGGGCAGATGGTTAGTCTGGCCAATGATGCTGTAGGGGCATACGAATCACTGAAGTTTATTTGATTAACCAATCTTTTATCATTGAAGAAAAGCAATTATGTGAGCAAATTAAAATCTCAATGCAATATACTTATGTCCTGCGTAGGAAATCTATCCTACATTGATTTCTCTTTCATTTGATCCATTACGTATTGTCTATTCATTTCATAGTGTTCCACTTTGAAAAAATCATCAAACAATTTCCATCCAAATGAAAGAATGCTAGTGAGATGAAAAATACATCACTATTTGTCAGAAACAAGAAATGTACAGTACAAGTGGCTAAGTAATGAACAACAAAGAAGTGAGCACTTCTTTTCATTTCGATTTTCGTTGTATGTCACTTGTTCCATGCATACAACTTTTCTTGTTGTTCATAGCTTTGTTCTCATGCCCCCACTGTAGGCTTTAATGTTCCATCCAAAAAGCAACAGGTGAATGTGAATTTATAATGCACAATTATCATGATCAATGCTATCATTGTCCTCATCAGCCTTCGTGCCTATTCACATAGTGGGACGACAAGCAGCATGTTAAGCTGGTGGAGATGGCCGCTGAGCAGTGAGTCATGCTCGCCGCAGACCCCAGTGTGATGTGGCGAGAGCAATCTGTGCAGCCCATGTGCTTCTTCCCCGGCAATCCATGTTAGGCGCCAATCGCACGCTCCTCAGCCTGCATGCCTGCATGCTTCTGAATTGATCTGTGAATGACAATTTTTTCAAGGGGGAAGTGGAGAAAACCAATCATTTCTACTCAATACAGCTATAACTGTGTCAATTTGAGGAGCCAGTAGCTGATTTAGTCCCAATCAAGGTTTATATTAGCGCTGTGAATTTCCTTTATCTCTAAGAGAGGCTGTCAGTGATAAAAAAAAATAAAGCATTTGACCCATAGACAATTGGAATATTGTAATTATTCCGGTTAAAACAAATTAGGTTTCCATTGAAACATAGTCAATGCCACCTCTCAGTTTGGTCTCCATGTCCAAGAATTCCTGAATTCCTGGCTGTGTAGATCTGCTGTTGCTTCCTCCTGCCTTCCTGCTTGCCTGACTCTGCTGCTCTTTTTAGGGATTGTTTGCCTTCCATGAATCGGTGCGCATTCCATTACACTCTTTTATTCTTCTGCTGTATTTAACACACATTTAATTGCGCCTGCATCTGCTGGTTGCCGTAAATAGAAGTGGAAGCATGCATCAGGGGATTTGTGCCTCTGTGCGTGTGTGTGTGTGTGTGTGTGTGTGTATGTATGTGTATTTGTGTGTGCATGTGTTAAACTGACTCTGTTTCAAGCACTCTTGCGCTAGCTCGCTAATCATACATTCCATTTACAGGGGAGAGCAGCTCCTCAGATTTAAATAAATAGTCTATCCAACAAGCATCTGGAAATGGTCTAGCCACAGAGAAGAATTCTGAGAATCTAGTAGGGTCTCAAATGTCATTGGCCCTGTGCAGAGGAGGTTGCTAAACATATTCAGTATAGTGTCTGTTATTTTATTTGTAACTTCCTATAAATTGTAAAATGTATCTCCATACTTTTATTTAGTAGTCTCTCTAAATCTACTCTTGCCTTCTTCATCCCAAATCAGCACAGAAATGTTGAGCTTTGAAGAGTTTCTCTCAAACTTTTAGATGTTTAACTCATTGAATGCCAAGCTGTTTTCGGGAGCTTTGTCCTAGAGTGCCAGCAATCTAGACCATTGTTGATGATTTTTGTACAGCCACAGCATATTCTGTGTTATAGCTATGAACACATACAATGGCTCGTTTAAAAGGTGAGACTTTAAGCTCTCGGTGGGTGCAAACCGTGTATTTCTACACGCCTCTGTTCCTGAGAAATCCCAAGCTAAACAGTGGCTAGTTTTCATCAAAATCACTGTTTTTGAAATGGCCTGGTTTTGACCTGACGTGCATGCGTCACTGATTCGACCCAAAGCGGCAACCGAGTTATGATAAAATGTCCAGATAAAATGTCCAGATTGTGCGTTTTAATGAGTTTTCGATCGTCATATATTTTATTTCCATTCATCACAGAGTTCCCAAAATCACATATAAGGTTTGTTAGAGTGTCTAGTTTCGTAATTTAAACGTAATATTACGTTTTTGGCACTCAACGCATTGGAAGGAAAAACGTAATATTACGTTTTTGGCACTCAATGAGTTAAAAATGCATAGAACTCATATCTCCATACCAAAGGCGCCAGTTGAGAGACATTACGATAGATATGCCTTCACTGCACATGAAGGGAGAGGTACAGTAGAACTGTCATTATGTACAGTAAGCATTTTATGGATAAAGCTTTGCCTGGGTCATTGTATGCGTTTATTGGCCTGGCATATAGACTAGTGTTGTCACGAAAACACCATACCAAAATTATGACTGATACAATACCTGCCATAAATATCTCAATACTCGATACTGAAACAGTACGGAGCCCGGGAGGTGACATGAAAAAAAAAAAAAAAAACGAAGGTTAAAAAAAAATAATGAGAAAAGGTATGTACTTCGGACAAACACTAACTAGGTTTGTGAGATCTCAAGTTTTTTTTTTCGAGATCTTGACTTTCTTTTGCGAGATCTCGAGTTTCTTTTGCGAGATCTTGACTTTCTTTTGCGAGTCTTGCAAATCCATCAATGCATATGAGAACCACTAGAAATGTTCCGGAGAGCTTTAGCCACTGGAATTAGGTTGCAGTTTCTTTATTCTGGCATCTGCGTTGGTCTGAGGTTGCGTCCCACACTGACTGACAAGCCAACCTAGTCAATTTGATTTTAGAGGCTCTAAAAATATGAAGTTTTGTTTCCTTTTCTTTAACTTGTTTAGCTGTATTCTCCAGTGCAGTGAACAAGCCGCTGCATTCTGCAGTGAGTCAAGACCAGAAGTTAACGTTACCACACACGCACAGTGATATAGTCTTTTGATTTTAGACAGGGCCGGTACTACGTTATTCTGGGCCGGGGAGCAACACGCCCATGACCGCAACAGCCATATGGCCTAGGTATACGCACGCAGCACAGGTGAGCACAGGCTACCAGGAGAAACATCAACTTATATCAATTAAATTAAATTGATCAATTAATTGATTCAGATCAAATAGTTAAAATAATATAGACTAACCATACAATTGCAAGCAACCATGCCACAACGGGCTACTGTATTAATGTCATCATTGTCCTACCATATCCTCAAACTCGTCTGTTGCCCGGACGTGAAGCCAAGAACCATAGGCCTCCCTCCTTTTTTGTATTTTCTATCCTCTGTTTATGTTCTTTTTTTCTGGCTACCAAAGAAAAAGCACTGGTAGTTTACTTACAAGACGATTTATACAGACAGTATCTTCACGAAGTTTAGCGTTTGCAGCCATCTTGAATTTAGTCTCGATAAGTCGAGCGACGAGTAAGAATGAACAGGTATGATAAGGGATCAGATTCCAAAAATAATTCAGTGGAAATGCATGGATTCCAGTTGCTGCTACTGGAAGAAACTGGAATCCATGCATTTCCACTGAATTACAGACCGACGTTCCTGCGATTTATGGATAGATAGATGAGATGGCTTGTTTGTTGGGATAGGCGTCTGACAACGAGTACTCGGGGCAACAACCGGGTCTATCATTTGGCATAATTTTTCAAACCTGACTTGCTGAATCTAAAGGTTTCCACCCACTGTTGGTCGGTGAAGTGGAGCTGTAATCGGGCCTTAAAGGGGTGGTTCAGGATTTTGGACATAGGACCTCATTTCCAAGTAAGCAAGTGTGATATTTATCAGTGGAGACCGTTTTCAACACGTTTCATCCAGTCCTTCTAATTGCAGAGTTCGCAGGTGCTAGGCTAGCGCAAGTCAGCGGTATGTGCTAGCCCTGCCACTAAAACAGTCTTACCCACTCCAAAGTACACCCAAGGCAAATAAATTATAGCGCCAGACTATCGATGTAAATGTCTGTATTGATAGTTTTATTTCTAACATTATTCTATCCTTGCATTTCAACGATCGCATTACATTTTGAGGGACTAGTGTCTTAGCAGCGAATTATAGCTCCAGTTAGTAGCGCCAAAAAAGTAAACAGTAAAGCGCACTCCAATGGGGATACCTAGTAGTAGCCTTGGTAATATCAGTCCGCCGCTGAGATGCAAAATGACTACTACCAACTTCAGGGAACAAAGTATAACTATTGCAACGCGATGCGAGGGTAGTTGTATTTCTTACACTATTCTATCAACACAGACATTTACATCGATTGTCTGGAATTTGCCTCGAGTGTCCTTTGGAGTAGGTAAGACTGTTTTTAGTGGCAGGCTAGCACATACCGTTGACTTTGCGCTAGCCTAGAACCCCGAACTCTGCAATTAGAACGACTGGATGAAGCGTGTTGAAAACGGTCTCCACTGATAAATATCACACTTGCTTACTTGGAAATGAGGTCCTATGTCCAAAATCCTGAACCACCCCTTTAAAAGTTAATATGTTTACATAGCCTGGTCGTTGTCTCAACTCTCGAGGGCATCACGCAATTAAAGCAGGAACAAGAGGGTTGTCTTTTCAATTTTATAAAAGGACGTCGTATAACTCTCCTTCCAATTGGCTTTGGAAAAAGTTTAATTTATCAGATGGTGATAAACGCACAACTGTACATCACTACTTATCATGTTTTCAAGTAAACGTTTGCTGCTTGTTTGCTGCTCGTTATTCTCCCCCCTACTCTCTCAAAAACGGTTACCGAGTGGGGCTCAAGCCAAGGCTGCTTTGATTGTGCTTAGGGCTGTGCGATATATCGAATATACTCGATATATTTCCGAAATAGATTTGTGAGAGATATAAAATTAGTATATCGTATCTATCGAGTATTTTATTGTCATACATTTTTCAAGCGGCAGCCGAGACTTGCCCTGGTTTCGTGTTTAAAACAATCTCCGGTAGCTTTCTCCCTCTCCCTCAGGCAGTAACGTGAGTGACTGAGGGGTAAAAAAAAAAACACTCGTGTCCAGGGTAGGAATTTCACGGCGGCCACTGTGATTTTCCCTTTGAAAATCAGAGGTTTACAGGCCACCGTGGCCTTGGTGCCCCCTTCTTTCAATATTCTGCTTTGCGTCCTACTAATAGCGATTTTTATTTAGCCTGTGGCCTGTCAAAATAATCTTAGCATTCACAGCGCAAATTAATTTAGTCTTTTACGCAGTGGAGAAAGTGACAGTAGCCTATTCATCACACAGACATCACAAGTATCACATGAAAGAGCTTTTTCTCAGCTTTTAAACGATACCCGTTTAAACGTTACCCGATAATTGCTGAGTTGAACGGTTCGAGAGAAAAGTAAATAATATAATTCAATTTAATCATACATTCTACTGAAGGTTTTGCGTCCCATGATCTCCCAACCCATTCATCTTGGTGGAATACTTCACGAACACGACAAACCATATATCAAAATAAACAGCAGACCTTACCGAACACAAAGGTGTAAAGTACAGTTCAGGTACAGGTCCCCTGTACAGTTAGCCGTTCCAGAGTAATCCAGTTTTGAATTTGCAGTACATTTCGACATGCATGGATGTCTCCAAATTTGGGCTTTAAGTTTTACAATGTGTTTAAATTGTTCCACATGATTTCATAACGGGCCAAATACAAAATAAATGTTACAAATATCGCCTAGATATTGGTAAATCAGAGGACAGCTGACTGAGTTTGTGAAAGTAGCCTTAGCCTAATGATCACAAAATGCTAAGCATGCATCTAGGCTATTTGAGTTTCTTAAAACTGAGCTGTGGTTAAATTGTTCAATACATGATTTTATAACAGGCCAAATATAAAATAAATGTTATATATAGCCTAGATATCTGTAAATATTGATGATCAGATGATTTACAGTTCTATGTAATATGTCATGTTTCATGTTTTTGTAATGTTTCATACAGTGATGCAGGTCTACTGCAGTGAATAGGCTAAATAAAACTTTGATCATTTTTATAGCCTACTACTGTATAGTTAAAGGGACACCAGGCAAGCCTGATGCTTTTTCTCTACGAAACTCCCCCCTGCTCAGTCTGAAGCTCTTTTCCTTTTCTTTGCGTCTTCCGTCAAGGGTTTTCGCTGCTTCTTCGCCGGCTCTGCCATTATACACACGTTTGCAACAATCTCTAGTGTTTCGTTAGCCTGCCTCTGTGCTGTAAACTGATCCTGCTTCGGTCGGCGGGTAGGATACACCGAATAGGGTCGGGCGAGAGAGCCTTCATTTGCCCCGTAATGAGTCATTTAAACATATACCGACTTACGAAGATGATTAATTAACACTAAAACGTTGCCTGGTGTCCCTTTAACTTTGGCCTTGGTGCCCTGACATGTGGCCTTTGTGCCCCCCACCAAATATGCCCAACTGAAGGCCAAGTGGCCTTGCCCCCAGAATGGTGAAATTCCAAGCCTGCTCGCGTCACACACTCACAAACCAATCCCGTGCGACCTGTAGTTCTGAATGGGAGGGAACTTCATCGTCTAGTTTCTTTCGATTTGCCGCGTGAACACCGGCGTAGACAGTGCGACCTAAAGTGAACTACGAGTTTAAAATGGACGAACAGCTTGTTCCTAAGAGCCAGTTAGCAATAGGGTGGCCATACGTTCGAATTTAGGCTGACCCGGACATATGGAAGCCCTGTCCAGCGCAGCCTCAAGCCGGACGCTCATTTGTCCTCTTTGGAGTTGCGCTGGGCATCTAGAATCTTTGCTCGGTCGCAGCATCGTTTCACAAACTATGGACGGGAAAACTGCTGGTCAAATTATGCGCAGTGCTTCTGTCACTCGTCTACGGAGCCCCTAAGGGGACATGAGCAAAAAAAAATCTAAAGTTTAGTTTCATGTGGTCACGTGAAACTTTCATGTGCTCACCTGAAACTTTCGTGTGCGCACGCAAAACCTTTTGACGTGAAACTTTCATGTGCGCACATTCATGTGCTCACATGAAAGTTTCACGTGCGCACATGAAAGTTTCACGTGAGCACATAAAACTAAACTTTAGATTTTTTTTTGCTCATGTCCCCTTAGGGGCTCCGAACTCGTCTGATAATTTACTGCGCAATTTATGAAGGAAACACGGACTGACAGAAAAAGAAAACAAATGTAAATCAGGAGGAAATACATGTTAAATTGATCTGTTTGCATCTTTCCAGCGTGTGTTGCTGGCCTAGCCTATAGGGAAGAAAATATCTAAGTTATAATACCTGTAATATCTGTCAGCAGCTTGCTTGCCAGCGTTTCCCAGTAGGCTTACATCGCAAAAGTTGTGAAATATAACCGCATTTGAATGTCGGCGACTGGCTAGCCAACATTAAAAAAAACGTGCATTCATAATACGTGCGTGCTTAAGATGAAACCAGCAGTTTTCAGCAGGATCATGCGAGGATGACTTGTCTCTTTATTAATTTAAAACAAGTCAATGGTTTTACAATGTTTCAGTCACGCTTTGGTTGGTTTAGATACAACTGGTATGCAAAATGTAAAGTAGTGGATTAACATTAATTTGCTGTGCTGCATATGGGACAATAGATGCACATAGTAAATTATATAAAGTAGGCCTATTAAAATATTTAAATAGCTTAGTCTAACTTTGAAAAAAATATTAAAGGGAATCCAGTCCAGTGCACATGTCTTTCGCAAGTAGCCTAGGCTACTACAGACACCGGTGAAGAACAGTCAGCCTCAGCCAGTAAGCACAACCAAATATGTACAGCCAGCTTCAAAAGCTGCCCAGACCCTGAAATTGGGCATTTATAGCTGTGAAGGTAATTCACACACAATTATTTTTCTTTCGCTAAAATATATTTGGTAACTTCCGTAGACATCCAAAATGGGGTGGGGTTAAAATTAGTAGAAAAAACTATTGCATAACACAGTTTTAAGTTGTCGTATGTATCTTTTTGCTGTGGTATAGTCTTAATTTTTCTATTTAGATGTCTTGAAAAGGTCTTTAAATTTGCTCTTGGAAAATGTGCAGATACCCTGTAAGAACATCATGTACACCTGCCAAAACCCCTCCACCAGCAGCCCGTCAAATGACCTTAGCGGCATTTACACGTTTACACTTTATTGCACTTTAGTTTATTGCACTTTGAATTCTGTTCAGTTCTATTTCATATTTGTTGTAATTTTGTTTCTGCTTTGTTTGAATAAAAAAATAGTCTTATTTCAACTCAATTGTGGTTAATTACTATGAAAATATAAAATGTTTTGGATGGATACCACCTGTGAAGTTAACCAAGAATGGTATATAATCTGCAGGGATTGTAGTGAAAACGGTAAAGGGTAAAAGTGTGATTTCATGGGGTCCTTTAAAGGAGTTTTCAAAATATCGAGATATGCATCGTATATCGTGAAATTGAGAAAATGTATCGAGATATTCATTTTTTCCCATATCGCACAGCCCTAATTGTGCTTGACTGGGACTAGCGGTTACCAAGCTGGGCTTAAGGTAAACCGCTCTGTATTTGTGTTTGACAGACTGAGGCTAGCCTGTGGCCGAGCTGGGCTCCAGACGAGGCTACCGTGCTTGTGGACAGTAACGTTAGCCAGTCACAGAGCGTGGCTCAAGGTGAGGCTGCGTTGTTTTATGCTAGGGTTGCAGCTATCGATTCTTTTTGTAATCGATTAATCTAGCACTTTATCGATCGATTAATCGGATAATTTTTTTTTTGCATTTTTAAACAACCAAAACACATAATGCATAACGAAAATGACATGGCTGTAAAATTATCAAGCAATTGGCACACAGGTATTTATTCTCTCTATAACTCCAAGATTAGGCTACAAAACTAAGCCCATTTATTGCAATTTACCTATTTAGTGTTTTTAAGTGCCAGTGCCATCAATTAAATAATGTTCAAAATGCTCTCTGTAAAATTGCAGCCTCTTGTGCATGACTTAGCTGGGCGAACAAAGCTGTCCATACTATGTTGTGAAGTGCTGGGAGGGAGAAGAGGGAAAGGAATTTAATGTATTAATATGTAGCCTACAACAAGTTTCATGCTGTAATCTAGACCTGACATCAACATAAATATCTGTTTTATGTAGATTTCTACACCTGCAGCATTTACCATTAGGCTACTAACACATAATTTTACCATTAGGCTACTAAAACATAGCTTACCATTAGGCTACTAACAAATAATTTTACCATCAGGCTACTAAACATTTTTGGGGGTGAGCCTATTTGCTATGGTAACCTAGCAACCTGTGTGTGTGTGTGTGTGTGTGCACGCGTGCGGTGCGTGAGAAAAGATGAGGGTGCATTCATATGTGTGAGGGGTTCTTTTTTAGGCTTACTGTCTTGCAATTGAACGTGAATAAGTGTACTTACTTAAAAACATCAAAGCTAAACAAGCTATCACGACATCGCTACAAACACAGTATGTGATTAAAATCAGCCAACATCAATGTACTGTAGGCTACAGGCTACGTAGAGATGATAGATAGGCTAGATAGATTGATAAATAGTCTAGCCTACTTTATTGACGCTTGGTGAAACAGCATGGAGTGGATATTTAGGTTCAGATGCTTGTTCTTTTCCTTTTTGAGTATGTAATGATCCCAATGAAAACTTTAGACATTCTCTGCCATTTATGGATATCTTGACTCCGCCATAGCGCCAGCTAAATTCAGAATGTATCACGATTCACGCGCTTGTGGTGTGCTTCCTGAACAACGGTCCGTGTGGAACAATCAGATCCCTGCGAGTATAGTGCGCATCATAGGAATTTAACGAGGCTTCGAGGCAGGGTTTTTGCCTCGAGTAATTTTTATAATCGAGTTATTCGAGTAACTCGATGAATCGTTTCAGCCCTATTTTATGCCGAACAACTGTTAGTTTAACCGAACAAGCTCCAGGTTAAAT
Organism: Alosa alosa; assembly: GCF_017589495.1. Classification (NCBI taxonomy): domain Eukaryota; kingdom Metazoa; phylum Chordata; class Actinopteri; order Clupeiformes; family Clupeidae; genus Alosa; species Alosa alosa. The sequence goes on along the minus strand of NC_063198.1, from coordinate 18,479,653 downwards.
AACACGTAGGTTGTCAGTACAATCCAACTTATACGAGAGTGTAGTCTGAACAGCCTGTGGAGGACGAAGTAAGGTCCGTAGCTCCGACGAAGTCACCGGGCTGCGTAGAACAACAATCGTCTGATAAGCGGCGAGAAGAGATAAGAGGAAAACTGGCGTGTGACAAGAGCTGATATAATCTCGGTGACGTGACACTTTTGGTATACAACTCTCAGTCTGTGGCTGGCGCAACAGAGATATATCCACTACGAAGAGATGCCCTGGCGGTCAGGTAGCCTACAAACTAGCCAGCGGTCTGTTTACTACTGAGAGCAGAAGTGGAAAGCGTAAGAGCCTGAACTGGAAGCGGAAGTGGGAAGCGTAAGAGCCTGAACTCTGGCGCACAGCATACGTCATTACCAAACGTTGCTGATTGGTTAAGGGAACTCCAATGATTTTAAACATCAAAATAAGCATCCGCCCATTACGGAGACAGATTCTTATTACATTGTTCCAAGACTGTATGACGAAGAGAAACGTAGTCACAGGCGGTAAGGACCAGGCTACCGTTTACAGCCCGACATTATTCAAATGTCCGCACGCACGCAGCTCTTTTGCCTTTTGTCAAGAATGAGCAACATTTAACATCATTTATTCATGACTAACGTAGGCTAGGCCACATGGAAGTTAGAACAAAGAAATAAAATAGCCCAAGTCCTCTCAGCATTCTGAAGTTTGCGAGAACCCTCCCATACGCAGCCCCGACATTAATTAGTTCTTGCGCCAGCTTTTCAAACCCCTCGCCATTTACGATATTAAAAGGCCTAATGTATTTACAGCGAAAGCTGACACACTTCTTCTCCGTAACCTTTTTTCTCACCTTTGCAGGGTTTGTTTTTGTTGCTGTAGCCTAACAAACAATGTGATCCTGATGGGCACTGGCAGCTTTGATCAACATGCCTTATCAGCGACAAATTCCCTGTCGTTCTACAGAATGTCGCATCCTTTGGATTTTACATAACACTGGCTCATTATTCTCATTATGCACATGATCAAAACTTTTTCAAACCTCAGATTTTGCTTTCTTTGGCGGTGAAACTAAAACGCCAGTCGCCAGAGGCCAGCCTCTGTTTCACCTCCTAAGCATCCATTTCTGCATCTTTCCCTCAGCTAACCGAAACGCATCACCTGACCGCTCATTTAGCCTACCGCGTAAGCCCGCGTGAAATGATAGAAATGTAGCCCGAACCCAAAGGGGGCAAACATTTTCAGCTCTACGTTGAAGTGGCAAATTTGACCAAAAAAAAAACTGCCAAGACCTTGGTCGTTCCCAAGTGTATGGCGGTCTCCGGCGATGGGAAGCTGCCAACACCCGATTGCGCAATATAAACATTCTCCGCCTTCTCCTTCTAATCGATATTAAACAAAATATTTTCAAAATGAAGGAATGAATTAGGCCTAGGGCCTAGGCTATTCCGACCACATAGTGGAGGGCGTCCATTTCACTCAATGTAGGCAAAGCCTACGGATGCGCATCACTAATTCGCATGAGTTGGAAGGAAACACGCTATATGATAAGGCTTTGAAGTTGTTAAATATGGTCAATCTATTGTCTCAATTGTGTTTCATGTGACGCACCGAAGCTACATTCATGCATTGTTTTGCTCCAGTTGAAAATGTTTCTGCCTAATTTGTCAGCTGTGATCAAATGCCTTCAATAAATTCCACTTTTATGTCTTAAATATAACATGCCTATGAGTAATGTTTGTATGGCCACCCATTTTAACATTTCTTGCTACGCTACTGCTACCGAGAACAGAATCTCCCGGTGCGGTTGCTCCCGTTGCATCTCTTTCAGTGATTTCGCCGACAATGACACTGCAGCCTGGCCTACATTTATGTGCGAAGCCCGTTAGTTTTGCTCTTGTTCGCTGCATGCTGGCAAAATAAGGCACTGCAGTGACTGAAGCTCCCCAGCACATTTGTGGTTGGCATTGATGATGGATTTGCGAAATCTCGCAAAACAAACTCAATATCTCGCAAAACAAACTCAAGATCTCGCAAAAGAAAGTCAATATCTCGCAAAAGAAACTCGAGATCTCGCAAAACAAACTCAATATCTCGCAAAAGAAAGTCAAGATTTTGCAAAAGAAACTCGATCTCTCAAGATCTCGCAAAAACAAACTGAAGATCTCACAAACCTAGTCAGTGTTTGTCCCAAGTACATACCTTTTCTCATTTTTTTTTCACCTCCCGGGCTCCGTAGTAGCGGTACCACAGCGAAATCCTAAAATATCTGGAAAAGGAAGGACGCAGACCTCCTCCAAGTGTATTGAGTCATTTGTGTTGAATTTGGTGCACTTTTGTAGTGTGCAGGCCACTTATAGTTACAAGGAAATCCCTGTTGTAGCTAGTATTTCATAGGCTTTATTACATATATTTGTCTTGAAATATGCACAAAGCATGGATGTCACTTTAAACAGAATGCTTGTTTCTATTTATGGCAGCACTACAAACCCTTTAAATGTCACCAGGGGGGTAATTATATTAGCAGAGGCGTTTGAGAACCAAAGCTGAAGACAGTGTTAAAATTTTAATTTGTCATGTCATTATACTTTGAGATTGCTCAGATGAATTTCACAAGCCACGGAGCAGGTATAAGAGTGCCATATAGAAAGGACATCCAAGAGGCATGAATGCTGATCTGTACCGTTACATCAGAGTGCTTGTATGTGGCTCTGTGTAATCTAATGAATGGGGGATGAGTAATTGTCCAAGTATGACTTGTGGTTTCCTCCTCCATGAAAAACAGATATGTGAGTCTTCGCTGCTAGATATGAAATAGCTGTATTCTATTAGAGCTGTTGCAACATTAAACATGCTTGCATTCATATTAGTTCTGTCAGAATTGTTAACATGCTATTTTTTTTCATGGATGCATAATAGTATTATACTTGCTGTCAAATTGGATTTCTTGGTTAGCCTTTACGTCCTAGCAACAGGCGTTCCCATAGTAACTTTGGTTGGGACGAACTGCTCCTGGACACAAAAATGAATGAGGGGCAGATGACTGGGAAATGGAATATCCGCTCATGTCTCAGATGAGGCAAAATGCCAGATGGTACCTCCTCCTTCAAGGGGAATTTCATTTCCTAATCGAATGGTGTGAATAGCCCACATGGTGATTGAAGGATCTTTTGTTGATATTCTCCTCGTAATTGAGGGAAATTAGGAAGGGTGCCTTATCGTATGTCACAAGCCCTACTTAAGTACCTCAATAAAAATTTGGGCTTTGAACAGCCCAAACTACTTTTTTCTTTGCTCATTGTTCCAGTTAGTGACAGAGAATTATGAAAATTAATGTTGCCATGATATACACTACTTTAGTTCCTACTTTAATGATGTCATCTCAAAAGCAATAATTAATAGGTTGTAATTTGGCTATTGAAAGTATTAGTACTTATTATGGTGTAAGCAAACACATCTTACCAGCTTGTTACATAAATCATTGTAAACTATACAGTTACACCTTAAAAAGTAAAGCATATGTGGTGTGACAGGGGGCCGTCTTTGGTTGAGTATGCGCTCTGACGACCATATCAACGAGCCTGGCTCTTTGGCATTACAGTACATATGATAGTTGGTTTTCTAAGTTTATACATATATTTAATTTAGATGGCAAATTCATTGGTAACAATACACAAGTCAAGTTGTTTTCCCCGTGCCAGTACAATAATGCAGCTGTGCTAGAGTGTATTTCTATTCTGTGAGATGCAGTATTTTATTTATGTTTCAAAGTTCAGCACCACCAACTCATGAGTCAGTTGGTTCCGTTTACTGCAGAGCATCAATGCCAGATGCTTGAAGAGTGAAAAAAGCGCCTCTCAAAGAAACACATGAGGTGGTACATCTGTGGAACAGCACTGGGCGCATACCTGTCCTGCAGGTGTTTAGTGTCCCTAGACAGATGTATTATCTGGCTGCTCTTGCTGCAGGGCTCAATGGAGAGGGAAGCCTGACAACACTGGGCTTTTGAAAAGAGCAGGACCGGAGGTTATTGTTGGCTTGCCTGTCTACAGTAGCTGATCTCAGTGAGACGTGTCGGTTGCCTGAGATGCATCAGCGAAAATATCATCAATGAGGTGGCTGTTTTGTTGAGTTACGATGCAGTTTTATGAAACTCCCAAACTGTTTTTAAGCATTCCAGAGGAATTAGTATCCAGTTATCTGATTCAAACTCAGAGCTACTTGCGTGTTTTGTTTCTTTGTATAATAGAATCTAGGATTTAGCTTTATTTTTGATTTCATGTGGTTTTATAGTATCACACCATATGACCTGGCTATAGTTTCTTGTGATTAACATATTACACCTGCCATTATAGCATCCAGATCTGGGCTAATTGATGAGTTTCTTCAAGGTTAGCCAGGATTTCTAAATGGCTATCTTGTTGATTGACCTTTTACTTTTGTCAGGAACTCACAGCGCTACTTGATTTATCAAGGCACTGTGTGTGTGTGTGTGTGTGTGTGTGTGTGTGTGTACAGTATGTGTGTGTGTGTGTGTAATGTTGAGGCTGCAGCCAGAATATGACTTCAGTCACGGCAGCAAACTTAGCAGACCCTCTGCGAGGTCGCCATGGAGACATCAGACACAGTGCTAAATTGTCTTGCCCTTTTCCCCTCCTCTGACTCGCTTAACTCATGGCTGGTTTTCCTCCCCTAGTCTCTACGTTTTCACATTTAATCTTCACTCACACCATATTGCTTATTACTTTTGTGTTAGTTTATTGTTTTTTCCTTTTTCATCCTTTCTGTATCTTTTCTTTGAATGGAAATATTTGGTTTTCCTTTTCATGTACAGTATATTCAGTTATTCTTACATATATACAGTTATTCTTCTCATGTTGGTTTGTGTTGCAAAATTCATTTAGTTTTATCTAGTTGAAAGATAACCTCAAGCAACCAACATTCCCAGAGGGAGTTGAATTCCTAGAAGAATCCCATGTTGTGCACAGAACGTGAATGGTCCATATTGACATGAGGGCCTACAAATAAGCCTCATAACCTTTAGATCTAAGGATGAAGGCAGCAGCACTGCATAAAAAGATTGTACTTGTTGGTGGTGACTCAGAGGTCAACCCTGCTAGGTTTTCTCCTCTCTTTGTTGTTTTATTTTATTAAAATGTCTCCCATCATGAGAATGTGAATGTGCCTTTTGTTTGCCCGTTTCACATGCCATTCGGCAGCTACCAGGAGATATTCTCTGATGAGTTTTTTTTTTTTGTTTCTTCCAAGGTGACCAGAATTATTCTTGATTTTTTGCCAGGCTCCACAATTTTACAATGTTCTGTATACTAATTGAAATTATGAATGGATGAGGGCAGTGTCTACGGGGAGGCTGGGGGAGGCAGTGCCACCCCAGAGATAAACCCTGCACCCCCAAATAAGCCAAATGCCTCCCCAAAAAAGGACATCCTGGTAACCCCTCTGATGAATGAATGAATGAATGTGAACAGTTAGATTTGAGAGCAGAGATGCATGTTTGGTATGTAAATTGACACTTAGGGGTAAGATACAGCAAAAGGAAAGCTAAAACCCAATCATGCATTAGTTGTGCCATTTTTGAATATTGGAAAGGCTGAAGTCCATAGCTTGGGTGTATTGGTGGATAATCAGGAGTTTTGGGAGCATTCTCGGTGGGCTGTTAATGTGTTGAGGCAGGTTACTGTTAGCATAAAGATGCTGTTTTATTGAAGTTCTGAAATTTGAAGTTAATTTGCTTCCCCCTTGCAGCCCTTCAGCAGCCTGCGCTGTGTGGTTGCAATCCCTAATAAGTCTGTATTTACAATAGTTTTTAGGGGAGTAAAACTATACCACATTCATGTTTACGTTATATATTATACTCATATTTCCCGCAGGAACCTGTAATTTTCAGGTAAAATTGAGTGTCCTACTCCGGCCTTGCTGAAGTCTAACAATCCTCTCCAAACTTAGCTGGGAAACTGAAGCCACACAGTAAGAAACATAAAGCATAAATAGTAAAGCTAATGTGCCATGCACAGCTGAAGAAGGTCACAGAAGACATCCAGCTTTTGATTGTTGTACATGTTTGAAATGCATTGGCCTGAGGTGGCCTGATGTTTCTCATTTGGTTATGGCAATTACAATTACAATTACGTCCATCTTTGTTGACATTTAGTCTCATCAAACCATGAAGGTATCCTATTTTCATCTTCTTAATGTTTTGAATTGTACATGGTGCCTTAAAATCTTTGAGCATTTTCATCTTCTTAATGTTTTGAATCGTACATGGTGCCAGAGGAATAGAAATGCACAAAGTTATCAAAAGGACAATAAAACTTGTTGTTTGTTAATAATTACTGTGCATTTATAGTCTTGTTTCCCGCATCAGTAGCCAGCCTCCTGTAGCATGTCCACATGAGAACTGCAAAGACTCAATCCCATGAATGAAAATGAAGTTGGTAGTAAACTGGTATATTTTTATATTTCTTTCTCCATGAAACTCAAAGTGTGCAAGAGGGTGGATTTAAAATGCATGCTTATGCAAAAAGGCTCAGTCGTTAGCTCCTGCTCTGCCATGATATAGGGATAGGACACGGATCTCAAGGTCTGGCAGTGGATTGAATTAAGTGCATGCAGTCCACGTCGCTCCCTGTATTCAGATAGTGCAGGTTAGGGAAATGCAATGCCACTGTTTGTTAAGCAAAATGAGGGTAAACAAATTTGATGTGCTAAGTCTTTAGTGGTCTCGCCAGTGTTTGCCGTAACAACCTGCTCACAAGGGAAATCAACCCAGCATGACACTAAGAGAGCAGATTCAATACCAGATTCTAATTTATTTCACTGATTCTCTGACCTTGTTTCCAGTTAAGCCACTGCTGAGAAATCAGTTCCTGTAATGCACCCTCAATGACTTCAGGCACTAAAATAGGATTTCATGGAACGTGCAATTATGCGATAGAGAGAGGTCATACCTGTGATTTTTTTTTCCGGCATTGATATTTTAGACCCCTTTGAACAATGAATTATGTGTCAGAGTGTTACAGAGTGAAGAACCACTGCAGTGAACTAGTACATACATTACATTACATACATACATACGTTTGAAATACAGATATAGAACAGCTTCGCTATAAATGGCCCATACGTGCTCTAGTTTCATACTGACAGCATGATGTTTGCTATTTGACCGAGTGATGCTTTTTGGATAGCACTTCTGGAGAGCATCTTGTGACAGTAATTAATTCAACAACCTCAGGGTGATCAAACAGATCAAACCATTCCCCCGTGATTTGTTTTGCTTCCTCCCTGGTTTCCTGCAAATGTTGCAGTGAAAGACAGTGTTCATTTGTTGCCATTCCATGTCTGTGAATAGGACCAAAATTGATGCACTCATACTGTATGGAATATCTTTATGAAACTACCACTTTTCTTATGTAGGCTCATGGCTTTTTGATGGTAACTATTCATCGAAATTATCAAATTTAAATGAGGATAGGTAATCAGTTTTGTAGTTGTGTCCCTTTGGGACTGCCTAGATTCATAATCAACAAGAAGCAACTTTAATTGAAAACTAGTTGCTTGTCTTGTTCTATTTCTTGCTCTGTGTGTGTGTGTGTGTGTGTGTGTGTGTGTGGGTGGGAGTGTGTGTGTGTGTGTGTGTACAGTCATTTGCCTCATTGCAGCAGGTGTTAGGACTGCACGCTCGCTCAGCTCTAAGCAAGCATAGCATTCATCTGATGCAATGACTCAACTCAGTCTAGCCAGACTTTATTCTGTCTGCTTGGCACCTGAGATGTTTTATACATTTTTTGACTTTGCAACAGACAAGAAGTCTGCTTCAGTCTCAAAATTGCAGATTGTCGGGCTGCACCACCACAGGAAGTAGTTAAAAAATAAATTGTCACAGGTTTGTCCGAGTGTCAAAGAGCAGAACACATGAGTCATTTTCATATTCAGAATCTTTAAATTAGAGTGAAGGATTGACATTGAATTGCACTGAAATTGAAAAAATTTAAATAGAAGTTTCTGATGATCACATACCACAGTCTGTCTGCTATTGGTTAAGGTTCTGCAACAGCACATACAGTTTTCCAGTGACTTGGAATGAATTATGAAATGCACCACTGTACACTCCATATGCGGATTTGTGAATGCTTATTTGTGCATATTTGTGTGTGTGTGTGTGTGCGTATTTGTGTGTGTGTGTGTATGCCTGTGTGTTTGTGTGTCAGGATGATTTTGAGGAGCATGAACTGAGGGGCAGCTGAATGATTTGTTTCTGGCATACAAGAGCCTGTCCCTCGAGCAGAACTCACCAAGCCGCCACTCAACAATCCAGGAATCGATACGGCAAAACCCTTTGTGCCCACAACTGCCGCCCGCCGCATCCAGCCGCCCCTGATTATTGTCCCCTCCTCATTTGGCTCTTGTTTGTTCCTCATTTCCCCTGCAGGTGTTGCTTATATTAATCAGCTGCTCATCACAGCCCACTGAAATGAAATATCCGGCCCAACAAGAAATGCTACGGGAGGAACATTGCTCGACTCTGAGTAGATGTCGAAATGAAGAAATGAATGATTATGATGCCTGCTTGCCACAGGCACTGTCTTTGCGGGGAACGGTGTGGATGGCGGGTGTTATTAATTACACAGCTTATTGATGTAATGGTTGTGTGTGTTAAGCTGCATGAAATGCTCCTGCTCCCTTTTAAATCGTTGGTATGGGCTGGTTGGTAGCGTGGTGCACCAAACACCTCAGGCTTTGATCCCAGTGGGTTATCTTGATTAGTTTGTTTCTCTAGCTTGATTTTTTATCTTACTTTCTTTCTTTCTTTCTTATTTATTTCTTATTTATTTATTTATTTCTCTTTTTGTTTATAATCATCTGTGTATCTCACAGCCTGACAATTACAGACTCCATGGAGACTCTATCGTTCTTTCTCTCTCTCTCTCTCTCTTTTTCTCTCTCTCTCAGACTTCTTACCTCAACCTGATATCTGTAAACAAATCACTGCGTTTAGGAGTGAACAGCTGGACTCGGCAGGGGAGTGAGACAGGAAAACAAAGGTGACTCACTAGCAGATCACTCTGGCTCAGCTTGCTTGCCTGGCCCACTCTCACAGGTCCAGAGAACACCACAACACAACACAGCACAGCACACCACACTACACTACAAAACAACACAATGCATCTCACCACACCACCACACCACACTACAAAACAACACATTACAACAACACACCACACCACGCTACAAAACAACGCACCACAACACACCACACTAAACAACACATCACACCACACCACACTACAAAAAAACACAACACCACACTACAAAACAACACAACACACCACACTACAAAACAACACGTCACACCACCACACCACACTAGCACACTTCAACATAACACACCACAACACACCACACTACAAAACAACACACCACAATACACCACACCACACGACCACACCACACTACAAAACATCACACCATGGCAACAAGATCGGTGATAAGAAAACTGTTGTATTTCACTATTGTAGACGATGGTTAAATGGTCAATAGACCATTATACATAATTGCATTTACATAGCTCTTTTCTACTCTTTCAAGCACTTTACAATTCCATGCTTCCAGTTTCACCCATTCACACACACACTGGTTAGCGGAGGCACAAACTTGTAAATTGGGAGCAGTTGGGGCTCAAGGAGGAGCCGGGCTCAAACTATTGGTTGTCCAATGACTCTACCTCCTGGGCCACCGCTGCCCCTGCCCCCAAGGATGTCAAACAAAGCAAAGAAGAAAAGTCTCCAGACCAAGACACTCTTTAAATATCTAAAGTGTCTTCATTGAATGGACAGATTGAAAATGTCCCTGTCAGCCTGTTGTATGTCACGGGTTGCTTTTGGCCACAGATGGGTGATTATATTTTGTGAGACTAATTTCATCAATGAAATGTGCGGTAGGAGCACATTTTGCAGTTGGCCAGAAATCACAGTGCCACTGCCACTTTCACCTCTGCTGCTTTGCGGGTCAAAGACGCGAAGGTTAGAAAGACCTTCACCTGCCAGCCTTAGTTAAAGGTCAGCCTCATGCTTGATTGCTGTTCAGCGTGAAGGCCTCTGAGGGTTGGCTTGATGGCAGCCAGACATGCAACAGACTCCCCTGCTGGGACTGGGGAAAGGGGAGGGGGGAGATGGAGGAAGAAAGAAAACATGCGAGGAGTAGGAGCATAAACTGATTTGCTGATGGTCCGACCTTCGAATCTTTATTTCCTCACTCAGAGTTGCTGCTGTTTGAACAGACTGAGGCGGTACTGAAGGAGCATTCTCTATCTTAAGGTATGCCGAGTTCAGTTCATGGAGCTTCTGTATACATTGCTTCATCCAGCTAACCTTGAAGTTCATTTAAGAGGTTTCTGAAATGGCCAAAGAATCAATTGTGATGGATCAGTAGGCGGACACATTGTTTTGCGTCATCATCCTTCTCTGTGTATTTTTTTTTTAACTGTAACTATGGAGTCTGACTTTTCACATCTGACTAGCCTCAGTTCACTACATACTTAACCCTTTTAAGGTGGTCGGGTCTGTGGGACCCGTTTTCAATGTTTGCTAAAAGAAGAATTATCCTATTTATTATTTCTTCAAACTCAAAGTCATTGGCATTGGCTCATTTTCTGTGAAGAACGTAAGAAAATACTTATTTTCAATGACTGCACACGGTACACCCCCACTACACATAACTATTACATATGTGGTGTTCGGGTCTACTGGACCCAAGTGTAATAATTGTAGGTGCTTGCACCTGTTCTGATTAAGTTCTAAGAAATAAGCATCAATAATGATCAAAAATCTTGTTTCTATTTTTTTACCTTGTTTATAATTGAATTTTCTCACAAAAACAAAAATAATTTACTTTGACTCTGATTTAATTTACTAAGGACTCTGAGGAAGATGCATGAAGCATCGAAACGTTAGTCCCTTTTGTGCACCTTAATTAAAGTTTATAGCTACTACATCTGTGCTGCTCCGAATTTTTACTTTTAGTATATCTACACGGTCTGATGCACCAGATGTAAATGCCGCAGAAGCGCGGTGGATCCACTTTTTTGTGAAATAATTTATATGATCATAATTGTGATCTCACAGGTGTAAATGGCAAATATGAACCATAAATTATGTCTATATCATTGGTTATTGAGCTAAAGTGAACATCTGATGAGTATTTTTGCATACATTGTTGTGGCTGTATTGATTTAAAAGCCTAATAATGTGGTGGGTCCACCAAACCCGGGAACATTGGCTGAGTAGCAAAAATATGAACACCTTACAAGGGTTAACATTTTTATCAAATTCATTGTCATCTGTTTTTGCTGCGTTGCAATGCTAAAATCCAAAATGACAAAAATCTTATAGTTTCTACACTCATGACCTCATAAAGATACAGCTAAGAGGTTACCATCCCAAGGTCGTCTCTGGGGACCTTAAAAATAAAGGAGGTTGTATGTTATATGTTCAATTTGTATTCTTTCCTGACCAGGTATCTTTAGGTTCCTGTTTTATACGGATGAGTCTCATGATGAATTTCAAATTTGGAATGAATCAGATACTGTGTGGTAACCAACATATAGCACTGAAGTTCCTCACACTAAACAGACACCCTCATGATGATGTAGTGGTGGTATTGGTGGTGTTGAGGGAGTGCAACAAGACAATGGCCTTCCATCTTCTTCTTGTTCCCACTCTCCTCATTCCTTTCCCCCCTCCTTGTCTTAATCTCCGCTGTTTGTGATGAAGTGCCTCTCTCGCTTTCTCATTCATCAGCCCCTCATCCAAGCATCTTGGGGCGGCCGGCCTCCGTTAACTCGGCTCCTCCGGCAGCTCTGGCGCCCATCTCTCCCATCGTGACCACATGCCGCTCACGATACCGGGGAGGCCATTATGACATCAGAGCTGGCCGCTCCAGGGCCCAAGGACCCATGCAGAGATGCGCCACTGCACCTCTGTGCTGAGGCCACGGGCACCGTTGCCGTGGTGAATTACAGACAGCCCGGCCACAAAGGACCCGTTCTTCCCCCTCCAGTGATAAGCCTGGCCTGACGCATTCTGCAGGAAATGATTTGGTTTCTTTCTTTCTTAACTCCCCCTGAGACACATTGTGAAGTCTCGCGAAGCAAGCTGTTATTGCCATAGTGCTCTGCTCACTTGGTATGAGGTTGGTAGCAGGTGTGGATTAATGCTTTTCTGTCTGTCGGACTGCAGTGGACTTCATCTTTATCTGTAAGGCATGTCTCAGTTGCATTGTTGTTCTTGTCTGTCTGTTCAATTAATTGCCCATTACGAAGCGTGCTTACTCATGCCGTGTCTACGGCAAACTTTGCTGACTGGACTTTAGGGACCCATTTTTCACCCAAAGCAACTTGAATATTCAACACGGATGTGCCTTGCTCAGTCAAGCTTAGGCTTATTGAGGCTACAGTACTTTTTACTTGCATTTCATTTGGACCTCTGTTCTTCCAAGTCTTCCTAATAGAGTAAACACAGAGAAACATGTACAAATATATAAATATAAAAAAAACCTAATACATCACCCTGCTGATACACCAACATTTCTTTTTTCTCTCATACCGTGTATTACTTGCTTCTGGGAAGTGGCAGAGGTAATTCATTCACTGAACACTGCACAGCTCGCGGAGCCTAATGCCTTAATACTTCAATCCTATCTGTGCTGAGCAGCTGTTTGCTTTGAGGCATAGGGTTGGTAAATTATGCTTGTCTGGAGGCATTTAACATGCTCAGACAATCTGAGGCAGTAGCACATTGCACAGGACACATCTGGGAGCATGCAGGCATCTCAGATATCTGTGGGCTGTGTTGCGGAATCACTTGTCAGTGTTGTCAGGTTTTATTTTTATTTTTTATTAATTGGAAGATGGTTTGGTGATGGCTGCTCCCGTGCCGTCATCAGATCCTGTCTTGTCAGGTCCCGATCACACCTCCACCTCCAGAGTTGGCTCGGATGTTGTGACTGACCTCGCGAAATTGACACAAGCTCCAACAAATTGGTGTGAAAATGAAATCTCCGGACTTACTACCTTCTTTTCTTTCTTTTTTTGTCAAAATATGGTAGGCCAAAATGGTGAGGTGGCATAGGCGTCTCTTGTCTGGTACAATGAGTATGTTTTGATGAAGTTAAAATACAAAGCTTGTACTGCTCAAACACAGGCGGCGGGGCATGCTGTGAAGTTTCTAATGAATGTTCCTTGGGATTTGCCTCATGGGAAGCAAGCTCATTCGCTAGCTGGTGAAGGATACAATTCTACTTGTTGATATACTGCATAGTGTGACTGTGCTTACTGTCAGTGGCTATTGTGTTGCATCAACTATATGGCACTCACCTTTGACAGGTGTAAGGCTACCTGTCATCCTGCAGTTTTTCAGGCAGAAGGTACAAACTATGAATCAAGTCAAGTCAACCATGACTCACCATACTTCCCTTATCAAATACATCACTCTTAGTCACATTTCTGAAGTGAGCAGTCTGTCCAGAAAGGAACCGCCACTGATCAGGCTGTTTAATCTATGTGTTGCAACAACCTCTCTTTTAAGGTGGCTTATTATATCACATATTGAGTACTGTTATTCAGAAATTAAATTTATACCGGTAAGTATTATTCATTATTACACAACTCTTCATAATGCTGATTAATGCTCCATTCACTTTAATGGGCCTTTCCAATGTTGGGTGGTCTACTATTTCTCGATAACAGACCGTTGCTAAGTATAACAGACCATTGTCAAGGAAAATGGGTTTTGTGCTTCTAATTCACGTCTTTCATATCACTACGCAAGGACTGGAACTTCATTCAAAAGTGAAAGCAGACGGTTGATCAACTGTGTTCTAAAGAATGTTTGATTCAAGTTCAGCGTGTGTTGTTGCAAACTATTTGTTTCTCAGCAAAAGCCACGATGAAATGGTAATAATTAGGCTATATCCTAGGTAGGCTCAAGAGTCATTTTGTGGGGAGTTTGTTGTTTTTTATTTTGGTAAGTAGCCGTGTAATAAGCGGGATAATGTATAGAACGCCGGTCATTATCGGGAAATGGGTCCCTTCAGGGCGGAACAAGACCCCTTCGCTGCATGTCGGGGTCTGGTTCGCCCTGTCGGGATCTATTTCCTGATAATGACTGGCGTTCTATACATTATCCCTTACGTATTGGTATTCACAATTCATGACAATCGTGGTATTCCAATGCAAGAAAATATTTATGATGTTTTCAATTCTTTTGGTCAGTAAACACCTTTTTTCTCTCTGCCTGTCTCAGAGAGACAGCACTCGAGCGATAAAACATGCATACGGGCGTTTTATATTATTTCACACTCGTAAATATTCACTGCAAGCGCGCAAATACTCTCTGCGCGCACGCACTCAGAGGAAACTGCTCCCTGAGCAAGGAAAAATATGCTGCGAGCGAGGAGGAATCTGACCAGCACTCACTCGAAAATCACTAAGCTCTCTCGAAGTTGATTTCTGCTCACGCGAAGTGAATTTCTGCTCTACTTGGGGGCGGTAACCAGGTTTGGTACTAGCTCTGCTGTGATTGGCCGTGTTTGAAGAGTGACATTTGATTGACAGCCCTCCTCAGTCGAAGAAGACAACCAGAGACGAATCTTCGAGACAGACAACAACTGCATCTGGCAGTGGGCAGAGGTTTCTTCAGGTAAGAATCACGTGGCTGAATTCGGGCATTTGTGATGACCGAAAAACTGTGGCTTGTGTAAAATTTCATCTGAGTATGTTTCTGAGAAATATGTTAGTGTCAAGAACGTTATTACTTAGTCAAGAACGTTATTACTTAGTCTGTAATGTTAACCGCTAGCGACTAGCTAACGTTAACTTTAGTTAAGCTTAGAAGCTAGCTCCATGTCTGGCTGGCTGCTGGCAACAATTAGAAGGTCATTAGGCTAACTGAACTATTGTAAGGTGAACGTGCATATTCTGTTTGTTAAATTAGAGAAAGAAACATTTCTGAGAAATATGTTAGTGTAGCTTAACATCAACATTAGCCGTAGTCTAGAACGTTATTACTTAGTCTGTAATGTTAACCGTAGCTAACGCTAGCGACTATAATGTTAACTTTAGTTAGCTCCTTGTCTGGTTGGATTAGCCTAATATTCGGTTATTAGGATAACTGAACTATTGTAGGGTTAACGTGCATATTCTTAAGCAATATAGCACGAGTGAGAGTGGGGTTGGTCATGGATATTCCCACGGGTGTTGTTCGGCTGTAGGCAACAACAGCCGTGGGAATATCCATGACCAATCCCACGATCACGAGTGCTATATTGCTTTTATACAACAATTCTACCTCAAACTAAATAATCTGAAAACACCCCATTATTGTTTAAACATGTTAATTTCGATGTCGTTATTACGCATCAAAAATAGTTCCCTTTTCAATAGACAGCGTCTTGGTTGCTAGGTAACCAACATTCCAGATCCCTCGTTACGAGTCTTTGTGGTTTACGTGTCTTCTTGAAAGAAGACACGTAAACCACAAAGAATCACATTCATATCTGAAATCACATTCATATCTAGCTTTGCTGCATGCATGTTACAAGGACACTGGGCCATGTCATGTAAGGGACATGGTACTACAAAAAACGGAAACATAGCCTGCATTGCAGAACCACTCAAATTTATTAATTTATGGTGAATAAATGTTACACTACTGTGCACAGCCCCATATGTTTTTCTGACACGATGCTAGCACGTTAGCAGCGGTTAGCTAACTATGCTAACGTTAGTTACAAGTCTCCAAGTGACAATCATATTATATAGGCCCTACACAATGCTGGCAATGCTGAGAACAATTAGCATCCTCGTTTATCTTACTTACATTGAGTCGACTGTGTGACTTAATCCACAGATGTGGTGAAGCACTGTTTCGTTATGGTTTGCTAAGGAGTAACCCATTGCTTAAAATAGTGGAGAGCTGGGATGAGAGCATTGTGTAAAATCTTCGCATTGTATCGCGGAGTGATTTATTATTAGCTGTGCAAAGTCTGAGTTGAAATGTCCAGGGATATTCCAACTCATGGAATGTCTCTCGGCCAATCAGAAACAGATAAATAGTTCCATAGAACCCAATTGTTGTATAATGTTTGTTAAATTAGAAAAAACACATTAATTGATTGTAGGTTTGGTTTGTTATATGCAAACAAGTACTATTATGTCAGATGCTTATTCTGGAAGGATAGACTATCAGCCTGTAAAATTCTGCTTCTTCTCTTCTAGGACATTGAGGAGCCAGACATCGACTGGGATGTTGCCATGGACCAAAATGGTGAGGCAGAAGGAGTGATGGTGGTTCCTCACATTGACTGTCCGGTGAGCGAAGAACAAAGGGAAGATGTTCAGGCCCTCCTTGACCAGAGTGATCCGGACATGACCGCTAGGGAATTGTACCTCCTATGCCGTGAATGTTTGAGCCCCTCTTAACTCCCACTGCTCTCAATTAGTTAAATCAGCCGTTTTTTCAATCAGTTCAAAGAATCAGTTCTTCCAATCAGTTATTGTTCATTTCAATTATAGAACTTGAACTGATATTTACTGTTTGTTTGTTCAAATGTCTATTGGTGGACTGTTACCTACCCTTTAATTATGCCAAACCCATTTCTGTTGATGGCACTGAACTTGCACTTGGAAATGTTTATGGAACTTTTCTGAACTGTGAATTACATTAAAACTCATGCCAAACCAATTTGCCTGTGCTCACAAAAACATTTATACAAATCCGTCAGCTTCAGTCAGTAGGTTGAATTGAAGACCCAGATGCAGAAGTAAAAGTGATTTTTTTTTTACTTGTATATCTTGAGCATTACAGGTAACCACTGAATTTGTGAAACTAAAATAACAACAACTAATATGTACTAAGCTAGTACATAGTCAATACATATTAGATCACTTTAAAGACTGACAGATGCAAATGCTGTAAATAAAGGTAATCATCAAGGGGTCTGCTGGTGAACAAAGTCCTTGAAGTCAGAAGCTGCCACTGCTCAATGACTTGTGCCTCATCTGGTAGGATTTCAAAATGTTCCAGATCTGAAAACAGAAATATTGGTATATGTCACATCCTTGAACTTACTGCAAACTATGAACAAGTGCTCACAAATTAAGCTAAAGAAATGCTCCCAATATTTATAATGAACAAACTCACACAACACTTAGCTGAATGGGGACAGGACAGGCATATTCAACTATTGCACATGTCCGGTTTATGCAGGCAATAAGCAAAACCAAATTTGGTGTATTCAAAGTTCTGTAGAATAACCATTTCTTGTATTTTTGTGTTTTCAGTGGAACAGTGTAAGCTCATATCTACACCCTATTGAGGTAGTTATTAACAGTTAGGCCAAGGTCCAGTCAATCAATAGCCAGTCACTGATGCCATATTCTTTAATTATCCAATCTGTATCCAACCAAAACCTGCTGATTTAAAGGCATACTACAACTACTTTCCATGTGTGACTTATGAAAAGATGTAATGACAAGTATTGCACAGATGTGCCCTGGACTGCTCACAATAAAAGGCCACTCTAAATGTCTGAAATGCATTCATGTTTGATCAGAATGCTAACCATGTCTGGAATAGACAGCTAGGCCTACTGAATCAAGTAGGTTGTTCCATTTAAATGTATGAAAAATGTCAAAGTACCATGGAATCAGGTACACCTTACAACAATAGTTCAGTTAGCCTAAAGACCTGAAAAGTTAACGTTAACTAGATAGAATGCACAAAGACTAATGGGGATTATTAAGTTTACTTTATTTCTCAGAAACATATTTTCATCTATTGCAAATACTTGATTCAATCCAGGTTATCCTACCTGAAAAATGCCTGCTCAGCCGCAGAGTTGAAACGCCTTTCAGGAACTTCCCGGGCCTTCTGAAAGGAGATCTGTCAATCAAATCTCAAAGTTAACATTATAGTCGCTAGCGTTAGCTACGGTTAACATTATAGACTAAGTAATAACGTTCTAGACTACGGCTAATGTTGATGTTAAGCTACACTAACATATTTCTCAGAAATGTTTCTTTCTCTAATTTAACAAACAGAATATGCACGTTCACCTTACAATAGTTCAGTTAGCCTAATGACCTTTTAATTGTTGCCAGCAGCCAGCCAGACATGGAGCTAGCTTCTAAGCTTAACTAAAGTTAACGTTAGCTAGTTGCTAGCGGTTAACATTACAGACTAAGTAATAACGTTCTAGACTATACAAAGAAGACGAATGATGAAGTTAAGCTACACTAACATATTTCTCAGAAA
The DNA here is from genome assembly GCF_017589495.1 of Alosa alosa. Lineage (NCBI taxonomy): Eukaryota > Metazoa > Chordata > Actinopteri > Clupeiformes > Clupeidae > Alosa > Alosa alosa. The sequence continues at coordinate 18,461,318 of NC_063198.1, read as the reverse complement.
CATACTCAGATGAAATTTTACACAAGCCACAGTTTTTCGGTCATCACAAATGCCCGAATTCAGCCAGGGGATTCTTACCTGAAGAAACCTCTGCCCACTGCCAGATGCAGTTGTTGTCTGTCTCGTTCGTCTCTGGTTGTCTTCTTCGACTGAGGAGGGCTGTCAATCACTCTTCAAACACGGCCAATCACAGCAGAGCTAGTACCAAACCTGGTTACCGCCCCAAGTAGAGCAGAAATTCACGCCATGCGAGCAGAAATCAACCGAGAGAGCTGAGTGATTTCGAAAGTGAGCTGGTCAGATTCCTCCTCGCGCAGCATATTTTTCCTATTTCGAGGGAGCAGTTTCCTCTGAGTGCATCTTGGCAAGAGAGTAATTTGCACGCTCGCGCAGTGAATATTTCTGAGAGTGTGAAATAATATAATACGCCCGTATGCATGTTTTATCGCTCGAGTGCTTTATGGCACTTTTCTATCGCCATAGTGGCCTGCTATTTTACTTTGCTATTTCCCCAACAGACCATGCAAAACAATTCAATTGTGTGGAGCTAACCAAAAGACAATCACAGTCAACAACTGTAAAAAGAGGACACACTCAACATTTGACCAAACTGCCCTTGGGTTATTGTGCTATATTGGTATTTTTTTATTTTCGTTTTTCGTCTGCTTTAGTTTTGTTTATTCCCTTTAGGAGAGTGCACTGACTGATGCCTCCTCTTCGTTCCTCTCCCCTTTCTGTTGTTTATATGGGCTTTTAGCTCTACCCTGGTCACCTACATTTGAGGGCCAGGGAAGGTGCTTGATATTGCTGTCAGGGTTGAGGGTTTAGTTGTTTGGATGTTAGTTTCTAGCTAAAAGGTTGAAACCACTGCTATGAAACACTTATTTGCTTAATAATCAACCTCTTTGGATTGTACGTATTAGTTTTCTTAATTTCAACCAGGCTCTTCAACCACTCTGCTCCAGAGCAGAGGCTGATGGCATTTGGACTAGCTTGTTATGCTGGGGTTGGCAATACGGAGCACATCAGATGTGAATGGTGTCTTTTCTGGGCAATGCAACCTGTTGTATTAACTATTCCAAGTGTCCCTTGCCCTTAGCCCTGCAGGGTTTATGCTCAGAAACCCAGTCAGCAGGTGTGGTGAGGTGGGCCTAACTGGGCATCAGGAAGGATCCAGATTTGGATCCCGGTACTCAGAATCCAGCCAGAATGCAGAGTATCATCCTGTTTGGCAGGGCACCCAACGGAATCCGACGGCATGCCAGGAACCCCTCTCCACTCCATGCTGTGGAGTCCCGCAGCTTAAGGACCAGCTGTCTCAACCACTCCTCTCTCTCTCTTTCTCTCTCTCTTTCTTTCTTTCTCTATCTATCTATTTCTCTCTCTTTATCTAAATATCTGTCTGTCTATCTATCTATCTATCTATCTATTTATCTATCTATCTTTCTAACTATCTATCTATCTATCTATCTGTGTCTCTGTCTTTCTCTCTTTTGCCAGTGTAGCCTACAATGGGGCACCCCTGCCCAGCGCACAGACACACTGATGAAGCAGGCACAGCTGCTGCGGGTTAAAGTGAGGCGGTGAGGGGGGATGGCTGGTTGGATGGCCGGCCTAGAAGGCGGTGGAGTCTGGCACGCACTCAGCCCAGGGCTGGCACCGATCTGGCCTGCGGATGGGGGGAGGGACATGCAACTGCAGGCCGAGCGCACGCGGTGAGCCCACTGCCCAGTGGTGCCTGTGCCAACCCACAGTTCCCTAGAGGCTGCAGTCTGTGAACTGTGGGTGTGTAATTAGCTGCTTTACAGGTTGACTACAGATGAGCATGAGGGAGTAGAGTAGGACTTTATATACAGTAAAGTTTGACAGCATCTGGTATATGTCACTGGGCTAAACATGAATTAATAGGGAAGTCTATTTATACATGTCCTCTAAATATTCTTGACAAGTTAATTGGACACAACAGCTAGGGAGTAGTGGACGCTTGGTATTTCAAGAAACTCAGTGTGTAAGCTTAATGTTGATGTAAATGATTTCTTAGCACTGACTTTTGCTATGAGGGTAAAATCGTTGTATCCCCAGTTAAGTGCTCCTTTGTGAGAGAAGGATGCCAGAAAAGGATGTCATTGAAGCATGTCCCCTTCCGTTTGGCATGACCACTGTCACTTTTTTAAAAGGATGTTTTAAACTGCTGAATTTCCAGTTCCATCTGTCCGTCAGAAGACACACACGTTGCTTTGCTTCAGAGTGACCTTGGCGTTCTTTGTCATTCTAAACTTTCTTTGACTGTTCTCATTCACATGCTTTTTAAATAAGAATCTATTAATTCAATTCAATTCTTTCTTTTCACTTTTATCTTCTCCAACCCTTTAGTAATGTTTGAATGGGCTCTGTCTTGGGTGTACCTTTGGTGATCGTTCTGCAGTGAACAGCTTCTTTTATGAATGCCTCTTTTTGCAAGAAATGCAGGTGTAGAACAGAAACAGAACAAAAAAACTAGATCATGTCCTCATCTGTTTTATCAAACGGTATCCATAATTTATGATTCTTTGGTGCTGCAAAAGCTGGGCTCCAAAAAAATCCTGTCAGTGAAGACCCACAGGAGGAAAAAAATATGTTTTGTTGTTAAGTTTAAATGTATCCCGCTCCAAGGTAAAGTGAAAAACACAACTGCAGTGGAGTGAATTGGCTGCACTTGAATAGTTCTCTGTGGGCACAGGATTTAATTATCCATTTCAGCTTGTGTCGGGTGGTTTGGGTAATCATACACTTCTCTCTGTCCCTCACACATTCTCTCATTAACACAATTATTACAATTAACAATGATCAGTCCCATCCACCCAAACTAAATCGAATATCATTCATAGGAGTCATCTTTTATGACCGCCGCTAGCGAAGCGGTCATATAGGGATTGTCAAAGTTTTTTTTTTTCCGTCATCTATTTCCTGAATTTTTGGTCAACGATACCGGGACACCCGAACCACGGGGCACATGAAATTTGGTGGGTATGTAGCCCACTAGACTTTTCTGGGAAAAATTTCGTTTGGTCCCGGGGGCCACTCCCCCACCGCGCTGGGCCCCCCGAAACCCAAAAAATGCAGTTTTTCCTAAATAACTATCTGAACCGTGGCACCGAGGATGAAGAAATTTTTATGGTATGTTGGTCTCAAGGGCCCACATCAACCTAGCCCATAATCACTCATTTGTGATTTGCACCCCCCCCCCCTGGTAAAAAATTAAAATGCAATACACACGCACACACACACACACACACACACACACACACAGGTACGCACATACCATCAGTATCGGCAATTACAACGGCCGATACATAATTACAAATTCAGTAGGATTAATCAATCACAAGTAGGGCAGTTCATCACAGTTCATCCATTGCAACTGGATTGATGAAAGGTCACACACCTGTAGGCTACATTGTATTTGGGAAAAGCAAAAGGTATCAGCATAATTTTATTTATTTATTTATTTATTTATAAACAAAAACATCTCTGTCAGTTCCATGCCGTTTTCTACAGCTATCAAAAACAAAAGGTCATTTTTGGATGGATGGATTTTTTGTGAATGTTTCTTCTTCTACATAAGATTTTAGTCATCTTTAGTTCATGTAATACTTTTTGTGGATTGACAATAAAGTAACAGTAGTCTGAAACGAAATGCTGTTTTACATCTAACCAGTGATGCAAATAACTGACATGTCCATATGGGCCTTGATGAAATGCGTCACTAGACTGTATAAGCTGATTCATGTTCCCTTGCATTGTGTAACTGAGGTCCATGGCTAGTCTGGTTTTCACCAGACCAAGCTCAATCTTTTAAGAAATCAAAAAATAAATAGCGGGCAGATCTAAATGCAAAAATGCATCAGGGAGTTATGACAAAACTGTAACTAACAAACTAGATCCTAAAAGAAAGCTGTTAGCTTTCCTAAGCTACAGGTAGGCTTATAAGGTAGGCCTATTTACAACATAAATTGTCAATAGGCTATGCTGGCGACACAAATAAAATCTCCTTTGGAAACCAATGGCTTCATGCCTTTACAGTATCAAAGCGGACTTAAACTGCCATATCGTGGCGAAAAGTTGTAATAAAATTCACGCAGCTCCATGAGTCAAGGAAAGCGCGAATGAAGTAGCTTAAGGTGTGTTGCTAAAGCAGCCATAATGAAATGAAGGTGTCATTGTTTGGATACTTAGAAACACACACGTGCTTTTTAATTTCACAGACTACAACTTCCAAGCTGGAATCAAAGCACATCGATTCCCCTCTCACACCCTGCACGCACGTAAAACAAAATAAACAGGCGTCTCAGTCTCCGCATGTACAGGCAAAACTGTATCAGACCGTGTAACGTTGGTAAATCTTCCATTGCACAGAATGATTTTTTGTAGCACGTGCAACAAATGACAGTCAAAGATACAATTACAGTGCTGCTATCAATTTGCTAGGTATAACCGCATTTATAGTTTTCTACAAATGCAATCAATCAAATTGGCCTCCATCACTCAATAGCTTAACTTGGTAACATTACCTAGGTCCTTATTGATATTATAAGATTAACGTACCTGCAGTAAAACCAAGCATGTCCGATAAACATCCTCAGATTTATTTCGGCTTCAAGAAGAAATGGGAATTACATTTCATGTGAACATCATCCTATCCTTATTAGGCGTTCTCTGCGGTAAACTACAGTCCTTGTAGGAAGCGTCCATTGTTTTTCCAACCCACTTTTAACTTCCAACAAAATTACGTCTCACTGCAACGATGCACCATCTAGTGGGGCTACATACCCACCAAATTTCATGTGGTTCAGTGTCCCGGGTATCGTTGACCAAAAATTCAGGAAGTAGATGACGGGGAAAAAAAAAAAAAAAAACTTTGACAATCCCTATATGACCGCTTCACTAGCTTCGCTAGTGGCGGTCATAATAATAATTTGGCTGCATTTCCAGTATTGGCGTCACGTAGTCGTTTGTCCACCAGATGGCGCATCGTTGCAGTGAGACGTAATTTTGTTGGAAGTTAATCTAAAGTGGGTTGGAAAGACACTACGCTTCCTACAAGGACAAGACTGTAGTTTACCGCTGAGAACGTCTAATAAGGGTAGGGTGATTTCTGCATGACATGTAATTCCCATTTCTTCTTGAAGCCGAAATAAATCTTATATAGCTTATAGTTTGTTAACAGTCACGGTTTTCATAACTCCCTCTATGCATTTTTGCATTTAGAATAGCTCTGAAACCGGGGGCGAACACGACGCAGGGGGGCCGCCAGTGCGTGGATATCTCAATTGCAAAATTAATCAATATTTCTATCGGGCGCCTACAATGGACTAGGCTGGGTGAACTCAGCCTGATCTGCCGGCGATTCCTTTTCGATTTCTTAAAAGATTGAGCTTGGTCTGGCGAAAGCCAGACTAACCATGGACCTCATAGTTGCAAAATGCAAGGGAACATGAATCAGCATATTATTTGCACAAACAATAACAGACAGTAGCTCTTCAACTTGGCCCGTTAAAATGTGTATGAACAGTCTAGCAACACATTTCATGAAGGCCCTTTTGGACATGTCAGTTATTTGCACCACTGGGTAAAACGGCATTTTGTTTTAGACTACTGGTATTTAATTTGTAAAGCTGAATATCATATGAACTAGATGACTAAACTTATGCATATGTAGAAGAAGAAACAGTCACAAAAATCCATGACATGACCTCTCTTCTTGATAGCTGTTGAAAACTGCATGGAACTGACAGGGGTTGTTTTGTTTAATAATAAATAAATAAATACACTATGCTGCTACCTTCTGCTTATGAACTTCCCTACTTGTGATTGTTTAGATATTTTAAAGGTTTTATAACAATGCTACAAATTTTTTGGCAAGTGCTACAAACCTATTCACCTTTGCAGCGCCAGTAGGCTACTTTGTGTGCAGATAGTTTTTTGAGGGCCGATACCGATATCAATTATTACCAAAACAGGAGGCCGATAACCGATGTGTAAAACCGATATGTCAGTTGTCAAAAAGGGGGGTAGATAGTAAAGGCGATATGCTGCAAAAATTTAATTTAAAAGCATTTAAATTATGAAAACTTTTCTTTCTTCTTAATACACAATTGTCTATCAACTTGCATCACTTGCAAGTGTAAATCCTGTGTATCATGTTAATCCAAGAGCTGATAGCAATTATTTTCATAGAGTAGGCCTACACAATGGGCTATGTGCTTGTTAAGGGACCTGTCACAAAGAGGATGCTTTGCCATCATATGTATGAGTACACGAGAGAGGGAGAGGAAGAGGTGCATGCGTGATGGCAAGTTACGGTTGAATAGTTTAACAAAACAGTTTTAAAATAGTTCTTAGGCTATTTAAGCATGCAATTTGTGTTCATATGTAGGCTATAAGCTACACTTTTGAGAGCCTAAAAGGCACGTTAATAGCCAGCTGAGGACGCGATTTAGTTCAGGTCGGATTAAATTACGGCTGGCCCTGGGTGCATGTAGTCTTTTCTGACAGTCCATTTCATAAGGAGCAATTAGACTTTTTGACGTTCGCATAATTTAGGACTTGTCTACTATGTACTATGTTCGCTGAAGTATCCCGTTATTCACAATTAACGGACGAGGCGGAGGCAGAGAACTCCCGACGCACTGCACCCGAGTTTGTACAGTAGGCTAACTAGTAAACAGCATCAGTAACGTGCATCAATCGGGAATTCGCTAAATGAAGGAAGTGGGTGCTTTACTTATTGAACCGGATCAAAGAGTGTGTTTTTGTAACTTCAGTGTAGATTATTGTGATTCATTGCAACTTCAGCAATGTAAGGTAGGCTCTTCCTTACCTTTGAAAAATAGCTCCGTACAGCTGAAGTCCAGTCTACAGTCTGCCTCAGTGAGAAACTTTCTCTATGTTCAGTCTTCGCTCCTGATTGGCTGCATTCGTGCTAACTAACAAATCAGATGGTGTAGTGGGCGGGACAATGCTCTTGACCACAGAGTAGCAAATGCAGGGAGTGAGAGACGCTTTACAGACAAAGTAGCGCATTTCATTGTTTATCCATTTCAATATCGGCTTATCGGTGGAAAAAATGGCCGATACAGATTATTATAAAAATGCTAAATATCGGCCCTAATAATCGGCCTGGCCGATAATTGGTCGACCCCTACTTTAGACAGGCTCATTTCTGACTTCACTAGACTATTATTGCATTTGTTTATGTTGTAAGACGTGAAGAAATGAAGGACATCGGCAATAGCCAGGCTACTATATAGAAATACTTTGAAATTCCCTTTGAGTCGGATCTGCTCCACCTCTCCCGCCCGTGTTTTTTGCGATATTGTTGACAGAAACTATGTGTGTGGTGCAACCTGTTAAATATTAGTAGTTCATAAACTCCAACGTGGCAATTTAGGTTGAAACTAAACTATGGCACTTACGTTCAGCTTATGTACAAATGTAATGAATTGTAATGTGGCCTAACTTGTTCAATGGGCTCAGGTGCAGTGGCTGCAGGACTAAAGCGAGCGAGAGATGCAAGAATGGAGAACAGCTCATGCGCTTGCTAGAGATTACATTTTTTTAAAGGGCCAGTACAAATGACCTCACGGGCCGCCAAAAGAGCCCTGCTATACACGATTTCATTGGCCTGATTGAGTTTCGATTTCTGGAGCTCACAAGCCAACGGAGAGTTGCTAGACTGCCACTAGGGGCGCGTCTAGATTTCTAGGCTACTAATCAATACCAGTACCTGTGAAATTACACAATTCTCGACACCCAAATCAATACGAAAAAGAATCCCATGTTTTTACACATAGGTTTTCAACAAATGTGACTTTATTGTGTACATTTGTAAAAAGTCACAACATTTCTCAATTTTGATTGCTGTCATTTTACCTAAGTCTACAATAATTAGCAGAACTGATTATAATCTACAGTATGCTGTCTTCCATGGTAGCACCAAAACTAAAAGTCCATATATATATATATATATATATATATATATATATATATATATATAATAACAATATAATAACAATAATATAAGTCACAGGAAATACAGTAGAGAGGAAGAGAGCAAGCATGTGTGTGTGTGCGTGTGTGTGAGAGAGTAAATGGACTACGGCCGCAGACTAGAACACCTTTAAGCATAAACTGCCCCTGTCAGATCCTGAAGAATTGCATTTTCATACGTACGGTACTTCAGTACCTTAAAAAACCAGGTAGGCTACTGTCATTTCATGAATATTAGCATCGACTTGTTTAGTATCAATTCTCAAGACATCCCTAGTTATAGCATCCTTACTAAGGTCCAGTTATTCTTCCCAGTGCAATTGAAGCCCTTAAAAAGGCCTTAATATTAGATAGATAGATAGATAGATAGATATACTTTATTGATCCCTAGGGGAAATTCAAGGTCATAGTAGCATACAGACAACAAACACACACACATTCAATAACAGCAGAAAAAGTAATTAAAAGTATATAATATAAAAAAACACAACTAAGCAATACGGACTGTAGAAGTCTTATTGTATAGGAGTCATTCTCCTTTCTTGTGCAACGCCCAGCATCCGGCATTGAGTCTCCAGTGCCTTTTAAATGGGCTGCCTTTGGCCATTTCCCTGCAAGAGAACACCACATCTCTCTCAGAGAGAGAGAGAGAGAGAGTCCCACAGGTAGCCTACTTCTATGCCTGTAACCTACTTAGAGGCTTTTTTCCTGAGCTACTCTGACTTCGCATAGCTGCTCGCAATCAGTCTCTGATTCTCACTCTCACTGCACTGGAAGAATTCAGAATTGGTTAAGTCCCTTTAAATATTGCTAAATATTGCAATTTGTGCCTCGAGTGGGATAGGCGTGCAAGATGGTACCAATTGAGGATTTTTCTTCAGGGAGGCAGGGGATACAGTTTTGTGCATTAGTGCCCTGCAACACCACTCTTCACTGCAGTGCAAGTGTGACAAAACGATTGAAGTTGTTGTTAGTTCTGACAGATCTCTGGCAACCCTTGTGTGCCCTACAGGTACCTAGCCCATGGCTTATTCAGTTAGATATTCTACACATGCCATTTCATTAAGATACTTCTGTAGATGTGTTTTGCCTTAAGCAACAAAAGGCAACACAACACAAGCTTCGCTGATGTGTTCTTTTGCAGTAACATGATTAGCAGACTTAATTTTGAGCCATTTTCGTTTCCCTTTTTATGTGATTTGCATCCTAAAAAGTGCCTCCCATGTTCTTTGATGCCAGTGGTGGAGCACTCTAAATCTAAATTGCGATCAGCCTTTTTTGGTTGCAGCTTCTCTGTTTTTGATATGAGGCTCTTTGTAAACTACCTTTAAATGAGTAGTCTCCTTGAAAGTCCAAGATGGATGCTGACTCCAGAAATGATCTGGACCCTTTTTAGTCAAAATGCAGGGCCACAGTCCATTTCTATCAGAATGTGTGACTCAGCCATTTCGCTATCGCAGTTAGTCAGATGCCTAATAAATATTCAGATGAGTACCTGCCATAGTCATCAATTAAATGATTGTGTGTTCCAGTACCGCCCTCAAGATACTATCATTATCAGTTCAGGAACAAATGTAGGACATTTTAAAATGAGTGTGTGGTAGAGACTGTTACCTGACGAGAAGCCCCAAACTGAAACTCAGTTCAACTGACATGTGTTTCTGACTGTATTGGTCCTCCGAAATTCATCTTTATGAAAAGGCTATACAGCACACGTATCTGCGCCCAGGACATACTGTAACAAATGCAGGGAAATTGACATTTTCAAAAAGACTTCCTGTATAACAGATTGGAAAGGCTGTTGTCAAAAGAATGTGCATGTCTGTGTGGTAGGCATCACTGACGAGGAACCACCGGGCGTGATCGATCAAAGCCAAGAGATTGGCCCTATTCAAGTGGTAGCAAAATGCACTTGCTTAATTGCCTTTTTATACCCCCGCACTCCTCCACGAAGAAACTCTGGGACACGGCTCATAATAGAGTACCGAAGCCATGACGTAACGTTGCCAAGGCAGCAATTTCACTGGATCTAAACAAATCAATCTACCATTAGAAATCACCATAGCGGTGGCTTTCTTAATCTATTTCAATAATTTTACAACGTTTCTAAGACGTTAGTATATATAACGTCGCTCTTAACAGCCGCCAGTCTTTGAGAAGACGTGAAATATCCACTGGAATTTTGTTTCTTTCTATTACACCTGCCAGGGAATCCGTGTTATGTGGCTAAGCTACTGCGTAGCAGGTAAAACACGTTTAAATGGATATATTTTATTTTTATTAGCTAGAAATGATGCCACATGCCTACATTCAATGCTATTTATGCCACTTCGAAAGTTTGTTTAGATCTAGTTATTCTGCCGTCATGGAAACGCTACTTCACACTTCGGGACCCTTTCAAGAGAGTTCCATTATCAGCATCATAGTTGGCCCCACAAGGCCTCCATTTTAACATTCCATATGTTATCTTAATGCAGAGGAAGTAGACTGGGACCCAAATAGAACGTTCAAGCATTGTTTTTGTTTTTATTGTTGAAAGGGTCCATAATTACTAATAGTTCAACGTTCCATCATGTCGCCACAAAAAATGTACACCATCGATTGTGTAGCAATGAATATCTGGCCAACGGAGATTACAGCCAACATCTTACCACTGAGAAGAAGACTAATTGGCCGAAAGTTCAATTATATGGAGCAATTACATCCAATCTTGTCCTGAATTAGTCCCTCTAGACATACCGGTAATTCCCATGGAAAGCCACGAGAGTCAATGTAAGCGAGAATCAGAGAGTGTTTATGCATATGCTGTACCAACTTGACAGATATTAATGTCCTGCAATACCTTGAGAGTTTCCCAGTCGAGCAGATAATAGTTAATAGTTATTCACACCTACTGCATGTAGCCCACATACATATTTATAGTTGCCATTTGGAATGCAGGCCTGCTGTTGTATGGTTGATGAGACATTAACCACGTTTGATGTATTCAACTCCTATGGATGCTTGGCAGAGTCTAATGACTCCTTGTTGAATGGATCTTAATGCCATGGTCTGACAGCTGGTCTGAGGTCTGCACTCAGAAAATCCACTAATAGGATTTATCCTTTCTTATAGTTTTCTCGCCGACCTCACACTAGTCATTTTGTGTGTGTGTGAGTGGGTGTGTGTGTGTGTGTGTGTGTGTATATGTTGCTGTGGACAGAGGCAGGCAGGGTTCAAGGTGAAGCTTTTCTGCTGAGGTTCACTGGGTGAAAGCCTCTGTATATGTTTGTGTCAGCACTGGGCTCCAGACAGTAGACTTGAAACACCACCCTGTAAGCACCACCCTGTAGGCAGTGCTTCAATACCAGGCTCTCAGGCTACATCAGTGGAAGAGGGAGAGTATATAATGACAATGAATCTCACATAGCCTATAGAAATCTAGACATACCCTAGCGGCAGATACGCAGGTAGGCTACGTGAGCGGGAGAAAGAGTTGGTAAGCCAGTTAGCGATAGGTTGGCCATACGTTCGAATTTAGGCCGGACATATAGATTTTAAAAGCCCTGTCCGGCACAGCCTCAAGCCGGACGCTCATTTGTCCTCCTTTTTGGAGTTGCGCTGGGCATCTAGAATCTTTGCTCGGAAGCAGCATCGTTTCACAAACTATGGACGCGAAGCCTGCTGGTCAAATTATGCGCAGTGCTTCTGTCACTCGTCTGATAATTTGCTGTGCAATTTATGAAGGAACCACGGACTGACAGAAAAAAAAAAAACGTTTTCGCAATCAGGAGGAAATACTGTACATGTTAAGTTGATCTGTTTGCATCTTTCCAGCATGTGTTGCTGGCCTATAGGGAAGAAAATATCTGTCTAAGTTATAATACCTGTAATATCTGTCAGCAGCTTGCTTGCCAGCGTTTCCCAGTAGGCCTACTTCGTAAAAGTTGTGAAATATAACTGCATATTTTTTTAATGTCGGCGACTGGCTACATAAAAAAAATGTGTGTTTATAATACGTGCGTGCTTGAGATGAAACCAGCAGTTTTCAGCAGGATCATGCGAGAAGGACCGGTCTCTTAATTCATTTAAAACATGTCAATGGTTTTACGATGTTTCAGACAAGCTTTGGTTGGTTTAGATACAACTGGTATGCAAAATGTAAAGTAGTGGATTAACTTTAATTTGCTATGCTGCATATGGGACAATAGATGCACATAATAAATTATATAAAGTAGGCCTATTAAAATATTCAAATAGCTTAGTCTAACTTTTCTAAAATATTGAGGGAAATCCAGTCCAGTGCACATGTCTTTGGCAAGTAGCCTAGGCTACTACAGACACAGGTGAAGAACAGTCAGCCTCAGCCAGTAATCACAACCAAATATGTACAGCCAGCTTCAAAAGCAAGCAGCCCAGACCCTAAAATTGGGCATTTATAGCTGTGAAGGTAATTCACACACAATTATTTTTCTTTCGTCAAAATATATTTGGTAACTTCTGTAGACATCCAAAATGGGCTGGGGGTTAAAATTAGTAGGAAAAAAAAAAACTATTGCATAAAACAGTTTAAGTTGTCGTATGTATCTTTTTGCCGTGGTATAGTCTTAATTTTTTAATTTAGATGTCTTGAAAAGGTCTTAAAAGTCTTTATATTTGCACTTGGAAAATGTGTAGATACCCTGCAGTAGAGTCGGTGGACGGGCTTAACATAATGACGGCACAGTTGCGACAGTTCTGCATGAATTTGTCAGGCTAAATCTCACATACATCTATGATGTAGATTCTTTTTTGTTATTGTCATTATTTTTTAGTTTTAATGAATTTTTGGTTTTACAAGTGAATGTGAATGTTGCCTGGCAGTGATGGTGGTCATAGTTATGGTGCTGTGCTGAACATACCCTTTTCAGGCAAGATTGAAGTCCTCAGTATTGGAGTTCAGGATTTATTTTCTGTGACAAGTAATTTGGACATACATGTAGACAGTAATTCACACAATACTGTAGCGTTCACCGCTATTATGACTCATGCATGGAGCCGCTTACTGCTGAATGTGTAGTTTAATTGTTGCTGCTGTTGTCCAAAGCCACGCCTCAAAACTGTTCTCCAAGTGTCAACTTACATTTTAGATAACTCCCTTGTTTCGCCATGATCCCACACCCCACACCACCCCAGAAGGGGTGGCACTCCAGCATTGGTCCAGGACCAGGTAACAAAGCCTGTTGTGAAGATAATAGAACATTACACACATTAACCTGCAAAACACATAATATTCTTGAACTTACATGTAAGACACGCTAAAATACTTTAAGTTGCTCAGACCTATCAAATCAGCTGACCTATGCAGCTTAACATCAATTAAATGATCAGGTGATATACTGTACAATCTCCTTATGGGATGGCTTTGTTAATCTAAGGGGCCGTTTATACGAGAACGATTGCGAAGGAAGACGACAAAATATTTTATCATAAGTGCCTTTCGTTTACACGGCAACCCCGCCATCGGGGCTTGAAGAAGCAAAAATCTGAAGACTCCTTCCAGAGTGTAGAGTTTTGAAGACGACCGGGTTATGCCTCCGCCTAAACGGCTAAACCAAAGATCCTTGATTACCTCTCTGGCTAAACTGTCAAATTAGAATGTCTGCGCGTGATGTACCGGGGTTCTATCACACCACCACCCAGTGGTCTGGAATGCATATCCAATCGAATATCACATACTCTTGCGTCTTCATATAAACAAAGATTTCCCCCTGAGAATGCTCGTCTAAACGCGAATTAAAAAATGAAGACGAGACGCCACTTCTGCGTCTTCTCTTTTCATCGTCACCGTATAAACGTAGCCTAATAAGGCTTTTGAGTCAAAAATGCTTATTCCCAACTAGTTTTTGGGTTAACAGTTTAAGTGTGTTGCACAAACTAATGAGGGCTTTTAAGTTTTTAAGCTTTTGAGTGCACTGGAATAACAAGATCCTGTGTAGAACTCCATTGCAAAGATTTTATAATTACCTGTTTTGTCTCAAAGTGAACTGCTGTGACAGCACATCTGAAACACTGTCACAGAGAGAGAGAGAGGAGAGAAAGAGTACATTTTTCCGTAGCATTCTCTGTGCACCATGCTTCATTACCCCGACTGATTGCACTGCTAATGTTGTCAGTGAATTTTGGAGTCGCAGTATGTTTGCCAATTTCGTCTGGCTGGTAGAGCCAGTCGTGGATTCAGAGCCACATTGGAGAATGCATCTGAGGAAAATGAGTAATAATCTACCCTGGATTGGCACAATAAGAGTGAGGAATGGAGAGAATTATAAATACATGAGAGGGATGAATGGCTGTTCCATGACTCAAATGAATGGTTCAAAAAGAAATCAGGTTTTTCTGTCTGTATGTCTGCAGGCCAGGTCTCTAAAACAGTGAGGTGGTTAAGTAATGCACTGATGAGGATGTTGCATATTTACTTTACTCTCTCTCAAGGCAAACATTAGTGTGGCATGTGTGTCATGTGTACAGTACATACACATAATAACACCCTATGATATATTGGCATAAGTAATTGTAATGGCAAGCGTTCAGTTATGTAACTGTGTCATGGTACCAATGACACCTTTTCTCAGTTTGATTCTCCAACAGCTTATTAGTAGCTGACATAAGTGTGAAAGCCATTGACATTAAATGACATTTGTGGTTACCTGACATATCAGTGGATTTTGATTGCTATGATGGCTAATAAGAAGATATGCAGTCTGCTGTGACAATTTTATGACATGTTGATGTCTTTAGAATAACTCACAAATGGGTAAATTGATCTGCTTGCATGAAAGGCTGTGCTCTAATTCATTCTGGAACCTACAGTAATGAAACCTTACATCTACAGATAAGAAAGGCTTTTCCATCAGACCAGTTCAGCCGTGTTTTATCTGGATGTATTTATCATTTTAGAGTGGCCTTTAATTAATCTAGACTTTTAGCCATTGTGCCTTAACTCCATTTCAAAAGGATTTGAAGGATGACATTTTTGATTCAAACAACATGGATTTATAATCAGGTAAATCTGGGACTTTTGTCATATGGAGTAAATCAGGCTGTTTCTGTTTGATATACAGTATTAAAGTATCTTAATGGTATTTAACAGAAATACCAAAAAATGTCAACATATCCTTGTTTTGGAAAGTTTTAATGTACACATAGCTATGTATCTTAAAACAAGCTATTAGTTGCTCCATCTTGGTGTGCTGTGGGGGAATTTAAATACAACCAACACAGTCCACCTCAGTGTCCTCTTCACCTCCACATCTATGTCTTCTCCTGTGTGCACGTTTAAGGGGGCCATTTTTTTCCTTTTCTATTCTTTCCCTCTGTAACCCTTGATTGTATCAGATGCTACTGTATATGCATAGAGATCCATACATCATATGCAATTCTAGTTCATACAGCATCAGGTAATCAGTTGCAAGGCAGACAATGCCAACACACCTCTGTGTTAAACCCCCTTGATAACAAACAAACACACACACACGAGCACACACACACACACACAGACAGACAGATTAGAGGGACCTATGAAATGTCACAGGGTTACACTTATCACACAAGATTTAAAATAAAAACAATCATGATAGAACCCCTGTGTTTAATCCTTTTGTGTAGGATTTTTTTGATGGGATAAGTCTAAAACCTATTTGGAATAATTCAAAAATCATGTCACTGTCAATGTGTGAATGATGGGCCTTGCTGGTGCTGGAGAGCCTGAATATTTTTAATGCTGACTTCACATTTGCACGTTAGTACAGTAGTCTGTAGATACAGCCAAACAACCAGAAGTCTTTCATTTCCTCCATGAAGATTCGCAGACCGCGTGTGAATGGGTCCGAACCGCTGTGAACGAGTGCAGTGCGAAAAATTTGTGTCCATTGGACATCCGGATGCATTGGTGGAGTTTCAAGCAGAAGTCATTGAAAAGAGACGTGTATGATCCATAGTGGTACTGTACACTAGCCCAATATCGTCAGAAAATTAAGTTGGTGTAAAATAAGAAAGGATTCCGTAACAAAGTTTTTCTCATGTACTTTTCTTACATGGTTTCCTAACGTTATTAGGAAAGTAAAGACAATTTGTTAAAAATGAAATTTCTATTGTATGTTATCCACCAAAACTCCAAAACCTCAAAGGGCTTCCAACACTTTCATTAGTATACACAAATCCGGCGAAACACGGAAGTAAAGCAGCGCCGCCATTACTGTGTTGCCTTGCTGCTAAGGAAATAGCGAAGTAATGTGTTGGTCCTGTAGTCGGCTGTAGCAGACGTTAGCTGTAGATGCGAAATCTTCTTCTTTTTCTTAATTTTTATTTAGTACGTATGCTGTCCAGTGATGCCAGGAAAAGCGTGTTGTGTGGTCGGCTTTGTGTGTGGTTTGTTGCACATTGAGTGCCCATGTTTACAGGCTTACGGATTACACAGAGTTCCTTGTCGAGGACTAAGATGTGCGTTAAAAGTGGATGAAATACATACGATTAATAAAATAATCCTGAATACCTGTAAGAACATGTATTTTACTGCTACAAGTGGTCGTGGCTAATAGTTATTTGCAACTTCTGAAGCTTGTGATATTAGCAACACAGCTCTTAATGATAGCATTCGGCTTATTGTTGTCATTAATTAATACACGTCTTAATACATTATGATGTCAATAAATTACCTTCATTGGTAAGTTTTGGCCACTGCCTGACAT
Organism: Alosa alosa; assembly: GCF_017589495.1. Taxonomy (NCBI): domain Eukaryota; kingdom Metazoa; phylum Chordata; class Actinopteri; order Clupeiformes; family Clupeidae; genus Alosa; species Alosa alosa. Next base: position 18,444,585 of record NC_063198.1, on the reverse strand, counting down.
CTACCCAATGTTCCCTTTCACCTGACATTTTTTCATGAGCAGGGTCTCCTATTTGATATTCTCTGACAGGATGCTTTCATTGAAAATCCATTAGAAGGCACTGGCAAGTGTCACACCGTCACACTCCGCAGGCACGCAGTAATGGCGGCAGGCAAGATGGCAGCGCCCATAAAGTTCACGGCGGATTGGTGTATAGTAGGCCTACGACATCCACTTGGGGGAGCATTGCAAATATCGGAGCTGATTTCCAATGTGAATGCATCATAAAGGTCAATATGTACATTTGGTGTAAAAAAAAACAAACAATAGGAAACATTGTCTTTCCACTGTGCCTTGACAGAATTATGGCATGGTCTAAAAACAACAGCAAAAATACATAATACACTTTAAATCTGATTTCACTGGGAAATATGTGAAAAATGGCACAGAGTTAATAAAGGAAAGGTTCTTCAACGATGCCCAACTTGCAAACAGTATAGAAGTTGGGTGGACAGGTCACATCTCCACTTCACTAATGTACGGTATGTTATGTAGGACCTGAGTTACTTCAAAGGCCATTGCCTTAATGGCCTGTACTTAGCCATGGATGTCCTCTCTCTTTCCTTTCCTCCATCCCTCCCCTTCTCTCTCTCTCTCTCTCCCTCTTTTTCCCTCCCTCTCTCAGCCAGTCTTTTCCCGTCTCTCTCTCTCTCACACTCCCTCGCTCTCAAAAAGAAACACAAGGTCTGTGTGAGTCCCTCAGGCTACAGACAGAAATTAGACTTCTCCCTTGATTCCAGCGTGCTCCATGAATAGATCCACTTTGATTTCACCTCTCTCATTAGCCTTGCCTCTGTGCGCCATGCAGCCCTAGCAAATGCACAGCAGGATTTTTATTTGGTTGACAAAGAGGCACTTAAAGCAAGACAATGCCGTTATTTTACCTTAAAATAACTGGCTTTAAACTCATCCTGATGCTACACTGACTTTTTATATGGATAATGACGTCTTTGACATTGCTAATGCTTGATATTGTACTATGTAATGTTGTTGATCGGATAGGATAATGACTCTTTTAGTCAGTTTTTGACTAACTGGTACTGTCTTAGCACTACTGGCATTGAATATGGACACCAAGGGCCATAGATATAAATTTGTCAATTTGCTTGAGTCAAGTTGCTTGAAAGGGGAATAACACACATCTGTCACATATTCATCGAATGGATAACTGCTAAACAAACAAATTGGAGGACTTGAGGAGTTGAAGTTCTGCCCAGTGCTATTGGTGTTGTTCAGTGGCTCTAAAAGGAAATTGCATTACATTATTATGTAGAACTGCTTTCTGAACTTTTTTGTAAGGATTGTGGCCTGCGATATCTGCATTTGACAGTTACAGTTGACACAGATCCATAATGATGGCACCTACTGTATTGGCCTGCAGTCTCTGTGTCACCATTTTGCCTCAGGCCGTACACTCCAGCACAACTCGGCTAGTCTATCATGTGTTGGGAAAATCTGAGAGGAAGGATGTGAGAATGTGAGAGGAAAAAAATTAATGAGGCTTTATATGAGACTGTTAGATATTCCCTGTGAGTCATTCTAATCTGGCCATCACATTATTCTGAAAATGATATACAATCTTATCATTCCTGTTTTTAGTTTTGGTATAGAATCATCTCCAGACATTATTATGTACCAGATAGCAGGGCAATGAGTAGACTGATACTGGTATGTGTTTGGTGGAATAAGCACTGGATCTCAAACCACACAACTATACACTGTTCAAGTCACAGCCATAAATCAGATGAAACTCCAACCATGGAGTTAAATGGTTTGTTGTTGTTGTTTTTGATGTTGTTTTTTTTTTGCTTCCAGTGCATTTATTGTGACCAATTTTGTTTCGCTTCCCTAGTATGAGTAATTAAGAAGAGGCCGTCTGAAAGGATCACAGGCGTGTTGTGGAAACAATCGCTCAGGTTTTGCTGATGAAATATTTAATGGAACCAGAATTAGATAGATAGACCAGACAGAACAAACAGCCTCAAATGGATTTTTCACATTTTCTCTGCAATCACCCTACCACCACCCATAAAAAGAGGGACAAATTAAGGATGGACGATAGCCTACAATAATCGTAGATTTGAAAATCCATCGGTGGGATGAAACGCTCAATCTAGATCTGGGTCTCTTTTATGGTTTCATGTTGTCTTACAGGGACAGAGAAAGCTCTGTTATTTTTAGTTCACCTTTTGCATCCAGTGTCCATCTACAAGCTATTTTGTGACCTTTTGTGCCATAACGTAAATAAGAACAAATAGCCACTTTTGTAAACAGCACAAGAACAGTACAAGGTGAAAAAATGTGTCAGAATCCAGAGCATCAATTTCCAACCTCAACATCTGACCTATGTCCTTTAAGCAATCAGCACTCTTTTAGCTGAGATGACCCTTCATCTCACCACTGCGTGTCTGAGAGTGTGTCTGCATCAAGCATATATTCAGAACTCTAATTGCCCATTTCTCTGTGATGAGTGATTTGGTGGCTTTTTTATTGATTCTAATTGGCTGGTTGTTATGAGTTCCGTGACATTCAGGTCAGAGACAGACTTTTCATGAATTTTTCAAAGTCATACAAATCACAAGGTGTTCTACTGTTAGTAGGTGTAAACTATGTTTGTTGGAAGGGTGCTAAATTCTACAAGGGATAATATATACTGTAGGCAAAATTAATTGTCATTCTGATTTTCATTCTGATCAACTTAAGATGCCTATTTAGTGCCTTCATAGTTTGAAAATGATATCCATCACTCAAAGTAGGAGAGACATCTCTCTAATGGCTATGGGTAACTGCATACATAAAATGCTATTGGACAATTTGCTAATGCCTGCACTTTCCCAAAAGTTAGCATTGATTTCTTTGTTGCTGCTGAAAATTGGTCTCCTTGAGGCAATAAACATTTCAGTAATTTTTTTTTTTTTGTGAACCACAAGAGGAGTAATTTCATTTCCATCACATTAACATTGCACCATGGAACCGAACACCATGTCCAACTGTTGCATAAATACCAGCTGTCTCTGAACCGGACCAGTGCCAAAGCCGGGCCAGACCTGGGCAAGCTCAAGCCCCACATCAGACTTGTACTCCAGGAATACATTTCACTGTCGGAATATCCTGCCCTGCAGGTGCATCCTCTCCTAAGTGACAGTCTCTCTGTTTTGTTTCGGGAGCGGCATGGCCCAACAATTTTTTTTTTCATTGTTGGAGCGCCACCAGAGACTAGGCACTGCCAGAGACACTTCTTAAAGTATTATTATCAGAAAAACCGCGGGGCGAAACAGTGGAAAGGAGAAGGAAAGCCCAGCGCACAGAATGGCATCGTTCATATCCCCTCCTCGCCCTGCCTTGGCACGGTGGCGCCTGTCTGAGAAATGGGGGCCGAAGGGATGCCATTATTAATAGTGTGACAGGCGGTAGCGGCTAATAGATGCTTTGTTTGGCAGCTCGCGCAGGCACAATGCACCTGCCTCTGTGCTTTCGAGACAGACGTGAGCACTATACTATCCCTCTCTCCGAGATGGATACAGAGAAGGGCGAATAAGGGGCAGCCATTATCAGAGCCATGTTTGCTGCAGACTAAAGGATCATGCTGGGGCAATGTGCTGTGTTGTGTTGTGCAGGGTTCAGTTGTGTTGTGTTAAACTATTCAGTGTTTTGTTGTGATATGTTAGGTTGAGTTGTTTTAGTTTGTTGTATTGTATCAAGTTGTATATATATACATATACTTTAATATTATACTATATTATTATATTATTTATATTATATTATATTATATTATATTATATTATATTATATTATATATTCTCAAAATCTTCAGATTATTGAAAAACTGAATATCAAGAGTTCTATACTGATGTCTGATGTTTGAAGGTTGGAAAAAGGGTAAAGGTTTGATGTTTGAAAACCCATTTTGTCCCCGTGTGTGCAGTCATCTTTTTGCTAGAAGGCCATACAGTATGTCTTTATTTCCCTTGGTGTATTTCACTCTGTGTCTATCATCACCTTGCTGGAGATCCCTGCACGGATGATGACAAGAGCATGAGTCACTTGTTTGGAGAAAAAGAAATAAATCAACAGGGTTTATGACTTGCCTTGTGTGTCTGTTGTGAAATTGACACCTGAGCCACTGTTTTCTCTCTCTCTCTCTCTTTCTTTGGCAGTGAAAGATGTCTCCATCCAGGCTTTCATGAGTGGGTGATTCAGAGGCAAAGTGTTTTTAGATGTGACTGAACATATGATTTACCTGTAGCGGAGGAGAGAGAATGTTATATACTGAGTGATACGAGGAGAGTACAATTTCTAGTTGTAAAATAGTGAGTGGAGTGAGGTGGCTATATCCAAATCAGCTGACTAAAAGCAATACATTGTTATTATTTTGTAGCCTTGCACAATTTGGGGTTGAGTCCTCCATTATGAGATTGAAGTAACTGTCTTAAACATGTCATGGCTTATTCAGTCATCGCCATGACAGCTTTTAACTATACAGCAATGTCAATATTAACTGTTAGCAGTACTTGCAATATGTAATTAGTAATTATTACATTGTATTAATTAGTAATTAATTATTTCTTGTTGATTAGTAATTATGGTACTCATGATAACTACATTTTTAGATCTTAGAAGTGATTCTGAGTTCTCTGAAAGTGGTAATGACAGTTATCAATACCAGATACATGACACTGTCATCACGGATGGATTACCGAACGGGCCCAGGCCCAGGGGTCTCAGGGCTCACGGGGCCTTGAAGCCCAGGACTCTATGGAGTCACTACTATGTTCTCCACCCACTGATATCTGAATAGGGCCCCTCAGTCAAATAACAGAGGTCATACTATTTGTGATAATCATGGTTTGTAATTGGCCTCATTTTTCAAAGCAAGATGCCTTGAATCTGTTGATGGTTATGTCATATTTGTAAGTCTTGTCTTTTTCCCCCACAAAACTCACAAGAAGTCATCATTTAAGAGATGTCCCATCACCATAGCTGAGGTACCAACTTTCTGAGGTGCAGAGGAGAGCCCTTTTCACATCTGTGCCCAGCGCCTCAGTGGGTCATAATCCGTCCATGACTGTCATGTCATTTGACTTAGTTATAATGACAATTGACAGCACATGCCATCATCCATAATATATTTATGACAAAGTTTACCCTTATGTCACTCAAAGCTGTTGACAGAAGGAGAAAAAGAAAGTAGCCCTAATGGTGGTTTGTGGATGTGCTTAATAGGTAGCGCCCATCTCAGTGTGTGGCCATATTTTCAAAATGACTCGGGAGAGAAATTGTATGAAGCCCACGACAGGCGGCTAGGGAGCTTGCAATCTCGCCTTCTCCCGGGTGTCCCCAGAGCTTTGGAGCCAACAGTGTGTGGCCTACCTGTCAGGTTCTCTCTGCGCCCAAGGCACTGAAAATCAATGGAGAGTAAATTTAAAAGGGGCTGATGGGTATACTGTTTTGGAGTTGTGTGTATGTGAGATAGAGAGTGTGTGTGTTGGGTGGTTAGGAGTGCGACTTTGAAGACGGATCCTCCAGAAGAGAGACACAATGGGTTTTAATTGAACTCAGAGGTGACTCACAGCTCACAGTCTGCTGCATCAGAGATAAATAGTTTTTTGCTTTTGTTCGATTTCTGTGTCATTTGTCTCTTTCATTTTTTGCCTTTCACAGGAACTTTGCCATCTTTTAAAAAAATAAGTTTTATAATCCCTGGTAGAAGATGGATGCCATTTTTGGTTCAATAACTGTAGATCAAAACCCATTGAGGGTACAGACACACCTGTCCTTTGGATTTTCTCCTCCACTGTGTGTGTGTGTGTGTGTATGCATGCGTGTGTGTGGTGTGTGTGTGTGTGTGTGTGTGTGTGTGTGTGTGTTTCATCATACATGTGTGTTTCTGATTTCCTGTGTGTGTTTTCTTTTCTCAGGGATCAGTGAGGCAAATCCATAATTAATCAGCAGCAGAACTGTCACATCTCTCTGTCCTCTCTTGCAAATAATCGGGAACATTTGGAGATGCTGACAGGCGCTCCTCGCACAGTAATAGGATACCATTACTTTAGTGCAGCCAGCGTGAAGGCTCTGTGGCTTTATCGGAGTAGAGATCGAGCTTATTTTTTTGTTGTTGTTTTCAGTGAATCATATTCTTTGAAATACTTCTGTAAGTTGCAAGTGTGTTAAGGGTGAGCAGGCTCACAATGTCATCATGCATCCATTTTGATTCCCTTGTGAGATGTTTTTAGCTCAGGTGAATAGGCTGAGTGCCACACAACCTTGCACTTTTTTATTCCCTACACAAACATTGAATTGCTCCAGATTTCATTTACTAGTGGTTTCAAAATATTTATGTGTTCGACCTTTATTTCAAATCACTGTACTGTGTCCTAATATATTGTATTGTTCCTTGTGCACGGTTGCTGAACTGCAAAATCCTGTGGATATGTTTCCCTGCCAAACTGAACCCTGCAAGCTAGTATCTCGAATCAATCTGCACCCCCTCTCCCTGCCCCGCACTCTCGCTCAGTCACTCTCCGTGCCGACACACTGATGAGATGGCCCCTTCGACATGCCATGTGTCTGCGCTCGCCTGTACCCGACAGGCATGCCAATAAAGCCGCTGGCACCTGCCTGCCTACTCCTCCTCATCATCATCATCCTCCACCTCTGCAGATCACTGGGCAAGGAGCTGGCATGGAGGGACAGAGGGCAGCTTTGTTTCCTCTGCAGTCTGGGCCTGGGCAGTGTAGATAGCCCTCCCTATCACCCAGCAGCCACTCTCTCACAGCCACCATCAAGCGCCCCCAACACACACACACACACACACACACACACACACACACACACACACACACACACACACACACACACACACACACTCACACGCGCGTTCACCCAGCACCATGTAATTGAATTACAGAGCACAATTACTGAGCTGCCTAAACCGCTAACAGGTTATTGTGCCACGGCAAACAAAGGAGGTGAGGAGAGATTGAATGGGATGCTTTTAAAGAGATGCCCCTCAGCAGGGGAATGTATAAGGGCATGTCCTTTAGATTGTATCTAAGGCCTCTTTTTTGTTCCCCTCTTTCTCCTCTCTGTCTCCATTCATCCTCATCTCTTCTCTGTGCCATTTTTTCTCACTTCTTATATCACTCACTATCAATCTCCTGTCCACCTCTCTTTCTCTCTCTCTCTGTTTTTATCCTGTTCTCTGTCCAGTTACGGGGACATGGTGCCCAAGACGATTGCCGGGAAGATCTTCGGCTCGATCTGCTCCCTGAGCGGGGTGCTGGTAATCGCCCTGCCCGTGCCTGTCATCGTGTCCAACTTTAGCCGAATCTATCACCAGAACCAGAGAGCCGACAAGCGGCGTGCTCAGAAGGTACAGGTGAACACCTTTAAACTATTAGATGAGCTCCGTCATCCCTGTGAGGGTTGTCAGGGTGAGGGGTGTGTGTGTGTGTGTGTGTGTGTGTGTGTGTGTGTGTGTGTGTGTGTGTGTGTGTGTGTGTGGCTATCCATGTCTGTCTATGTCTGGATGTCTGGTGTGTGTGTGTGTGTGGGAGTGTGTGTGTGTTTGTCTGTGTTATATTATGTTGGAATATGTGAGTGTGTGTGTGTGTGTGTGTGTGTGTGAATGTCAAGTATGACTGATGTGCATGTGGTGTGGTCTGGACCAGATGGTAAGACTGGTGCCCATCTCTGCCCCTCACCCTGACTGCCTTTTGACCTCAGAGATGCCACTAACCCCTGGCATGCGCTGCAGCGCCGAGACTGGTATGCAAACCCCCCGATCGCTGGCAGCATGCCCTTGTGCCAGCACCACCTTGTCGCGTCTCTCCAATGCCACCCTGTCACATCCCGACTAACCCCTCAGTGCCTAGCCATCATGAACTCTATGGATAAGCACTGAGGCTTCATATGATGAAGGACAGAGAGGATACAGGTATGCTGCAGGACAAGTGGTCACACCTGTCTGACAGGTATGTGGTACGACCGCGGGGATCAGTGTTAGACAGCGTGTACAGTAGGTCAGGTGGGTTGCATGATTGACCTCCATGTGTCATTAGCTGAATTAACATTATCACAGAATGACCTCAATCCCCTGTCCTTGTCTGAAGTGAAAGGGGTACAGTAGATAGCAGGCGTTTACCCCTGTTAATACTGTACATACATGTACACTGTACATTTGATTTGCTTTTGTGTTGTAGATGTTGCATGTCTTTATGAGTAAAAGCTATTTTTGTAAAATTATAGCATCACATTTTAATGGTCCTTTATGTCATTATTCACTTGCAAAAAGTAGCCATGTAATACATGCGAAGAAATACAAATTTAACAGTGCATCACACATTTTGACAGTTAGAAGCAGGGTCGGCTCTAGGCATAGGCAAGGTTGGGCTAAGCCCAGCCAAAAATTATGCCTTGCCCACCCTAACACCCATTTTGCTATCTGAGACAGTCCTATATTTTTCAGGAGAGATATGAGGCATTTTATGTGATCAATAGTTGGATTTATGTGTAGAGTTTTGAAAACAAAAAATACACAGAGCTTTGAAATTGTGTGTAAGCAGTTGTAAATAGTGCAACTGTACTAGTAATAGTGTAATATGTTTTATTTGTAATATACTGTAGATGTTTGCATAGTTTTTTGTGTAGCCTTGGTTGAATGCAATGAAAGATAACAAGTAGATCCAATTCGCATTGCTATGTTGCCCACCCAATATTTTTACCAGCCCACCTTAATATAGTAGGCCAGAACCGGCCCTGGCTAGAAGTGTCAAGAAATGATTTCTTAGCTCATGTTAGCTCATCGAATTAAAGTTGCACCCACAAACTTTTTCAAACTAAATACGTACACCTGGAACACAGTACTCTCCATGACTGGCGATCTGCCCTCCTTAGTAATTGTTAAATGTCGCAGTGGGCCCTTACTCCCCAGTGACTGAATACACGCCTGAAGCAGCCCTGGTAAAGGGAATCCAAATTATGTGACAGGGTGTTAAACTAAACACTATATGGCTATATAATATTTTACATCGCACAAGCTTTTTTCCAGACAATTAATATTCTCCTAACAGCCAATTCCATTTGCCCCACAACAGACTTTAATAATAAAACCGTTACAATGGCAACAGCTTGAGATTCCATTATCTGTTTACTGCCCGTTTTGCTAGGCTCGAATAAAATTAATTAAATTGATTCTATTTGAATAATAACACACCCCATACACTCCTGTTTGCCAGTCCCAGGTGTCAGCACAGAGCTTTTGATATGAGAAAATCTCATCGCCTTTTTTTGTTGTTGTTGTTGTTGTTGTTGAGTTTTTATATTTTAGAGGGAGCCACTGTGGCTTAAAAAATCACCCCTCTCTCCTTGGCTTAAACATCTCCAGAGTAAACCCTTCACTCATAGTGCTTCCTTAAAGCGGGTGGGGCTGACCTTTCCTGCACGACAGATAAGGATGGAGCAGAGGACACAGCCCTGATGGGGGAAAAAAGGGGGAGGGAGAAAAATGATAGAAATAAACAGTACTGTTAAAGAGACAGACAGAGGAAGAAAGAGGAAGAGGGATGGAAAGACAGACAGAGAGGAGAGTCAGACAGAGAGACTGGAAGAAGGGATTGCTTAGATTTCTGGAGATAAATGGAGTAACAGAAGAAAATGGGGGGCACCTTGCCACCTTTTAATGGCATCGGCCCCCACAGCATGGCTCAACCAAAAACCCTGTAGTGGGACGCTGTGTAGAAAAGTCATCCACGGTCACCTTCCAACACCCAGAGGAACGATGCTGGCTGAATTCTCAGCCTCAATCCACATGAGGTCCAGTAAAGCTTTGGGGGGTTAAGTACTGAAGTACAAGCACACGTATGTGCAAGCAGGTGTGTGTATTTTGTGATTAAACGATGATTGAGCCCACTGAAGTGGAGTGTGTTTGACTTTGTTGTACACCTTCCTTAGGGGTGTGTTAATTACTGGGTTCGCAAACAACTGTGGCACGAGCAACCTTGTTTATTGCAGAGAAGCTGAAATGTCAAATGAATAATCTGCTTAATCATTCACCTCCACTGGGGACCATCTGCTTACACACATATACACACAGTGCCCAGGAAAATAAGTTTCAGTCAATTGAGAGAGAGAGAGAGAGCCTATGTACACTATCATTAGAAAGAGGCTTAGAGAATATCAGATAAAGTGCTTCCAAATGCCAGATCCTCCCAGATTCTTGGTGACCATGTTTGACTGTGGCATTTGAAGAGTCCAAAAATTGATGGTGAAACTATCAGGTGATTATTTCAACCTGTTTTATGCCAGACTTTTGCCCTTGTCCAAACATTTCCCCTAGTTTCGTTTAATGGGTTTTGTCCTCCTGGTTACAGTACATGTCCAGTAGCATCAAAATATGTTGCTTTCCCCTGAACCTCACGCCCAAAAAATCATAAGTATAATGCCTCGCTACGCTATGTCCTCCACACATACAAGCACAGTTTATTAAACTAGAAAGCAGATAATAAATAAAAAGCCCTCACCATTTCCAGCAACCTTCCATCACCTTCTAATGCTTACCTATTGCATCTCCCCACTACTCAGGGTGACCTTTGCTGCATGAGTAAGCTTAAACAGATCCTCTCATTTTAGAAGTATACTGTACAGTAGGTTTCAACATTAACTATAAAGCGCTCTGCATATAGCCGCCAACATCAGTGCGCCAACACCTTCTGTCTCTTGCCCATTCACACTGACAAGTATTCAATAAGGAATGCATTTTGTTGAGCTGCGCCGACAAAAATAGAAGTGTACCGTAATTTATACGGCAGCGACATAAAGGGTTCGGTGGTGGTGTTTTCGCGGTTGTATTGAAAACAATGAAATTGAATGTCAATTGAATTTCGAACGCAGAGTTTCCCACACTCATGTCGCCGTCGACTCATGTCGCCGTCGATGTGCAGAGGCCACCCAGACTTGTGCGGTTCTGGCCTAGACTTGGGGCAAACTCACTGGACCTTCACTGGACTCACTGTGCCATATCAGGGTCAGATCTGTTTGACACACCAACCTCATGTTTTTCTTCACCAAAGCTCTTCATTCTTTTTTTCTCTCTCTCTCTCTCCTCAATCTACAGTAGAATAGCTCAATTCACAGAACCAATTTAGTGAACCAATGGCGAGGTTGATTGTGGGCGTGCTGCTCGGTGCTTTCACTCCAAGCATTGCACGTCTCTAAATGGTCCGGGGTCACGGCCGGTAATGGCAGCACAAAGTCATGTAGAGCCTCGACGAGACAAAGCTCTGTTGGGGCGCGAGTCTAGGGAGGAGAAAACCTGTCACGCGAGACACAAGGAGTGGGAAAGGTCACCGTGGAGTTTTAAGGTCCACTTCCATTAGAGAGGACCTCCAGAGACACATGTGGCCAAAGCACTACTCTAAAAGGCCAGCCCGACACCCGGATACAGCTGGATATCCATTCTACGCAAAAGCAGAATTGCTGCAAGCAAAATTCTATAAGACACAGTTAAATAATTGATCAGTAAAGGCAATACATGCAATACTGTATCATTACGGGGGCCATGTTTGAAATGAATGGGATCAGCATCAAGTCCAGTATCAATAAATGTTATTCTCTGTCACCATCTTATGGTCAAGGTGTTTGGCGTATGCTTTTGTCCAAACCGACTTGCATAACATTTTACAGAAGAACATTAACAACAGACAAAAAATAAAGAATAATGCAGAAGAATACAAGAAGTGAACATAATATGTCGTATCAAATGACAGTAAAAGACGTAATGACTGTAGCACCAGCTCCACATGTTCCCACATCATTTACAAGAGTGAGAGGGAATGTGCTGATCCTGCTGGGACCAGACTGCTGTAGCGTTGCCAGCAGGCATCATTAGATTTGAGATAACTGGGATTTATCTACTGAATTGCATTCACCGAATAGAGCTTTCTGAAAGAGACTCCCTCAGTTGTGTAATTATTACATTATTAGAAATGCCTAGTCACCGGATTATGAGAGGATATTCCACAAATCGCATGTACTGTAGTACTGTGAAGTAAACATAAAAATGGTTGTCAGGCAAAATCTTATATTTCTTGGTATAGTGCTAGTCTTAAAGTCCCTTCAAAAAAGTAAGATGCAGCTGTCATTATTACCAGTAACACTAAAAAGAACAGTTGCTCAAATCTTTTTTCCCACTATATCATGTCTGTGTAGCCTTTGCATTTACCTTAAATGATGCCATTAAATGTGTCTTTGAGAATGATGCTGACAGTGTTGCAGTGAAATATTTTGACGTTTTTCTTTGTATTGGCTCTTGGAACATGCAGGCATGAATTGCCCCACTATTTCTTTGAAACAATCCACTTCACAATCCACAAATGGCCCCTATTACTTTTCTCTTACACAACCTCAGTGGGTTTCTCCTGAGGAGCCCTGGCAGTAAGTCTCTGAGCAAATTATATGGTATAATGGCCCTATATAGTGGGAGAAGCACATTCAGGGCTTGTCTTCTGCTGTCTAGTGCTAGAAATATCTATATTTCAGTCTATATTTTACTCTGAACTTTGTACAGTCATATCCATTCTAAAACAATTCCCCTGCTCCAATATACTCCCAGTCTCTGAGTTCTATTGAGGGCACTCTTTGGTGGTTAGGATTTGTCAAGGCTAGGCAATTGTACTAATATAGTGCATTTCATGCAGGGTAATTCAATGTTCTGGGTTCAATGCAAAGAATAGTAAATAAAAGCATAAAAAAGGCAGTAAAATAAAAATAGTTTACAAAGTAAAGTACATAAAATAATCCAAAGACATAAAAACACAAAGTGCATTTGATTAACAGGAAGTGTCTTTGATTGACAGGAAGTGCATTTAATCAGTTAGCCAAAAGCATCTGAAACCAGTTTGGTTTAAGTCTAGATTTAAAACTGGCAACAGCTAGGACATTTTTAATGTCATCAGGAAGTTGGTTCCAAAGCTGAACCACCAGCTAAACCAGGTTTTCCAACAAATATTTCTCCTCAGACCTTAGAAGATGTAAAGGTACATCTTTTTGGGTCCAATTGTAATCATTACATTAAGGGCGCACTAACAACATAAGCTAGTGATTTAAGTTAGATGCTTTATGCTAAAAATAATGATGAGGCTTCAGAGAACCTGGTCAAAGCCCAAAACATTTTTCTTTTGTTTTTATTTTGGTGTTGCACAAATGGTGGGTTCCAATGTCTGAAGCTTTATGACAGTCCTTTACATTATTCTACTACAAAGTGACTTAACTCTAGTATATCATTAGGCAATTCCTCTGTAGGAGAGAGGGTGGGAGGACTGTTTTGTTATTTTGTCTTGTTTCGAAGTTGCATGGATGATGAGCACCCATGTCTAATGCTCTCTGGCACCCCATATGGTTATTCTACTGCAAAGTGACTTGAGTATATCATTAGGCAATTCTGCAGTAGTCCACTGCCTTTCTGCTCTGATATCTGCCTGGCGGTTTTATATTCAACAATGGCTGTGTTCTACCTTATAGTTACTTAGTGCTTTATTCCCCCAATGTTTTATTCAACACCTCTCCACTAGCCTTAAGCATAATTGTCAAAATCCCAATACATATAAAAGCCATTTGTCAGATCCAACTCATAATTTGGTCATGGCCCGGGGCTGGGCTGGGTGGGAGCTGATCAGGCGGAGCACCGTGAGCATTAGGAAACGTGACTCTTCCTACTCCCTGTCTAACACCTTAAAACCTCTCTGCCCACACACAGAAAGCCCGACTCGCCCGGATAAGAATAGCCAAGAAGGGGAGCTCCACCGCCTACCTGCAGACCAAACGCAACGGGCTACTGAACGAGCTGCTGGATCTCACGGTGAGGGCGGTCCCATGGGAGGGCGGCCTGGAGGGAGGGCTGCTGTCTGTTTCCACCTGGGTGAAAAGAACACTGACAGGGCCTCTACTGGAAACAGTCAACGCCTGTTATCTTTGACTGGCCTTCCGTTTCTCTTTTGTCGGTCCGTGTGTGTGTGTGTGTGTCTTTGTGTGTCTCTGTGTGTTCAAGAGTCTCTCCTATCTGGTCAGCCTTATCAGCATGACTTGTTAAAGGACTGAAACCCCTGTATGTAACTCAAACTCAGGAATAAAAAAAAAAAAAACATAAAATAGTTCAAGATGATTTATAAATTTATCAAACTCTTAACACTGCGGTATCAGAATCATGACAGATTGACCTTGTTCTCTTCCTCCATCAGCTGTTGGTGTTTCTAGTGTGTTTAGATGTAAGCTTTGAGTCATATTGAATACAGCATTATACCTGTGATGACCCACTCTTGAGTACAAAATGGTATCATGCAAGAGTGTGGGCTGAGGCTAACTGGTTAGCATGCTAACTTGTATCTGGGCAACACAGACCATAGGCATTTTTTTCACATTCTTTTGCTATGTCTGGTTAATTTCTGAATGTTTGAAACTATTTTATACATATAGCAGCTTGACATAATACATTCAAGGAAAGCATGGAAAACATTTGACTTAGTGTCTGGTGTTTTTCTACCCTCACCCTGCTCATGAATACAATTCAACATGTATACATTACAATCTAAACTACTTCAAAACCCGTATCCATGCTCAAAGACTGCACATCCAATTCAAATACCACTGAAAGACAGAACACAATGTTAGCTAATTGAAAAATTGAGTTGTGTGAGTTTGGTTGGTTTGGAGCACCCTGCCTCTGTCTTTGGCATAAGTGATTAATCCCCATGTGCCAAATTCCAGTGGCAGTGACACCATTTTGTTTGGGCCTTTTCGGTTCTGTGCTCATCTCGGGTGCAGCGTGAGGTATAGATAATGAAATCAGGCCAGAGGACTCTCTCACTAGCTCTGTTTTAATTAGGAGTTATGAGAAATTAAAAAGTCCCTGGTTATCTCATGGAAAAGTACCAACACCCCCATCTCTCCCTCTCTCTCTCTCCCTCTCGCTCTCTCCTTTCTCTGTTTTGCCCCATGCTCTGACTCTCTTCCCAGTGAATGTCACACCAGATGAAAGGAATACAGGCTCCAATCAGAGTATGATACAGCCAATTAGCTTTAATTAGCATTTGATGAGAGCTGCCTAACACAAGCAGGGAGGAGAGGAGGGTGCATTGGTCTTTCTGCCATAATCATAATGTTTCCTTTGTGGGTGCCATGCAAAGGCTTAGTGTGTATGCTCATCAGCAATGTTAGACATCCACAGAAGTTGCCATGTTTCCGTTATCGAGCCATTAATTCCCCTTTCTGTTCATAATACAGTCAGTCTGAATGAACAGAAAGTAATTATATGAATCTGACTCATGAGGTGTTTGACTTTATACTTTTTTTTTATTTATGGATGGAGCTGTCAGCTGTGTTGTGCTTTGAGATATACGACCTTGCCATGGCCGTGCCATTGTGACATGTGCAGTAGAGTGAGGTGTCACAGGAATAACGTCGTACAGGGCAAGTTTGGCAACAAACAGAATGACTTCGGCAAGAGCTGTCTTTTTCTGTCCGGCTTCCCTCTTTAAAGGCTTCCAAAATACCATCACACAACCTCCGGGATCTTTGATCTCCATCGTTTGTTATACTCCTACACACGTCCAGCCAGAGGCCTTCCTCCTAGGTTAGTGACGCATTGGCTCAATAATGCATTCACTGGACCGAGACTCCTCTCGGATGAGAGAGAGTAGTATGAGCCAGATATTCAGAGCATAGCGCTGCTCCCTTGAAAGTCTTTGAATCTGAGGGCAGTCTGTCAATATTGATAGACCTCTATGAATCCAATTTTGTAATCTGTGTATGAAAGTGATCCTGGCTTCCAATTCATCAATGCATTACAGTCCAAGATGACAGATTTGTATTATGTTATCATGGCAAAATGGACTAAATGGATAAAACAGCACAGAGCACTGGCTATATAGTTTGGCTACTATGTACTAGTGCCTTTATACAGTATGTCTCATGTATTTAACGTATGTTTATTGGTTGATTCATTGATTTATTCATTGATTTATTCATTTATATATTTGTTTGTTTATTACATTTTTCAATGATGGACTCTAGAGTTCTGTTTGGCAATGCACAGTAAGTGCTTATAAGATTAACCCTTAAAGGTGGAGGTTTTTGAACGTTCTAAGTTCCGCAACAATTGAAGGTTCTAAAATTCTATGTTGAATTCAATGAACCCAGATATTCTTTAGAACGTTCATTTCTCAACATTCCCGTCACACCAGTGTGACGGTACTCCTTTAAGGGTTAACAGGATTAGCCTTAGTAAGTTTTATGAAAATATTTTATGTATGTATGTACATGTATGCATGTGTGAGAACGTCTCTGTGTTTGTGTATCTGTGTTTCCTGGTTTTGTGTGTGTGTGTGTGTGTGTGTGTGTGTAGGCCTCAGAGGTGGAACAACAGCATTTGAACAAGACCTCATCCCTGCTTGAGAGCCAACATCACCACCTATTGCACTGTTTGGAGAAAACTACTGTGAGTCATTCCCTGCTCCAGAAACAAAATGCAGTCCAAATATGCCCAGTCTGTTGCTCTTTAAAGTTATTTGATTTCCAAAATGCTGAATCACCGAGCAGTTTGGGTCTACGCGGTTATTCAGCTGAGTAGAAAAGCTCAGGAGGCAAAATAAAATCAGATAATGGCAGACTGGAGAGTTTCTCAAAAGCCTTTTAAACAGATTTCATGTAGGCCCTTTAGAGCTCACTGTCGGAAGGAGAAAAAACATCAGGCTGTTTTGCAAAATAAGCAGAAGCTCATGGTTAAAACTGTGTTTTCGCTTTTGTCTGACTTATCATTGTTAGTTGCTTTGTTTCTTTATGTATTTCATTTCCTTTTGTCTCTTTCACTTTCTTTTTGTTTTTGCACCTTTCCCCATGTGGTCCACCTCTACTCCTTCCCTCTCTCTCTCTCTACCTCTCCTCTCTTTCTCCTTATTTCCTCCCTTCCCCTCTCCTCTTCTCTCTCTCTCTCTCTCTCTCTCTCTCTCTCTCTCTCTCTCTCTCTCCCTCCCCTTATCTCCTCAGGGCCACGAGTTTGTGGATGAGCAGCTATTTGAGCAGAACTGTCTGGAAGGGGCCCTGCAACCGTACCGCTCCCACTCCCGAACCCCCTCCGGCTCCAGCCAGGACGGCCTGACGGGCACCTGCTGCTCCCGCAGAAGCAAGAGGGGCTCCACCCCCACCCCGGTGCCCAACGCCAGCCTGCCGGCCCTGCACACCCAGCCGCACATGCTCACGCACACGCTGCCAAAGTCGCCGGGCCTGCAGGAGCTCAGCGCCATCAACATCCAGTGTGCTGAGCAGCAGCTCCACAGCAGCAGGTCAGACACTCACATTCCGCCTTGATGCAGATGCGTTTATCTGGATGATGTATAGAGTGCCGTGGAGACATAGTGTCTAGTCACATTTCCAGCGTAAAAAATCAACATTTACGTTCATATGGGGATAATAATGTTAATTTCTGGGTAATTTAATAGTCAAGCTGCCAAGATATACATTCTCGGGTGTTGTAACGTTCATAATTAAATTGATTTAAATCACTCGATCCATCTCTTGCTACAGGTTTCCTGAATATTTAAACACGAGTGTAGATAGGATTCCCAGCTCGCCTCTTGGAATTAGTTTAAAGGTCCTCTGTCTTTCTATTGTGCATATAAATCTACCTGGAATGATGAGCTGTAAGGCACCACTGGCGACACACCAGGGTGTTTATCAGCCATCTCTAGCCACCAACCACTCAAATTCACTTTCTTTGTAAGTTTAGACATAGGTTACAGTTATACATTTACAGGCTGTAGGGGTAGTTTGGAACTCATGGCTGGACCTATGGACCTTTGCGAAGACAACAGTAGTGAAAAGGTTTGCCTGTCCTCTCTGGTCCAGTGTAATAATACATGGTTCCCTGGCTGCCCTTGTGTTTTACTGCATGTGCACCACCTGGGTAAGAGTGTGGACAGGAGGGACTTTATCTCCTGAAGGGTGGCTAAAGTTCACAGTCGAACAACAGGGGAAAGGGTCAAGCGGGTCGAACGGGTCATCTGGGCCGCGAGAGGAGCAGAAGCAGAGCACTGGTCCATCCATCACTCCCACAAGCGACAACGCTGTGTCAGGTGGCACTGAGCAACAGAAGGACATGCACAAAGACAAAGGCCCACCGCTGACCTGTCCTCACAAAACTGTGCTTCAGTGGCATAGAGGGCTGACTTTTAGCTCTGTGTTACATGCTATGGAAAAAAACAAAACTTAGTATAGTAATCAACACTTTTAATTCTTGCCTCAGTTATTTTGGATACCTCTAAATCACTGAACTGTAATGTTGCATTTGTTGCTTTTTGTGATTTTAATTTGCTTGTTGTAGTCATGATTGTGGAATTTTGCTACATTTATTAGCATTGTTGAGGCTTTGCATATTTAGCAGGTACAGTAGCAACAGCAAGTTGCAGCTGTAGCACTGATATGGAAATGCTAACCTATGTGTATTTGCATATTATACAGCCAATTGGATTGCATTTCATCTGGCCACGTCCTGTAGGTCAGAGGTCAGATCATTCAATACTTTTAAGAAACACTAGAGGGCAGTGTAATGCTACCTGAGTCTGTATACACCAGTGAGTAATACGTCAGTGTATATACATTGACATTCAGGGTGTGGTGTCGTGCTACCAATTAATCTTTAGAGTGCAATGGTAAATAAATGCTGTCTAAAATTATTCTGTCTTCCTTACTGCTATTTTCTCTTACCTACTGCTTTGCTTCTTTATTACCAATTTACAAAAAAATATATTGTTTTTTATACTAAAAATCATTCAATGGTAAACATCTATGAACAGCCACTATTGTTTCTGAAGGCCGATAAAGTGCCTGGGTTGATGAAACAAAAGTGTTCATTCAAACAGGAGTTCTGGCTCAGTGCTTTTGTTCTCCATTCACATGTTATTCTATTGCATTTGTTTACAGACATGTCATGGTTACTGTTGATAAATCCATTGTTTTGGGTGGCATTGAAATCCTCTGTGTGTCCTGTTCTCCCTCTAGTCGCTCTAATCTCAACATGCAGACCAATGAGGTGGACCGTCGCAACACCAGACAGCAGCTGCAGCAGGTCACCACGGCGATCATCAGTGTCCAGACCCCAAGCACGGGGAGCTCCACCGAGGAGGACGACGACAGCCACGGCCTCCCTAACCCCGGAGCCAGCGTTGTGACGACGGCCAGCTCGAACATCGTCAGGGTGTCGGCCCTGTGAGAGCACGACCACCGGCATGACCGAGCGTACAGCACAAAAGCACTGTGGGGTTGCGAGCTTACGCAGACCGCCCGGTCCCCTTCCACATCATGGCACACTGACACTATAGGGGCCACTCTGTTCATGGACAGCGTGTTGTGGGGCAAAGATGACAAGAGAAGGTGATATGGAGAGAGAGGCACAGAGGGGGCCCATGACATTGGTCTTTGCTTTGCACATCGTCCCTCTCTCTCTCTGCAAAGTGACTTTGTGTTCCTGATGACCATGCCAACCATGGGGGGGTTACAAGGTGCATAAGGTTCATCAGGTATAGCTGTGGAAAATAAGTCTGTGAGTAGCAAAGACTCGGGGGGTTGTTACTGCAAGTTTGATTGTTCTTGTTTGTGTCTCCTTTATCATTGTACAGCACATCACAAAGATTTACTGTGCTCTGCCACCGGTATCCTGCTACTTTATTCTGTGTGTTTTGAAAAGTCTGAGTATAAGTCTGTATGCTGTCGGTGTGAGAACAACATATCAGGTGAACATGAGATTGTGTACATTTTGCCTTTCGTTCAAAGTTATCGATATAGATACTGCCTGTCAGAATCAGTTTAGATGATGTTTTTTTTTTTTCAGATTTAAATGTTTTTCTCTTTCTCTCGCCACTTTCTTTGAAAATCACCATGTTTGACATTCTCTCATATTGGATTGTTACCAGTGGAACATTTTAATTAGCCATACGTATAACACCAACTAACAGCAGTTATCTAAGTTGTTCATCATTATTCTTTAAAAAATTGTGAGTTCCATTACTTTAATCTGCTGTAAATCTTTTAGCAGTTCAGTGTTCAGTGCAATGCCTGCAGGAAAACCATAAGGATTTACGGTGTATATCTTTAGCCCTTTCAAATGTGAAAAAAGAATCTGCATTTCTCCTGTCTATTTAGCAGTGATGGATGTGCAATGGACACTTTAACAGGTACTTGTGTAGTTTCCACAAGATAAAAGTTTGTTACACTATGGTTTATGTATTCCTGGTCCTTCATATTTCTACAAGGTTCTGAGTGACTGTTGCATTTTGCAGTGATTTTAAATCATGACCTTTGTCCAAAAAAGTAACTTAGTCAACATATTAAGAACATGTTGCCTTTCTCCAAAATATATACTATACGAGTCGTGGGTTGGTTGAAGTCGGTGAATGAAATGTAAAACAGTGGCTAATGTGGTGAAATAGTCTAAATGAATTTTCTCACATTCCTCGTTTGCTTGTCATGGTGTTAATTGCATCAGCTCATTCTCATCATTATTTACTATAAACACACCTGTCACAACAGTTGTTCTCTGACAAAGTGGTATTTGTGTTCAGGTTTGTCATGTTCTGTTCTATTAGCAATTTGAAGGCGGTTCCACTTGCGGCATTCCTTACCACATCCGTTCGGAAGTTTGCCTTCCTGGTACCTGGTAGAATAATGTCTACAGCTGTGTGTGGGATGTTGGACAATGACAATTGTTAAGGGGAAGCGGCACTAGAATACACAGCTTGTTTCTAATGCTTGCTGAAACAAAATCTTGCAGTATTTCTCCTTACACCCCTTAAGACGAGCATCCTGTTATTTGTGATGCCCTCTCATTTTGGTTGTTTCCATAAATCCTGTTTCTGTCTGTCTTCGGTGTATATTCTGTCAGATGTTGGTTCTTCTTTATGACTTTTGTCCTGTGACATGTCTGATAAAGATTTAAAGTCTGCTGCAGAATCAGAATCATTCTTTCCTTAACTGAATTAACTGCATTTCTCTCTCTAACATAAGATGTGTTCTGTCACTCTAAATTATATGCACCTTACAACTGATATTTATAGTTATTACAATAGATATTATAAAGCTTTATAATATCTGGTTATTACAAATCATCCTGCTAAATTGCTAAATTAGCATTTTCAATCCTGTATGCTAATAGAGAGCTTAACTGCATGAATATTCTTTCATGTATGAAAAAATGAAACAGCAGAGATTCCAAGGAGGATTAACTGTAGGCCTACACTAAAACTCACTTTCCAAAGTACAGTACAAGTGTGATATCACTGTACAGTCAATGCAAGGAATTTTTTTAAATTAAAATCCCCTTTTCCTGATCATCATCTAGTGTGCGCCACTCATGAAACAGGATGTTCTGTTGTATCAGATGCTTGGTATCGGTTTATAATTGAGCTCAGGGGAAAATTGTCTACATGTAATGAGGACTTGCCTTCTCACAAGAACTTGCAGAGGGGAAAAGACGATGAGGGAAAAATTATTTCCAAAGACAACTGACCCATTTACACCACAACAAAGCAAGCTACACGCATCTACTTCAGAGTCTATGCTTACGAGTCCTCCCAGAGAAGAGATGCTTTAATTATGATTGAGGTATTTTGAGCCATATAATTGGAGTGTGTCCATACAGCAATGCATTTGTCACCATGTCCATTACAAAGCCATCAGAGAGGAGACACCATCTCTTCACTCACTGGCAGAGAAAAACAACAGAAGGACAGCTGTAGGCAAAAGAACAGAGTTAGAAACAAAATGCAAACACACCCTCTGCTAGTGAAATGGTTGTTCAGTGTCTTTACCTCATCTTTTCTTTTTACTGCTACATTGTTTTAGCCCAGAGAAAAATGTCAGGGTGTGCAGTTTTCTGCTTCTAAGGTGCCGATGAGTACTTTTAAGCAGATGGGTCTGTCCTTCTAACCGGATGCTGTCACACGTTTGAATGTAACCCCCAAATACCCACGCAGCTAATCGAGCCATATGGTGGGGTAAATTGGTGCGGGGATCAAACCAAGGACAGTCCATCCTCATTTAGGCCTACTTGTTTAAATTCTATGACCCTTACATAACTTACCCAATTTCCTCTGAGTTGCGCTGAGACCATAATGAGACAACAGATGTTCTGTTTGCAGCAGTTTGTGTGGGGTTGAAAGGTGTTGACAATAAAGTTCCTCTCCCTGACCATGGCTCCTACACTACAAGGGACATCACACATGAACACAAGCAGCCTTCTAAGGAAACATAGCCACTGAAACACTGAAAACAGCATGTTCATGTCCCTTCCCTTAAAATATTTAGCTTTTGTAATATCCCTTTTTTTAGTGGGCGGCACTGGGCGCGAATAAATAATTAATGCGCTCGTTTAAAGCAACCGAAGATTGATAAGACAGATCTTTGGATTTTCAATAGGAAAGAGGGCAGTGTGGGCCTTGTATACGTGCTTCGCATACTGAGCCTCTGTCGCCGGAGTGATGGATCAACATAATCATTACAAACAATATTTACGAGTGATTACTCCAAATTGCTGTCAATAAAAGATGCCCCGGCATATTGAGATGTTAAACGTAATCAGAAGGGAATGACCCCATCAAAGCTTTTTAAATTACAAACACTCTAATTAAAATGCTGATGATGGAAATGCACAAGGACACATTGTGAAACAGAGGGCACCATTATGTTCTCACTGCTGAGATGGAACTTTGAAAAGCCCAAAATAACCAACCTGTTTGGTTAATTGAAGTGTTTAGCCTCCTTCTGTTCATTACTATAATGCTGACATTATGTGGAATCAAATGTGAACTTTCATGCACTTCTGTAAACAGATGTGTATTTAATGACTCTTTACAGATAGGCATTTGGCCAACTTCTATATAGTGTCTTGGAAAGGACCAATTATTATACCTTCTTGTCCTAATTTTGTAATGTTGTATGGTATGCAAATAAGTTGATTAGATGTGTGATGGTATGCATTTTTAAATATTATGTATAGCATAGATAATCATAAAGTGCATTAATGCACTCATTAAGTGAAGGCACAGGATTATGAAAAGATAATTATACATCACATTAGGAATAGATAATAACAAATATGATTACAATACTGATATATTCAACATCCATCTCATTTTCAAATGCCAAGGCTGTTTTACATAAAGCCATCAACATATATTCTTAAATTTGGAGAAGTATCATGCATATAACTACTCACTCACATGCTTAGGATCTGGTGAGCCACTACAAATGAGTTGTTACAGTAACCTTAAATGTCTCCAGAGGGTGCTGTTTTAACATCTTTCTCATTGTTTGGGCATCAACAAAAAAACTGACAAAATTGTGTTTTAAAACATCTTAATATTTAAATAGTAATTGCGATTTGTGATTGTTTTTTTTTTTTCAAATATTTCCAAATATCATCTCTAATCTCATATGTCAGTACATGTGTATGTTTATAATAAAAACCTGAATAGACACATCTGAGTTCACGCTGAAGTGCTACAAATCTACAGTGATCAGCCTCAGTATAGCGAATTGAAGGAATGGCTATGATATGATTTGTCATCACATCATTTCTCATTCTTCTTTATTTTTCTTTTTTTTGGAGGGGGTTTATTTTAAGCTACCGCACCATTTGTCATGAAGTGGTCTGGTCAATCTGAACATCATTAGCAGGCTAATCCATAAGCTTACTCACATTCCAATTGCATAAGACTGTGTCTATCAGAGCCTTTGTGGGCAGCAGGGGTTCCTGTTTTCCATTGAGGGGAGAAAGGGGTCATTGTGCAAAGCTTCTGAGCTTTAACTGATGGCGGGCTATTTGATCACATCCCAGATTTCAAAGGTAAGAGAGGTCACCTGATCCCTCACAGTAAGAGGGAGGTAGGGCTGGTGTGTGTGTGTGTGTGTGTGTGTGTGTGTGTGTGTGTGTGTGTGTGTGTGTTTCTCTCTCTCTCTCTCGCTGCGTGTGTGTGTGTGTGTGTGTTTGTGTGTGTGTGTGTGTGTGTGTGTGTGTGTGTCATTGTCTGGGGTGGTCAGAGAGGCAAGGGGTCATCTTCTCTTCTGTTAGGCCTCCTAATGTCTATGTCGATAGTGGGGGGGTATGCTATGAACTCAAAGCTTGACTTAACCCGTTAGACCCTATAACAAGCCTCAATAACCCCTCGTCGACCCAACTGCCCTTATCCCACCCCCATAATCTACCATGTTAGCTTTACTTTCAAGGGAATAATTTATCTTGATGGTAAGTGAGTAGATTTCTCTAAGTGGGGGTGGTGGCCAGTCTGGTAGTAGCATGTCTTAAGCCTCCCTTTTTTCTTTTTCTTCTTTTTCTTGTTCTTCTTCTTCTTCTCTTTCTTTCTGCCTTTCTTCAATCACAGAGGGTCCCTCCCGATATCTAGCAGTTTTATGACTTTAGCACCAAAGAATGCCAGATCGTTTTTGGAGTTGATGAGACATGCTGTAGTGTTCTGGGTGTGAAGCACAAGATGTGCATTTGCTGTTAACATATTGGTCCTGTCGAGCCTATCTAGGAGATGGCCCATCTTGATAGCGATAAGGGGCCATGTGTTTCAACTGGCCATAGGCATGGAGTGATTGTGTGTTTGACATGAGACACATGGCATTCTGTTATAGAACTGTTCTGTTACACAAGAATGCAAACCTGTTAGATTGTTTCTGATGGGAAATGTACTGTATGTTTCCACTGATGGAGTAAAATTTCAAATCCACTCTTTAAAAGAGCCTTTAAAGTATTTTGTTTTGATAGAAAAGGTACCTCTGTGTCCATCTGGATGTTGTACATGGAAGTATTTAATAACTAAATATTTGCCTTGTTCATTTTGATGAAGATTGTCCAAGTTGCATCGTTGGTGCTTTTGTTTGGTCTAATCAAAACTCCCTTGTCTGAGTTCTTTGCCAACACAACATTATAAACACAGATTACATTTCAAACAACAGTAGTTACAGACAATGATCCAAGTAATTGGCAGTGGAAACCCACCAAAGCCCTGTTTTGATATCTTTCATCACCATATCTTCGAAGAGACCTGGGGGGTATTCCAAGTACATGGTTTAGTGACAAACCAGAGTAAGTTAACTCAGAGTAAGCGGTAAACCTCCTAATAGAAGAGCTGTATGGCTTCATTCTCCTGACTAAACAATGCCATAGGGCTCTTGTTGTAGGAGGTTTACCACTTACTCTGAGTTAACTTACCCAGGTTTTCCACTAAACCATGTACTTGGAATACCCCCCAGATCACTGGTGGATTTGTTTTGGATTTCACCATTTCCTCATTTCACATTTTTGTGGGAGTTTATTGGAAAATCCTCATTCAAATCTTGGTTTGGGTGGTTTCATGTGTTGCCAGTGGGCAAGTGGGGATGATGAAGTCACCCTTTGCCTGTTCAAGCCTAATATCCTGAGAGTAATTGTGGCTGTACTCTATTTGCATAAGGGGATATTTAGTGCCAAACCATTGCTACTGGTAGACTATTAGACCTTGGTTGACAGGGCTTTGGTCATTATGGATTTGCTCTTTGTTTTTCCAAGACCTACATTTCTGTCTAATGGAGCCAACTCTGTATTGTATGATCTGTGGGGTGGGGACAGCCTTGCTCTTTATGTGCGCTATAGTGGGTATTACTGTGTTTTTTCTCTATTTTATCACTATCACTCACTACTACTGTCTAACACAATTTGCAAATAAATGTTTAAAAAATAACCTTGTATCAGCATGCACATTAGACATGATCAGACATGACCAATGGTAAACTATTATCCTAAATGTAAGCCTAGGAGCAAGTCAGTTTTTCTGAATAATGTAATAATTTTGGGGAACTATTGGTGGATTATCCAGTCTCACTGAGGCGTGGAAGGAAGGCGGGTCACAGGTATAATTATAATATATAAAGATCTTTTATTCGCTTTTACACTTCTACTGTATCTCCCCTTTCTCCAGCTCCTGTTCCCCTTGATTAACTTCCCAATCTCATAACACAGTATGAGTAACATAGTAATATTTTTACCACACATAACATATGTATGTATATGCAATCCAACCGAGTATCGCAAGAATTCGTTGTACTGTCACGTTTGGTTAATCTTTGTTGGGTTAATATTTGTGCTGGGGTTAATCCATCAAAAAAGTGAGCACAAGGCCAGATTGATAACAAATAATCAAAACCCAGATTGCTGTTGAAAAGGTGCAGTCTAGAATCATTGTGGAGACATGGAGAGGCTTGGTAGGTATTATAAGAACAATTTTGAGAGCTGTGAATGCAAATAAAGATGTTTCCATTGATTATTTAAAGTATTTAAAAGGGGTATGAATAATTTTGGACATGCCATTTTTCATAAAATGTTAAAAAGGATGAAAACACTTCTTTTTTTGATTCCATGTTTCTCCCACATTTTCTTACAAGCTTTTGGCATGTCATTTTCAGTCAGAACAAACATATTGGCCAAGAGGAAATCAACATTAAATCAATATTTAATTTAATTAGGGGTATGAATAAGTTTGTTCTTAACTGTACATAATTGGTAAGACTAGGCCATTACATGACTTTGAGTTACGAAATGCTGTGCACCACCTCTGCATGCTGTCTGTAGTGTGGAAGTGGAAGCCTGTGTATCAGATACTGTATCATGACAGTTCTAGCCACCACAAACACAATCCCTTTCCACCATCCAAAAGCGATTAGATAAGAACGCCTCTATCACCTGTTGTTCATCAGGTGGTGCTGACAGCCCTGTATGATGTGCATTAAAAACAGAAAACAGATGAAATGGAACAAGCTTTCATGCTTAATGTGCCAGCAAAAGTCTCTGACGTGAGAGAACAGATGCCCCGACTGGGCCACCCTCGGAGGGAAGCCCGGAAACATAGCACACTCATCTGGACTAGTCAGCTGTCTACTACTCACTCCTACCCAGCCATCCATCCATTCACCTATCTATCTATCCATCTATCAATCTAGTCAGCCATTTTTTATCTATCTAAAACTCACCTATTCATCAATCCATCCGTCCAATCGTCCATTTTTGTGCCTGTCTGGTAATCATCACGTTCAGAATGATATCCAAAAATAATAATTGAATTAACAATTTGTCCATTAGCTGTCCAGAAGTGAAAATAGCCCCAATCAGCATGCACGCTCCACAAATACAGTACAACACATCAAAGGTATTAATTTTTGGCTTTGTTATTACCGAAAAGAAAAAATGAATGGCTACTTACTTAAATGTGAGCACAAACTGTTTACTTGTTCAAAGTGTCCATTGACTAGAAAAACCAACAATGAATGTTTCATTTTCAAATAAAAATAATTTACCAAAAAGCTCATCTTGTTGGCTTGCAATCAATCCGGAACCACCTCTGTTAACTAACATTAGATTCAACTTCAATGTCATTGTGCAGAGTACAAGTACAGGGACAATGAAATGCAGTTCCACCTCTTGTATAAAGGTTTAGTCCATATCCAAATAAACATATTTGTATTGGGTTTACAACACTGTGTGTTCACTTGTTATTCAAACACTGTATCTGTCTTCCACAAAAGATACATTGAGACCCACAAAGTGACCAGAAAGCACTATGTAAAGAGACTAAGCAAAGTCTCAGACAGTGCTGCCAATGAGACAAAACCGATAACAAACCACGCAATTCACATGGCAAGAGGGGAGAGAGGGGAAGCCTTGGCCAAACCATACTCTCCACTCTCGAGACTTAATCACAATGACTAGTGAAATGCTGCATTTAATAATTGAAAGATTGTAAACATGTCAATGTTTCTTTGGAGACAAATAGCTTTCCAGAATGGTTGTAAAGCCAGAGGACATGGATTTAGCATTTTGTAGTGTGAATACATAAATGAAAATTGAATGAAAATAAAATAAATAAAGCTGTAAACACTCCCAGGTTGTGTGTGTGAATTGAAACCGTTTTATGTCATTCTGGCCTATAGTGGTCAAATATGTTTTGGCCACTATAGGCCTGGGTGAACTACATTATTAAAATTATAGATAGATAACTATATTATTACAGTAAGATGTACAAGAGTGAAAATACCATCATACACCACACCACACCACACCATACACACGTACTTGCAACTTTTCAATAAAACACAAGGTAGGTGACCAGTCCTCTTTATGTAACTGCAGATTCATGGAATAGTAAAATAATAGTATAATCATAGACACATATGGCATAGTAAAAGTATTGCAGATACAAACTAATAGTAATGGTGTTTCTATAAATACTAAACGTGTACTGTAGCTGTTAGAGATGTTTGTAAAAGTCCCTCCCAGCATTAATCAGAGCACAGCACTCACTCTTCCACATTGCATCCTGCTGCTGTCATACGCCGGAGAGCAAAGTGAATGATTCTATTTAGTTTGCTGGCTTTGCGCCTAAATGCAAATTCATCCCTTGTTTATTTCTCGCAGGCATTCCCCCACAGATGAAGACTAATGTCATATGGTTTCCGTCTTGCAGACGTAAACATTAAGCACGAGGGAACGTCTTTTGCACTGAGAGAGAAAGAGAAGAGAAAGTGAGTTTGTGTTTTAGTTGGTCAAGCACCATCTTTGTTTTAAATATGACATATTCAGTGCATTCAGTATCCAAATCAATTTCTGACAGTGCACTCTCATTGGTATTTCTTTCTAATTCACAATTATTATCAACTGCTTTTTGCAACTGCTGTAAAACAAAAGGGCAAAACGTTAATATTACCAAGGAGGAGGCTGCCTACTGTACATATCCTTAGAGAAGTTACATTTTTGACATTCTCTCTGGCAGTTGTTTTTGGACTGTGAGGCGGTGGAAAAAAAGAGAGAAACACAATCCAGTGTGAAAAATGGGCCTTTTTGTCAGACACAACACAGACATTGTCCCCCGGGCTGGTTTTGTGAAAGGCTATCTCGCCTGTAGCTACAGACTGCTTAAGGTGAAGAGGTTCATGGCGGTTTTGAACCCAAAGGCTTTTCAGAACTTTTCCCTGTCTGTCTCCTTGGCTCGCAGCCAACTCATCTACTTGCAATCAGCCACAGTATTTTGTCACTTTCAAAACATGCACAGTTGGAGGAATGTTAAAGCTTTTCAGAGTCAATAATTATTCACTATCAGATTCTAGAGTGCATCGATATTTGGAATTGCAGTTATGCAATATAAAACACACAAAATAAATGAGTGGAGAGATTTCATCTCAGCTATTCTAATGAAAATTATACAAATCTGTGATATAATTTGGCCATATTGCCTATTATTCCCTGAACATCCTGGACATGTAACATGTGTTCACACTGAGACACACGTGTTGGACCTCTCTCTCAATCCCTGTTCCTCCCCGCGGTGCTGCTGGGTCTGTTTACATACGATCAGGGACCTGGGGTTACGATCACTATGGTGCGCATCAGCCACGCATTCTATCAACAGCCCGAGGCCCAAGAGCTGCTGTCAAACAGCTCAAGAGCCGCAGCTCCTCCCTAGCAGAGAGATGAAGGGTTTGAAGCACCATCCTCTGCTAGGCAGCTTTTCTGTTCAATGTCCTTGGGTAATTGAAGCCTAAGGTTTCAGAGAGAAAAATGTGGAGTGCTATTCTTCTTTTGCATTCCAACTCATCTGCACTGCAAAGTTGTGTCAGTCGGAAGAGTTGCAGGCCAGAGTTCAATGGCCTGTGTCAGGTTGCATGGTCTTTCCACCATGTCTTCACAAACATTCTCAAACTATTTCATTCATCATCCATTGCAATCACCTCTATATAATCCATCAGAAAATTAGTATGCTATGCTAGGTTATGTTTAAGCCTCACATTAATAATCATGACAAATGCACATTTAAAAAAAAAAAAAAAAAAACGAGGGCTGTCTAAGAATTGCCTTTGATTGGACTCCCTATGTTGGCTACAGTAATATCACTGGTCCAGATCTAGAATGTTTTCAATCTACATTACGAACTAAATTTGAGTTACATTTTTTGTTGAAAGGTCAGCATCTGCTTGATGCGGATTAATTTCACCTCCTTGATAGCAGTTGGGTCTCAGGTAGTGGGGCAGATCTGGGCCAGATCTCCAGTCACATCTGAAGCAGATTTATTGGCCGGAATCCTGAGTCCTCGCCCTGAGCCTGTGACTCCCTTACACGCACCTCTGCCTACTGTACACTTCTGTCCTCACTGTGTGATTGATCACCTCCACCACTTCCTGCTCTCTCTGCTACTGTAAGGCTTTTGAAGTCCCAAATGTAGCTTACTGTATACCACTCTCCGTTGGCCACTTCTCGCTCTCGTTAAGTGCAAACAGGCTTGAGAAACAGTACAGATGACATGTCTACTCTGAAGTAGACAACTGGAAAGAAGACATTTGAAAAGTCTTTCAATGCCTATAGATAAAAGTTTGTCAGCATCTGCTGATAACAAGGTATCACATATCCGTGGAGAATTTGAGACCTTGGGAAAGTTTCCTTAGAAATGGACGTATATTTCCTAGATGAGAGCTAGCAGACCGTTTTCATTCTAGCAGTCTGGTTTCACTTACTCCAGCTAGTCTGGCTAATCAGGCTAGTCATCGGGAAAATAGCACACCGGCACTGGATCAACAGTGCAAATCTGACATTCAACATTCACTCTCGAGCTTTTACTCCCTCTTATGAAACATAAACACAGCAGGGCTAAAACATCCCCGAAATTACCTTTAGCCTAGTGAGCCAGAACACCTAAGGGACTCTTTTTTCAGTGAGAGAGAGGAGGCAACGGCCACGAACGATGTCGACAGACAGTGATGAAGAACCTTGTTGCCCTTAAAATGCTTTGGTGTGAGTTATTTTCCCTCTCTGGTTACTCTTGTCCCCAAATGCGCCAAAAGACTCCTGCGCGCCACAATACACAGATGGTCATGTGATTTACCATGCGCTGAGCCAGTGGAGGCTGGACCGGCCGATGAGCCACATGTGATTTACGGGCGCTCAGCGGGAAGTTTGCACTCAGATCTCCCCGGCCGCGCACGTGTTGAAATGGAACGAGTCGTCTCTCCTGGCGACCTGTCTAGAACGATGTGTCATACCGGTTGTCAGGGATCAGGGGATTCTGGGGAGGCGACGTTGCGAACACCGATGAGATGCTCCTCTGATCTCCTGGAATGGGGTTTTTAAAACAGCGAGCCGACTTTGCTTTGATCAGTGGTGTTATCCAAACTCCCTTATAATCTTCAGGAGTTTCTCAACTCAAAGTATCATGAGGAAAGATGTCATTCGAGTATTTTGTTTGGAAAGTTTTACTAGAAACATAACTCCTGTAGTATGGAAGCCCTAGCCCTGTGGCCCAGCTTTGTGTGATTAATTTTACTTAGTTTTCTTTGAGATTTTGACATATTCATGTCATTATCTTGATAACAATACATTGTTCATCATACAAAAAAAAAACATTCTCATACAGTGTCTTGTCCTGTAACATGGGCAGTTCAATTTAGTGTAGCAATGACTGAACATCACATTTTTCAGCACTGCTGAAATAGTTTGCCTTGCTGGAGAGAATATCCACATGAAAAATGTTGCATGAAATCACATCATATGATCAATCTATCACAACAATTTCTTCACAAGGCATCCATAGACTCCTGCAAGGAAGACCAAGTTGTAGTTGTGAAATTCCTTTGCCATTCCTATCCTTGTATCTTGAATTCTAGCTCTTGAAACCCGCCCTGTTAATAAAATCTCTCAGTTAATATTGCAGAATGTGCAACATAAAATGGAATGTGCTAAAAGTTTTTTGGATGCCTTTTAAAATGAACCCTTTTGAATATAAATGGCCGTAAATAATTCACCCAAATGATTTTATAAATGGCACCAAAAAAAGATTGGGAGCTACATGTTAAAATGAATGCTGCATAAATGAAAAATGGCAATGTGGTTCATATAATAATTTCTCGGCAAAGTGCTCTTTGCTCCAAACCGCATCTTCTGTTTTTTATTCCTCATGAAAGCACCCGCTGTGACTGCTGTTGTTGTTTGTTGTTGTTTACCACTGTTCTTTGTTATTGTGGTCTTACTGAAATATTCAGTGAATTATTTCCACACACAAACACACAGTGGTTACCCTGTACATCACAGACTTCCATCTGGCACAGAATGAAAGAAAGTAAAATCCAGTGAAAACCCCAAAGCCAGATTTAACCTAGAACAGAGGAAAAGCCACTGGATTTGATGGTCCACCATCACAGTACCATGTTGTATTAATTGAGAGAGGATACATGGTATGCTAAGCGCGACAACTCCAAACATAAACACTTGAAAGCCAATGACTAAGTCACACAAAATGTACACCATATATATATATATATATATATATATATATATATATATATATATATACATACATGATATACATATATATATATATATATATATATATATATATATATATATATATATATATATATATATATATATATATATATATATATATATATATATATACACATGATATACAATACATACAATACACACACACACAAACACGATCAGCCATAACATCATGACCACCTGCCCAATATTGTGTAGGTCCCCCTTTTTCCGCCAAAACAGCCCTGATCAGTCGGGGCATGGTCTCTACTAGACCTTTGAAGGTGTGCTGTGGTATCT
Source organism: Alosa alosa (assembly GCF_017589495.1). Classification (NCBI taxonomy): domain Eukaryota; kingdom Metazoa; phylum Chordata; class Actinopteri; order Clupeiformes; family Clupeidae; genus Alosa; species Alosa alosa. The sequence goes on along the minus strand of NC_063198.1, from coordinate 18,411,863 downwards.
GGCACCAAGATGTTGTCAGCAGATCCTTTAAAGGAGAATTCCGGTGTGAAATTGACCTTAGCTGCACTGAAAGATGTTGCCAAGTACTTACATCTGTCCAATAGGCACCTTCGGTCACCCATAGTATTCCGAACTGTGCCGATTTTCGCCAAACTTGCATAAGGTTTTCAGCTAGCTGTGGGGGCATAGCGTAACCTATGCAGCTAAATCGCTATTTTTACACCATTAAAAATGTTCCAAGTAACTCCACACTGCATTGGTAGACTTCTGAGGGTCCTGATATTTAAAACGAGATACTGAGAACTTTGGAAGTGCACAGGAAGTTTATTTAAAAAGACTGTTTATACAAGCAGTACCTTCAGAGAATCTCTCCGCTGGCCGCCATCTTGTAATGAAGTCGCGATCAGTCGACTGCCGAGCACGAACGAACAGGAAGGACAGGGGAACAGATTGCAAAAGTAATTACAAAATTACTAATTACAAAAGTAAATAGGAAATATATAGTTACTGTCTACATGAGCATGATGAGTACAAAGTATCAACGAAGCTCAAAAGGTTTTACATCAATGATGGGAATCTTGCAATGTTGTTGACGGAAGACGTGCTGCACACGTGAAGGAAACAGCTGATCAGTTACGTGATTATTTACATTACTTGTGGACTGGACTTCAAATGGCAAATCTTGAGAAGATGGCAGAATACGAAGAACACAGAGTTATATGAGGAATTTGAAATCATCGGATCTGCAAAATATAAATAACTATTACTGCACACGTGAGGAGTGACCGGCCGGCATGTGTGCAGGCTACAGGTATACCAGTTTATATACTTAAACCCTAACTATTTCCTTGTCTAGTTAGAGCAGCTGATGGATCTTTAGGTGAAGTCATGCTGTCTCTCCCTTGATGCGCATCATTGTAAATAAACTCTGTTTCCTGATTTTTCATACTATTGGTCTGACTGGGCCTCCTGATTTTTTGATATTGAGGCAATAATTCCATGCAAAGGCTTGGGCTTCAGGGTCCCCTGACCCCTATGGGGCCTCTGGGCCTGGTAGGCCCGTGCAGTAATCCATCCCTGTCTAGATCCTATAGCAATGAGGCATAGAAAAGTTGGAGAACCTGTGGCTTAAAACAATATTGGTGGTTGCAGGGTAGATTTGAAGTGAAATGGGTTGCGATGGTCTGTCATTTTTAAAAAGTGGGTCCCCAGAAAAAAAGTTTGGGAAACACTGATTTAAGGTGTCCAATCTATTTAGTTGTTAAGTCGTGATGCAATAATGCGCCGTTAATACTTTCGCCGAGTCCAACTGCTCGCAGAGCCGCTTGTTTTTTCCCATAGACTGTAAAATAAGCTATTTTTTCCTGCTATTCAGAGTAGCCGATAAGAAACTTGTCATATGATTACTCACTTGCTCCCTCAACCTAACAAAATTACATGTTTTGCTATACTAATTGCTCTGTTAGAGTTAAGCAATTCTTTACCCTCACTAAAACGAAGGTGATGGAGACAGGGTTTACAGGTTGTGGAAACCAGCTGGCTGTGCTAGTATATGTTTTGACGAAAAAGGAAAAAGTTGTGGCCTCCAGGGATTGGACTTGTTTGTTCAGCACAGATGGATTCAGATCTGGGGAATTTGGAGGCCAAATCAACACCTTAAACTTGTTGTTGTGTCCCACCTTGAACTTATTGTTGTGTTCAAACCATTCCTGAATTTTGTGGCAGGACACAATATCCTGCTGAAAGAGACCACTGCCATCAGGGAATACCATTAGGTGGTATGTGTCAAATTAACATAAATGGCAGGATCAAGGATTCATCAGAGCAGGCCACCTTCTTCCATTGGATATCTTTCATACATATATTATTTTATAAAATAATGGGTTTAGATTGCATTGTGTACTTTTGTTGTCCCTATTGCAAAGTACTGAAGGAGGAGATTTTAGCAAAAACAGAATCTCTCAAACCCACATAACATCCCACACAACACAACAGAGGCTAAGCAACCAGTGAGAGCAGCCAAAATGTAAGCTATAGCAATTAACCCCATCCAGCCCCGCAGTTCACTCAGTCACACAGTGGATGTCAGTCACTGAAACCTACTGGCCATCACTGAGTGTGGTAGGCCACGGAACGGCCGTGGAGTGACTCAGAGGGAAACGATGACAGTGTCCACACAAGAGGGTCTGTCTGTGAGGGGAAGAGGCCTGTCTGTCATCTGCTCCTCATTACAGCTCTCGTGTCCATCGACAGACGGCAGCTGACTCCGGGTCAGTCCTGGTCCTGATCTGGCTCAGGGCCGGCACACATGAGGTAGGGGAGCACTTTTTGTTTTTGAGTTTTGAGCCTGGCTCGGTGTGATGTCAGTTTCTACGTGTGTGGTCACTGTAAAGAGGGCCTAAATGCACACAGTCCACTAATCACACATAGCTATTTGAACTAGCATGTTTTTGTTCAATGTTTTTAGTGTATGACTCAGTAATGACTCTCTCCTGCTTAGATAATGGGTGTGAACACAAACACTGGCATCCCTCAAACACTTACAATGTCAATGGCATGAAGGCCAGCAAATGTAGTTTTATTGTCATACATCTAACTGATGCATTTGGTGAGGTAGGATTTACTTTTGGATGAAATGTTGCCATGATATAACTTGGATGGTGTCTTATACATTGACTATGAGTGTACGCTTGATTAGATAGTAGATATAATAGTTTTACAAACACTAGGGTTTTCATTCTAAATATTTTTTTTTTGGTGAGAGAACCTGATCAACTCCTTTCTAAAAATGACAATTCTTTTGGTTACATTAAAGCAAAACCTGTATTATGACAATGAATCTACCTGTAATCAATAAGTGAGACTTCCAGCTGTGTTTTAAGTGTATTTTTCCATAACCTACATTGAAATAACCTGCTATACCCTTAGCAAATGTTTATAGTCAAGGTCAGTAAGCAGTGGCTGTACAAGCTCATCAGATCATGCGTATACAACCCCCAGTTTTTCTACCAATATTTCTGCATGATGGATGATATACATTTTACTGTTTGCACCATATGTTTGTACTTATATACACCTAAAATATCCAGACATATACATTTTCATGTCAGTCTCCCTTTGAAAAGAAGAAAAAGGGAAGCCGTCACTGAGGCAAATTTGACATATTTTGGCTGGCTAGCAGAAAAACATAGTTAACCCTATACTATAGGTTGGGGGAAATGGAACTGATATGATAGCATTGTGTTACACAGTAGACATGTTTCCCTTCCAGATGTGTGTGTGTGTCCAGATACTAGAATGAAATGCATGCACACACACACACACACACACACCAACTCTGATTAGGCCACTGAAGGACTCATCTGATGTGTGGCACTGCTGAAAGGCCCCCTGGTTGATTACAGAATTTCCTGGCAAGCCACAGCATCCAGAGCTGCCAAGAAAGAGCCACCCAGAAGACAGAGAGAGAGAGAGTTTAGTAAGCGTGCCTCGTCTTCACAAACATTACGTGGCTTATCAGCAAAGTGCTGATGCTCGTCTCTGCTCAAAACTTTCATCCATGAATTCTTACCGGGACATGAGATCGTTTTGAATACTGTGGTTAAATAAGTCTTCCAGATGACTTACAGGGAGCTATTTGTGGTTTGACCCCAGTTTCTCACATGTTCTAACTTTCATCTAGCAATGTTTTTGAGTTATATGGGAGTCATTTAAGACCTACTGTATGAAAGATATGAATTTAGTCTCAATACCAGAGTCAGCGAGCGGCAGCAGCACCTGTATCTATTTAAATATGCCCGTCTTATCCTGAACTCTCAAACCACATTTGACATCTATTAACTCTGTGTCTGGTCCATATGTGCTCAGCTCACCCTGAGCACATTGCTGTAGCCTACTTCTTCCCACGGGTCCTCTGGGCAGGGTTACTGTGGGGTGTGGAAAAAGGAGTGTAGACAGAGAGAGAGAGTTATTACGTGGAAAAAAAACAGCACCTGTGGACTGTCCGAGACAAAAGACCAGCAACGTCAAGCCACATTTTCTATTTTGGGTCAAAGTCAACATATCCAGAACTGTACAGGGCAGTTCAGGGGAATTTAATGAAAGAGGCTGAATAACTCAAATGACAGGTTAGTTTGAATTCTAAGATTCAACTGTTAGATATGTGGTGGTCAGAGGATTATGTGGGACTGTGTTCCGTGTGGATTTAAAGGATAGCAAATGCCATCTCAAGTGTTCGTCTTGCTTTCTGTGTATATAACAGGTGTGATATATGAACTGAAAGAGCATAATCCTAAAGAGTTAGAAGGACAAGTTCATTTAGAACTTTCTGTACTGGGGTTACATTGACACACACAACGCACTTAGATATACAGTACATATCTCACAGAATCTAACCTTATGGAAAACAGACACTGAATAAACATGCACTGCATGGAAATAAGAACCAACAATCCGCTTATATACCTTCTGTAGATTTATCTTTATAGTTATTTTGTCTCTTTTTCCCCTCCCACTGGTTATCTTTTGTGTGTTACTGCACTGTTGCCAATTTAAGCACTGTCAGCCAGGCATAATCTGTCCATAGCCCTAAACTATGAATTAATGTGCTGTTGAAGAGGACACATGATCCGCAAAGAACAGATTTCAAAGACAGATTGAAATTGCAGGGTGTGATTCCACATATTTGACTGTACTTAAGGGATTTGAGCTGGATTATTTGAAGGTGGCACAACTTGCCAGATGTTTTCCCAATAGCTTCCGAGAATGAGAGGTTTTCCTGCCTCCTCAGTTTTCTGCATTATTTAAATATCAATTTGTTTTTATTTTTCTTCTAAATTGTCTGAGAATATTTGCAGTGGTATTTTCCCATCATTATTTATTTTCGTAATCAGAGAACCATCTAATAAAATAAGATAGTGGCAATTTCAGGCTAATTTACTGTACGGCCAGTACCACATTAAGGATAATATAAGGATAAGGATAACTATTTTCCTTTGTATTTGAAACTCTTTTATCATTCCTATACATACATGCTTTGCTGCAGTATTTCACAATGGGCACAAGTGGGTGGTTTACCTCATAGGGTTGGTATGGACCCTCTGCTCCAGTGCAGAGGGATTTGTGACTGCGAGAAGTCATGCGAGGAATGCCAATAATTGCTGTTGTCTCAACGTCTCTGCCATTCTGGCTCCGGACACTATTTTAAGAGGCTAACATCTGCACTCTTTATGACTCTGGCTTTGGTCGGTACACAACCACTGACCAGAGCCCCTAGCCATCCTAGGCATCCAATGGGTGATTATATGTCACATACATTTACCTACACAATATAGATGCTACCTTAACTTTATTAGTTTGTGTCAGCAATTATAATGTGAAGATGTGGTGCAAAATATTTCACATTCATTGGTTACAATGATGTGGCCTGGATTTGAACTGATTCTTTGAAGTACAAGCAAACCATTAACAGGGATGCACAGTGTGGCCTGTGCATTGCAGAGGGTTGATTTGGCAGGCACTAGGACCTGCGGCTCCTCCTGCGCTTGAGAGGTGGTGGCTCAGAGGAGGGGGACTCCTCTGCCTAAACTTTCAGAACAATCAATTTCTCAACAAGTGCAGGAGTCAGGCTGAAGTGGATGTTGGGGGGAAAACTCTGCCCACTCTCTACCTGGACTTTTTCTGGGCTTTGTTGTGTGAACCGTGAGGATTTATTTGGAGTATATTTCACTCTTGGATCCAAAGCTGATAACTAGAGGCAAAAATATAATCAGAACTGAGGTGAGAGAGTTTATTTCTTTTCACTTCAAAGTGATTGAATGTCTAGTTTTGTTAGCCTCAGGAAAGTTTTGTTACTCTTTCAAGAGGAAGCCTATTGATTCCATAAACTGTCAGCCAATCAACACAGGGGCAGCTTACATACCCCTCATTAAATGACAATAAATGACAATCATGTTCTCCCTCAAAGAAAAACATCCGTTCAGGATATTTACCTTAGGTCAGGGACTCAAGTAGGTATCTTGGGCTGTGAAAATAGATATGCGCTATGCTATCTTTCAAATGAAAACGTTAAAAAGTTAGTTCTACTATATGCACCAGTTTGAATCATGGCCTCTTAGTTCATCATTATCATTTGTTGTTCATTTACAAAGGAGGCAGAATTTCCTTTTGTTATTAGAGTAATAGAGAGGGGGTAGTGAGTGGAAGCTACAATGTTCTGGTTGATTTTCAATAAGGTCAGAGACCTAGCAGTTATAGCAGTTCTCTTTGGCTCCTTAGAGACAGTAGAGTACTGGGTAAGATGCTCCATAAAATGGTTAATGAAATCCTTACAAAGTTAGTTTTATGTACCGGTCTTGGTTACGTCTTCTTAACCCATTGATGAGACTCATCTTTTTTTTCCTAAGCAAGTGAATGGCTGAAGTAATTCTCTGCCATGGGACATAATGAGGGTCGCAAAAGAGGTCGGTGGGACCACAAACCTCTGGTGATAACCCAGGCATCTCATTTGCTCCCCAAGGAGACAGACATAACCCCCCACACACACACCCCACACACACACAACTATACTCATTCACCTATGCTCCCACCCACCCCCCTACACACACTCAATAACCCCCCAATACTGCAGCTCGGCCTCATCAGATTTCACTAGCCCTCAGTCCTAGCCCCTCATTCTAACACAGCTATATGCTCGCGCCTCATGTTGCTGGCTCTGTGTGTGTGTGTGTGTGTGTGTATGTGTATGTGTGTGTGTGTGTGTGTGTGTGTGTGTGTGTGCGTGTGCGTGCGCGTGTGTGCGTGCGTGTGTGTGTGTAACTGCGTACAAACGTACAGAGCTTATTATAGCTAAACTTCGTTGTCAGGTTGACACATTAGTGCCTTCTATCCCTAGGGAAAGCCTGATTAGAGTGGAATCAGAGAGTAAGCAAACCTGTGTCATTTTTTCAAATCATGGCATTCTTCAGAGTAGTGACTCCTCATTTAGCCAACATTTCAATCAACATTCAAAGGTGTACATATCTCTAAGATGAGATCAGTGCAAACAATTGCAGAGAACTTAATTAAAAAGAGATCAAATCTGGAAGGAATGGTACTTTTCCAACCATGTCTTACAAGGCTAGACACAGACACATCTGTGATACACAGACATCAAACAAGGAATTTTCCACATGGAAACAGTCAACATTTAAAGAAAAACATTATTATCGGGACAGTAATTAAGTACTGACGCATATCAAACAGCGTTCACCAGTCACCAGTTTACCTGCCGTTGCCATTCCACTCTGCTGTTGATTCATTTCAACCATCCAAAGGAAATGTGCACACAAGTTCACTTTGTCACTTTAAACTCTCAGTCTCCACTCTGAGGAACAGCTTAACACGCCCAAGGGAGATTCAGGAACTTGTCTCCTTGTTTCACATGCACACAACACAAACAGGGCCAACTGCAGGAGTCAATATAGCCTTGAGCTGTCAGTCATCCATTATTGCCTGAGTATTTTGGTTAGTTCACACTACCCTCTCTAGGATGTCCCCAGAGAGCGCTAATCTGGTTCCCCATGCCTGGGCCCTCTTATGGGGTGGCCAAAGCCCCCCAGGCCTTCCTCTCACTGATCCCCAGGATTATCGTCACAGAAGGAGGACCTTAGGTCCACCAAAAGAAAACTGTGGCCAGACAGCAGCCATACAAAAATAAATACCAGCCACAGAGACAGAGCAGAGTGTTTGTTGTCCCCTCATCCAGACTAAATAAAAATGAGCAGCTAAATCTGTGGTTCGCTAATGGTTTCAAGAAATACTGGAATGGGAGTTTTTGAAGATAAGGGGACAAAAAGATTTGTGGTTGTACAAATTTAGCCAAATTTGTCACATGTGTTTCTTTTGAAGATACCTGTGTCTTCCTACTCCAAACACTGTCCAGAGAAAGATTTCAAAGAGAAAAAAGGGTTGCCTCGTATTTTTCTAGTTATATCAATATATTTTCTTGATTATATCACAACATGTTGATTCAATTTCAGCCAACTAAAAATAGATTTTTTCATATTTTTACCTTATCATGCCTCAATTCTTAGCAAGACCAAAACTTGATGTATCAACATTTTTTTCTACATCAGACACATTTCATGCAATGTACATCATGTGCCATGACTAAAAAATAGCTATAAAATTGCCTAAAGAGGGCCTGTGATAACTGGAATGCAGACCAACATTCCTTACGTTCTTGTAATTCACCCTCTTATTGTATTTTAGTATTTTCAGTCAAGCGGGAAAATCTGACTTTTCTAAGACACTCTATACACCATTTGATGGTTATTATGTTGCAAGCAAAGCATACATATTTCATAAATGATCTGAAGGATGACCACAAGTGGTGGTAATTACTGAATGACATCACAGTGTTTTCTTCAGTCTTATGGATGTGGATGTTGCCTCGTCTGACAGCTTTCTAATGTCACATTTAGCCAGATGGTGGAACTTTATACAAACACAACAAAGAGTTCTTGGAGAGCGCATGCTGAATAGACAGCCAGAGGATAAAAACGAGCAACTGACAGAATTGGACTGAAACTGATTCTCAAAGTCAAGGATCCCGCCAAAGTACTGGTCCAATGTCAAGCATCCATCAAACTCTACCAAATTTGACAAGACCGAAGTCCTTCACTTTGCCGAATTATCGAGGATGCATATGTGTATCCTCAGCGTGCTCAGAACACCCACAATCCTGTGCGCACATTTATGGAGGATTTAAAATCTGTACTAAACAAGGCAGTTCACTATGTATTTAAATGTAAACATTGTCTTATTGCCACTATGCCAAAGAAGTATGGTATATATGGCATGAAGTATATGCTGCTGGTCTGAGAGTTTTCAGTTTCTGTCGTAGTGCCCCCCCCCACCTCCACAATGGCTGAATAGGATTGTTGTTCTGTGGTTTATTTTAGCAAACAAATCAAACATGTATAATTTCATTTATTGACGTGATAGAATGACAGTGGTGCATTCATTGTTTTTCAAAAAGAAGCGGGCAGGAGGCATGTTTTTCAATAACGCGCACCTGCAGCTTCCTGCACACTCAGTCTGTCCCATTGGGTGTTTTCCGAATGCTAAAAAGAAGCCTTGCCTCGTCTTCGAAGGACTTGACTCGGCAGGGCTCAATTCTACAACCCAAGAAAAAATTTGGGACGTTGTGTAAAATGCAAATAAAAACAGAATGTGATAATATACAAGTCTTGTAAACCCATATTTAGCAGCAAAAAGGACAAAGACAGCATTTATGTAAAATAAATATATGTATAATAAGTATATATATATATATATATATATATATATACGTATAAAGGCCATTTTAAAACCTGGACTCTTCCTCTATAGAGAAATACTGTTTAAATATGTACAGAATCCATCTTGGCATTGTTTTCCTGAAATATTCAAGGTTTTCCCTGGAAAATACATTGCCTGGATGACAGTATATGTTACTCAAACCCTGTTTCATTCAGAATTCCCTGTGCCTTGCCAGAAGTGCAAGATACCCATGCTGTATAAACTAATGCACCTCCACATCGTCATAGATATTGAGCACTAAAACAAGTTGGATAGGTTGGATACTTAGATAGGCCCTCTCATCTTTAGCCTAGATGAGTCCATGATTTCCAAAGCAAATTGTAAATTCTGATTGGTCTAACCACGTTACCTCAGTCCATTTTAAACAAGCTCAGGTCCATATAAGACAGTGGTATTTCTGTATCGTGTCTAAATACAATTTTTGCTGTTGCATGGTAAAGTTTACACTAGCATTTCTGAATTGAGTATCCAACCGTGCTCATACACAATGGTTATCAGAGGTTTTCCTAAGCGCATTCAATTATTCTTTACATAAACAGGTCTAGTTTTAATGCAGTGCCATCTGAGGTCCAAAAGACCATGGCCATCCAATATTGTTTTTCAGCTCTATCCCTTGTTCGCACATATTTCTCTGGATTTTAATGATATTATGTACTGTAGATGATGAACTCCCCAAATGCTTCACAATTTAATATTAAGAAGTATTAAAATTACATAATTTGTCCAGAAATGCAACTTATAGAGTGATGAATACCCCTACATCTTTACTTCAAGACACCCTGCCTTGCTGATGATGCTCTTTTTCATACCCAATCGTGTTGCCAGCTGCCCTAATTAGCTATGAAACATTCCTCCTTCTGTTTTCTTTATCATTACACAAGTTTCGCAACTAAACGAGTTTACAAGATTTGTAGATTATTACATTCTGTTTGTATTCACATTCTACACAACGTTCCAACTTTTTCTGATTTGGGGTTGTGGCAAGCAAGAATCTTCGACTTTGAGAAACAGCCACTGACTATAACCAAAGTCCTTTTAGGCAAGTCCCTCCACTCGTTGGCCTTATTGCAACGCACTTTAAGCACTTATCGGGCACCTATTTCAGGCAGAACTATGCGTGTGGAAGGCTTCATAACAGCAACCCAACTTAAAGATCAAAACATATGATTGGCACAATGTATTCACATGTCGACTAACAAACTAACCCCATGCATTTCTATGGAGTGCTGTGTCTCCTCATTAGAAAGTCTCTGCTATAACTTTAAAATCCTTTTCCTTTACCTTACCTGTTGTAATGCGAGATATAATGTTGCCTTACTGACCACTTGGAGAAGCTATTGGGGAGGAGAGCTCTGTTGCTCTCCAGAGCAACACTTTCCTTGGAACTTCACAAAACAAGTTTCTTTGATGGATGACGTGATATTCCTGGCCCGATGTGATATGTACTTGTTTCTTATTAATGACATAAATACAGTTACCCTTTCGGTATACTGTTGTTTTGCAGTCATTTCATACTAAAAGTTACCACAAAACTTTTAAACAGTGTGACATAGTAGTGAGTAAGGATTTATAACAATACTTCCACTATTATTTCCACTTGCATTTTCCAGGATTGGGTTAGAGTGCAACATGCAAGTTCCAAGTATTTATAAATGCTGTTTTCATAATCATCTGTTACACTGCACTGAATAATATAATTGATAATGCCAGGTTTAGGTTTTTGGAGAATAGTAAGGGTAGTTAGGTAAGGGTAAGGACTTGACTGAGATTCCAGATAGCTTTGAATAGTTTCATTATAGCAGTTGCCAAATTCCATCCTTGTCTTGGCCTCAGACGTGCGTTGTTCAGGTCATACTTCATGCAGAACTCATGTGTTGTTGCTTTAGGAGAGTGATTTCTGTTTTGTGTTTTTTGTCACCGATACTGGGAAATTTCATGTCCACGTTCTGTGGACAATGGTGTGTAATGATTTGTTGATATACCTCCAGCCAATAAGACAAGCCTGTTCCAGTTCAGCAACTGATGAGGATATATCAAAATAAAGAATTAATTAAGACTCTCCTGGGCAACATCTATGTAAAAGCCCCTGGGCCTGTGTGATAGTCAAGTCTGTTTTCACATTCTGTTACTGCTATACAGTATAGTGACGGACAGAGAAAGTCTCTGATATAAAACAGACTTTAATTCAGTAAACAACCTGAATTTCAATAAAGTTGGGACGCTTTGTAAAATGTGATTAGAAAAAAGAATGATTTACAAATGCTATGTAAATCATGATTATGATTTACAAATGGCAAAGGCTGTTTTCACCCCGGTACAAATATAAATGTATGCTATTTGTACCAGTGTATAATTATTAGTGCGTGCTATTCGTACCCTGGTGTATATACTGTAGCAATGTGTGCTATTTACACCCTGGTGTAAGTACTGATGGGCAAAGACTATTTTCATCCTGCTACAAATAATGTATGTTATTTGCACCTGTGTATAATTAGAAGTGGATGCTATTCGTACCATAGTGTATATGTTAATGTGTGTTATTTACATCCTGATCTGATATTTTTGCTTTCCTTCATTGTATATTTTTCAAATTGTGTGCCTTCTCTGCAGAACATTGGTACACATGCACACTTATATTTAGGGTATCTACTTTTCTCAACCACTCTAGCCAAAACAAATACATGGGTATCAAACCCCGGACTCCCGTATGCCACCATTGTGCTAAAAACATATTTATCTGCTTGCATAAGCTTCTGAGAGTTTGCAAGGAGACCTGATTTAAGATTGCTGTTATGCTGTTATGAAATTTGTATGTATTCAATAAATAAAAACATAAGAAAATTCAGAAAAGATGTTATGCTGTTCTGCTGACAAAAACAAAGTCTTTGTGCATGTATTCAATAAATAAAGCCGTGGGGTCAACTTTTCCACCAGTTGAAAATTTCATCATACAGTACATAATATCATTAAAATATTTATAATAGCATCTTTACAAGGGACAGAGCTGAAAAAAACGTGGTCTTTTGGCAGTCACTTTTCTGCTGGACAAAAACGTCTGATAAAGTCTACATGTAACGGTGCGGTTGCCCATGTTTTTACGGGTGCTAAATACAAAGAACGGACAACGTGATTTACAAACACATTTGTTTGCACACACGAACAGGTGCCATTCAGGGCATACAGGACAAATAAGCCCCAGGGTGGCCAACTGAAGGTTGGGGAACACGGACATTCAGCTTTTAATTGTGGACCAGCTTCCTGGTCTGGGGACGGAGAAAAAAACGGAAAGTTGAAAAATTGCATAAGCAGAGTCAAGTGTGCAGGGCAAAGGAGTGTTTGGGACGTTCTGGTTATGTATGCTATGTTTAATGAAGTTAGATAAAGGATTTTGTTATGAAACTGTGGGTTTTTCATCATCTACAGATATTTATATGGAGAAATAATTAATTGATTGATTGGGACTATTGGTTGAGAGCAGAAGGAGGTAGAATGGTCTGAGGTGAGCAAGTGATAGCCCCTGCTAATAGGCCTAACACTCGTTTTGTGATTTGCAGCAGTTTGCCCTATGATTGAAAAGGGTTGTCAAAGTTAATTTGATATATTTTGGAAGCTCATTGATTGATTTGAGATTATTGTTTGGAGTTTGGTTTTTCTTTTCTTTTTCCGATTTTCTCCATACTGGTTCATGCATGCAGCTGCTAAGGTGGAAATAAAAACCTGGCTACTTTTGAGAAACATCACCACTGTCTCCTGTTTCCATCACCGCAACGCCACCCAGATCACACCACATGCTAGCGTAAACTCTACCATGCAAAGAAGAAATGTTATCAAGACATGATACAGAAATGATACCATCTTATTTGAGCCTGAGCTCATTTAAAATGGACTGAGGTGAAGTGGAAAAATTGTTTCAAAATTTTAGGAAAACAGTGCCAAAATTAATTATGCCCATAATTAATCACCATAGTACTGGTTACGGGATACTAGTTAAATATGATTCTCAAAACTTTAGCAAGGGGTCTCCTCGGTTCCTAAACATTTTTAGAATGTTGTTAAATAAAGAGGTGAAGCAACTCAGCGGGTAAAAATGCCCCTGTGCCAACTTTTTTGAGACATGTTGCTAAACTCTGTGGGTAAAAAATGCCCCTGTGCCAACTTTTTTGAAACATGTTGCTAAACTCAGTGGGTAAAAATGCCTACATATTTTTTCCAAAAGACAATACAATTTCTCTTCTTCGACAGTTGATATGTTGTCTTTGAACTATTCTCAATTAAATATAGGTTTGACATGATTTGTTCACATTTTTTTAAAGCGTCCCAACTTTTCTGGAATTCAGGTTGTACACAATCATAGCAACATTCATTAAAGACACACCACTAGATGCAAAAGAAGTACAGTATAAAGTATAAAGAATAAATAATAATTTGTGTCTTAATACATAAATCCTGATTGTTTAATTATTTTAAGTTTCATTATAATGCTTTATTATTCACTGAACATTAACAGCTTGATTGTTCAATATTAGGACACAGATCAAGTTGCAACCCACACAGTTGTAGAAGGGTTTCGTAGCATACTTCTGTTTGTAATCATTAATCATACTCTTATAGTGTAATGACATCACTGCATTCAAGGAAGTTGAGTGAAAACATTTAGGCCTACCAACTGCTGTGAACAGTGTTTATGGTTGTACCTTCATGCTTACCAATGCAACTTATAAACATTTGGAGTTTACACTGCTGTCTAACACATCTAACATTATTAAACAGTGATAAAACTGTAAACCAATGTGATTATCCGACACAAAACAGGCTAAGTTGGTTTCACTACACTGAGGTCTATGAATGGGCAGTCCACTGAGCTCCACTTGTGCTGTGACCCCTCTGCCTTGTAAACAAGAGCTAAAGTAAACATCACACTTCACCCTAGTCGAAACTAAAAAAGAAATTGATGAGTGTAATAGACTTAGCAGGTTCTATTTGAGTGCCGGGCAGTCTTGATGGATGGAACAGATGTTGCATCAAGGCAGGGTGCAGTTTGTGTTTCTTGTTAAAGTGTTGTCTTTTACTGGTCTTGGGAAGCGCCAAGCCTTAGATATTCACAGGCATTTAAGTGCTCTGTGTTTTTATTGTGTAAACACATCTCCCCAGCAAAAGAAGGGGCCTTTCTCAGTGTGTGTGTGAGAACATGTAGCACAAGAAAGACATTAGCACCATTGAATTAGCGCAACACATAGAACACACACTCACAATATATCTCCTCCCTCTAAAGAACCCGTTTATTTTACTTGCGGAAGAGCAATCATCTCAGATGTTCCACATGAACAGATTTATGCAAGCCATCTAAACTTTGGCTCTAATTTCAATATTTAGAGGAACCGAAGACAGTTGTATACAGTGCCGCAAGACATAATGTAAATCTGGACATCTGCTTAGGACGATGTGGTGAAAAAGACACACGACCGACTCCGACTCTCACTTTCACAGGGCCTATGAGACCAACCCTTTTGCCTTAATTGTTTGCTAGTAGCAGCAGGAGGAAGTTTGTTGATTGCACCTAAGCTATGTATATTTGTCCTTACCTACCTCTGTAACTCGAGTAGGGGACATTAGCACACACATTTTCATAAAGAAATCAGAAATCAGGCCACTGCTAGTGTTCAGTGCCAAATGAGAAAGGCCCTTAACTATATAATTTGGTCATTTGCTGTCCAGGCTCACTTTCATATGATCCATCATCTCTGTATGGTAACACCAAAGTGCAGGCTCTGAGTCAACCAAAGAGTTATGGGAGCCTTTTTGTGGATGCACTGATTGTTCCTTATTATGGTTGTCGTCCATGCTGCATGGAATACCTGAATGGAACCATTAAATGAAATATACAGGAGTATTGTATTATAAATAGCACCTAGTTTGGTGTTCTAGGTGTCACATCAAGGTAGCTATGCTTGTGTGTTTGAAGTGAAGCCATGTGTAGATGTTGCTCCTTTGAACTTCCACAATAGCCTGTTAGCACACAGACCTTCTCAATTGTAATTGAGAGCAGGGTTGCCAACTTTGGGTGTTTGGCTGGAGTAAGATTTATCTTAGTGCGTGTGCGTTAAATTTTTCCCTAAACCTAATTTTAAAAATGTCTGTCCCCAGACTTTTTTGCTATGTACAGTATAATCCAGGATTTAAGTTTCTTCAAAATGTACAATTATTGATTGCACTTGAAAACAAGACCAGTGTTTTAACCCTGAGGCATGGAAGGATTATGAGCCACTGGGCCACTGGGACCCTGGGCCACAGACATGAAAAGGGCCCCCCTGCCCACCTGAAAAAGGTAGTAGCTCAGTAGAAAAAATTGAAAAATAACCCCGTAAATGATGACTTCTGCCGAGTTTTGTGGAAAGAAATGGACAGATTGAGACTTATGAATGTGTGTATGAGTGTACGTACAGTATGTATCAGGGATGGAAATAGCCCAAAATATTTTTTTCCACCTACCATTGTGGCTGGTGGATTCCAAAGTCTACCAGCTACTAGAGATACAGTATGAACATTTGATGAAAAATCATGACCAAAATGATCACGGTTATTGGTATTGCAATATGATTAAAATGTGGTGACTTTTCTTCTAAACCTACCATCAATGTTGGACAGAACTCATAATTGGCCTGCCCTTCATGCCCAGTAGCAACAAATCTAAAGGTCAACAGAACAGCTATAGTGTCATAAAAGTGGTGTGGCTCCTTTAAGACCCAATCCACTGGTGTGAGTTCTGGAGCCATCCAACTTTATCTAACTCTATCCTACATCATCTGATTTTAATATTATGTCTAGGCTACAGTATATTTAACATTTAACATTTATTTTCTATTTGGCCTGTTATGAAATATAAGCACACTTTTTAAGACACTTAAATACATGCATGCTTAGCATTTTGTGAAAACAAATCATTATGGCTACATCGACAAACTCTTAGCCATGAGCTATATATCCTCTGATTTTAATATTTACACTTATGTAGGTATTTAAGCACAGCTCAGTTTTAAGACACTTAAAGCCCAAAATGGGAGACCATATAGAAATTTGCTACCATTTCAAAACCGGATTACTCTGCAACGGCTTATTGTACAGGGGATTGCGTTACACCTTTGTGTTCGGTAAGGTATGCTGTTTATTCTGGTTTACAGTTTGTCATGTGTGTAACAAAAAGTTTGTGAGATATTCCTCCTATAGGAATTGAAATGAGCGCAGAGCTATAGTAGCCTAATATGATTATTTCTTTAAAGTTAATTTATTTTTCTCGCGAACCGTTTATTATAGCACCTTATAAAAGATGAGAAAAAGTTATTTCATGTGATGTCTGTGAAGCTACTTCGCGAGTAGTTCCTAGAGAAGAATGGGCGGCCACACTTTATGTCGGTCTGCCTCATGTCTAAAGCAGAGTGTTCCGTGAAGGTGCCGCGGACCGGATTTAAATAGCCTAGTCAGAGAACAATCAGAGAAAACTGCGCTGAGAACGTTGTAGGCGGATATTAGACCTACTTGCTGTTGGTCTAGACATATGTATGCCTTAAACTCGTATCCTGTCATTTAGAAACAATGCTGTGGTCTAGTCTAGTCATCAACAAAAAATGAACGGATTGCAAAAAAAAAAGAATGGATTTGGCGTGACATTTCTTGAGTGTGCGTGAGAGCGTGAGATTGGTGCTGAAAGCGTGAGTGTCACGCCAGATGCGTGAGAGTTGGCAACCCTGTGAGAGTGGGTCTGGAAAAGGTTCATTGACTTACAACTTCCGGCAGGGGTAACTAGCACTGAAATTAAACTTAAATCGGTGCATTAAACTCTTACCAAATCGTTTCAGAAGTGCAGAAATCTCGTAAATGAAGGTTTTCAATGCAGTTGTTTACTCAATTCCAACGAAATACACGTCCATGCTGCCTTAGCTAGTGTATTTGCTGTTCTTCCAGCAGTGGCATCCAGCAGTGAATACTGAAACTATTTAGCTCTAGTTTAAAAGCAGTTTACACTACTGTCCTCTGTTGAACTTGAGCTCGTTGACCTCTTGTCATCGTAAAATAATGATTTGGGGCTAATAGCTGGAGTGTTTATTCCAATGAAACAAGGCATTCAGTCTAGCTAGTTTTGCAGAACATTCCCTTCATTTTATAGATCTCCTAAGCTTCTCAATTGGCCTTGTAAAAAAGCAGCCACACCTGCCAGAAATGGCAGCATGTGGTATAAATACATGTTTATGTTTGAGAGTTGTATATTAAACACTTGTAGGAAAAAATGTAGAATATTTTCAGTGCTTTTAAACCTGGTGTGGCCTTAGAGTCACGCGGCGCCTCAGCAATTTTAGCCGCTTGCCTCATTGCATTTTGCTAAGGCGTCAACCCTGTTAAGGAGAGTGACTCCCAATCTCTGGAATCAGCAGATGCTCTGGAATTGTTCCCACTTCCACAACACAGTCACAGGGTCCTGGAACATATATGGGTGTGAGACTGTGTTTGATTTACCTCTCGACGCTAATGGGCAGGATTTGGCCAAGAACTCTACAATGCCTGCACAGACACAGGACAGGAAGCAATCAAGCAATTGGCCTATCATGTCATTTTACAAGAGAACAAAAACACACATCGGAAAGGAAATCCTAGATAATTATCAGCTATTGACCTCTACATGAGAAGAAACAGGCATACTGCTGGATGCAGCGATGAGCTCAAACAGCATTGCAGTAAGATGTATATTGTGAGCTCTTGCAAGTTTGGGCAGGAACATGGGCAGACTTTACGAAGGAAGAATGTCACTGTATAAAATGCAAATCATGTCATGTCCAACTGGTTTCATGGTGTCTTCCAGGCAGCACTGCATCGAAGGCAGTCGGGTTAGGCATGGGTTAGGGTTAGGGTAAAGGTTAGGGTTAGGTGCCTTAAAGTCGACAGTCACAGCGCTACCTTGAAGTCGACAGTGGGGGCTTAAAACACCATCAAGCATCCAACTGTGAACATGGAAATCAAGATTCAAGATTGATTCCTTAGTGAGAGTTAGGAATTTAATTTCCAACTCCCACTGAAAGATAATCGATTTGAAATGAAGTATATAGACCTTAAACCCTGTGTGAGAATCAAATAGGTGTCCGTATGTAAAGTGACAGAGTTGCTTTAGTGGCTAACAGATTTACATGGATAAAAGAAGGGAATAAATATTTCATTCTGTAAGTCTTTTATGCTCTTTAACTTTAATGTCTTTGTTTTTTGGCTGTCAGTATACCTACTCGGTATGAATTCTAATGTGTTCTGTTTCCAAATGCCACTGAGGATCATTCCAGACCAACTTGTCTTGAAGTGTTGAAAAGATCATTTGTTCCCATGTGGACCATATAACCAGGACATCTGCTTATTAGTGTGGAGTATTTTTCCTCAAGCTTGCTGTCGTCCTTGTCCATTCATTTTTATCAGCCATCAGAGACGGAACTGTGCTTTGAGCCATTGTGTTATAGCATTTAATGTTTTATGGTCTGATGTCAAACCATGAACTCTACAGCCTTGTAAGAAAGACACATCCATTGACACACCAAATTGTATGTCAATTCTACACATCTTATAACACTGTACCAACCCCCATGCTTGACAAAATGACAGGAACGTCCATGCTGCATGCTTATATCTGTCTACACTACAGGTGGTAGTGAGAACACTCATGTTGATAGATCCTAACGTTACCATCAGTTTTAAAAAAATCCTGTTTATACATATGGTCTATTTCCCAATAGATGGACTATGACAATAATTCAGATCCTTAAAATATGTGTGACAGTTGCTGATAAGACAAACATGATCAATCATTCACACACCCTCATTATGTCTCTACTCTTGCTGAGGTCTCCCCAGTGTGTGTGTGTGTGTGCTTTATCACATAGGCTGTGTTTACCTGTAGATATCCATCTGTCAAACATGGTTTAACAGGCATGCCTGGGGCATGGCAAGCCCAAGACATCTCTTATCATTTTAACAAAAGGTGATGATGAAAAGTAACTCCTTGCATCATGCTTATTTTGTTATGGAGCGTGTGTTTTAATTTCACATGTGTTTTCAGTTGTAGTTTCATTGCCTCTGAAATGGAATTCTGATATAATTTACTTTAATTGAATCCATAAAATGATTTGATATGGCAGATCAGGCTTATTGGGGAGGTGTTATTGTCAAAACACTTATCAGGTTAAATTATCCAGTGAAGCGAGAGTCCGGTGACAAATCTTATAACAATAACACTCATTGTTATCATACGAGATACCAAAATGGTCTGTTAAACTTTTCTTGATCCAGTCACACAACTGATGAGAATCACAAGTGCTGGGATTTCTCTATGTACATAGAGGAGGACATAGATCTATTATTTGTAATTCAGCATACAACATGGGTGTGCAACACTGTTAGCTTAAGTACTATTTACAACCAGTTGCTGGAGTTTTGAGAATTAAATGTTTCAATCCCATTCTTGGGATTTTCAGCTGCGCAACAGTCTGGGACTGGGATCTTCTTAATCATGTTTTTCGTTCCATGGCGTACCCAATGTGACAGGTCTGACAGTTCCCCCCTAATTGTCTGATTGGCATTGATAATTGAGTGTCTGAATGAGAGCATATATTGCTCATACCTGTTTTTATATCATTTGGCATGGGCCAGTAGCCCTACATGAGAGTTGTGCTGGCCCCATATTTACTGGCCCAGATAAGTGAGTGTCAGAGACAAGCTGACCTGACACTGGACAACCTTCTTGCCTGGCATGCTCTTTCACTTCCCCCAGGCCAGTGAGCCATTGCTTATGTTAAATACGTTTTGAAATTATATTCTCAGTCATGTCAGTGCTTTCTTTGGTTAATATCCATGAAATGAGTGGAGGACACTTAAACACACATTTAAAAAGGAAAACTTTCCAGTATACTGTAAAGGTGTCTAATAGGGCAGCCATGGCCCACTGGTTAGCACTCTGGACTTATAACCGGAGGGTTGCCGGTTCAAGCCCCTACCAGTGGGCCATGGCTGAAGTGCCCTTGAGCCAGGCACCTAACCCCTCACTGCTCCCCGAGCGCCGCCGTTGAAGTAGGCAGCTCACTGCGCCTGGATTAATGTGTGCTTCACCTCACTGTGTGCTCACTGTGTGTTCACTGTGTGCTGTTTGTGTTTCACTGATTCACCGATTGGGTTAAATGCAGAGACCAAATTTCCCTCACGGGATCAAAAAAGTATACTTATATATATAATATTAATATCCCTCCACTGTAGGCCCATGATCCCTCTGTTAGGGTATATTTCACAATGATAACCAGCTGGCTGTAGGCCTACATCATCCTTTACTTACAACTCTTCTAATCTGACCAAGAGGCATGTAGCCATGGTGTTATGGGTTTACCATAATAAAATAATCTAATGCTGTTGTTTGTTATGAGGTTCGAATATGATTTAGTGAAAGTCTTGTCAATTCTACTAGCAAAAGTTTGTAAATCAGCAGAACAATCCCTCCATGCATTGGGATTTACTGTGTACTTGTGTAATAAAACGCATAACATTTGTAATATGAAAATTATTTACGTTCCTGGATATGTTTGTGTTATTTTTTGGTACTATTTTCTCAATCATCCGCACAGAATGAATGTTTTTCTTCAAAATTAATTTATTATGCATTTGTTCTCGTCAGAGGCAACAGTAAGTATATCCCCACAGTATTATTGCGTAAGTTAAATAGCAAGCATTTTATGTATGTGTTTTTGAACACAGGCTATCAGGATAGACAGGATCTGAACCCACAACATGAGGGCCTTGTCATCCCTCTCCAGCTGTTTCTAAATAAATAAATCTTGTGTTCTGCTAGTGTCTTTTTAAATGACCACATACCATGATGTGGAACTTGTATATGCCCTTGTGAATACTCTGAAGGGAAAACACTGTTATTCACTTGTCAGATTTCCTCAGATATTTTTTTTTTCTCATAATGTAGCCATGTCTCTATTAGTAATGAAGATATTCTTCCTTCAGCATGCTCTCTTATCACTCCTCCTTTAAGAAAAAGCGGATGAGATTAACACCAACTAGAGTCTGGCGTGCGTGACTATATTTCATGTAACTTCTGACTGCTTCTCATGCTGCGCCATATAAAATGAACATGTCAAACAAATAGTTAAATTAGTATCAGCAATCACTATCTGTACATATAGTCTCTGTGTCTGTGTGTGTGTATGTGTGTGTGTGCATGTGTGTTTGTGTGTGTGTGTGAGTGAGTGAGTGTGTGTGTGTGTGTGTGTGTGTGTGTGTGTGTGTGTGTGTGTGTGTGTGTGTGTGTGTGTGTGTTACATCTCCTTATCAAAATAGCTTGAGGTCAAGATGTACAGTAAAGGCTGTAAATGTAATATTATTATGCCCGTGGCACCCATAATATATTATGTAAATGTTTGGCTCCAAAAGCATGTCCTTGAAAATGTCTTATTAGAGTAGATTATTTCCCGAGTCAAATGTCATCGATCAAAAAGGAGATATGCTGAAGCAAATCACGTATCCACCAAATTTGTGTACAAGGCAGAGGTGGTTTATCTAATGTTCATGACTCACACAGAAACTTCTGGAAATCGACCTTATGGGTGTACACAAATATGTTTTGCAAGTTAGTTAGTTAGCAACCCCACATACAGTAAATTGCATGCATTGCAGACTTGATTGCCGTTTACTCAGTGGTAAACAGCAGTCACACTACGTGAGAACTCTGAATTAATTCGATCAGCCGGATATCCTGTGGCTTTTTGTGGCAGCAGCCGTGCTAATGATGTGTTTTTCTAGGCGCACATGCTCGTCTTGCCACTAAGTACACTAGCCTTTTCTGGAATGCTGTCAGGTAATGCTAACTCTGTAGTGGGAAAGGACAGACTGCCAGTCTCAGAGTACTAATGCCATGTCTAAATCGGTGAGCGGTAGGCATCATAAACACTCACAGCTATTTCCTCTGGGAAAAAAAATACAGTATATAGGCCTATGCATTACCACAGGCATGCTTAAACTCAAAACACTTTATTGTGTGCTGTTTTGACATTACACATGTGTAACTACTTTAAATCATTATACCCCATCAAACACACACACACACACACACACACACACAGTTACTTCTTATGCATAGGCTACCCAATAATTAAAAAACTTAAAAAAAGGTATAACAACAGCTAGACCTACAATTCAGCTGTAAATGAGGTTCCAAATGTTGCCCCCTCCTCTTACTTTCTCACTGTTCTCTTGCTGAAAAGCTTCCAGTCTGCGGCCAACACAAAGCCACGCTTCATGTGTGCAGCAGGCGGCCTCGCCTGACTGGCCTGAGACCTCCGCCAGGCTCTGTCCCCATTCAAAAGGCCCGCACTGGCCCCTGACAGAAGGCCACTGTTGGCCATGGCCACTGTCTAAATGAGCATATCCTATTACCCAGAGAGTCCTGAACCATTGTGCATGCACTGTCATATGAAAGACAACAGCAAGAGAGTACCCCCTTACACACACACACACACACACACACACACACACTGTAGATCCCAGCTAGGTTCATCCGGCAACCGGATTTGTTAAATTGTTTCAATTAGGCGTAATGACTTGCTATTTGATTCATGGCTGACAAGTCGTGTTTCCTTGATGCTCAAAACACGTTCTTTGATCATTTGACGCACAACATGGTTACTGCACCCTGACACAAATATGTTTTTTATAGGACATCTGTGTTATTTGCTTGACTATTCTGGAACAAGAGAATGGGAATTAGGGCTCTATCTTGCACTTTAGCGCAAATCGCTTTGTGGGCGGATCTTGGGCACTGTTTCTATTTTAGGACTCTATTTTATTTAAGGACTGTTGCGCCCCACACAAATCTAAAATGGGGTGGTCTGTAGTAGCTACATTACTCATGGGTGTGGTTTGGGCGTAACATGCAATAAACCAATCAGAGCGTCATCTCACATTTCCTTTTACAACAGACACGCTTGTTCCATAGGATTGCTATTATGATGGCGGATTTGCCAGGCGCAGCCAGGAATGGTTCACAGCGCTATAGTCGGTTAGGAACAGTTTGCTATTGATTTTTCCTCTTGACAAAATGTAATACTGTCACTTTCCGATGTTTTGGGATCACTCTCACTGAGTCACGAGGTTATGAATGCATGGTGATATTTTTGCAATGTAATCTAACATTACCTCACTATAGACAATGCAGATCTGTCAGATAAGCTCTCCTCTCCCATGCTGCTGCTGCTGGGGCATTTGGGTTAAATGGCATCGGCATGCAGTTCAACATCACATCTCATTAAGTCCTCTAATATTTCCTAATTTATGTCAACACATCCGTGATTCGTGGAAATGTGTTCGCTAGATTTATACCTGTTTTTTCACATCGGACACCACACTGATTTCCCTCGTGTAGCAATATTTGTCCTTGTAATTTTGTATGGTTTGGAGAAATGGGAACTGCGTCGTATAGATGAGAGGAGCAAAGTGCATTGCGCAACACAGGTGCCCAAGCAAACGCTCCTGCAGGTGTAAGCTACGGCTGTACCTTACCAACAGGCAACTCAACAACAAGAAACAGTTTCCAAGTTGACCTAACTTTCCAACTCTGCACAGTATCCCATTAACTGCATGACAGTAGGCTATTTACAATATTTATTTTATGTAAAGTAGAGTTTGTAAACACGTTATCATCAACTTAATGCACGCACAACTTTTGTTTGAGCAGGAGAGAGAATAACAATGAATGGACGGAGCAACTACAGAAATTGTAGCCAAGGCTACTTGCTGCTTTCTTTTACTGTCTATGATTGCTGGTTAACAGCACATAATAAGCTTATTTAAGCGAATTCACAAACTCAAGACTTCAAGGCCATCATGGAAATAAAACGTTTTTTGAAAACAACGAAAGGATGGAGGGAACATAGCAAAGTTTGGAGTTATTTCAGATGGACTACAACAAGGTAGGCAAAATTGTGGTGCTTGTCAAAACCTTAGCGCAACTGGAATAATGCTTATAGACTGATGTTAAACGCACACAATGTTTAAAGCCATACACGACGGTAAATTGGAACAAAACTGGTTACAAAAGGTAACTTTAGCCTTTATAGGGCTGTATAGTTCAAAATAGTCCAAATTATAGTAGTCCAAATTAATAGGTCGTAATTAGGCGTTGTTATTGTAAAGATATTGCATGTAGATGTAGGCTAAATTTTACTAAATTACTAAATATTACTACATTTTTAGTTGACCAATGCACAAACAAAACAGGGAAACGGACAAATATTATTAAGGCTTTGAATGTTTCCATCTGTGCACAGGGTGTCTAGATCGGTGTGCATAGCATTAATTTCTGCAGGCCTGTGGCCATGCATGCGCCCTTAAAATAGCATCAGAATTTGCGCCACTGACTTTAGACCAGGAGGTTCCTGGTCTGTGGCGGAATTGTTTTCTAAAACTGCAAAATATCAACAGGGACCGTTTAGCGGATCATGCCCCTCTTTTAAGCTGAAAGCGTCCCGTGGGCATACATGTACCTGTGGAGGGAAAATTCCAATATGCGCTGACTGCAAAATAGGAAAGACAAAAGCGCGAGTATACAAAGTCAGTTGCGCTGGTGTGCAAGATAGAGCCCATAATGTCAAATAGCCTCAGGCTTCAAAACAAGGGTTATTTAATGTGTTAACATAGCATATCTATTGATGTTGCTTCCTAGAAATTGTGTAGCTCTGGAAAAAAAAATACTTTTTCTCATAAAACTTTCATGTTATGGAAATGGTTTTAGCCCTGTATGGTGACTTTTTAAAATAGGGAGATGTCTGTTGCTTAAAGAGAGTACTGAAGAGCCAAGAGTACTGTTATAGTTACCACTTATTGTGATAAGTGACACTAGGAAAAGTATCTACCAGCTAATTGAGTGTCACAATAGAAAAACATTCTACAGGCACAGCTCGGATCCACAAACCTTTTTACAAGCATTGTTATATTGTTTCTTTGTGTTGTTTTCTTTGACAGGGTTGGCACTCAAAGAAAGGCAGTGCTCATGACCTGAAAGACCTGGAGCTTTGGCAGCCCATCAGAGGAAGGCAGAGCCACATCTTCAGATCCTCATTGGCTCCTCTGCTTTGGTAAGGTTTGGGACAGAGAAACCATTCATGCGAAACGTGCGCCAAGTGCTGCAAACAAGAATCTCTCATGTATAGACCAATCCAGATGAATGTTCAGACCTGCTGAAGACGTAATTATGAGGTATTCTCCTCGGTGAGTCCTGCCTCGGGTCAAGTTTGTCAGTCAAACTTAAGAAAGGTATTTAGTGAAACTCATACTTTGATGAGGAAAAACATTACCAAAACTCTGTCTGGGCAGGTGACTGAGTAAGTTGTGGTGTGATGTTTGAGACAAGTGGAAGCCCAAAATCCATAATACCTAGAGGTGCATTGCTTTTAAGCCAAAACAGAGTCAAAACACAGACATTATGTTTTTAACTGATTTCAAATAAATAATGAATATCAATATGAAACACATTTTTGGACATTAACTCACATTAATCAATTAATTATGAAACGCAAAGTAATTCAGACATGAGTCATGCAACATTTCCCTGAATCAGTGGTTCAGTACATCAGCATGAACTGACTCCAGTCACCTGTTTCCCTTAGGGAACATCTGTCAGAAGGTGACAACACTGTAATGAAAGTTCGTTTGCCTGAAGCTGCAGACAGTGCCTTGCTACTGCTGCAGACTCCTGGTGTGCTAGTAAAACGGAGATTGCTAACACAAGGCATAAACAACTTCCACGGAAAGTATTTCTCCAAGGCATTCCGAGACAATCAGACGGTCATACAGACGGAGGTCTTGAGAGCCGTTGTGGTCAGACAGCATATGGGGTTAGTTATTTGCGGTTAGAGGGCAGTTACATTTTTCAAGGGTTAAGTGTCATTTGGGCACAGGCGCCAGCATGAATGCATATTATGCCCATGTCGTAACAACCATCCGGGTTCCTTTGTAACCATTGACCCAGCATCATCAAATGCGAAAGGACATTTTTTTGTCCACGCAACATTCAAAGAAGCCATATACATAAATGTTGCATGCTGTGCTGATGTCTCTCATGTCTTTCAGAGGGTAGTTGTTGTAATTGCACTCCACACTGTTGTCGGTTAGATGATTTTATAGCTGTGTGAATGACTTTATAGACCATTCTGTCTGAGTATCTGCCATTTTTTTTCAGTTCATGTCTGTGTCTTTCTGTGTGCGTGCGTGTGTGTGCGTGTGTGTGTGTGTGTGTGTGTGTGTGTGAGAGAGAGAGAGAGAGAGAAAGAGAGAGTATGTGCATATATGTGTGTGTGTGTGTGTGCGTCTGTGTGAGTATGCATGCACTTGCACATGCCTATGTGTGTCTGTGTGCAGAATAATACTCTGGCCACATTCAGTGACAAAACAATTCCCAAGAAGAGAAATGGACAACGTTATTTTCATATCTGTCTTTCTCTGTCTCTTTTCTGTCTTTCTCTGAACTCTCTCTCTCTCTCTGTCTCTCTGTGTTTACAGCTCAGTGAAGGCTGTTTTACAGACTGGTTAACAGACTCTTTGTCTGTCGTTTCACAGGGGTGAGCAGGGGGCCAAAGACGGGCCTCATGGCAGGTGTCTGGACTCGAGCGTTCTCGCAACACTCACTTTAGACGCCCCAGACGAGGCCCACTCTTCACAAGGAGACATTCAACAGGTAGCCGCCTGGACACCACCTGGCACGGATTTATAACATGTGTTTATTACGAGTCAATTAGCGGGCGCTATTTAGTTCATAAACAAACCTTTGGCTAACGAACAAAGAAAGTAGTGTCAGTCAGCACAAGTGTATTGTAAGGCATGTCTTAGGCTTTTCATCCTCTCAATACTTTGGCATGGTGCTCCTGAATTACTATGTGCCTGCAATTACAGGGTAGTAATCTATCTGTAGAGATAGCTTGTGTCTGAGTCTGTAACTGATAAGTGGCTGTCTTAATAATGATACCAGTTGGCATTGGAATAAATGTTACTTTTATTCAAACTGTATTGCACGTGATTTTGATCACATTAAGGGAAATATTTTTCCTTTTAGACACTGCTTTCAAGTCTACAGCATTACATATATGACATAAGATTATAAGCAATGTTTCCTGCCTTATGCCAGTCAAAATATTAAATTACTATGAGCTATATAAATGATATACAATGACAAAGACATCAAAACAGGATGAAGTGAGTGACAGTTTATAGCAAGCGTTTGCTTAGATTGCTAATGATTTCTGTGGTAAAGATGGCTGAGATATTCTTTAAAAAAATGTGGACCAGTTGTACTAGTTCTTGACCATATTCTTCCTCACACTAATGAACATTGATATGTGGGATTCTTGACTTATACTTGACTTAAAGTTTGAAGCATTGAATACTGTTAAGTATTGGTTACATGAGAGATGTAATCAGATTGAAATTGAATACAATTTGATTTCATAAAATTGGATTTCAACGGTTTACAAATTACAATTTAATCAGAGTAAAGAGAGTAATTAGACTGAAATCAGATTGTTTGTTTGGTGATGACCATACTGAGTGTGGCATTTATTCAAATATCAAGTTAGTATTGAGACGGTTCATCTGTTTTTAGAGTAAAACTCATGACCTCTGTTTCTTTGGATTGGATTCAGGCTTCAGTATCCCAGCTTTATCCAGATGTCTCAGTATTCTGGTCCTGTTAGTTTGCACCAACCCTACTCTGGTGACATTATTGTTTGTCTTCATCAGGACGAGAGTCCATGAGGTCGTCCATGCTGGTCCTCCTCCTCCTCCTCCTCCTTGTCAGTGTCCAGGCTGTGTTGACGACAGGGGTCCATCCAATCCCTCAGAGCCCCCTCCAGCACCCGGCCCCTGGCAGCACCCCTGCCGCCACCGTCCCCACGGTGGACCCCAAGCTCTTCAGCAAGCACCGCCACCGCTCGCCTCGTGTGCTCTTCAGTGACCAGCCGCCCGACGCCGAGCCCCCCGCGCTCCGAGGCGGGGGCCAAGGGGGGAGGACAAGGCGCCGCGCGGCAGAAGTCCCCCAGCACCGCGGCGTCTACTCGGTCTGCGACAGCGTCAGCGTGTGGGTGGGCGACAAGACCAAGGCCACAGACATTAAGGGCAACGAGGTGACCGTGCTGCCCAACGTCAAGATCAACAATGCCAACAAGAAGCAGTACTTCTTTGAGACCACCTGCAGCAGTGGCCGCGCTACCGGGTCGGGCTGCCTGGGCATCGACGGACGCCACTGGAACTCCTACTGCACCAACTCACACACGTTTGTGCGGGCACTGACTTCTTTCGAAAACCTGGTAGCCTGGCGGCACATCCGCATTAATGTGGCGTGCGTGTGTGTGCTCAGTCGCAAGTCGTGGCGACAATAACACACACACACACACATACACACACACACACACACACACACACACACACACACACACATACACACACACACACACACACACACACACACACACACACACACACATACACACATACATAGAGAGAGAACTGGTCACACACCCCTCACTCTGAAACTGTGGACTCCTCACAGCGAACTGCGTTTGTGTTGAAATCCCACATCTCACTCCAGCTACAGTGAATCCTACATGATTGGACACTGTTAAATTATGTCAATGATAGGTCTATATACTGTTGTATTTTGTATTGTTGTTGTTTGATTGTTGAATGATTATTTGTGTTGTTATTTATTAAACACTGAACTGTATGGTAATCTGGCATAGTATCACACCATCTCTTCCTTTCCGCATCACTGTGTTCTATGCTCATAACGGTAACAACAGTATAGCAACTTTAATGTATGGATCTAGCATAGACTGCAAACACCAAGCTAACAAGCTCAGACAACAAACTCATCACACTGATGTTTTAAAGGAAATCAATGTCTGCAGTACAGCTACAAAACAAGATGTTTTCCATCTGATAGCCTTTATCATATCAGTGTGGGGCCCAGTGTTTTAGCAATAAGGATTTAGTTACCAGAGGAAGCTTTAAATTAACTTCTGCTGTAGAGTGAAAGATTTTCCCACAATCACTTTGTAACACATGGCAGTACTTGTGGTTCGACGTTGGCCAAATGTCTAACCCTAGATTGCTCTTCAATGATGTCCTTTCTGCTTAGGAAAATGCTAATGGTTTCCACTAAACTATAATGGGGAACATACTCTATTCACAGTAAGGAAAAATACAAGTGTGCGCTGTCAGTAAATGCACAATTTGATACGTACAATCAACCTTTCTTAAACCCCTGCATTTGTCTATCTCAGTGGAGGTCCACACACAGTTGTGCGCACACACGCATATACACACATTCCCAACCTGACTGAAACACTCAGGACCACACCGAAGAATCTCAAGCATTCTTGATAAGCCAACAGAACTCCTTAAGACAACCGACAAATCAGCTAATAAACAAACAACACACCCCTGAAGGGACCTGACTCATTACTCAATAAGCTAACAGGAGTCCTTCATAGGGCAGATGGATGGCTCTTGACCCCCTGTGAGTTCTCAGCAGATGCCTGGGCACAGGTAAACAAGCTCAAAAAGGGCAGGGTTGAGGGTCAGAGGTGAGCCACATTACACGCCACTGGGTTCACATCTGAGGAGCTGGAATTCTCAGGTCTGATTTGGCTGGGTCAAAGGTCAAGATGTGTCCTTTATTGGGGGGGTGCAGTGTTAAATACACATTAATCACTGCGCACCTCATCAGCCGATGTTTGCTTTTGGTGATTGGAGGGCTTTGAGGAGGGAGAGCCTGGCCTAGCCTGGCCAGCATGGTAGATAAATACACACTTGCACAGGCTCTCACTCTTGCAGACATACACTCACACACGACACATATGCACACATACACACACACACACACACACACACACACACACACACACATGCTCACTCACTCAATAATTCATTCACATGACACTGACATACACAAGTCACAAGTCAAGCCAAAGCACTTCCATCTACTTCAACCCTCTCTCTCGACATCAAATTGCCTGAGACCCCTCTGGGATTAGTCGATGCAGTCATGAGGAGGTGGCTATCGCAGTTTAAATGCCACTGACCCACCAACTTG